>NC_136707.1:5349171-6031671 GCF_947650265.1 Symphodus melops
TTAATAACTCTCTTTGGTTCGACACTGGGGGCAATGCTTTATGTCAGCTCTAAGTATTCATGTGCTCTTTGGGACAGTTTATCCTCCACTTCCTGTAACACCCAGCTTTCGTCTTTTATTGAACAATTTTTTCGAAGGCCTACACTCAGCTGAGGTTCTTTGTTTTCATGTCTCTCAAGGTCTACTCGAAAAATCAAAGGTTAAAAAGTCGCCTCTGATCACGGTCGTCTTCGATCAATCTTATTCCAAAATGTGTTTTCAGTAAGTTTTTCCTACCATGACAAAATCCCATGAGGACAAAACCTAATAATACGTTCACATCTACTAACTACTTTGAGTTTCCTGTGTAGGAAAAGTCTGGTACATCTTTACTGAGCCGCTGTTCACACCTCTGAGAACAGAAGCAATGAGCCACACTGGATGTTTAGCTTCTTCAATTTCACGTATTTGGATCAATCTTGTCACCATGGTTGTGCCGTTTAAAGTCAGCAAAGGCTCAATACACTGTAGTCCTTGCAAATGCAATTTTGAACCTGCAGCATAAAATAAAAAAAAGGGACGTTCCGAGAAATGCAGTGTCATTTGCGTTTTGAATTAAATTAACAGAAGAAGAAACTGGTTACAGATCACAAACTAAATAAAGATGTGCCGATAGCATAGTGGTTTGTCCGTGCGCTACATGTACGGAGGAAATAGTTCTCCGGGCGAGTTGCACTGGTTTGAATCCTAAGTTTGCCTCCTATGAGTGTCAGTCCCTACTCTCACTCTATCTCTCTCTCATGCTGATTTCCAACGCAATCCACTTTCCTATTTCTACAATTAAGGCAGGTCCCAAAAATAAACCTTGAAGAAATCTAAATAAAAACAGCTAAAGAGAAGAGTAAAGAGGACAAATGTTTGGTGGATATTACTTTTGACTCGTCAACTTAGCAGTGTTATTCTAGCAGTGTTATTCTTTTCCGTCACTGTGACTACATGGAGACATTGTCGATGCTCAGCTATGGTGCGCCTAAAGGGACAAAATAACAGATTTAAACTTTAATTAGTTGTGATTAACTCGTTAATGCTGACAGCCCTGATAAATACATACTCTTTGTCGGTTGCATAATAGTTTCAGGAACACATCAATCACTATTCCCTTTTCTAGGCATCCACCTGTGTGTTTATTGTTGTTTCATTTGTGACATTTAACAGTTGTTTGCATGTAATGAAATAGTCTAAGAAGCTGCACACTACCACAGGAGACCGCTGCAGGTTGGAAAAACATCAGCGTATTCTGCTGGGACCCGCTTCCACATACATAATGCATGCTCTCTCTCTCTCAGAGCTAAGTCAGCTAATTAATAGAAACATAGCTGGTTAATTAGCAGCGTGTGTGAGCGAACTGTTTTACAACCCTTGGAGGGGAGAAGGTACTAAAGTCAGAGAGATGTATTTGAAATATTTAAAGTCTTTGCAGGAGAAGTTATATAGGGGGTGTTAGGAGAAAAAGAAGAAGAGACACACATCCAGCCTTTACACCTGTAACAAATATGATGAATATTTGATTTCATCTGGGCTCTGACAATGCAAATTCCTGACTGTGTATGTGCACCTTAATGTGCTGCCATTATAAAAGAGTTTAACAGAGAATGTCGACAGCTGTTCATAACATTCTTTTCATTGGGAATCTTTGTTTGATAAAAAAGAGCCTCAATATCATCAGAAAATGAATACTATTTAAAGTGAGGTTCCTTAACAATTAAAAACCAGAAACAGAATTACTTAAGTTAACTTAAGATGTTGATTAGAGGGTGGCCATACAATACTTGACAAAATAAAGCAGAAAGAAGGACAGAATTAAAATTTCAAAAAACATTTTTTACCTATAGACAGCTTAGCGAGTATTAGCTAGTTGAGATTAGCATAAAAGCTAAAGGCGTTGGCATGGCTCCCGACAAAAAATATTTTTTATGCATTTTTTCGCAGTATGCTAACCTCTAGGAGGTCATTCTAGTTTAGCCACTTTATGTATACCACATGAAATTTAGATATAGCCTGATCATAAGTTTATACAGATGTTTATACATTCTTCTAGATTGATTAGTCCTAATGCTTACCCTGTGGTTACATTAAATAAAATAGCAGGTTTAGCTATGTTTTTAGGGCAACATATTTGTAGAAGCTGCTGTAAAATTAGTTAATTTTAAAGTAACACACAAGAGTTTAGAAGTATAAGGAGATGTTATGGGTTTTTACTTTAGGCTGGCCTTTTTCCACACTCCTCCCAGACTGTTGTTTGTCACCCCATTATCACCTACTTTTCATTGATCTTGGCTGAGTACGATCATTCGGAAACTAAATTGTCAGTCCTTCCCTCTGGTGTCATAAAGACACAGGTCACCTCAACCGCAACATGAAGGTCCTCTTACTTCTATTTACATTTCAGTGAGCACACGATAACAGACGTGTGCGCAATCTTCCTGGGAAAGAACTGAGTAAAAACTCTGAATATCAATTTCTTTAACAGAGGAAGAGGAGCGGGACAGAGAGAAAGAAGGGGGGGGGGAAAAGCCTTGAATTGGAAAGAGATGTAAGTGAATCCTCCGGCCTGCTGGCCCACACAGGGAATATGGGAGCAGCAAGGCATTCAATAATGTATCGATTTCCTTCATAAGCTTTTCTGTCTTCAAGGATGTGATGTTACTGATTATCTGACACTTTCTTTCTTAACCTATTTAGTTGACATGTCTATCTTGTCATTCACAGTCGAGCAGTTGTGATCAAAATTCTTGTGACTGTTCATTAAGTGACAATAACAGCCTGGTGATGTAATACAATCTAATATAATGCATGTAAAAAAGCTAAATAATTAAGTGAAGTGCTTCCCTTCAGAAAAGCTTCAGTTGGGGTTTGATGTACTGTCATTGGAAATTGTAAGAGGAGAAAACGGGTGTCTCACTGGATCCTCAAAGTAAGATGCTGTAATAATGCAAACTGAGCTGCAAAACATCAGGGTTGTTCATGCCGTTAGCTTCTTTAACTGTTTACAACCCTGTGAGTATTTTGTAAACAGCAGTTTGGCAAAACTATTTACAAGGTTTTCTTATCTTAGCTACCAGTTCCTCTCCAACCAACTAAGCTTAATTACACTGAAGATCTGCCATGGAGAAAGCAACCTAATCAGAAGTAACTCAGCTTACTGCATTGAAGCTTATTGATTTTGTTACTAGAAAGGATTAATCGGTTCTGAAGCTGCGACTCACTTTCAGTATGCTGATGGTGATGCTAAATGTGCCAAACACCGTACAATGTAATAGCTGCTAAACACGAGCCTGTTAGCATTTAGCTCAAGGAACTAATCTGCCTAAGCCTAGCCTAAGAGTTGCTAGCATACATGAGGAGAAAACTAACTTCTTGGGAACAATGGAATCCCAACCACATACATGGGAAGTGAGAAAGTGTTTCCTTTGCAACACAAAATGCGTTTGTGTTTTGTATTCATTTTAACTTAGTATGCGAGGTCTCTTCTGCAGGTTTCAGATCACTATTTGCAATCTACCTTAATACAGCTGCCTTAGTGAGCAACCAAGTTACTTCAAAGGAAACATTTGTATTCATCTGGTGTTTTTCTTATTTTGTTCAATCCTGAATGTTGTAGAAGTGCAACGATCAGAAAACGTTTCATCATGATCACGTTTGAAGGGTTGGCAGGGCTTCATGGTCTGTTTAGATTTTAAATGTCTCTCTCTCTCTCTCTCTCTCTCGCCCAGCATGCTAAAACTGATCCCGGGTCGATCCACTCGCTCCATCTATCTGGTTCTGGCGTGTCTGTCCCTTGCTCTCCACCTCCTTCTGGCATTTTTTTGTCTCTCTGTCCTCCAGACAGCCTGCGTCCTTCCCACGTCCTCCACGTCCACCATTAAAAGAACATCCAATCTGTCTATCTCCCACTCCTCCTCTTCGTCAGCTGCCTCTTCTTCACACAAACTGCCCACAATCCCCCAAGAAGAGGAGAATCAAGAACGGATTGCCAAAGCTCTGCACCCTAAAGCGAAAGACTCAGTCAACAACGACAATGAAAAGAAACCAATTGCACCAGGAAAAGGGGTTCAAAAGGTCAAAGGCCGTTCTAAACTGGAAGCGTTGTTCAAGCACCCGTTGTACAACCTGCCACGCCCTGAGCCGCAAGACGTTGATTGGCTGCTAAGGGTTAAAACAAATGAACATGCAAAAGATTCAGGAAGTACAGAAGAGAGAATCAATAGTGATAGCGGGTGGTAAGTGATAACTGCTGGAGAAAATATACTGTATAAATCATTCAGATGTCCAATAGATTATAGATAACTATGGCTTCTATATTCATGTTATTAATAAGGCTGTGGGGTTTGAGAGCCAACACAACTTTATGTTTGAAGTTACTTCACAAATTATATAATTAGCCTCTAATTCAGCAAGCTCTCTGGCCAATTCCATCTAGCACATTTTTGCGAAAGGTGGCAATCTGAGAAACCACTCTCTGAACAGTGTGGCTCCTATTAATACCTCCACTCGCTCTCCTGCAGGGAGAGTTCCAGTCAGGAGAAAGGCTACGACAAAGTCAATTGGACCAACGACGTGGAGACCCACCCTCCTTGGCTGAGGTTCCACCTGGGCATCTCTCGCTGGGAGCTGTACAACAGGAAGGACCCCAACCTGGACCAGCTGACTCACTATCTGGCAACACAGCCAATCCTCAGTGCTGGTAAGCCAGTTAGCCAATGAGGAAAGAGGGGGCCGGATCAAAAGGGGAGCGGACAGAAAACAGAGATGACAGAACAAGGGAAGGGAATAAGATATAAGGAAGAGGTGTGAGAGGAAAGTGAAAGATTATTTTATTACTCTGCCTTTTATCTTCCGTTTTATCCTGACATGTCAGCCTGACATGAGAACTTTTCCTTTGCACGCTAAATTGTTCAACTCTCTTGGTTTGTCATAGTTCTGTCTGTTATGTAGTGCCATTGGGTTCAAGGCCACATGGTAAAACAATACCTAAGCCCAGATCATAGTACTGCCCAATAAACTAAAACTAGACTTAGAAACTGCTCTGATATTGAGACAGAATTGTTGTATGTTGATCATCACTCTGTGACACATTTGAGAAGCCACAAAGGCACAGCTTTCTCTTTCTAATCTTGTTATACAAACAAGCTGCTCTGTAAGAGAGCCAAAGGCAACACAGTGTATTCACTCAACTTTTTCTCTCAGTAAATACAGTGAACTGTGCCAAAGTTCATTTTTAGAACAGAGGAGATTACTTTTTTAGACAGGCATCCACACAAAGTTACACTTTCAGGATGATGTCTTCAGGTTCACATATTGTAGCTTAGGCTCACACTGATGTTGGAAAAACAGGGACTATTCTTTGACATCTATGACACAAATTCACACAGAATTAAAGGAATGGGATGGGAAGAAATGGGATGATTCAGCTCTCTGTCGATTAGCCTTTTCCTTTTGGTCTAAGAATTCTTGTTCTGGAATGAGGGATATAAAACATAAAAAACAAACATTTACACTGTTGAATCCATTATTTTGGTTTAGGGTTAAAGCGAATATCAAAACAAAAATCCAGTTTTACAGTGTTTTTCAACATCAGTGTCTACTGAACCACAAAATGTGAAATAAATACATCCAGTTCTTTGTTTGTGGTCTTAAGTCTGACCACACAGAGAAAAATGCTCTGTTTCAAATGTTCCCAGTTTGTGACATCACAATTTAGATTCTGGTAAGAAAATCTCCTCCCAGGGAATCCACCTCCAGCCTAGAGCAAAACTTTTGCACAGGTCTGCAATTTTTATTGAGGAGTGATGTCTACTGTCATGTATCTATCTCCCTGTCTGCATGTCTGTCTCACTATCTCTCAGCCACGCGGTCTGTGTATTTTGTATGATCTCTCCGATAGAGATTATAAAAAGAAAATGCAGATATGCAGAGAAAACAGATAACCTAACGTCTTAAATCTGCAGCTCACATTATTATTGTGATAAGGTCATAAATATAATCCCTGTACACTTTTAAAATCCATTAAACCCCACACGGCACAGAAACACAGGGGAACGTCCCAGCAACCACACATGCACGTGTACTTTTTCTGTTTCCTCATGTCAGACACGGTGTCTGTGTTCAGCACATTGCAGGATGAATGATGAAGTGAGGTTTGTGTTATATGGTGCAGATTGAACACTTCTATAAGCAACAGGCTACTTTGTTTTGATGTTTTAACCTTTTTTTTCCTTTGCATTTAAACCTCAAATGCAGTGTAAAGATCTTTTAAACCATTTAGTGCAAAAGCTTAATATTGGCTTCATCAATAGAGTCACAAAAAGTTATAAAATAACAGGCAATCTGTTCCTGTGAATGTCTGGGACCTGAACGTGTAACTTGTTGACTTGAAAGCACAAATTCTTTGAGTCACACTGGCCAGGTGTCTGAAGTGCGCGTGAGTCATCTCTTTGCGAAATCCACAGATTCACGTTGACAATGCATCAAAATTACAAACAAGCTTATGGCACACCATGTTCTTTTTACATTCAGTGCTGCAAGAGTACAATTCCTGCCAAACAGTCTATACAGAGGCATTCAGCATCTCCAAATGATTCATTTTCATTTAAATGAATAATGCAATGTGAAGAGAATTAAAATGCAAGAAATGATGTTTCCATGAGGCCAGTATTTGAAGTATTTTATCCATGTCCAAATAATGGAAGAGCCAGCCGCAGTGCTGTATAATTATGTAATATGCCACCAAATGGTGAAACAGTTTTGATGCATATCATTACAGATACACACAGTGCTGGCCTGGAGTAACAAATACAAAGACCTGTAATATGGCTGATATGTGTCTCATGATGATTGAAGTTGTTTATGCTGTGTGAACTTGCTCCTTCAGTTCAGAAGACAGGAGGTACGCAGCTCAAACTTCTCATTTCGTTCCCAAACTACGGACAAGCTCTGGTGAAACCCATGAAGTAAGACCCTATGATTGGCCGATGAAAGTCGAGCTATCAGAGTGTTTTTTTTGTTGTTGTTCCTGTTTGACACTGATTTACATCTCGATGCTTCTTATAAAGCAACAAAGCAAAGAATACATCTTCTCCTACAAATTACAATGAAGTGTAAAGCTGGTGGAAAATATAAAAGCCTGGTATTGTGATATTTTGTTCAGCAATAGCTCAATCCACTGGAAGATGAGATGTTTCATTAAAAATGATCAGATGGAAAAACGTTCATTACATAATCAAAGAAACTGTGTTAATGTTTGTGCGCTTCTTTTTTTTCCTTATAGACAAGCTCGAGACGCAGAGACGGACGTGAACCTCTTCTACTTCTCAGATTTTGAAAGACACAACGCAGAGATCTCTGCCTTTCACCTTGACAGGTACAGTCGTTTGTCATGCTGAAATAACAGGCTGTTGACTATATTTACATAGAAGCCATTTTCCTCTGACATCATCATACCCAGGTTGGATATTTTCAATGCTGTCAAATCTGCTTCATTGATGTGAATTGAACAACTGAAAACAAAGATGTAGAAGATGTGGTACTATGTCAAGTTAAAAGCACTGATTTTGGTGGCTTAGAGTAAAAAAACAGCTAACATTAGCTTAAAACCACTTCCCAGCTAGCATTAGCCAGGAAGTGTTAAAACGCAACAACAGGAAAGTCATCAACTAAAAGCTAAGCTAATGTAGGCTCACTTAATATTTGCAAGGAATTGACATCCTGGCTGAACTAATATTTTTAGATGCTAACATTTTTAAACGTTGGCTTAGGGTTATCACAGGTGTCGCTGCTAATATGGTCCCATTTTTCAGATTGTAATTTTTCGTTTCCATTGCTCATTTATCAGTAAGCAGTGAAATCACAACTTTTATATTATCCTACCTACCTACATAATGAACATTACAGTCAGAAGTCGTACCCTGCGCACGTTGTCAAAGAAAAATGGCTGCTGCGTGAATATGGTAAGAAAGCCGTTTTATGTACTACTTGGAGATGATAACAGAGGGATGCTACTTCTACTTTCTGGGTTCTATTTGTCCAACTTTTGTATTGTTTTACTCCCTTCTATCTGCCGCTCCTGTCCCAGAGTGCTCGGCTTCAACAGGATACCTCCAGTGGTTGGTCGACTCATCAACGTCACCGCGGAGATCAGAGAGATCACTACAGACAACAGGCTGTCCAGGACATTCTTCACTTCCCCAGGTACACTTTGACAAAGTTGACCATTGTCCGTTGATGCCTTTCAGAAAATGTTGTGGGATCTACTTGCTGAATGACTCTCTCTGGATGCTCATCCTGTTGTACCGTAGAGCTGCTGTTTTACACAACTGATCATTACATGTTACACAGACTAGACATTTTTGTTCTCTACTCGATATGTGAAGTGTCCCACAGTTTATTATGATTTGGTGTTTTATGAGTAAAAAAACTATTAATTGACAAATTGACATACACTGGCCATACAAACTAACCAACAGCTAATCTCCACCTGTCATCTCTCTGACTGATTCCAGCTGGGAACATCTGTTTCTATGGCCAGTGTGAGTACTACTGTTCATCAGAGCATCCAGTCTGCGGCCAGCCTCATGTGCTGGAGGTTTCCTTGGCTGCCATGCTACCTGACCTTACCATATCACCTCGCAGATCCTGGAGGTCACCATGGAGACGCTCTTACAGCCGCAGAAAGCTAGCAAAGTATGTAAACTATGAGTGCAGTCTTTTGTTGATATTGGTGTTAAAAGGTATACAAGTTGTGTTACTCATTACTCATTACTAATATTCACAGTATATATGTATCAGTAGTGGAGCAGTGTATCTTTTGGGTGAAGCAGTAATTTGTTTCTTGTGGAGAACATAAAAAAAAAAAAAAACCTGTCTGCTTCAAACATTATTTTCCATTCCTGTGTCTTTTTATGCTTTGCGTTTTTTAGTGAGTCATTAATGACCTCCAGTGGTGTGGGTGAAGAACTGCAGCACAAAATATTTTAAGCTCATCATACACTTTTTTAACCTGAGTGCAAACAATGTCGATGTCAACATATGGACAAACGATGTTTGTGCATTAATAAATGTGCATTTATAAGGCTGTTGGACAACCACCAGTTCATTTCAAGCGGGCATATTTGCAGGAGCTTCGTTTAATGTGACTGTGCTCTACTCCTGTTGTGTCCAGGTGGGAGAAGGACCCTGCCTACTGTGACACGGTGAAACAGACGCCTCCTTACAGCCACGGCAGCAGATTGGTGGATGTCATAGACATGGCCATACTGGACTTCCTCATGAGTCAGTCTCTTTGTTTTAATGTCAGCTCTGTAGTCAGCTTGTGTGACGCTTCGGAGGGCTTACAGGTCTGACCTCGGGATAAAGGCAGAGTCGCAGACGAGAGAATCTCTCTTGTTGAGGCGCTGACTTTTCATCTAAACATGTTTGTGTGACTTGATGTATTTGTTTCTCATTTACAGGCAACATGGACAGACATCACTATGAGACCTTCGAGGAATTTGGCAATGAGACTTTCCTACTGCACTTGGATAATGGACGAGCGTGAGTACTATTACTAATGTTGTCTGAGGATTTGACATGCGTCTCACTTCTGAGATGTTTTGGACATCGTGGCAGCGTGGCTTTTTTTTTTTTTTTGACTGTATGTCTGATAATATGTTCCAGGTTTGGGCGACACTCTCAGGATGAGCCCTCTATTCTGGCTCCTTTGAAACAGTGTTGCAGGTAAAACAGGATGCTAGTTGCCTGCCTTGCATAACCTTCAAAAACTGTCTCAAGTTTGGAAAAGGGGGTGAGGTCGCTGCTGTTACTTATAAAAATGTCTTTTTTGTGTGTACAGTGTAATGACTCTCTGTACCTGTATTTGTAGGATCCGTCGCTCCACACTCCTCCGCTTGCGCCTCTTGTCCCTCACTAGCTTCCGTCTGAGTGATGTCATGCGGGAGTCTCTTCTCCAGGACCCTCTAGCTGGCGTGGCCCCCCTGCTGTCTGAAGCACACCTCTCTGCTCTGGACCGCCGCCTTGCTGCAGTCCTGCAGGTGGTGCAGAGCTGTCAGGAGCAGCACACAGATTTGATTTACGACGACTTGGAAGTATATGAGCATGAAAATGACCAACAGCCTGAGTGAAGAATAAATAGTTTACAGTTTAAAGCTTATGGAGGTGTGTTTTTTACAAGGCAAATAGTGCCTCAATGATTTAAAATATGTCCATGAGAAGAAAGAAGTAAAAACATTTCGGTGTAAGAGGTGGACTTCAGTCTTCAAACTCTCTCATGATTATTGTATCGTGTCACGCTGTCTTTTGTCTTTGACCCGGTGTTTGAATAAAGGTTGAATTCAAGTGAAACTGAAATTAAGGTGATCACAAAGAGGCAGGTCATTTGTTGATGAAATCAAAACATGAAATACGATAATATGAAATATATTATATTACATTTGAATTTTCCCCCGAGGACAAATAAAGTTTTTTGAATTGAATACGATTAGATCTTCAAACTGCTGATGGATGTCATGATCATGGGGTGTGCTGTTCCTGTTTAAAGAGCATGTCAAAAGAAAAAGAGCAGCGTTACTCACTGAGCTGGGACATGTTTACTGACAATGACAATGACGACTTAGTTTCATTGATTCTATTATTCACTTTCACTGTTAAGGACAAAAAAACATCAGAGTTGAGGAATATATTTAAGATGGTTTTTTTTAATTATTATTGTTATGAGAGCAGTGTTTTTGTGCATGACTGTTAATTTTGATCCTCTCTGTATTGTTTATAAAGAAAATAAAGGTTTTTAAGAGGAGAATGTAAAAAGTCATGAGTGTACAAAATGGCCGTGCAACATTCTATGGTTGCCACGGTTCCCTTTAAAGTGCATGATTCGTATCAGAGCTTCCTTTCAAGACAAACTTCATCGCAGACAGCCACAGAAATTTGTTCTCGAGTTGAAATCAGCCATTTCCTCTGAAATCCACGCTCAAACTGCAGATTTGTTGCACCTTAAGAAGGACCAAAGACTTTCTGAAAGTGACTCAAGCCAAACATCCAACTTGTGTCATGGAAAATGTAAGATTTTCACTTTTTGACTCTGTGCTGTTTACTCTGAAGTTTAAAGTGTCTCAACGAGACAACTCCAGATTTCTTTTTTTTTATCCTCCATTCACTTATTGAACAAGACTTAAAAAGAAATGTTGAATATATGAGTCTTTTCACATATTTCATAAATAGTTCATTAAAAAAAAGAAAAGAAAATCCCTTCAAATGGATGAAATGTCGTCATGAAGAAATGTGTTATTTTCATATTTCTTAAAGTTTATAATCCCCAGCAGATATGTGTCATTAAGAATTTATGAAGAAAAGACAAAAATAATATTTATTGGATGTATCACTTCATTAGTTTTTCAGTCAATTTCTTTGTTAATAGATCAATAGTAAAAGCACAAATATGTTCAAAATGGCCGAAAGACTGCCAGGTTGCTATGGTTACCCTAAAAGTGCATCATTTATATCAAATCACTGAAAAGTAAACAACAACCTAAAAGAGCCACAAGTAGTATTTCACAGTAAAAACATTTTTAAATGAAATAATTCATTGAGGAAATGTTATCCTGACAAGAATTAAAGACTGAAACGTGAGAAACATCCATCATGAAATGATGAACGATGATACTGTAAAAACTTTACTTAAGGCCCGTGTCTACATAGTGCGTTTTGACTAGGAAACAGTATGTTTGGAGTGGTATATGTGCATGAACCTGTGATTGTAGGAGAGTGTGTCTGGATGCCTGAGCAGTAATTTGTAGCAGGGATAAACTAATGTTTTGTACATTTTTATATTGTTTCATGTATTGTTTTTCTAGCAGTTATCCGAGTGTGCTTAGTTTCTGCTCACTGAGCATTTAATGAAAAGAAACATCACAGCAGTAGCTGTACATGTGGTGAATGTACCAGTTGTTTGACTGTATTTCTAAAGTGCTGTTCTGTCTGTGTTGTTACAGCTTGTTGTGCCCGTTCAGCTGAAAGACCCTGAAGACGGACCCACAGTCAGAGTGTCAGCACGCCTGGCGGACAGAAAGCCTCGAACTTTCAGTCGATGTTCGTGCTGCAGGAACAACCTGGTAAGACTTTTGATTTTCATGTTTAAAGAAAATAACTTCCAACTTTCTCAAGTGCTGAAGTCAACTACTCAATGTACTCAGTGTGCTCAATGGGTACAGTGTTATCTCGTCTTTTATCAAGTCGATCTAATTATAAATAGCATTTGATAGACTGCATCCCTGAAACATGCCATTAAATATTTAACAAAATATGCACAAATGAAGCCATCTAAACTATTCTTCTCTGAACGTCTGACAGAGAATCTTAACACTTCAATCAGCTTGAAACATAATAGTGTCTGCACACTGTTTAAATGTTCTTGTGAGATTGTAAAGTATGCTTCTGTGAACTCACCTGGAGTCTGACATCTTCTTGTTTTTTGTTGTTCTTTCAGGACTCAAACCACCACAGTGCAGCTCCTGCTGCTAAACCGTCCAGGAAGAGGAAGCGGACCTCCGTGGCCCCTCCTTCCACTTCTCCTGCTCCTCAGCACCCCGCCCATGACGCTGACTCTCCCGCTCCGGTCCTCAGGCCCAAGGCAACCATTCAGCCCGACCAGCTACCAACGGTCTCCTCCGCGCTCCCTGGTCTCCAGCCCTCCATCGCTCCTCAGCTCGATGACGGCCCAGTAAAGATCCACCACTTTTCAGTGCCGCAGTATCAGTCCGTCTATCACTCCGTGGTAGACGACGTGCTGCAGTACAAGAACGGCCGTCTTCGACCTTACAGCCTGACTCTGGGACTTCTTATGAAGCAGAAGCTGTGGGAGCGACTGGATCGCCCGATGTTCACAGAAACTGTCGACGAGACAGGACTCGTTCGTGTGGACATCGCATACGGGGTGGGAGTCTATCCTCCCCTGTATCATGTGGACGTTTCTGGAGAACCAGAGCCTGGAGCTCCTCTGAGAAAACGTGTAAAGAACTGATACGATAGTCTTTACATTAGTTGATCAGTTAGGATCTGTAAATATTGTAAATAATTTAGTTTGAACAGTAAGAATTTTAGATTTAGTAGTAAGTATAAGTTTAGATTTAAAAAGGTATTAGTTAGAAAATGTGTGACAACTCCAAAGTGCCAGGGTAAAAATACTTTATGCAAACTCAAGTACCTGAACCGTCCTCCACCGTCAGCCTCCTTAAAAGTCCTGCCTCAACATCAAATGTGCCTCCATCCTAAAAAAACAAAAACAATCTGCGTCCGCCATGTGCCAGCAGCTTTTACCATCAAGATGCTGCACATGGAAAGAACAGCTCTCGACAACCAGCTCAAACCTCTGAATATACCATCAGCCTCTGAATCCACCTGCTAAAAGCCGAACAGCCTCAAGCTCTCCGTTATCTGCGACCTCCAACACGTGCCAGCAGCGTTTACCATCAACACGCTGCTCAAGAATAAAAGATCTTTGAACCTCCAGCTCAAGCCTCCGAACAAAACCTCGAACCTGCTCCAAATTCAAGACAAGAACCTCAAGCTCTCAAGCCTCTGTTATCCACCTGCAGCTACCTCCATCTGCAGTCGGTGGATGACAGCTGCCCCGAAAGCCTCAAAACTTTCCAAAACCAAAAGCCTCCACCTTCAACTGAAGCCTCTCACAGCAATGTAAGCTGCTGCCTCCATCTTGCATCTCTGTCAAGAATCTTCAGTCACGATCATAGATTGCAGCCACAAGAAACCAGTAGCCTTACCTCTATCAGTAAAATATGACAGACAGCAGCCATTAATGCCAGCAACCTGAAATATCAAAAAACCAAGCCAACCACCACTAAACAGTCAACCTGCCTCCATCCTAAAAAAAAGAACACCTGCGACATGTCCCAGCAGTTTTTACCACCAAGACGCTGCACATGGAAAGAACATTACTTCAAGCTTTCCACACACTTTGTTTACAAATGACAGCTGTCACCAAAGAGTCAAACTGAAATACTACCGAAAAAAACAAGCTGCTTCCTCCATCTGCAGCCTCTACCAGACAAAACTAGCTTCTTCCTCCACCTGCAGCCTCTACCAGAACAAACAAGCCGCTTCCTGTAGCCTCTACCAGACAAAACAAGCTGCTTCCTGCAGCTTCTACCAGACAAAACAAGCTGCTTCCTCCATCTGCAGCCTCTACCAGACAAAACAAAGCTGCTCCTTGCACCGGCAGCCTCTACCAGACACAACAAGCTGCTTCCTACAGCCTCTACCAGACACAACAAGCTGCTTCCTCGATCTGCAGCCTCTACAAGAAAAAACAAGTTGCTTCCTGCAGCCTCTACCAGACAAAACAAGCTGCTTCCTCAATCTGCAGCCTCTACCAGACAAAACAAGCTGCTTCCTGCACCTGCAGCCTCTACCAGACAAAACAAGCTGCTTCCTCCATCTGCAGCCTCTACCAGACAAAACAAGTTGCTTCCTGCAGCCTCTACCAGACAAAACAAGCTGCTTCCTGCACCGGCAGCCTCTACCAGACACAACAAGCTACTTCCTACAGGCTCTACCAGACACAATAAGCAGCTTCCTCCACCTGCAGCCTCTACCAGACACAACAAGCTGCTTCCTCCACCTGCAGCCTCTACCAGACGAAACAAGCTGCTTCCTGCACCTGCAACCTCTACCAGACAAAACAAGCTGCTTCCTCCATCTGCAACCTCTACCAGACAAAACAGGCTGCTTCCTGCAGTCTCTACCAGACAAAACAAGTTGCTTCCTGCAGCCTCTACCAGACAAAACAAGCTGCTTCCTCCATCTGCAGCCTCTACCAGACAAAACAAGCTGCTTCCTCCATCTGCAGCCTCTACCAGACAAAACAAGTTGCTTCCTGCAGCCTCTACCAGACAAAAGAAGCTGCTTCATGCAGCCTCGACCAGACAAAACAAGCTGCTTCCTGCACCGGCAGCCTCTACCAGACACAACAAGCTACTTCCTACAGGCACTACCAGACACAACAAGCTGCTTCCTCCACCTGCAGCCTCTACAAGAAAAAACAAGTTGCTTCCTGCAGCCTCTACCAGACAAAACAAGCTGCTTCCTCGATCTGCAGCCTCTACCAGACAAAACAAGCTGCTTCCTGCACCTGCAGCCTCTACCAGACAAAATAAGTTGCTTCCTGCAGCCTCTACCAGACAAAACAAGCTGCTTCCTCCATCTGCAGCCTCTACCAGACAAAACAAGCTGCTTCCTCCTCCTGTAGCCTCTACAAGAAAAAACAAGCAGCTTCCTCCACCTGCAGCCTCTACCAGACAAAATAAGTTGCTTCCTGCAGCCTCTACCAGACAAAACAAGCTGCTTCCTGCAGCCTCTACCAGACAAAACAAGCTGCTTCCTCCATCTGCAGCCTCTACAAGAAAAAACAAGCAGCTTCCTCCACCTGCAGCCTCTACCAGACACAATAAGCAGCTTCCTCCACCTGCAGCCCCTACCAGACAAAACAAGCTGCTTCCTCCACCTGCAGCCTCTACCAGACAAAACAAGTTGCTTCCTGCAGCCTCTACCAGACAAAACAAGCTGCTTCCTGCAGCCTCTACCAGACAAAACAAGCTGCTTCCTCCATCTGCAGCCTCTACCAGACAAAACAAGCTGCTTCCTCCATCTGCAGCCTCTACCAGACAAAACAAGTTGCTTCCTGCAGCCTCTACCAGACAAAAGAAGCTGCTTCATGCAGCCTCGACCAGACAAAACAAGCTGCTTCCTGCACCGGCAGCCTCTACCAGACACAACAAGCTACTTCCTACAGGCACTACCAGACACAACAAGCTGCTTCCTCCACCTGCAGCCTCTACAAGAAAAAACAAGTTGCTTCCTGCAGCCTCTACCAGACAAAACAAGCTGCTTCCTCGATCTGCAGCCTCTACCAGACAAAACAAGCTGCTTCCTGCACCTGCAGCCTCTACCAGACAAAATAAGTTGCTTCCTGCAGCCTCTACCAGACAAAACAAGCTGCTTCCTCCATCTGCAGCCTCTACCAGACAAAACAAGCTGCTTCCTCCTCCTGTAGCCTCTACAAGAAAAAACAAGCAGCTTCCTCCACCTGCAGCCTCTACCAGACAAAATAAGTTGCTTCCTGCAGCCTCTACCAGACAAAACAAGCTGCTTCCTGCAGCCTCTACCAGACAAAACAAGCTGCTTCCTCCATCTGCAGCCTCTACAAGAAAAAACAAGCAGCTTCCTCCACCTGCAGCCTCTACCAGACACAATAAGCAGCTTCCTCCACCTGCAGCCCCTACCAGACAAAACAAGCTGCTTCCTCCACCTGCAGCCTCTACCAGACAAAACAAGTTGCTTCCTGCAGCCTCTACCAGACAAAACAAGCTGCTTCCTGCAGCCTCTACCAGACAAAACAAGCTGCTTCCTCCATCTGCAGCCTCTACCAGACAAAACAAGCTGCTTCCTCCACCTGCAGCCTCTACCAGACAAAACAAGCTGCTTCCTCCTCCTGTAGCCTCTACAAGAAAAAACAAGCAGCTTCCTCCACCTGCAGCCTCTACCAGACACAATAAGCAGCTTCCTCCACCTGCAGCCCCTACCAGACAAAACAAGCTGCTTCCTCCACCTGCAGCCTCTACCAGACAAAACAAGTTGCTTCCTGTAGCCTCTACCAGACAAAACAAGCTGCTTCATGCAGTCTCTACCAGACAAAACAAGCCACTTCCTACTGCAGCCTCTACCAGACAAAACAAGCAGCTTCCTCCACCTGCAGCCTCTACTAGACAAAACAAGCTGCTTCCTCCTCCAGCCTCTAACAGACACAGAAACCAGCTTCCACCTGCAGCCTCTACCAGACACAACAAGCTGCTTCCTCCACCTGCAGCCTCTACAAGAAAAAACAAGCAGCTTCCTCCACCTGCAGCCTCTACCAGACACAACAAGCAGCTTCCTCCACCTGCAGCCTCTACCAGACACAACAAGCTGCTTCCTGCAGCCTCTACCAAACAAAACAAGCTGCTTCCTGCGGCCTCTACCAGACACAACAAGCTGCTTCCTGCAGCCTCTACCAAACAAAACAAGCTGCTTCCTGCGGCCTCTACCAGAAAAAACAAGCTGCTTCCTCCACCTGCAGCCTCTAACAGAAAAAAGGTGCTTCCTGCAGCCTCTACCAGACAAAACAAGCTGCTTCATGCACCTGCAGCCTCTACCAGACAAAACAAGCAGCTTACTCCTCCAGCAGCCTCTACCAGACAAAACAAGCAGCTTCCACCTGCAGCCTCTACCAGTCACAACAAGCTGCTTCGTGCCCCACATCAAAATGACAAACTTTCTCATTAAAAGAACTTTTTTCAACAATAAACAAAGACCATTTCACTCTTTTAAGAAGTCTGTGAACTGTTGTGCTTTTGGATGCTCTGTAGGAGTTTTCCATGATCTGTTAAAATGTCACATTGTTCCAATATTAACATTTGAAAAGATATCATAATGACCTTTTTCAAACTTGGTAAAATGGTAATAAAGGTAAAAGGTAGGAGACCAGACTCCACTTGGGTAGCCTGAGAGGAATCACATTTAAATGTTAATCGTTTGAAAAACTGATCATTGGGAACACACCAACAGAATCCCACTCTTCTCCTTCCAGACGCAAAGGTTCAAGACTCATTTTTTCAGGCAGTTTTCTGTGTTCTGCTCCTCTCCATCCGACAGCTTGTGTATTCTGGTTTTGTATTCTGTATTCAACAAAAAAAGAGCACAAATCAACGAGTCATGAGTGTTTGGAGTCAAGTATCTCCCCTGTGCCAGTGTCTATATACTGGCACAGGAATGAGTCCTAAAACACGAAAATTAGTTAGTATTTTAGCACCATGGGTTCCTAACTCTAAAAGTCAACAGGGATTTTGAATAGGTTTGTGGTTAGACGCCTGAAACAAGGTCTGTGGTTAACGCAAGCTTAAGAGACGTTGATGTTTTGTTAGACGAGATAAACTACCGTAAATTCCGTACTATTGAGCGCACCTGGATATAAGCCGCACCGGCTAAAAATAAGTAAATAAATGTATTTGTACATATATAAGCCGCACTTGATTATAAGCCGCAGGTGTCCACGCTATAACAAGAGCTATTTACACAGACGTAGGCTACCGGTAACATCCGCAAATACTGTAGCGTCCGTACGGACGTTAAAGGACGACGAGAGCGTTCAAATAATAACTTTTAATAACCCGATCACTGTCGGCCGTGACCACGCCGTTTACAGCAGAGAGCAACACATAACTTGCTGTAACAATCCAACTCTCTCCCCAGCGTTCTCTCATACAGCCACTCAACACGTTCTCGCTGGTGCATTCACTGACTCTCCACATAATCGGAATTATGAACACATTATCAACTACTGACTTTACAACATGAACCGTTACAATACGAAGCCTAGCCGACGGTGTCTGTAACACGGCTGATGAAAAAGATGACCGTAATATATTTCACAAGAAAAAGTCCATCCATTCACTGCCTCAGAATGACTTCATTACTCACTTCCTCAGTCTCTGTTGTCGCTGTCAGTGTCATCTTAACGTGCAGCAGCTCTGTTAGCTTCTTTGACAGCCAGGTCGATCGCCTTTAACTTGAAAGCTACATCATATGTATTTCTCCGTGTGTTTTCCATGATGAGGGTGCGTGCATGAAGCGCAAAATGACTGATATTAAGATCCGACGTGACGAAGTCAAATGTTTTTGCGGCAGAAGCTCATTGTCCCCCATAAAATATCCATGCATTAGCCGCACCGGAGTAGAAGCCGCAGTGCTCGAAGTGTGAGAAAAAAGTAGCGGCTTATAGTCCGGAATTTACGGTACGTTAGCTAAGACCCCAACTTACGAATTTTCAAGTTTTGACAAACTCAAAACATTGGTTGCTAACAAGTCGCTAAATGAGACTACAGTGGTTGTCATGGAGACATTAAACTTCATCATGCCAGGAACTCTCTCACTAATCATCCTTACAGCCTATATTCGTGTTTTTCATTTCTCTTGTAAATGTTAGTTCAATAAATAACGTATTAGGCTACGGTTTTGCTAGCTTGTCAAAACTGCTGAATAGGTCGACAACGCATAACGGTCGTGACATCAAAATCAACCGACCGCGGTGAAGTTCACTTGTAGCATAACGTTAGCATTTTTGGAAAAACTTACTTCAATATATTATACATTAAAGCAGCAAAATTAATCATATGAAGCCAGAAAACCTTTATATACATATATATATAAATATACACACACACACACACACACACACACACATATATATATATATATATATATACACACACACACAGGAAAATCCATTCGGCATATAAATTCACATTGGTAACATTAATCACTGACATTAATATATCAATCACAGCTGCTTCATTAAGCAATTAACAAGTTATATATATTAAGGTACAAAAAGAAAACACCTCTCCATACCTGTATTCAACAGAAAAGGGCACAAATCAACGAGTAGTGTGTATTTAGAGTCAAGTATTTCCCCTGTAAAAAAAGACAAATGTGTTTAATTCAGGAGAGAAGATGGCAGTTTCTTACTGCGCGAGGTGCTAGCTTAATATACTATCGGCTACTATCAGCGGTTAACGTTTTCGACTAAATTAATAACTTTATATATAATATTCTAAACTTTACAAAAACTGATACAGGATAAATCAAATATGATCAGAAACAGAACACCACAGTTTGATTACATCTAAACAACACAAAATAATACTAATTTTAGATGAGTCTACTGATGGAGCATGAATCATCATTGACCCAAACTTTTTAACGGCTCTGACCGTCACGTGCACCGCCGTACAACCATAAAAAAAATTCCGTTTGAAAAACTGATCATTGGGAACACACCAGCAGAATCCCACTCTTCTCCTTCCAGACGCAAACGAAGGTTCAAGACTCATTTTTCAGGCAGTTTTCTGTGTTCTGCTCCTCTCCATCCGACAGCTTGTGTATGCTGGTTTTGTATTCTGTATTCAACAAAAAAAGAGCACAAATCAACGAGTCGTGAGTGTTTGGAGTCAAGTATCTCCCCTGTGCCAGTGTCTATATACTGGCACAGGAATGAGTCCAAAAACACGAAAATTAGTTAGTATTTTAGCACCATGGGTTCCTAACTCTAAAAGTCAACAGGGATTTTGAATAGGTTTGTGGTTAGACGCCTGAAACAAGGTCTGTGGTTAACACAAGCTTAAGAAATGTTGACGTTTTGTTAAACACTAGCTTAATATACTATAGGCTACTATCAGCGGTTAACGTTTGCGACAAAATTAATAACTTTATATACAATATTCTAAACTTTACAAAAACTGATACAGGATAAATCGAATATGATCAGAAACAGAACACCACCGTTTGATTACATCTAAATAATAATAATAAAAAAAACCTTTTAGATGAGTCTATTGATGGAGCATGAATCATCAGTGAAACTACATCTGAACAAACTTTTTAACGGCTCTGACCAGAACGCGCACCGCCGTACACACGCGCCCGCGCGCGCGTGACCGGACAGATGAGAAGGATTTTACAGATAACTGTGGTGTTGATGACTGGCGCCACCTGCTGAAAATAACAACAACTGCGTCGAGACAACTTTGGTTTCACTTTCCAAACGTCATTCGGGGGGAAAGAGCAGGGAGGAACTAAGACTTGTTTTTGCAGGAAGGAGATGCACTCGGATGTGGAAAGGATTACCAAATATGCAACCCACTCTTTCTTTTGATTTCTGAAGCGGTACAGTCAAACTTTGATTTTTGTACTTTCATCAGGTCTTAAACCCGAACAGAATTGTTGATGCGGAATGAATTAATAAATGCATGACGATAGATGCAGGGGAATCGTCTTCATAGCTTACTTTTCAATGCAGAATTCTGAATTTTATAAAAGTAAATATTGAAGTAGTTTGAAACTTTCTTTAACATCTTTTTTTTGTGTGGGCTAAAGTGGATTGGAAGGTGAACTGGGTGACACAACAATGGACCCACTGGATTTCATGGAGTCAGAGGAACTGCTGCAATTTTTTCACTGTCATAAAACAGAAATGTCCTGCTATGAGAGCCCGACCGTCTTCATAAACCAGCTCATGGATCATAACTTGATCCCTGAGGACAGCCACAAGGTAAAGCACTGAATTGCGCGCTTGAATGAAAAGCGGGAGGAGCCAGACTGTTCAGTAGGCCTTTGTGATTACATAACAGGACGTGTGCAAATCGTAACACACTTGTATTGATGATGTGCTGTTTGAGAATATCATTCAATAAGTAGTAATGCTGCCAGTAATTGTGTTTATTTTAAATAATTTTAAAAAACAAACAAACTTTTTTCATGGCTAGGCGTACTTATGAAATTAATAATTTGACACAAAATATTGGGTTTGAAAATGATTTCCTTAGATCAGTCACCATAGTAAGGCTAACTCTGTAGTCTTTTTCGAAATGAGTCAAACCAGGTTTGGTAACTCAAGTTAAACTAAAGATTTCCACTGATTGTGAAGTGAGACAAAACAATTTTTTCTCTTCATCAATATTTAAAACAGCCATGTAATGATTGGAGAGATTCATTCCAATAACTGATGACAAATTTAACTTGGAATAACACAATGGTCTTTCTTTTTTTAGTGTTTAAAGAGTAAAGGCCATGGGGAATTATAAGTTACACTGACATCTTGTAAATTATCGGGGAAAAACTAATATTTGTACATATCATTAAAGTAACCAAAACATGTATTGTGATCTTGACATTGGCTCAAATTCTCTACTCTAAGCCTTTTCCTACTTTTGTGTGTGTGCAGAAAGTAACTCGCATGAAGAGCAAAGATAAACTAAAGAAAGCCTGTTATGATCTTCTCAACTGGTTGGAGAAAAATCGATCGCAGCACATTAAACTCTTTTGGAGCTGCGTCTTCAAGGACACCATCATGAACCAGTATCCTCACCTGCGACAACTTCGCAACAGCCTCAGGGATGGTAAGAAACTATTTTGTTCAGTGCTCGTAATTTGCCTTAAACAGTCATTCTGCTTGTTAAGGTTATACATACTGTAGTCATTGCTTATTTGAATGTCATGTAAGTGTTTTTAGGTCACCCTCAGATGGTGTAAATGTACATACGGCATGCAGCTACGAGCAAACTACTGCTAACATTAGCCTGCTAACACGACAGTGCAGCTCATATCGAACTGCAGAAATCTGATTTCCACTACCATTGTTTGTTACAACTTCATATTTTCTAATATCCATCAACAATAAAACCATTGCAGGATCTTTCCGTGACGACACTCAACTGCCTGAGAGAACGAAAAAGGAAGAGCCAGTCGATGGGAAAAGGAGGGAAATGTCAGAAGATGAGGAGGAAGAGGAAACCCAAGTCTCGGTAAAAAAGAAGAGGAAACGTTTGCGGGATGATGAGGAGGAGCCGTCTGCTTCCTCATCTCTGCTAACCCCAAATAAGAGGGTGAAGTCCAAAAAAGTACAATTCTGTAAGTCGCCCTTTTGTTACGCATGGTACTGTAAAAATAACAGTATAATACATCCAAGTTTGAATGAAGCGTTTTGATCTTCCAGCTTCTCCCCTGAAGAAGGGAGAGAAAGGTGAGATTTGGACCTGGCCCATCTATAAGTGTCAGATACCTGTGACCTGTGGAGAGAAGGAGGGGATGCTGAACAGAGACAGACTGGCGAAAGGTGAGTCTACAGTAGAGTACCTATTGGAGACAAAGAGACAGAAATTCTATTAATGTATTTTTATCTAAAGAGAAGGACAAAAACACTGTGGATAAAAGAACGTAAAATTGGATCTTACATCAGATTTGATTGCATGTAATTATGGTATTGATCTTGAAATCTGTTTGTTTAATTGACTGACTTGATCGTCCGTTTGTGTTTGATTGTTTGTTTTCTGTTATTACATTGCCTCTTTTATAAGCACTGTGTAACTTGCATTCAACAAAAGTGCTTTTTAAATAAAAAAAAGTTATGATGTAGGAAAGAAAGACATTGATGTCCCAGTGGATGTTTTTGGCATTGACCCGTTCCTGTTTTCTCAGGGGAGAGGTGCATTGCAGTGGGCAAAGAGTGGTTCACTCCTCCTCAGTTTGAGAGCTTTGCAGGGAAGAAGAACCAGATAAACTGGAAGATGAGCATTCGATGTGGAAACGTGAGCCTTGGAACACTTATAAAGGTTTGTTTGAGATATATATCTTTTTTTTTTTTTAACTTAAGTGGAATCAAATTGTGGAATCACTTTAAAATGAGTTTACCATAAAACTTTAAATCTGGCCCGGCCTTTGATTGAGTTCAGTCTAGGACATGACCCTGCCTTTTATTTAGGACAAGTGCCAATTCGTGTTATACTGTTAATATTTTCAAACAAAACTTGTGAACAACATAGATGGAAAATAATATAAAATAGTAAATTACACCAGAAAAATAAATAAAGGTGTACATAATGAGGATATTGGAGGCACAAACTAAATTACAAATCACTAATTAGATCTTTTTTTGTAAAACGCCCCATCAGAGTGAGGAGAGAGAGACAACCCTCTCTTTAATATGTACTGTCTAAAATATCTTTGTTTTCATGATGTTAATGTTCATTTCCATCTCTAAAACAAGCACAAGTTTTTCTTTTTTTCACCAGGCTAGTCAAAGAGAATGAGCCTTAAATTGGCGGGGGCCTCTATTTGAAACTTTACAGTATTTTGTTTTTCCTGCAGGAAGGTCACCTGAAGTCAGCGAGCTTTACAGTGAAGGGTCAAACGGTATGCACCATAATAAATCAAAAATACAAACGACTTTGTTTAATTTTCAGTGATTTTTTAAAATCTACTCTTTGTTCTTCTTTTTCTGTCAGTCGGCCAAGACGTTGCTGTTTCCCTCTGATTTAATCACAGGTTTGTTCAGTCAACCAGTCTGTCTCTCTTTAAGTCGATCAAAATCTACTGCTCTTTCACCAATCTCTTTCTATCCTCTGTTCATCCTTTCATCCATACAACTGAATTTAAAATAGATCATCACCTTCTCATTTCTTAGTGTGTGAAGATGAGGATGAAGATGAGGATGAAGATGAGGAAGAGGAAGAGCAGGGTTCTTCAAGCCAAAACTCAAATACCTCAGGTGCTGTTTTCTACAAAGGGGGAGTCATGGAGGAAACCATCAACATAAAGTCAATGTCTAACTGTCTACTGCTTTTATTTTTGTTAGTATACGTTTTTTTAGAGATTTATTTGAGGGCGTTTTGCCTTCATTTGATAGGACTGTGGATAGAGTAGAAAATCAGGATAGAGCGGGAATGACATGAAAAAAAAGCCACAGGTTGGAATTTAACCCAGGCTGCCTGCTTTGAGGACTATAGCCTTGGTGCATGGGGCGCCACCTAACTGCTAGGCCATCTGCACCCCCATTTTAATGTGTCTTTTACAGATGAGGAAGAGCAGCAGATGGAACCAGCGGAGCAGCAGCCGGACATTATGAGGGTGTTCAACGTTACATGTGGGACTGAAACTGCCACCTTACATGTAAAACGATTTGCATCAGGTAACTCAAACTGGATGAACCCTCGACTACTTGTTCCTTTTTTAAACTTATGAACAAAACTGTGGATGTAATTCTTTATCCATTCAATGGTTTCAGACTCTTCATTCAGTTGTGAAAGCTTAAGTTTGGGTTCAATAGACAATATTTTTCTGAATTGCACACGTCCGTGGATCAGCCTTATCCCATTAAATATCTGTAAAGTTTTTTTGTATTAGCCATCTAGGCTCAGCTCAATTTTCCTCTTCTGAACACATTCTCTCCACCAGGGCATTGTGGGAAAAGTATTCGGACCGAGACAAGCTGGATGACCCCGATGGAGTTTGTGACATGGGCGTCACATCAGACCGATTCCTCGTGGAGGAGAGACATCATGTGGGAAGGAAATCCACTCAGTGTCCTCATAGAGGTAATGGCAGACTGTGTTGTCATTAAAGTCCAGTCCAGTCCTGAAATCCCTACTGAAGAGGGACTTTTTTTTAGGGATGTTGCTCGTGACTGATTTCCCTGTAGTAATCTAAACTCACACACACAGAGTAGTTTAAAGGTAAAATAAAAAAAAAAATCAACAACATGCACAATAAGTTCTACCACCACTTCACTTTGCTATCCACCTTTCCCTCCACCCTCCGATGTTTCCATGGCAACGATAAACGTGAAGTGTACATCAAGGCAGCACTGTTTTGGCGGCCGCTATATAGCAATCATGGCTGGACATTCCAACTATAAAGTGAAGGATTTTATCTGGCTTTATAAGTGTGAGATTTAGGGAAAGCACTCAATAAAATAATTTTTAAAAAATGTTTTCAATTTTGAATGAATTTAGACAATTTTATGTAAAAATGTCAAATATTAGACCTTTAATATGGCTCGGCAATATCCAAAACCACATTGTGTGCAACTTATTTGACTACCATATGAGACAGTTAATTAAAATCTTCAATATGAGATTGATTAAGGGGTAACTTTAGCACTGTTAGCGACACCAGCCTTCAGTCCTACATGCAAGTTAGCGTCTACATGCGGGTGCTGAAATTGAGTCACCTGTTGCTCTCGTCGAGTGTTTATTTGCCGGTTTACCTGCGCTGCTCCTATGAGACATCATCTGCGGGCATTAAAAACAGAAAATGCAGGAATATTAACCTTAGACAACATTTTAATAGCATTGAGGGTCTAAATGAAAAAAAATACACTTGTTCATTTTACAGATTGGTTATTCAGGTGCTGACGAGAAAGGGGATGCAACGTTTGATTATTTAGTCAACTTGTCATGAATATCTCTCGTGAAAAAACAGCCCACAGAACCTAAAGTCAACCTTTTTGAAAAAGCTCTCACTCCCTGAAAAAGTTCCCAGTCCCCAGTGTGAGTTCATGCAGTGTACGTACGGTTCATGATGCAGGTTTCAGAGAGAGGGAACGTGTTTGTCCAATCTAATGCACCTGAAAGAAACTGTTATTTTCTGTTTTTCAGGAAAAAATCTTGGCAATTCACACAGTTAATTGCGACTGCTCACTGTGCAAGCCAAAGCCTGAAGACAGGGTAAGTTCCTGGATCCGCTTCAAGCTGCACTTTTCCCTGCTACGTCCACTTTTGTTCTGCACAATAAACTGATAGCAGCATCGGTGATGTGAAGTAAACAGAGCTGCTGTTGTGTTTTACCTTGCAGGAGAATCAGAAGAACGATGACGAGTGTTCCGTCTGTAAAGAGGAAGAAGGAGAGTTGGTGGTGTGTGATATATGCCCTCGCTCTTTCCATCAGAAATGTCACCTCCCTCCTGACGTCATTGTAGGGTGAGAGAAGTTTATCATGGATTATGTTTTAAACATACCTGGCCAATAAAACTGATTCTGATGTCATGTGATCAACACAATTCACACTACTGCAAGTTATCCCATCAACGCTACCTTTGTGAAAAATTCACCAGTTCACCCTAGCATGTTTCCTTAATGTCTGATCATATAGTAAGATTATTTTATCATTTCATTCAGTAGATATCTTACAGGTTGGACCTTTAAAATTGATAATTGTCTGACTTGTGACAAATGTGTGTGTTTCTGTGAGCAGGGACAATAGTCGCTGGATGTGTACCTTCTGTGAATTCAGAACAGCTCAGAAGTGGATGTTCTGGGAAGAAGTGGAACGGGAAGCAGCAATGTCCCGACAGATATCACAGCACATGAAGGTACAGCAGGCTTAATGACCCTTTCTGTTATATCTCATATCAAGTTTTTGGTCTTTTTTGACATTATTCTTTTTTGCCCCGCCATCAACAGAGGTGCCAGTACCTTCTCATGTTTCTGTCCAGTGCTGATAAGGAACAACATTTTGTTATGAATCCAAACAACTACGTAAGTCTTCTGTATTTTCCTTTAACCATACACCTTTTGGTGATCCGCCTATTAAACAGAGACAATTGTAATTTAATGTATATCAAATAAGAAGCACTATTAACCTGGAGACGAGAGGAATTACACTTCTGTAAGGTTTTTTGTAATTGGACGTCTGACATTAATGCAAACTTGAACTTGAAGCTGAGGGTTTTGTGAGTCTTGAGTTCGTTGTACATTTTTGCTTTGCACCCACAGTTGAAGGACTACTCCACCGTCATTCAAACGCCCATGTGGATTGGAAAAGTCACTGACAAACTCCAGAACAATCTTTACCAAACTGTCGGGGAGTTTGTGTCTGACATTGAGCTCATATTTACCAACAGTGTTGTTTACAACCAAGTAAGCAAACGCATTCTTGAAATCCTTGCTAACACTCAATCAATATCAAAGATGTCTTTTTTTTTTATATAAACAGTGACAGGTACTGTTATGTTTTCTTACAGAACAATGAGGATTTTCGGACCATGAGCAACAAATTGAAGGAGTTATTTGACAGTGAACTCGAGAGGGTGTTCAACATACGTGAAGAGAGTAAAGACTGAGCAACAGTGTTCAGTTCTCACTCAGTTACTGGGAGAGAAATAGATCATGATGGAGAGTTACAGCCTAATTGTTTTTATAGTTTTTTAATTAAACCTTAATTTACAAAGAGATAAGGTACAGCAGAGGTGGGACAAAAGCATTGGTTTGCAGGTTAAAAGTAAGTATTAAATCCAAAGTTGAGTCCAAAGTCATCAAATTATTCAAGTCATCAAATCTGTGATTTTCTTCTGCTATCCTGCTTTGCTGCTGTAACACTGTAAATTTCTCTGCTTGCGAGATGAATAAAGGATTATCTTATTCTCAAGTCAGACTCCAGTCCAAGTCATGTGACTGGAGTTCACACCTCTGAGGTACATGCCTTTAACTGAAATGATGTTGGACTAAAATATGATTTTTTTGAAGACCAGGCATAAACTTTGTTCCTCATTTTATTGTCATTTTAATTTATTAGGTGCAAATATGAATGTGGAGTATTTTCATCTTTCTTGCTACATAAGGAGTTAGTATTGACATTCTCAAATGCACCTTTCATTTAAAGCATCCAAAACTTTTTACACAGATGACTTACTATAGAACATGATCTGTTGTTTGTCTGTTTTCAGTCATTTCTTTCCATGTTCTATTACTGTTAATTCCATGTTTTCTAATCATTTAAAAACAACTATTTGACTGTGTGCACTTTTTACAAAATAAAACTTGATAACAGGACTTGGGAGTATTGCTTCTTATATTGCATGTGGAAAAATAAAGTTGTTACCTCTCTGCAGTCTTCTAACGGGAGTTTGGTGGTAAATGTAGACTTATGTCAGTAGCAGTCTGGTGAAAGTGTTTTCATGTTGGGGGGGGGGGGGACTCGTTTGGCTGACTTTATGTAATGTTTGGGAGCTGTATGCAACACATTGATTTGTATATGTCACTACATTGAGACTCTCACACACAGTTTTGACAAACTCAAAACATTGGTTGCTAACAAGTCGCTAAATGAGACTAAAGTGGTTGTCTTGGAGACATTAAACGTTATCAGGCCAGGAACTCTCTCACTAATCATCCTTATAGCCTCTATTTGTGTTTTTCATTTCTCTTGTAAATGTTAGTTCAATAAAAAACGTATTAGGCTACGGTTTTGCTAGCTTGTCAAAACTGCTGAATAGGTCGACAACGCATAACGGTCGTGACATCAAAATCAACCGACCGCGGTGAAGTTCACTTGTAGCATAACGTTAGCATATTTGGAAAAACTTACTTCAATATATTATACTTTAAAGCAGCAAAATTAATCATATGAAGCCGGAAAACCTTTATATATATATATATATATATATATGTATATATGTGTGTGTGTGTGTGTGTGTGTGTGTGTATACACAGGAAAATCCATTCGGCATATAAATTCACATTTGTAACATTAATCACTGACATTAATATATCAATCACAGCTGCTTCATTAAGCAATTAACAAGTTATATATATTAAGATACAAAAAGAAAACACCTCTCCATACCTGTATTCAACAGAAAACGGTTTTCGACTAAATTAATAACTTAACATATAATATTCTAAACTTTACAAAAACTGATACAGGATAAATCGAATATGATCAGATGCAGAACACCACCGTTTGATTACATCTAAACTGTAGCATTAGACATCCTTGCAGCAGTCTTGCGTGGTTACAGTCATCAGAGATGGCAAGCTATCACTAGCTTATTTAGTTAGGGAAGAAAACACAGTACACCTGCTTCTTTGGTCGGAGCTCTTGACGGAGACCTGTTTTTATTATCACGCATGCGCACATGCGGCAAACACAAATTCAGTGACATCACAGCATGTATGTAAATGAACGTGGTTTCACTTTCCAAACGTCATTAGGTGGGAAAGGGCAGAGAGGAACTAAGACTGGTTTTGCAGGAAGGAGATGCACACGGATGTGGAAAGGTTTACCAAATATGCAACCCACTCTTTCTTTTGATTTCTGAAGCGGTACAGTCAAACTTTGATATTATACTTTCACCAGGTCTTAAACCTGAATAAAATTGTTGATTCTGAATTTTATAAAAGTAAATATTGAAGTAGTTTGAAACTTTCTTTAACATATTTTTGTGTGGGCTAAAGTGGATTGGAAGGTGAACTGGGTGACACAACAATGGACCCACTGGATTTCATGGAGTCAGAGGAACTGCTGCAGTTTTTTCACTGTCATAAAACAGAAATGTCCTGCTATGAGAGCCCGACCGTCTTCATAAACCAGCTCATGGATCATAACTTGATCCCTGAGGACAGCCACAAGGTAAAGCACTGAATTGCGCGCTTGAATGAAAAGCGGGAGGAGCCAGACTGTTCAGTAGGCCTTTGTGATTACATAACAGGACATGTGCAAATCGTAACACACCTGTATTGATCATGTGCTGTTTGGGAATATCATTCAATGAGTAGTAATACTGCCAGTAATTGTTTATTTTAAATAATTTAAAAAACAAACAAACTTTTTTCATGGTTAAGCCTACTTATGAAATTAATAATTTGACACAAAATATTGGGTTTGAAAATGATTTCCTTAGATCAGTCACCATAGTAAGGCTAACTCTGTAGTCTTTTTCGAAATGAGTCAAACCAGGTTTGGTAACTCAAGTTAAACTAAAGATTTCCACTGATTGTGAAGTGAGACAAAACTATTTTTTCTCTTCATCAATATTTAAAACAGCCATGTAATGATTGGAGAGATTCATTCCAATAACTGATGACAAAGTTAACTTGGAATAACACAATGGTCTTTCTTTTTTTTTTTGTGTAAAGAGTAAAGGCCATGGGGAATTATAAGTTACACTGATATCTTGTAAATTATCGGGGAAAAACTAATATTTGTACATATCATTAAAGTAACCAAAACATGTATTGTGATCTTGACATTGGCTCAAATTCTCTACTCTAAGCCTTTTCCTACTTTTGTGTGTGTGCAGAAAATAACTCGCATGAAGAGCAAAGATAAACTAAAGAAAGCCTGTTATGATCTTCTCAACTGGTTGGAGAAAAATCGATCGCAGCACATTAAACTCTTTTGGAGCTGCGTCTTCAAGGACACCATCATGAACCAGTATCCTCACCTGCGACAACTTCGCAACAGCCTCATGGATGGTAAGAAACTATTTTGTTCAGTGCTCGTAATTTGCCTTAAACAGTCATTCTGCTTGTTAAGATTATACATACTGTAGTAATTGCTTATTTGAATGTCATGTAAGTGTTTTTAGGTCACCCTCAGATGGTGTAAATGTACATACGGCATGCGGCTACGAGCAAACTACTGCTACCATTAGCCTGCTAACAACAATGCAGCTCATATCGAACTGCAGAAATCTGATATCCACTGCCATTGTTTGTTGCAACTTCATATTTCCTAATATCCATCAACAATAAAACCATTGCAGGATCTTTCCGTGATGTCACTCAACTGCCTGAGAGAATGAAAAAGGAAGAGCCAGTCGATGGGAAAAGGAGGGAAATGTCAAAAGATGAGGATGAAGAGGAAACCCAAGTCTCTGTAAAAAAGAAGAGGAAACGTTTGCGGGATGGTGAGGAGGAGCCGTCTGCTTCCTCATCTCTGCTAACCCCAAATAAGAGGAAGAAGTCCAAAAAAGTACAATTCTGTAAGTCGCCCTTTTGTTACGCATGGTTCTGTAAAAATAACAGTATAATACGTCCAGTCATGGAGGAAACCATCAACATAAAGTCAATGTCTAACTGTCTACTGCTTTTATTTTTGTTAGTATATGTTTGTTTTTTTGAGGGCTTTTTGCCTTCATTTGATAGGACTGTGGATAGAGTAGAAAATCAGGATAGAGCGGGAATGACATGCGGGGAAAAAAGCCACAGGTTGGAATTTAACCCAGGCTGCCTGCTTTGAGGACTATAGCCTTGGTGCATGGGGCGCCACCTAACTGCTAGGCCATCTGCACCCCCATTTTAATGTGTCTTTTACAGATGAGGAAGAGCAGCAGATGGAACCAGCGGAGCAGCAGCCGGACATTATGAGGGTGTTCAACGTTACATGTGGGACTGAAACCGCCACCTTACATGTAAAACGATTTGCATCAGGTAACTCAAACTGGATGAACCCTCGACTACTTGTTCCTTTTTTAAACTTATGAACAAAACTGTGGATGTAATTCTTTATCCATCCAATGGTTTCAGACTCTTCATTCAGTTGTGAAAGCTTAAGTTTGGGTTCAATAGACAATATCTTTCTGAATTGCACACGTCCGTGGATCAGCCTTATCCCATTAAATATCTGTAAAGTTTTTTTGTATTAGCCATCTAGGCTCAGCTCAATTTTCCTCTTCTGAACACATTCTCTCCACCAGGGCATTGTGGGAAAAGTATTCGGACCGAGACAAGCTGGATGACCCCGATGGAGTTTGTGACGTGGGCGTCACATCAGACCGATTCCTCGTGGAGGAGAGACATCATGTGGGAAGGAAATCCACTCAGTGTCCTCATAGAGGTAATGGCAGTCTGTGTTGTCATTAAAGTCCAGTCCAGTCCTGAAATCCCTACTGAAGAGGGACTTTTTTTAGGGATGTTGCTCGTGACTGATTTCCCTGTAGTAATCTAAACTCACACACGCAGAGTAGTTTAAAGGTAAAATTAAAAAAAAATCAACAACATGCACAGTAAGTTCTACCACCACTTCACTTTGCTATCCACCTTTCCCTCCGCCCTCCGATGTTTCCATGGCAACGATAAACGTAAAGTGTACATCAAGGCAGCACTGTTTTGGCGGCCGCTATATAGCAATCATGGCTGGACATTCCAACTATAAAGTGAAGGATTTTATCTGGCTTTATAAGTGTGAGATTTAGGGAAAGCACTCAATAAAATAATTTTTAAAAAATGTTTTCAATTTTGAATGAATTTAGACAATTTTATGTAAAAATGTCAAATATTAGACCTTTAATATGGCTCGGCAATATCCAAAACCACATTGTGTGCAACTTATTTGACTACCATATGAGACAGTTAATTAAAATCTTCAATATGAGATTGATTAAGGGGTAACTTTAGCACTGTTAGTGACACCAGCCTTCAGTCCGACATGCAAGTTAGCGTCTACATGCGGGTGCTGAAATTGAGTCACCTGTTGCTCTCGTCGAGTGTTTATTTGCCGGTTTACCTGCGCTGCTCCTATGAGACATCATCTGCGGGCATTAAAAACAGAAAATGCAGGAATATTAACCAGAGCTACAGCTCCATCTCGTGGGAAGTCACAGCATTGCAGCTTAGACAACATTTTAATAGCATTGAGGGTCTAAATGAAAAAAAATACACTTGTTCATTTTACAGATTGGTTATTCAGGTGCTGACGAGAAAGGGGATGCATCGTTTGATTATTTAGTCAACTTGTCATGAATATCTCTCGTGAAAAAACAGCCCACAGAACCTAAAGTCAACCTTTTTGAAAAAGCTCTCACTCCCTGAAAAAGTTCCCAGTCCCCAGTGTGAGTTCATGCAGTGTACGTACAGTTCATGATGCAGGTTTCAGAGAGAGGGAACGTGTTTGTCCAATCTAATGCACCTGAAAGAAACTGTTATTTTCTGTTTTTCAGGAAAAAATCTTGGCAATTCACACAGTGAATTGCGACTGCTCACTGTGCAAGCCAAAGCCTGAAGACAGGGTAAGTTCCTGGATCCGCTTCAAGCTGCACTTTTCCCTGCTACGTCCACTTTTGTTCTGCACAATAAACTGATAGCAGCATCGGTGATGTGAAGTAAACAGAGCTGCTGTTGTGTTTTACCTTGCAGGAGAATCAGAAGAACGATGACGAGTGTTCCGTCTGTAAAGAGGAAGAAGGAGAGTTGGTGGTGTGTGATATATGCCCTCGCTCTTTCCATCAGAAATGTCACCTCCCTCCTGACGTCATTGTAGGGTGAGAGAAGTTTATCATGGATTACGTTTTAAACATACCTGGCCAATAAAACTGATTCTGATGTCATGTGATCAACACAATTCACACTAATGCAAGTTATCCCATCAACGCTACCTTTGTGAAAAATTCAGCAGTTCACCATAGCATGTTTCCTTAATGTCTGATCATATAGTAAGATCATTTTATCATTTCATTCAGTAGATATCTTACAGGTTGGACCTTTAAAATTGATAATTGTCTGACTTGTGACAAATGTGTGTGTTTCTGTGAGCAGGGACAATAGTCGCTGGATGTGTACCTTCTGTGAATTCAGAACAGCTCAGAAGTGGATGTTCTGGGAAGAAGTGGAACGGGAAGCAGCAATGTCCCGACAGATATCACAGCACATGAAGGTACAGCAGGCTTAATGACCCTTTCTGTTATATCTCATATCAATTTTTTGGTCTTTTTTGGCATTATTCTTTTTTGCCCCGCCATCAACAGAGGTGCCAGTACCTTCTCATGTTTCTGTCCAGTGCTGATAAGGAACAACATTTTGTTATGAATCCAAACAACTACGTAAGTCTTCTGTATTTTCCTTTAACAATACAATTTTTGGTGATCCGCCTATTAAACAGAGACAATTGTAATTTAATGTATATCAAATAAGAAGCACTATTAACCTGGAGACGAGAGGAATTACACTTCTGTAAGGTTTTTTGTAATTGGACGTCTGACATTAATGCAAACTTGAACTTGAAGCTGAGGGTTTTGTGAGTCTTGAGTTCGTTGTACATTTTTGCTTTGCACCCACAGTTGAAGGACTACTCCACCGTCATTCAAACGCCCATGTGGATTGGAAAAGTCACTGACAAACTCCAGAACAATCTTTACCAAATTGTCGGGGAGTTTGTGTCTGACATTGAGCTCATATTTACCAACAGTGTTGTTTACAACCAAGTAAGCAAACGCATTCTTCAAATCCTTGCTAACACTATCAATTCCAAAGATGTCTTTTTTTTTATATAAACATTGACAGGTACTGTTATGTTTTCTTACAGAACAATGAGGATTTTCGGACCATGAGCAACAAATTGAAGGAGTTATTTGACAGTGAACTCGAGAGGGTGTTCAACATACGTGAAGAGAGTAAAGACTGAGCAACAGTGTTCAGTTCTCACTCAGTTACTGGGAGAGAAATAGATCATGATGGAGAGTTACAGCCTAATTGTTTTTATAGTTTTTTAATTAAACCTTAATTTACAAAGAGATAAGGTACAGCAGAGGTGGGACAAAAGCATTGGTTTGCAGGTTAAAAGTAAGTATTAAATCCAAAGTTGAGTCCAAAGTCATCAAATTATTCAAGTCATCAAATCTGTGATTTTCTTCTGCTATCCTGCTTTGCTGCTGTAACACTGTAAATTTCTCTGCTTGCGAGATGAATAAAGGATTATCTTATTCTCAAGTCAGACTCCAGTCCAAGTCATGTGACTGGAGTTCACACCTCTGAGGTACATGCCTTTAACTGAAATGATGTTGGACTAAAATATGATTTTTTTGAAGACCAGGCATAAACTTTGTTCCTCATTTTATTGTCATTTTAATTTATTAGGTGCAAATATGAATGTGGAGTATTTTCATCTTTCTTGCTACATAAGGAGTTAGTATTGACATTCTCAAATGCACCTTTCATTTAAAGCATCCAAAACTTTTTACACAGATGACTTACTATAGAACATGATCTGTTGTTTGTCTGTTTTCAGTCATTTCTTTCCATGTTCTATTACTGTTAATTCCATGTTTTCTAATCATTTAAAAACAACTATTTGACTGTGTGCACTTTTTACAAAATAAAACTTGATAACAGGACTTGGGAGTATTGCTTCTTATATTGCATGTGGAAAAATAAAGTTGTTACCTCTCTGCAGTCTTCTAACGGGAGTTTGGTGGTAAATGTAGACTTATGTCAGTAGCAGTCTGGTGAAAGTGTTTTCATGTTGGGGGGGGGGGGGGACTCGTTTGGCTGACTATGTAATGTTTGGGAGCTGTATGCAACACATTGATTTGTATATGTCACTACATTGAGACTCTCACACACAGTTTTGACAAACTCAAAACATTGGTTGCTAACAAGTCGCTAAATGAGACTAAAGTGGTTGTCTTGGAGACATTAAACGTTATCAGGCCAGGAACTCTCTCACTAATCATCCTTATAGCCTCTATTTGTGTTTTTCATTTCTCTTGTAAATGTTAGTTCAATAAAAAACGTATTAGGCTACGGTTTTGCTAGCTTGTCAAAACTGCTGAATAGGTCGACAACGCATAACGGTCGTGACATCAAAATCAACCGACCGCGGTGAAGTTCACTTGTAGCATAACGTTAGCATATTTGGAAAAACTTACTTCAATATATTATACTTTAAAGCAGCAAAATTAATCATATGAAGCCGGAAAACCTTTATATATATATATATATATATATATATATATATATATATATATATGTATATATGTGTGTGTGTGTGTGTGTGTGTGTGTGTGTGTGTGTACACAGGAAAATCCATTCGGCATATAAATTCACATTTGTAACATTAATCACTGACATTAATATATCAATCACAGCTGCTTCATCAAGCAATTAACAAGTTATATATATTAAGATACAAAAAGAAAACACCTCTCCATACCTGTATTCAACAGAAAACGGTTTTCGACTAAATTAATAACTTAACATATAATATTCTAAACTTTACAAAAACTGATACAGGATAAATCGAATATGATCAGATGCAGAACACCACCGTTTGATTACATCTAAACTGTAGCATTAGACATCCTTGCAGCAGTCTTGCGTGGTTACAGTCATCAGAGATGGCAAGCTATCACTAGCTTATTTAGTTAGGGAAGAAAACACAGTACACCTGCTTCTTTGGTCGGAGCTCTTGACGGAGACCTGTTTTTATTATCACGCATGCGCACATGCGGCAAACACAAATTCAGTGACATCACAGCATGTATGTAAATGAACGTGGTTTCACTTTCCAAACGTCATTAGGTGGGAAAGGGCAGAGAGGAACTAAGACTGGTTTTGCAGGAAGGAGATGCACACGGATGTGGAAAGGTTTACCAAATATGCAACCCACTCTTTCTTTTGATTTCTGAAGCGGTACAGTCAAACTTTGATATTATACTTTCACCAGGTCTTAAACCTGAATAAAATTGTTGATTCTGAATTTTATAAAAGTAAATATTGAAGTAGTTTGAAACTTTCTTTAACATATTTTTGTGTGGGCTAAAGTGGATTGGAAGGTGAACTGGGTGACACAACAATGGACCCACTGGATTTCATGGAGTCAGAGGAACTGCTGCAGTTTTTTCACTGTCATAAAACAGAAATGTCCTGCTATGAGAGCCCGACCGTCTTCATAAACCAGCTCATGGATCATAACTTGATCCCTGAGGACAGCCACAAGGTAAAGCACTGAATTGCGCGCTTGAATGAAAAGCGGGAGGAGCCAGACTGTTCAGTAGGCCTTTGTGATTACATAACAGGACATGTGCAAATCGTAACACACCTGTATTGATCATGTGCTGTTTGGGAATATCATTCAATGAGTAGTAATGCTGCCAGTAATTGTTTATTTTAAATAATTTAAAAAACAAACAAACTTTTTTCATGGTTAAGCCTACTTATGAAATTAATAATTTGACACAAAATATTGGGTTTGAAAATGATTTCCTTAGATCAGTCACCATAGTAAGGCTAACTTTGTAGTCTTTTTCGAAATGAGTCAAACCAGGTTTGGTAACTCAAGTTAAACTAAAGATTTCCACTGATTGTGAAGTGAGACAAAACTATTTTTTCTCTTCATCAATATTTAAAACAGCCATGTAATGATTGGAGAGATTCATTCCAATAACTGATGACAAAGTTAACTTGGAATAACACAATGGTCTTTCTTTTTTTTTTTTGTGTAAAGAGTAAAGGCCATGGGGAATTATAAGTTACACTGATATCTTGTAAATTATCGGGGAAAAACTAATATTTGTACATATCATTAAAGTAACAAAAAAATGTATTGAGATCTTGACATTGGCTCAAATTCTCTACTCTAAGCCTTTTCCTACTTTTGTGTGTGTGCAGAAAATAACTCGCATGAAGAGCAAAGATAAACTAAAGAAAGCTTGTTATGATCTTCTCAACTGGTTGGAGAAAAATCGATCGCAGCACATTAAACTCTTTTGGAGCTGCGTCTTCAAGGACACCATCATGAACCAGTATCCTCACCTGCGACAACTTCGCAACAGCCTCATGGATGGTAAGAAACTATTTTGTTCAGTGCTCGTAATTTGCCTTAAACAGTCATTCTGCTTGTTAAGATTATACATACTGTAGTCATTGCTTATTTGAATGTCATGTAAGTGTTTTTAGGTCACCCTCAGATGGTGTAAATGTACATACGGCATGCGGCTACGAGCAAACTACTGCTACCATTAGCCTGCTAACACAACAATGCAGCTCATATCGAACTGCAGAAATCTGATATCCACTGCCATTGTTTGTTGCAACTTCATATTTCCTGATATCCATCAACAATAAAACCATTGCAGGATCTTTCCGTGATGTCACTCAACTGCCTGAGAGAATGAAAAAGGAAGAGCCAGTCGATGGGAAAAGGAGGGAAATGTCAAAAGATGAGGATGAAGAGGAAACCCAAGTCTCTGTAAAAAAGAAGAGGAAACGTTTGCGGGATGGTGAGGAGGAGCCGTCTGTTTCCTCATCTCTGCTAACCCCAAATAAGAGGAAGAAGTCCAAAAAAGTACAATTCTGTAAGTCGCCCTTTTGTTGCGCATGGTTCTGTAAAAATAACAGTATAATACGTCCAGTCATGGAGGAAACCATCAACATAAAGTCAATGTCTAACGGTCTACTGCTTTTATTTTTGTTAGTATATGTTTGTTTTTTTAGAGATTTTTTTGAGGGCTTTTTGCCTTCATTTGATAGGACTGTGGATAGAGTAGAAAATCAGGATAGAGCGGGAATGACATGCGGGAAAAAAAGCCACAGGTTGGAATTTAACCCAGGCTGCCTGCTTTGAGGACTATAGCCTTGGTGCATGGGGCGCCACCTAACTGCTAGGCCATCTGCACCCCCATTTTAATGTGTCTTTTACAGATGAGGAAGAGCAGCAGATGGAACCAGCAGAGCAGCAGCCGGACATTATGAGGGTGTTCAACGTTACATGTGGGACTGAAACCGCCACCTTACATGTAAAACGATTTGCATCAGGTAACTCAAACTGGATGAACCCTCGACTACTTGTTCCTTTTTTAAACTTATGAACAAAACTGTGGATGTAATTCTTTATCCATCCAATGGTTTCAGACTCTTCATTCAGTTGTGAAAGCTTAAGTTTGGGTTCAATAGACAATATCTTTCTGAATTGCACACGTCCGTGGATCAGCCTTATCCCATTAAATATCTGTAAAGTTTTTTTGTATTAGCCATCTAGGCTCAGCTCAATTTTCCTCTTCTGAACACATTCTCTCCACCAGGGCATTGTGGGAAGAGTATTCGGACCGAGACAAGCTGGATGACCCCGATGGAGTTTGTGACGTGGGCGTCACATCAGACCGATTCCTCGTGGAGGAGAGACATCATGTGGGAAGGAAATCCACTCAGTGTCCTCATAGAGGTAATGGCAGTCTGTGTTGTCATTAAAGTCCAGTCCAGTCCTGAAATCCCTACTGAAGAGGGACTTTTTTTAGGGATGTTGCTCGTGACTGATTTCCCTGTAGTAATCTAAACTCACACACGCAGAGTAGTTTAAAGGTAAAATAAAAAAAAAATCAACAACATGCACAGTAAGTTCTACCACCACTTCACTTTGCTATCCACCTTTCCCTCCGCCCTCCGATGTTTCCATGGCAACGATAAACGTAAAGTGTACATCAAGGCAGCACTGTTTTGGCGGCCGCTATATAGCAATCATGGCTGGACATTCCAACTATAAAGTGAAGGATTTTATCTGGCTTTATAAGTGTGAGATTTAGGGAAAGCACTCAATAAAATAATTTTTAAAAAATGTTTTCAATTTTGAATGAATTTAGACAATTTTATGTAAAAATGTCAAATATTAGACCTTTAATATGGCTCGGCAATATCCAAAACCACATTGTGTGCAACTTATTTGACTACCATATGAGACAGTTAATTAAAATCTTCAATATGAGATTGATTAAGGGGTAACTTTAGCACTGTTAGCGACACCAGCCTTCAGTCCTACATGCAAGTTAGCGTCTACATGCGGGTGCTGAAATTGAGTCACCTGTTGCTCTCGTCGAGTGTTTATTTGCCGGTTTACCTGCGCTGCTCCATGAGACATCATCTGCGGGCATTAAAAACAGAAAATGCAGGAATATTAACCAGAGCTACAGCTCCATCTCGTGGGAAGTCACAGCATTGCAGCTTAGACAACATTTTAATAGCATTGAGGGTCTAAATGAAAAAAAATACACTTGTTCATTTTACAGATTGGTTATTCAGGAGCTGACGAGAAAGGGGATGCATCGTTTGATTATTTAGTCAACTTGTCATGAATATCTCTCGTGAAAAAACAGCCCACAGAACCTAAAGTCAACCTTTTTGAAAAAGCTCTCACTCCCTGAAAAGGTTCCCAGTCCCCAGTGTGAGTTCATGCAGTGTACGTACAGTTCATGATGCAGGTTTCAGAGAGAGGGAACGTGTTTGTCCAATCTAATGCACCTGAAAGAAACTGTTATTTTCTGTTTTTCAGGAAAAAATCTTGGCAATTCACACAGTGAATTGCGACTGCTCACTGTGCAAGCCAAAGCCTGAAGACAGGGTAAGTTCCTGGATCCGCTTCAAGCTGCACTTTTCCCTGCTACGTCCACTTTTGTTCTGCACAATAAACTGATAGCAGCATCAGTGATGTGAAGTAAACAGAGCTGCTGTTGTGTTTTACCTTGCAGGAGAATCAGAAGAATGATGACGAGTGTTCCGTCTGTAAAGAGGAAGAAGGAGAGTTGGTGGTGTGTGATATATGCCCTCGCTCTTTCCATCAGAAATGTCACCTCCCTCCTGACGTCATTGTAGGGTGAGAGAAGTTTATCATGGATTACGTTTTAAACATACCTGGCCAATAAAACTGATTCTGATGTCATGTGATCAACACAATTCACACTAATGCAAGTTATTGTCACATCCCCGGGTTAAGTGTTTGTTTATTTTATGTTTTTCCTCATGTATCATGTCTTGTTCTTGTTTTACTTGTTACTCACCCTGTGTCTCGTTTCAGGTCTGTTGGCTGCATGCCCTTCCCCCAGTGTGTCTCAGCCTGCTGATTACCTGATGTGTCTCACCTGTGTCTTGTTAACTCCACCTCCTGTTCAGTATTTAATGTCTGTCTCCCCTTCACTCTGTGCCAGTTCGTCTTGTCTCTTTGTAGCTGCGTCCCAGCAATTCTAGTATTCTGATTCTTGTTCTGACCCCCGTGTGTTTTTGGATTCTGTTTTTGCATGTCAATTTTGTACCTTTGCCTTATTGGACTGACTACTGTGTACCGAACCCTGCCTGGAATAAACGTTTTAAGAAACTGTTTTTGTCCCACCGAGTCGTGCATTTGGGTCTCTTGGTGTGTTCGTGACAGTTATCCCATCAACGTTACCTTTGTGAAAAATTCAGCAGTTCACCATAGTTTCCTTAATGTCTGATCATATAGTAAGGTCATTTTATCATTTCATTCAGTAGATGTCTTATCTTGGACCTTTAAAACTGATAATTGTCTGACTTGTGACAAATGTGTGTGTTTCTGTGAGCAGGGACAATAGTCGCTGGATGTGTACCTTCTGTGAATTCAGAACAGCTCAGAAGTGGATGTTCTGGGAAGAAGTGGAACGGGAAGCAGCAATGTCCCGACAGATATCACAGCACATGAAGGTACAGCAGGCTTAATGACCCTTTCTGTTATATCTCATATCAATTTTTTGGTCTTTTTTGGCATTATTCTTTTTTGCCCCGCCATCAACAGAGGTGCCAGTACCTTCTCATGTTTCTGTACAGTGCTGATAAGGAACAACATTTTGTTATGAATCCAAACAATTACGTAAGTCTTCTGTATTTTCTTTAACCATACACCTTTTGGTGATCCGCCTATTAAACAGAGACAATTGTAATTTAATGTATATCAAATAAGAAGCACTATTAACCTGGAGACGAGAGGAATTACACTTCTGTAAGGTTTTTTGTAATTGGACGTCTGACATTAGTGCAAACTTGAACTTGAAGCTGAGGGTTTTGTGAGTCTTGAGTTTGTTGTACATTTTTGCTTTGCACCCACAGTTGAAGGACTACTCCACCGTCATTCAAACGCCCATGTGGATTAGAAAAGTCACTGACAAACTCCAGAACAATCTTTACCAAACTGTCGGGGAGTTTGTGTCTGACATTGAGCTCATATTTACCAACAGTGTTGTTTACAACCAAGTAAGCAAACGCATTCTTCAAATCCTTGCTAACACTATCAATTCCAAAGATGTCTTTTTTTTTATATAAACAGTGACAGGTACTGTTATGTTTTCTTACAGAACAATGAGGATTTTCGGACCATGAGCAACAAATTGAAGGAGTTATTTGACAGTGAACTCAAGAGGGTGTTCAACATACGTGAAGAGAGTAAAGACTGAGCAACAGTGTTCAGTTCTCACTCAGTTACTGGGAGAGAAATAGATCATGATGGAGAGTTACAGCCTAATTGTTTTTATAGTTTCTTAATTACGGTAAACCTTAATTTACAAAGAGATAAGGTACAGCAGAGGTGGGACAAAAGCATTGGTTTGCAGGTTAAAAGTAAGTATTAAATCCAAAGTTGAGTCCAAAGTCATCAAATTATTCAAGTCATCAAATCTGTGATTTTCTTCTGCTATCCTGCTTTGCTGCTGTAACACTGTAAATTTCTCTGCTTGCGAGATGAATAAAGGATTATCTTATTCTCAAGTCAAACTCCAGTCCAAGTCATGTGACTGGAGTTCACACCTCTGAGGTACATGCCTTTAACTGAAATGATGTTGGACTAAAATGTGATTTTTTTTGAAGACCAGGCATAAACTTTGTTCCTCATTTTATTGTCATTTTAATTTATTAGGTGCAAATATGAATGTGGAGTGAGTATTTTCATCTTTCTTGCTACATAAGGAGTTAGTATTGACATTCTCAAATGCACCTTTCATTTAAAGCATCCAAAACTTTTTACACAGATGACTTACTATAGAACATGATCTGTTGTTTGTCTATTTTCAGTCATTTCTTTCCATGTTCTTTTACTATTAATTCCATGTTTTCTAATCATTTAAAAACAACTATTTGACTGTGTGCTCTTTTTACAAAATAAGACTTGATAACAGGAGTACTTGGGAGTACTGCTTCTTATATTGCGTGTGGAAAAATAAAGTTGTTACCTCTCTGCACGCTAGGGTTGCTTCTAACGGGAGTTTGGTGGTAAATGTAGACTTATGTCAGTAGCAGTCTGGTGAAAGTGTTTTCATGTTGGGGGGGGGGGGGACTTGTTTGGCTGGCTTTATGTAATGTTTGGGAGCTGTTGCTTGTTTCCTACTGTATCAGCCCTTATGTACCGGTACATTTCAAATAAAGTTATTTTGGACTCAGAGGACAGAAACACTGACAGTTAATCATTATACATCCAAGAAGTGGCGATTATTGTGTGCTGCACACTCGTACTCCCGGTTCCTAACTCTAAAAGTCAATAGGGATTTTGTTAGATGCTTGTTGTGGTTAGACGCCTGAAATAAGGTCTGTGGTTAACACAAGCTTAAGAGATGATTTGTTATTAGAGATAAACTATGTGAGCTAAGACACTCACTTGTAAAATTTAAAGTTTTCAAACATGCTTAAAATGGCAGAACAAGTCGCTAAATAAGATTACAGTAGTTGTCATGGAGACATTAAACATGTTTGCCACAGAGCTTATTTTCTGCTATTGTCCGAAATGCAAAAATCCCATAGGGGAATTTTCGTAGGAACCACCGGCAACATTTCTTTCGGGTTGGCCAACAAAAAATCACGTCATCACTATACCAGTCTGTAGGGAGTGAGGAAGAGAGCTAGCTGCTGGTGCAAGATGCAGAAAGCAGGATGATGCTAGTTTGTAGGCAGTTGCTGTGGTTGGCTATTAAAGCTAACCCTTAATTATTATTTGATTCAGATCAGGCGAGCCTTCTCAGAGCTTTAATTCACAGATAAGTCATTTAGGCCTAAATATGGTGTGATAAAATGTTATTTACACTAGTTAAAACTTAAGTTTTAGTGATCAAAAATGTTGCTGAGCCAGTTCAATGCTGACATTGTTCATTGGTAAATTACTGGCTGAAGGGGGGGGGGGGGGGGTTTACTTGGGGGCTGCTCCTCCACAGCTCCCCCCTCACGGCCGCCTCTGTGAATGCGCGCGGTCAGCTGACGTCAGCGTTGCCAGCAGCAAATCTGTCCTGCAAGCTGCGCAGCCGCCATGCGCATCCGTCGGCTGTTGGGGGGGGGGGGGGGGAACAGCGCAGCCATTTCTCTGCCCCTCATACAAAACACACAGAGGGGAAAAGCTATTCCAACAACACCTTCGACCCGACGTACAGGAGTTATGAGTCCTGCAGCAAACACCGAGGTCGAACTCCGCATCGCCGTTTGAAAACCTCCACCACCCAAACTTTCTCCCCAATCCAACGCCTGCGCAGACAAACACACAATTTCTGCTCGGTTCGGTTCCCGATTAGTCTGTTTTGAGTGAGCTATGGAGGGAAATGGGACAGGAAACAGCAGCGACTTCGCAGCGTTGCATGTGAAGACCGAAGCTGTCGATGAGAACACATCTGCGCTGGTGTTGGGCAGCCAGGAGTCGCCTGCGCCCTGTGGAAGTACCGCATGCAGAGGAGGAGTGGGAGGAGTGGATCAGACTGCAGAGGAGCTGGCTGACACAGAGCTGCATGCAGCCGCCACCAATACTCCTGTTCTGCTGTGTGAGTGCAGACAAGAGCGTTTTAACAGTGTTTTAGTACGAAACTGTATAGTGTGATAATATTTTGTTATTCATTTATCTAGTTGTGTAATGCTATTTGCTCATACTAACAGCGGATCAAACGTTTTTGGTACAAATATTTTATTTATTACTATAAATACCCCATTTTTAGGGACTGTAGATCTACATCTCGGCTCTAACAAATTCCACTGTGCCAAATTGCACCTTTTTGCAAATCAATCAGAACATTGAGTAATGTGTATGTAATGACACATCCTCAAATTTGACATAGCATCTATACTCCTTTTTTATTATCACAAATGTAGTATATCCTTTTAGTCTGACTGTATCTTGTACATTATAGAATTCTTCACAAGCAATATAAATCTTTCTCAATCTGTTGTTGATTTTCGGTCTCACCATCAGACCCCATGAGTACAGACCGATTCTTCACCACAGCAGGGGACGGAAAAACGTACTTGAAGATAGCTCCAGGTAGGCACATCTGAATAAAGAGAAATAATAGATTTATTGTCATAGACTTATAAAAACCGTGGAGGAAAAAAAAGCACATGATCTGTTCGAAAAGCTCAGTATACTTTTTAAGGACTCAGTTAGTGAGATAAAATGGGTTCTTGTAGAGTTTGGCTGATACAATAAACGTCCATCTCCTTGATATTGAAACACATCATTTCTAAATAGTCATTATTACCCACCTTGTGTTTTTAAACCCATGTTGTCTCTCAGCTTCAGCAATGCCTCCTGTTCCTTCAGAAAAGACGCTCCAGACTGGCTCCGACTTCTCGTCCAAAGCGGTTTTGTGTCTGATCGAGGCCGTCGGCCGCCGCTGGGGCCTGTATGAAACCAGGGAACGCTCTCAGCTCTTTCAAAGCGTCCAGGAGGAGATGGCCTCCAAGGGCCATGTGCTCCCTGTGGAAAAGATTCGACGCAAGTGGAACAACCTCATCGTCACGTACAAGAGGGTGAAAGACCGCAGCCATGGGACGGGACATGCTAAGACATCCTGGGAGTTTTTTGATGTAAGTCGGATCGTGGGATACTTTGCACTTTTTACTAACTAGAAGAAGAAAAAAATCCAAATAGTTGGACTGAATTGCACGTAACAGACAGACACCTCTTGTAGTTTAAAAAATATTGTTGGGCGAATTTATAGAGATTGGTGTGCACACCCCGTTTATGAAGGATAGAGTCTTCCAAGCAGACGTCCCATGTTCGAACCCGACCTGCGGCTCTTTACGCATGTCGCCCCCCCTTTTTCTCTCTCTGATCAGATACTTATTCCGATTCAGTCTGAACGTCCTTAAAGTGAGGCCCCGTTTCCACCAAGCAGTTTGTCGCGGTATGGTCTTGTTGTGTTTCCATAAACTAAAGCTGGGAAAGATCCCCAAATTATCGACCCATACAGTCCTACCTTTTGGGACCCTTCTGTCGGGGTGCCAAGCATATCAATCAGACCCTAAAAAGTAGAGCTAAACACTGCAGTGCGTTGATTGGTCGAAAGAATCGTCACTTTCCGTGCGACATTGGCAAACACAACCCTGCCGTTTTTAAATACACAGTCAATTGTTTTTTTTCGGCTGTATTTGTCCTCGAGCCACATGCCAATGACAAAGTAGATGAATTACTGGATGTCTCCCATTGTTGGTTCTGTTTACTGTGTTGCGTTTTTCTCCTTTTGTTGAACTTATTAGCGTGGAAGCTGTTAACGATTAGCTGCTATCATGTGACGCTATTACGTAGCTATCAGCGTCAGGCTCACAATCCATACCAAACTGTACCGATCCATATCGGACCGCTCGGTGGAAACGGTCCAAAGTATTCTCGTCATCATGATTTATTGTAGCAGGTACAGTTGACACTGTCGTTGAATGTGTCCCAGTACAGGAAGCCCAGTCTTTGGCCCGTTAATACTGTGGCGCCTAAAATAACGTGTTTTCTTTCTCTGTCTCTTTGTGTCGCCTTTCTCTTCCCCAGTTGATGGATGCAACGCTCTGTGACACGGTCGGCACTCAAATCCACAACAAGAGACACAAAGGCGGGAACACTGTCTCCACCTTACCTTCTCCTTTAGCAAAGATCGCTGCAAAGCCAAAGGTTCCAGCGCCGGCCACCACCATCCGCCCTAACGGGGACTTTGCTTCGATTGATTGTGTTGACTTAGCAGGTCAGGGAGCCGTCGGCAGTCAGATGATCAGTAGCACTGCTGCTGTTACTTCAATGACCTTAGCCACCATTAGCCCTACACAAGCTCCTGAGCTCAAGCCCATGATCGTCCTCAACAGCGACATCGTCACCACAAGTGCTCACCCAGCTTCCATTGTGCCATCGCCGTCTTTTATCTCTGCACCTTGTTTTACAGAGATGGCTTCTACTTCCCCTTCCCTTGGCTCGACTAGTAACACGGACCTCCACTCATCACCCTACACGGGCCGTAAAACTCATCCTTTCCCGTCGGGTGTCATCCCCTTTCGCCTTAGCAATGCTCCAATCAACAACAGTCAGAATCTCCTCGGCCTCACCTCCTCTTTCCCCCCTAGTGTTTCGTCTTCTCTTTCCACCTTATCTGCAGCACCATTGTCAGGCTCAGACGGACAGTACCAGAAAGGAAACCAGGAGCAATCCGGCACTGCTGCGTTCCAGGAGATCCTGAAGGGACAGGAGGAGCAGGCCTACCTGGATCGGGTGGCTCGGCGCAGAGTGGAAGCCAGAGAGAAGAGACGCGAGAGGAGGGAGGTGCGGATGGCGGAGTCTCTCGGGAGGATAGCGACCGCCCTGGAGCTGCTCTCCTCCAAACAGGACACGGTCATCGCTCTGCTTCAAAGACTGGCTGATCGGAAGTGACTGAGGTCGTAAGGCGAGAGAGAAGGGGCTCCGCTAACTGGAGATCATGACCTTTTTATTCTCTGCCTTGTAGTGCACCAGCTTATCATCTTGAACTCAATGTAAATAATCATGAATAAAATGTATGAACTGTTTACTTCTGTAAACCTCAATGACTGGGCTGTTTTTATGACATACTTTACATGTTAGTGTATTACTTTCCAACACTAAAAAAAAGAAATAAAAAACTTCTCCTTGAACCTTCAATTTATAAGGTTTTTGTGAATTAAATGAACTTGAACTTCTATATTGTAAAAATAAAAATAAAAAATTGATTTTGGTAGACAGATAATTGAAGAAATTGAGGATTTACTATTATCAAGTTCATCACTTTTACTAAAGAGCTGGCCAAATGAGCTCCATATCGTCATAAATAAAAAACATTTTTGAACAAAAAGGACAGAACAATTAGATGATTTGTTGAAGGACTACTACGATAAACTTGTATAAGATTCACTTGGAACTCCATTTTCAAAGACAGCTTTCTTGTCAATTTTGCTGGATGTGCTGGACATACAGAAGAACTGAAAAAATGTTTCTATCTGAGCCATGGTGCAAACTAACAGTAGAAAGATTGATAAAAAAATATATACAAAATATAAAGAATAAAAATACAGATTTACAAAAATGTCAAGATACTGTGCCAACGTGCATTTCGAAAAAAACAGCAGGAGAAATAAATGTGCGTGGACTTATATCAACCGCAAATAAAAAATGTAAGGCAATAACACAGAAATAATATTTGTTTTTGTATTTCAAGAGTCCTTTTGTTTTTCAAAGAGTTTTCTGTGTTGCTGATGAGGAACAGTCTTGGCATTCAAGAATGTCTGCACGGAACGAGGACTGCAGGTTAAAGCCCACCACATTTAATGAAGGTGGGTGCCAAGTCATTTCCCTTGTACTGCCACTAGATGGAGCCTCTGAACAGCTGAAGTTTTCAAACCCCTGGAGTGGTATAAGGAAATGCAATCACATAAAATAGTTTCTATTTACTTGTGGCTTTTATAGTTCAGCAACTAACCAGAGGCTGTCCAAAGCTCAGATTTGTATGTATGGTTGGTTTAACTTCAGTAAAGGAGTTAGAAGTCTTTTGACACATTAATAATAAACACACATTTTAAATACTTTAAATTACATTACTTGGCTGGCCAAATGTGTAGAGAACATTGTCCAAGCTCTTTGAATTGTGATAACTTCAACTGAAACTGTTGTGCAATCTGTTTTGTCCAAATCCCCCACAAAACAGTTGCACTGTTATACTTTCACTTTCGCATCAGACGTCAGCAAGGACAACGGGGAGGGAGCCGATCAGCAGACAGAAACGCTGTCAGTCTAGGCCGCAGACGGTAATGCACTGTGTGTTTAGTCGACTGCTTTGAGACACAACAGCTTGATCTATGTATGCCATGGACTCCGAAAGCCAGCATGCTGCAGACCAAGGGGATCCGAAGAAAGGTAATCATAAAAAATGAACCGTCACTGCCTCAATCTCCGAGTGACTCTCTGATTTTAGATGCTTCACATGAAAAAAGTCGGTCAAAATAAACTCAACCTTAACTTTTTATATGGGGTTTGGTTTACCATCTTGACCGTAAACGATTGCTCTCTCTGTCTCTCCACCCTAACCCCCCCCCAGTTGGTCTGCGTTCACAGTACCATAGAAAGAGTGCAGGCAACATATCGCATATCAGAATTTCTATAAATACATCATTATTGTGGCACAAGTAGGCACGACAGTGAAAAAAGATACAGGCACATTCGGTGCGCATGAAGCTTTTTAAATGCATGATTAAGCAATAGGAATCTACAACACTTTTGATATCTGGGTCAAGAAAGACACTTAAAGTGAGGTGTGCGTGTGTGTGTGTGTGTGTGTGTGGGGGGGGGGGGGGTAATGACAGTAGACAAGTAGAAACTAATGTGTGTATGTCCATAGGGGGACGAGAATAAGGATCGGACTACAAAAAGAAGTTAACAAAAAGTTACTATGTTATAGTTACAGGGGGGAGGAGAGAGAGAGAGAGAGAGAGAGAGAGATAAATAGCACATAGCCTTTGAGAACAATGGTGGTCAAGGCAAGAACATCTATTGTGTGAAAAATATTTGGTTTAGTAAAATGTTTCCAATCTTTTGAATTCACAGAGCCCCTGAGGATCATGCTTCTCGGGAAGAGTGGAGTTGGCAAGAGCTCAAGTGGGAACACTATCCTCGGGAGATTTGAGTTCAAATCAGACATAAGAGTGGTGAGAGTCACTCCACACTGTGAGAAGGGGGACGGGATTGTCACAGAAGTGCCTATGGATGAAGCTGGGACAGTTGGGGATGTTCCTGTCGCTGTCATTGACACACCCGGCTTTTTTGAGCTCGATCGTAAAGAGGAAATCATGCGAGAGATTCTCAAGCGTGTCAAACTCCAGGAGCCAGGGCCACACGCCTTCGTGTTTGTAATCCCTGTCGGACGGATGACCCAGGAGGATCAGGATACCCAGACGCTGATTGAGGCAAAGTTTGGCCCTAGAGTTTGGGACTACACCATTGTGCTGTTCACTCATGGGGATCGCTTGGAAGGGAAAACGATTAACAAGGTTGTTGCTGAGAGCGACAAAAACTTCCGCAACTTCATACGCAAGTGTAGCGGCGGCTTCCACGTCTTCAACAACAAGAACGAAAACGACCAGAAACAGGTGACAACACTCATAGAAAAGATCCAGACCCTGGTGGCCCTGAACGGAGGAGAGTGTTACCATAACGACCTTTATCCTGAAGAAGAGAGGAAGATCCGGAAAAGACAAGAGGCCATCCTAGCCGAGAGAGAGGCTGAGATCAGGCGCAAGGAGACAGAGCTGGAGGAGCATCACAAGGACGAAGAGCTGCAGATGAAGAAGAAGGTGCTGTGGAGGAAAGAAGAGGAGAATTCAAGGCTGGCTGCAGAGAAGGAGACAAAGAGGATGCCCAACAACTGGAGCATTCTAATTGTCACAGCATGTGTGTTAGTAATAGCAATGGCAATAGTTTTATGTTTTGGCCATCCAGAAGAAGTGTCAACCTCAAAAGCAGAAGAATTCCCCCCATTAGACCCTACAGCCTCGTAGTAAACTTAATAGCTAATTTCTCATGACAACTATACAGGGCTGTGTTTTTAAATAATTCATCCTGGGCCTCTGGTCCAGTGGTTCCTAACTTAGGACCCAACACACACTCCCTAATGAGAAATGATTTCTTTAAGGAATGCAGTATGGACCTCAGATGGTACAAAACATGTGACAGGAAAGAGAAGGAAGAAAAGCAACAGGTTCCAAAAAGCACTTCATTGAATCTTTTTCAGGCACACAGTCCCGATCCACTGAAAATTGCTTCGTGACTCACTTTTGGGGTCTTGACCCAACAGTTGAGAGCCACAGCTTAGAGTTAGGAATAACAAGGAGCATGGCTATAGGTGATAGGTGACACTTCTGCCAGACATCAATGTGGTTTGTTTTGCATGGAGTAAAAATCTAGTGTCATTCTCTTTTAAGTGTTGAATTAATGTTTGTAATTTGCATTTACTGTACTGTCTTAGAACACAACCACTGAAATTAGTTTACAAAAAGCATGTTCTCTCAAAACTGTATAAAATAGCATGAAAGAAAATAGAATCTTTAAGAAATATAGAAGAAAGAAAGAAATAGGATTTGATGAGGGATGTGTGTAATGACTGTATGGTTGTAATAAAGAGATATGATGACATAAGGCAGTGTGTTTGCTTTATTATAGTGTAATACATACAAAGTGATCAATCAAAGTAGCCATGTCTATTAATGCAAAGCTATGACCACATTAAGTGGTAGAAGTGCAGTGTCTACTATATCAGATACAGTAGGTTATAGTATTCAGTTTTTCTTAAGCATCTGGGATGAATAACTCTTCTTGCCCGTCTGCTTGAGCTGCAGCAGTGACCGGTCCCTGAACAGAGGATTAGAATAGTCCCTCAATCCAGTCCCAAAACCCTGGGTGTGCAGCCTTGGCTCCAGAATCTGATCATGGTTTTGTTTTTACTTCAGTTTTTTATTTTTCTGGACCTCAGTTATTTTGTACATTTTTATTTAATATTTTACCCCCTCTCCCTTGTCGTTCACGCCTTGTCATTTTTTATTTTTATTTTTTAATGAATTGGTTTTGGAACTTAACTATGCTTTCACAAACTTTGGGTTGATTTCCTATAACAAGTATGAAGCAACTATTTCTTTTTTTTAAATTTCCTCATACTTTTACTTTCACTTTACAGCAGATGGAAGGGGAGGGGACTGATCAGAACAAAACGTCTTACCTAACATGTTTTCTCAAACTCCTTTAAACTCTACTGTAAGAAAGACGTGGAAATTTGTGACTTGGGAAACACAACAGCTGGATCTACGTGTGCCATGAACTCTGACAGCATGACTGGTGTAAAGGAAGAGGAGGACAGTAAAAAAGGTAAGAAAGGAAAGGAAGTGTTGATGCAAGTATTTGAGTCAGTATTTTAGCTACAGCAGATAAAACACAATCATCAACATATATCTATGAGTTAGCAGAAACTAAGCAAGGATCTAAGAGAGGAGGAAACAGACTCGAGTGGAGGGGGGAGGGGCAGACATGCTTTACCACTGATCAGATCACTCATTAGCAGTTGAAGCGTGCTTAGGATTCTCTTGGACACTATAAGGACCAATCAATGGGGCAACTGTAAAGAGAAAGATAATAATGAAACGTTAACCCTTCATTGCCTTTAGACCAATCATCATGTTACAGCTAGCATGTTCTTTTAGCATTTCCTGAAGTGACACTTTTTTACGCATATGAAATCAGAAAAGAATAAAACTTGAATAGTTTCCTGTCTGTTGCTTTCACAGAGCCTTTGAGGATCATGCTTTTTGGGAAAGGCGGCGTTGGCAAGAGCTCAAGTGGGAACACCATCCTCGGGAGACGTGAGTTCAAATCAGACATGAGGGTGGTGAGAGTCACTCCACACTGCGAGAAGGGGGACGGGACTGTCACAGATGTGCCTATGGATGACACCGGGAGAGTTGGGGATGTTCCTGTCGCTGTCATTGACACCCCTGGTCTGTTTGAAAAAGACAGCAAGAGGGAAGAAATTGTGCGGAAGATTCTGAGGTGCGTCAAACTCCAGGAGCCAGGACCTCACGCCTTCGTGCTTGTAATCCCTGTAGGCCGGATGACCCAGGAGGATCAAAACACCCAGGCTATGATCGAAGCAATGTTTGGCCCTAGAGTTTGGGACTACACCATTGTGCTGTTCACTCATGGGGATCGATTGGAAGGGAAAACAATTAACAAGATTGTTGCTGAGAGTGACGACAAATTCCGTGACTTCATACGCAAGTGTAGCGGCGGCTTCCACGTCTTCAACAACAAGAAAGAAGACGACCAGAAACAGGTGATAAAACTGATAGAAAAGATCCAGACCCTGGTGGCCCTGAACGGAGGAGAGTGTTACCATAACGACCTTTATCCTGAAGAAGAGAGGAAGATCAGGAAAAGACAAGAGGCCATCCTAGCCGAGAGAGAGGCTGAGATCAGGCGCAAGGAGACAGAGCTGGAGGAGCATCACAAGGACGAAGAGCTGCAGATGAAGAAGAGGGAGCTGTGGAGGAAAGAAGAGGAAAATTCAAGACTGGCTGCAGAGAAGGAGACCAAAAGGAAGTCCAACATAAGGATCATTTTGAGCTCCATCCTTGTGTTACTTCTGAGTGGTTGGGCTATCAATGCACCAATCATGTGGCCATTGGTTGTATTCGCAATTTGGATTTGGTATGTCTTTAATGACTTACCACGTCATTCAGAAGAAATACCATGGCCTTTCAAGAAAAAAGAATAGTTGTGGGATATCAATGCACTGTTATTAATCATTCATGCTACTCAAGGGTATAACAGATCTTTAACAACTAGAATGCAAGAAATGCAGAAAAAAGCACAGAAAAATGGGTAGCTCTTATTTTCTGACTTTCTTTTCTTTCTATAGAAATCAATGCCTTTAAAATATGTAAATGTGCATGCAAGATGTATGATGCACTTATAAACAGTAGACTAAGTCTAGTCACTACAAAATGAGTTGCATGAACTAGGCTATACTTCAAGATGTTGGTAATGTTTAGTATTGTGACTTCATATGAGAAATAAAGAACTAAATAAGTTCACATAATTGCACAATACAGTTCTTTTAATCTTCTTCCTTTTTGTTGTTGCTGAATTTTGCTGATTTTAGAATTTAAAAACCGAAATTGAAAAATGTTCCAGATGTCTATGATTTAATGCCGAATAGCTTAAATGAAATGTTAACAAGCTGATTGTATAGGCCTACTTTAAATAGGATTTGTAGCACATCTTTCGGCTACGAGAGAGGTTGCTCGTGATCTCTGAAATATGTGATCGTGTTTGCTTTAACTTTCTCTGTAACTTCTGTGGCTCCTCACAGTGCGCTTGTTTCTGGAACGACAGCGCCCTCTGGTGGGAACATCACGAAACAAACTCTCCTGTATGAATGGAGGAAGGAGATGCCGATGTATGGGAGCGGCTAAAATTCAAACTTAAGTTTCGTTTTCTGTAGCAGAGGCAAAGAGGTAAGATCCTGTGAATGTAGCCTACAACAAACACGTTATGTGCTCTATCTTTTGTAGCCTATCAGTAGCCCTATATTAATATGCTATATTAGGCTGTGTGCAAAATTTAACAATGCTTGGTTCAGTTTCCGATGAGTTTATTGTTGACAAGTTTGTTTAGTGTAGACGTCACGCCTGACTGACATTTTCAGAGGTGTGGAAAGACTGTGATTGCTTGACATTGTAGTCATAAATATTATAAAGACAAAGCAATAATCGGAGAGCCAAAGTCTCAAAAGATCAATAAAATAGGTTGAACCTGACATAGAATGACGTGACTTTTAAAACATATAACACTGACAAAGGGGAAGTAAAAGCAGCAAAGGAAGTAGATAGATAGATAGATAGATAGATAGATAGATAGATAGATAGATAGATAGATAGATAGATAGATAGATAGATAGATAGATACTTTATTGATCCCGAGGGAAATTCAAGTAAAAACAGATTGAAAAAATAAATACTAGTGTAAGATTTGAAAGTGAAGTACATTCATATTATCAGTTAATTCATTCATTTAAATGTAAGTTTAAAATGCTGTTACATTTCGTGAGTTTCATTATCCTTGCCTTTGATTGGCTAAGGACGGGTCATGTGATGTGTAAGGGGGAAGTGTTTGGGGTTGTTGGGAGAAGCAGCGTGGGCTGTCTTGTGGAGAGAAGTGAAGTGCTGTGGAAAAGTTGTTGGACTCCATCTCCTTGTTTCTTTTAAGTAGAGTGATCCATCCACCATATATCGGACCCTCACGTTACAATAGTAAAAGTAATAGTAAAATAATAGTAAATAAAGCATTTTTATTTCTGTGTCCCACAGAGAATCAGTGTCAGTGGAGAAATATTGATTTCTTCTTCGAAGAAAAATATTGTTCTTCTCAAGTAAATAAATAATCAAAGCAAATTTCCATGACATGACGCGAGATGGTTTAAAGCCAAAGATTCTAAAGAAATGCTCAATAACTCTTTAGATCAGAATTATCATCAGCATTTCATTATTCATGTTTTGATCTGTTTTTTTTTTTAATGACAACCAGTGAAAATGGGAAAAAGACGTACTTCAGAAGAAGAAAGTGAGGAAGAATTTAGGGGCAGAAGAGTTAGCCATAGGATTACAAAGAAAGTAAAAAAAATAGATTATGATGATGAAGATGACGACGAGGAAGAGGAAGACAACGAGCAACCAGGCCCATCCAACAGCTTCAACCAGAAAGTACACGAAGACAGTGAGTGTTTATTGTCTTGGAAAAAAAAAAAAAAAAAAAAAAAAAAAATCTATTATACCAATATTTGAACTGCAAGACATTAAAACACAATCATAATATTTTTTACTGCAAAAAAACCCTTCAATTTCTTCAAAATCTAGAAGTCTGGTTTGTAATCTGTGGAGATGAAACGGGCTTAATGGATGTGGAAAGATTCCAGAGAGGTAAGCAGAAACTAATTCTTGTGGGGTATTATCCTTAGTTTTAAAGGAACATTTCACATCTTTTCTTATTTCCTAATTTGTTCGATTCATTTTATTTCCATTCTTGTAACTGTTCTCTTTTGTTTTTTTTGACTGGGTCGCCACGCGCCGACACTCTTTTTAGGCGAGCCGTGTATCCAGTGCGATGACCAGTGTTTCCGTCCTCAGCAATTTGAATTCTTCGGTGGGAAAGGCTCGAATAAAAAATGGAAAGAAAGTATTCGCTATAAAAATGAGCCTCTCAGGAAGTGGATGGAGGTACTGTTTGTTTGTTTTTTAAATGGAGACTGCTTTTCTTTTTTAAATCGAGTACCGGACTTTAAAAACTTCTCATACTTTCTTGCTATTATCACAGCGAGGTGTCTTGAGCACAAATGGATTTAAAAGGGGAAGAACTCGGACTAGAAAGGTAAACTTGGTGTCAGAACAAGTAATATGGTGTAAAAGACTTTAAATAAAGCAGCTTCCTCTTTGTTTTTTCTTACAGAAGAAAACCTCGTCATCATCTGACTCTGTGGACACAGAAGAGAGTGAGAACGATGTAGCTGAAGATGAAGATTGGCTTCCTGCCAGTGAAGAACTGGGGCAGGAGGGAGAGGAGGAGAGGGCGGGGGCTGAAAATGAAGATGGAGACTCAGAAGGGGACGAGAGAGAAAAGCTGACGAGAGTAGCGAATGGAGATGTGGAAGGTAAGAATGTGCCTGCTGTTGCTGCTGAGGACAATAAATAGGTATAATTATACAAATGTTATCACTGAACTCGTTTTCAGCACATTAAGAAACCAAACGTTTTCAAGAGTATTTATTTCTGTCTTCTTTAAAGGGGAAAGGAGGGTAGCAATTCAGAAGAAACTAAAAGTTGTCCTTGAAAAACTTCCACAGGTAAGAAGATTTAGGAATTTACCAATACACGTTAAAACAGCAATACAAATATGTGGTAACAGCTACATATTAGCTTCTTTTCAAAAATGACATCTTTACTTTACTTGTCCCTCTCAACCAATAGTAATTTGCTACACTACTCGTTACATTACTTTTTGTAAAACGCAACACGTTTTGTTTGTTGAACTTCTAATTGTCGGAGATTAAAAGGCAGTCTTGGTTGTTTAGCAAACGTTGTGGGGTTTATTTCCACGAGCTTGACGTTGCGATGTCGCTGGAAGTGCTTAAGGAGGTTTGAGGTCATGGTTTTTTTGCAGTAGAAAGAGCAGCTGATCATTTTCTCTTCAGAAAACAGAGGCCACCTCTCAGAGTAACTGTTTGAAACACTGTCATTTTTTTACATTTCAACATTTCTCGACTGATTCTGTGGATGTGCTCTGGTCTTAGATGAACAGCACTTCCAAGTCCGACTGCATGGAGCGCACAGTAGAAGGTTTGTAAATGAAACCGCAATGACTTAATCACGTTATTAGATTGTGAAAAGTGTGATTCAATCCACTATTTTACTTCAGAGGTACACCAGTGAGTTCTGCGTTGTGATGTGTAACCTACGTGTTTACTAACCTTGGTTTTATTTGTGAAGACCGTCGTGGCGATCTACTGTCTGGAGACAGCCAAGAGGAGAGAGAGCGCTTCCCCTCGCCGCCTGATGATCCCTCAGACACAGCAGCACCTCACAATGAACCTTTGCAGTTGTCCGTTGAGGCCGTCATCGTCATCGACGAAGGGACTGAGGACACGACACAGAGTTCTGAAGGAGGAGAAGACGCACAGAGAGAGCACGGACCTGAAGCAGCAACTTCTCAAACTCCATCTGCAGCAGACAACAAACCTGAAATCCTCAATGAAACCAACGTGGGAGGGTCCGTCCCCGACCATCCGTCGACCAGCTGTCACCTGGATACCATGGACCTCGAGCAATTGAAGAAGGAGAAAATAAAAATGCAACTGAAAGTCTTGAAGTTGCAGGAGGAATACTACTCTCTGAAAATAAAAGAACATAAAAGGGGACACAAACATTGAAGTGTTCTGCATGTTTCTCGTGCCCGTGGGGAAACCACGTTATGAAGAGATTTGTAGGTGAAAATAAGAAGTTTAAAGTGAATATGCACACAAGGATAGATTTCCACAATCAACAAAGTGTTTGAGCTCTCTGTGCTTTAAACTTATTAAAGAGAATTTTATACTTTTTACAGGCTTCTTTGTACATTGATGTGACTGAAAAATTTGCAATATACTGGATTGTTATGAATTATCTCCTTGATTCACTGGCTCTGTATTTAAAAATAGTTCTTGAGATTAATGCTAATCTGCTCCTCAATAGTTGGTTACTTTAATGATAATCACCCTAATCACTCCTGGTTTCACCTTATTGTTTTGGACACTTAATGCTAATCACTGCTCCTTTATGTTGCTGAGCACTTTAATGGCCCAGTCTGCACCACTGCATTGACTGTTTAATGAATGTACTCACACCTCTGGCACTACCTCAAACACCACTGTACATGCACATGTAACTAGTTTCTAGAAGGTCAGCACTTTGCTTCTAAGGCTCTTTAACTGTTTACAGGTCTCTTTTAATCAGCACACGTTTTTCTCTCCTTCACAGGTTATGTACATTATGCTATATAAGTTTAAGTCTAATGCTAATGCTAACTGCACAGGTTTAACCTGTAATTATGTTTACTCTTAGTCACATAGGGGCTGCTAAATCTTGTTTGGGGGATTATTGTATACAGGGGGGGGGGACAGCGGGTGTGTCTTGTAACTAATGTCTTGTGTCCTGCCTGTCTGTATACTGCTACTGGATGCCTTGAATTTCCCTCGGGATCAAAAAAGTATCTATCTATCTATCTATCTATCTATCTATCTATCTATCTATCTATCTATCTATCTATCTATCTATCTATCTATCTATCTATCTATCAATCAATCGACAAATGTTTTTATCTCATCTTTCAGTCTTGTGAGGATCTCGGTGTACCCAGTAGACAAAGTGGTACTTCCTTCAGCTTTGCTGACGATCCTGTCCTGTACGTGAAAATCCAGGATTGGAAGTTAATTGTTCTTTCAGAAAGGGGCTTGTTTTCTTCTGATCACAGTAATGACGTGAAACAATAGCCAATGAGTAGCAGGGATGTGAAGATTAATCGTGAGGCAGTCAAAAATGGATTTAAAAGTGTCAGGGTTCACATGGGTGCTTTGAAAAATGAATCGCAGCAATCTGGTGTCAGCAGCTGTAAAGCAGAGGCGGCTGGTTGGAACAAGCAGGTGTTGCAAAACTAAACAACACTAACAACACTGGTTTGTTCCTTAATAACGCTGCCAAACAGGAAGTGATGATTCTTCTGATCCAGCAACAGACTGAAGAGTTTAACAACCATACTTTAGAACAGGATCGTTACTCTTGGCAACCCAGCAGAAGGGTTAAAAAAAAAAAAAAAAAAGGTAGGATGGTTATTTTGGAACCGTCAATAAATGCCAATAAAATGGTGGTGATGGTAACAGTGTGTGTCCTCTTGGTTAAATTGACCCAGGTGATAAAACTCATAGAAAAGATCCAGACCCTGGTGGCCCTGAACGGAGGAGAGTGTTACCATAACGACCTTTATCCTGAAGAAGAGAGGAAGATCAGGAAAAGACAAGAGGCCATCCTAGCCGAGAGAGAGGCTGAGATCAGGCGCAAGGAGACAGAGCTGGAGGAGCATCACAAGGACGAAGAGCTGCAGATGAAGAAGAGGGAGCTGTGGAGGAAAGAAGAGGACAATTCAAGACTGGCTGCAGAGAAGGAGACCAAAAGGAAGTCCAACATAAGGATCATTTTGAGCTCCATCCTTGTGTTACTTCTGAGTGGTTGGGCTATCAAAGCACCAATCATGTGGCCATTAGCTGTATTCGCAATTTGGATTTGGTATGTCTTTAATGACTTACCACGTCATTCAGAAGAAATACCATGGCCTTTCAAGAAAAAAGAATAGTTGTGGGATATCAATGCACTGTTATTAATCATTCATGCTACTCAAGGGTATAACAGATCTTTAACAACTAGAATGCAAGAAATGCAGAAAAAAGCACAGAAAAATGGGTAGCTCTTATTTTCTGACTTTCTTTTCTTTCTATAGAAATCAATGCCTTTAAAATATGTAAATGTACATGCACGATATATGATGTATGATGCACTTATAAACAGTAGACTAAGTCTAGTCACTACAACATGAGTTGCATGAACAATCAGTAGGCTATACTTCAAGATGTTGGTAATGTTTAGTATTGTGACTTCATATGACAAATAAATAACTAAATAAGTTCACATAATTGCACAATACAGTTCTTTTAATTGTCTTTTTTGTTGTTGCTGAATTTTGCTGATTTTAGAATTTAAAAACCGAAATTGAAAAATGTTCCAGATGTCTATGATTTAATGCCGAATAGCTTAAATGAAATGTTAACAAGCTGATTGTATAGGCCTACTTTAAATAGGATTTGTTGCACGTGATCTCTGAAATATGTGATCGTGTTTGCTTTAACTTTCTCTGTAACTTCTGTGGCTCCTCACAGTGCGCTTGTTTCTGGAACGACAGCGCCCTCTGGTGGGAACATCACGAAACAAACTCTCCTGTATGAATGGATGAAGGAGATGCCGATGTATGGGAGCGGCTAAAGTTCAAACTTAAGTTTCGTTTTCTGTAGCAGAGGCAAAGAGGTAAGATCCTGTGAATGTAGCCTACAACAAACACGTTGTGTGCTCCATCTCTTGTAGCCTATCAGTAGCCCTATATTAATATGCTATATTAGGCTGTGTGCAAAATTTAAAAATGCTTGGTTCAGTTTCAGATGAGTTTATTGTTGACAAGTTTGTTTAGTGTAGACGTCATGCCTGACTGACATTTTCAGAGGTGTGGAAAGACTGTGATTGCTTGACATTGTATTCATAAATATAACAAAGACAAAGCAATAGTCGGAGAGCCAAAGCCTCAAAAGCTCAATAAAATAGGTTGAACCTGACATGGAATGACTTTTAAAACATGTAACACTGACAAAGGGGAAGTAAAAGCAGCAAAGGAAGTAAACACAGATTGAAAAAAATAAATAATAGTGTAAGATTTGAAAGTGAAGTACATTCATATATTTCAGTTAATTCATTCATTTAAATTTAAGTTTAAAAGGCTGTTACATTTCGTGAGTTTCATTATCCTTGCCTTTGATTGGCTAAGGACGGGTCATGTGATGTGTAAGGGGGAAGTGTTTGGGGTTGTTGGGAGAAGCAGCGTGGGCTGTCTTGTGGAGAGAAGTGAAGTGCTGTGGAAAAGTTGTTGGACTCCATCTCCTTGTTTCTTTTAAGTAGAGTGATCCATCCACCATATATCGGACCCTCACGTTACAATAGTAAAAGTAATAGTAAAATAATAGTAAATAAAGCATTTTTATTTCTGTGTCCCACAGAGAATCAGTGTCAGTGGAGAAATATTGATTTCTTCTTCGAAGAAAAATATTGTTCTTCTCAAGTAAATAAATAATCAAAGCAAATTGGCATGATATGACGCTAGATGGTTTAAAGCCAAAGATTCTAAAGAAATGCTCAATAACTCTTTAGATCAGAATTATCATCAGTATTTCATTATTCATGTTTTGATCTGTTTTTTTTTTTTTTAATGACAACCAGTGAAAATGGGAAAAAGACGTATTTCAGAAGAAGAAGAAGAAGAAAGTGAGGAAGAATTTAGGGGCAGAAGAGTTAGCCATAGGATTAGAAATAAAGTAACAAAAATAGATGATGATGATGATGAAGATGACGACGAGGAAGACAACGAGCAACCAGGCCCATCCAACAGCTTCAACCAGAAAGTACACGAAGACAGTGAGTGTTTATTGTCTTGAAAAAAAAAACAAAAAAAAAATCTATCTTACCAATATTTGAACTGCAAGACATTAAAACACAGTCATAATATTTTTTACTGCAAAAAAACCCTTCAATTTCTTCAAAATCTAGAAGTCTGGTTTGTAATCTGTGGAGATGAAACGGGCTTAATGGATGTGGAAAAATTCCAGAGAGGTAAGCAGAAACTAATTCTTGTGGGGTATTATCCTTAGTTTTAAAGGAACATTTGAAATCTTTTCTTATTTCCTAATTTGTTCGCTTCATTTTATTTCCATTCTTGTAACTGTTCTCTTTTGTTTTTTTTGACTGGGTCGCCACGCGCCGACACTCTTTTTAGGCGAGCCGTGTATCCAGTGCGATGACCAGTGTTTCCTTCCTCAGAAATTTGAAATCTTCTGTGGGAAAGGCTCGAATAAAAAATGGAAAGAAAGTATTCGCTATGAAAATGAGCCTCTGAGGAAGTGGATGGAGGTACTGTTTGTTTGTTTTTTTAAATGGAGACTGCTTTTCTTTTTTAAATCGAGTACCAGACTTTAAAAACTTCTCATACTTTCTTGCTTTTATCACAGCGAGGTGTCTTGAGCACAATTGGATTTAAAAGGGGAAGAACTAGGACTAGAAAGGTAAACTTGGTGTCAGAACAAGTAATATGGTGTAAAAGACTTTAAGTAAAGCAGCTTCCTCTTTGTTTCTTCTTACAGAAGAAAACCTCGTCATCATCTGACTCATCAGACAGCTCCTCTGAGACTTCGTTATTGTCTGACCCTGAGGACACAGAAGAGAGTGAGAACGATGTAGCTGAAGATGAAGATTGGCTTCCTACCAGTGAAGAGCTGGGGCAGGAGGGAGAGGAGGAGAGGGCGGGGGCTGAAAATGAAGATGGAGACTCAGAAGGGGACGAGAGAGAAAAGCTGACGAGAGTAGCAAATGGAGATGTGGAAGGTAAGAATGTGCCTGCTGTTGCTGCTGAGGACAATAAATAGGTATAATTATACAAATGTTATCACTGAACTCGTTTTCAGCACATTAAGAAACCAAACGTTTTCAAGAGTATTTATTTCTGTCTTCTTTAAAGGGGAAAGGAGGGTAGCAATTCAGAAGAAACTAAAAGTTGTCCTTGAAAAACTTCCACAGGTAAGAAGATTTAGGAATTTACCAATACACGTTAAAACAGCAATACAAATATGTGGTAACAGCTACATATTAGCTTCTTTTCAAAAATGACATCTTTACTTTACTTGTCCCTCTCGACCAATAGTAATTTGCTACACTACTCGTTACATTACTTTTTGTAAAACGCAACACGTTTTGTTTGTTGAACTTCTAATTGTCGGAGATTAAAAGGCAGTCTTGGTTGTTTAGCAAACGTTGTGGGGTTTATTTCCACGAGCTTGACGTTGCGATGTCGCTGGAAGTGCTTAAGGAGGTTTGAGGTCGTGTTTTTTTTGCAGTAGAAAGAGCAGCTGATCATTTTCTCTTCAGAAAACAGAGGCCACCTCTCAGAGTAACTGTTTGAAACACTGTCACTTTTTTACATTTCAACATTTCTCGACTGATTCTGTGGATGTGCTCTGGTTTTAGATGAACAGCACTTCCAAGTCCGACTGCATGGAGCGCACAGTAGAAGGTTTGTAAATGAAACCGCAATGACTTAATCACGTTATTAGATTGTGAAAAGTGTGATTCAATCCACTATTTTACTTCAGAGGTACACCAGTGAGTTCTGCGTTGTGATGTGTAACCTACGTGTTTACTAACCTTGGTTTTATTTGTGAAGACCGTCGTGGCGATCTACTGTCTGGAGACAGCCAAGAGGAGAGAGAGCGCTTCCCCTCGCTGCCTGATGATCCCTCAGACACAGCAGCACCTCACAATGAACCTTTGCAGTTACCCGTTGAGGCCGTCATTGTCATCGACGAAGGGACTGAGGACACGACACAGAGTTCTGAAGGAGGAGTAGACGCACAGAGAGAGCACGGACCTGAAGCAGCAACTTCTCAAACTCCATCTGCAGCAGACAACAAACCTGAAATCCTCAATGAAACCAACGTGGGAGGGTCCGTCCCCGACCATCCGTCGACCAGCTGTCACCTGGATACCATGGACCTCGAGCAATTGAAGAAGGAGAAAATAAAAATGCAACTGAAAGTCTTGAAGTTGCAGGAGGAATACTACTCTCTGAAAATAAAAGAACATAAAAGGTTAATAGTTCATAGTCAATAGTTGGTTACTTTAATGATAATCACCCTAAGCACTCCTGGTTTCACCTTATTGTTTTGGAGACTTAATGCTAATCACTGCTCCTTTATGTTGCTGAGCACTTTAATGGCCCAGTCTGCACCACTGCATTGACTGTTTAATGAATGTACTCACACCTCTGGCACTACCTCAAACACCACTGTACATGCACATGTAACTAGTTTCTAGAAGGTCAGCACTTTGCTTCTAAGGCTCTTTAACTGTTTACAGGTCTCTTTTAATCAGCACACGTTTTTCTCTCCTTCACAGGTTATGTACATTATGCTATATAAGTTTAAGTCTAATGCTAATGCTAACTGCACAGGTTTAACCTGTAATTATGTTTACTCTTAGTCACATAGGGGCTGCTAAATCTCGTTTGGGGGATTATTGTATACAGGGGGGGGGGGGGGGGGGTGTGTATTGTAACTAATGTCTTGTGTCCTGCCTGTCTGTATACTGCTACTGGATGCCTTGAATTTCCCTCGGGATCAAAAAAGTATCTATCTATCTATCGACAAATGTTTTTATCTCATCTTTCAGTCTTGTGAGGATCTCGGTGTACCCAGTAGACAAAGTGGTACTTCCTTCAGCTTTGCTGACGATCCTGTCCTGTACGTGAAAATCCAGGATTGGAAGTTAATTGTTCTTTCAGAAAGGGGCTTGTTTTCTTCTGATCACAGTAATGACGTGAAACAATAGCCAATGAGTGGCAGGGATGTGAAGATTAATCGTGAGGCAGTCAAAAATGGATTCAAAGGTGTCAGGGTTCACGTGGGTGCTTTGAAAAATGAATCGCAGCAATCTGGTGTCAGCAGCTGTAAAGCAGAGGCGGCTGGTTGGAACAAGCAGGTGTTGCAAAACTAAACAACACAAACAACACTGGTTTGTTCCTTATTAACGCTGCCAAACAGGAAGTGATGATTCTTCTGATCCAGCAACAGACTGAAGAGTTTAACAACCATACTTTAGAACAGGATCGTTACTCTTGGCAACCCAGCAGAAGGGTAAAAAAAAAAAGAAAAGGTAGGATGGTTATTTTGGAACCGTCAATAAATGCCAATAAAATGGTGGTGATGTTAACAATGTGTGTCCGCGTTTAAATTCAAAACTCCAATGAGAAAACACCCAATGGCAGTAATTACTAACACAGAAAACTCTTTAGAAATCATCAATCATCGGCTGATCATCTAGTTTGCTTTGGTTTGTTTGAGGCTTTTAATGGAGCATTTTTGAAAAAATAAAAATAAAAAAGGAGGAAGAGGCTGATCCAAACTTCAAAAGAACCTACAAACATTTATTTCTGACAGTTTGAACTGATTTGTAACCTTTAAACATTGAACACCGGGTCCGAATTTGTACATTATATTTACAGTTCCATCAAAGCACAGATGTCACTTCCGCTATTCTGCCATGTCTTCTTCCTCTGCATTGTTTTCCACCTCATCTTCCTCCGATTCATCGTCTTCGTCAAAGTATTTCTCCTCCGCGTCTCTGCTGACGATGTCCAAGTTGTCATAGTCCGGGTTCTCATCCACCTCACTGTTAATGGACATACACTTTTAAAGCAACAGTTTGTCTTTTAATTTGGTGGATAGAAAGTATGCTAAGTCAGCTGATTTTTTTTCATCTATCAAATTGCCCTTTTGGGGTAAATAAATGTTTTAGCAGAATCTGAATGTGCATCAAGTTCTGCTACAGCTGACCTGTAGTTGAAATCCTTGTCTTTGCCATCCAGGAAGTGCTGGTGCATCTGACTGATGAACTCCTCCCTGAGCAGAGCCTTCTCCTCGGGGCTCGGCTCCCGTCCTTCCTGCTGGGGGCGACACTCTGCACAGAGCCGGAGACACGTGATGACCGACAGCACACAGACGAAGGAGTGAAGACAAAGACGTATTTATCCAAACTTACCTTCGCCTTCATCCTCCTCCTCTTCTTGCGCTCCATCCTCTCTGTCCTGCTCCTCCTGCAGACGGTTCTGGATGAGGCGCTCTTGGTACGAGTCGAGGAGTAGGTGGGCGAGCCCTCCAGCGCCCCCTGCTGGAGCCCCCGGTGCATTACCCTGCATGGCCTCCTGGGAGCGCTCCAGCACCTAAAACACCAGTCACAACAAGTGATAGAAGGATAACACTTGAAGTAGAAAATAATACAAATCTGTTTAAGTAAGGGTGTCATGACTCTTCTAAGTCAGGATGCCATTTGACTGTGTTTTTTTCCGTGTGTGAAAAACAGTGAACTTCGGATTATAATGATCAACGTTGAACACCGATTCTTTTTTTGTCAAATTCTGAATCAATATCAGAAAACCTCGACTTTCCACGATGACAGCTCTGCCATCATATCACACACTTACCTCTTCATCAGTCAGGTACTGGCCGATGTATTGCTCATAGAGCAGCGGCTCCCTCATCCGCATCTGTTCCTCACTGAAATACTGACCCTCTAAAGAGGACGAGGGAGAGAGAGAGAGAGAGAGAGAGAGAGGGAGGTGAGGTTCAAGGTCGAAAACAGTCGAGCTTTTCAGTTCTCTAAGTTCTCGCAGACTGCTGATTATTGGTGCAAGCAGTCAGGTATTTTCAGTATTTTTAACACCAGAATAAAATACAAACAAGAAAAACAAAGCCTCAAAGTGTATTGTACTTAAGAAGTTATAACTTGTGAGAATTGTGCGTAGTTGGCACAATAAGCCGTACCTCTTTGGAGGGCTCTAAGGGCCGCATAGCGCTTGTTTCTGACCCGGGTCCTGTTGGTACATGCTGCAGCTCGTCTCTGGATCACTTTGCTGTAGTGCTGAACCCGGGCGTCTGAGCAGACGTGGGCAAACGCGCACAGGTCTTGGGGCTTTAGGTAGGCCTTAAAAATTAGGAAAAGTAGAAGAGAACTATACTTGATTGGGGTAGATGCAGGCATGGTGGCAAAATTACTTAATTAACCCTTTGTTTGTGGTCTGCATAGGTCTTACCACACAGAGAAAAAAGCTCGGTTTCAAATTTTCTCAGTTTGTGACGTCACAATTTGATTTCTGAAAAAAAAAAAAACTACTTCCCCACCCCTGGTACGTCCACCTCCAGCCTAGAGAAAAAAAACTTTTGCACAGGTCTGCCAGTTTTATTGTTTCTACGGAGGAGTGATGTCTACTGGGAAAACTCAGGGAGGGTCATTACATTTAAAGAGACACACACACCAAAACGGAGCGTTCTGACAGAGCTGGTTTCTACAGGGTCACAAACCTCCTCTGGTGCCTGATTCGTATTATATTTGGACCAAAGCACAGCAGAGATGTTTCATTCAGAGCACAGGGGACTGTTTGAAAAGGTGAAAAAAGGGGGATAATGTGTTCTCTTTAACGGTCCTACATAAAGGCCCCATTGCATCTTACGACCACAACAAATACCCACACACACAATATTTCCACATACATGGTATCTCTCCAGGAACACCAGAGGTCTGCTCTTGTACTGCTGCAGTAGCTCGTCTCTGCGCTCCTGCAGGCTGAGTTCAGCGTCTCCTCTCTGCTGGCTCTTCACAGGACCTGCACTGTTGGCTATGGCATTTAGCATTTCATCTATAGAGACTGTCTCTGCATGGCTCACAATCTGCTTGGCAACAATAACAAAAAAAAAAACAGTTAAAAATCAAGAGAGATGTTTTTTGTGATGGTGTAGAAACAGAAGGGGTCTCACCTGGCTGTCTTCAGATGGCTGCAGCGTGTCTATTGACCGGTAACGTTGCTGTAGTACTTCCGGTAATATACTGTTTTCTTGGTGCTCACAAGAAGTCAAAGAAGAAGAAGAAGAAGAAGGAGAACTCGGTTGTTCTCTAAGGGCAGGAACAGGAGGGTCGATTTCACCCCACATTGTGAACACTAGTTTCCAGCGGCTCTTAACTGAGAATACAGATAAATAAAAGTAAAGTATGCTAACAAACGATAATGACCGTTTTTCTTAACCTTAACGTTGCTGTACTCAGTCTCAGTCAGCACTGTCTCTGTCCAATAAAAGTATCCATTATTATCGGCTAGTTCGTTACTTGTGTTTGGTATTTTGTTTTTGCCGACATGTTGGTTGGTCCGTCGCAAATATCGCTCCCCTTTGTGCGACCAAACAAAGGTTCCCACCATTTGAGTGCACGCAGTTGCTGTCGACATGTCGCCATCTAGTGGTGGATTTTCAACATAGAGACGTGGAAATTATCTCTTGAATTACCCACGCAGAAGAGGATGTAATCTGCAAACATACTTGCACATATGCTCCAAGTTAAATAAATTGTGTATTTATTTTGACTTGGACGAATGAGTGTTGATACTATGATTAAATTCCACATACTGACAACTATATAAAAAGGTTCACAAAAAGAGGAAGAAGTGGAAATCTTCCTATCACTTCCCCTGTATGAATAAACTATAGCTACCGAATTTATAGTCACCAAATTAAGTCAGATCAATACAAAGATACCCTCACTGTGAAATTAATTAGAAAAAATGCACATGACACACACAGATAAATACCTGTGTAAGTTAAAGAAATGCACACACCTACATGCAAGGATGTCCCTGACTGTTTGGGTTCAGACCTTATTTGAGTTCTTCTCCAGGGGAAACCGCACCCAGCATATTAACAGCCTGTAATATTGTTGTTGTTACTAGTATATGCACCCACAGACACATCATCCTGAATTATTTAACATCTGCACATTTGTTACGGACTTATGTGTGCATCGGCTCACTTAACAATCACATTGTTTGCCATGTTTTTCTCTTCTGTTTAATTTAAACATGACTGTTGAGTGCTTGGAGCAGTCATTTAAATATTTATTCATTTTTGTTTTAGACAGAGCCCTCTCTAACCTTTAATGTCATGCTATATCATCTGATGTCACCCGAGACGGCGCTTTAATAATGGAGAGAAATGAAACTGTCAATGTGTGGGGACAGGAGCTTTATACTGGCATGCAGGCAAGGGAGAGGAGAAGACAGACAGGCTGAAAAACAGAGTGATAAAGGCAATTTAAAGGCAGAGGAGCACACGTGTACTCTTTACATTCCAGCCACCAGACAACTTCCATACTTTAGTCCACAAAGGGACTTGAACCACTGACCAATCCAACCTATCCAACCCAAGTCCCTACTGCCGGAGGGTCGTTATCAAAGGTCACTGTTGCTTAATAAAACATGTTTTTTTTATTACCACTAGGGGCTAGAAGATGCTAACCAGAGAGACAAAACAGTTAGCTATTTACAAAAAGCATGCAAGCAGAGTGTCAGCAGGTGTTTTTGTGTTGTTGTATGTCACGTTTTCAGGCCTGACACAGGTGCACTTCACTGACAACACGCTGAGCTCAGATCACAGGTGTTAAGTAAGACGAAGCACAGGGACTCTGCTCTTAATGTACACATCAAGAGTACGTGTGTGTGTGTGTGTGTGTGTGTGTGAGAGAGAGAGAGTGTTTGTGTGTCTGTCAGCAGCTGACTGACTTAACAGCTGTGACTGACTACTGGATCATATATTTTGACTATGTGACACACACACACACACACACACACACACACACACTTACACACACAGTCAGTCAGTCAGTCAGTAGCTGCAGCTTCTGCAGCAGCTTGGTTAGCAATTTGTTTAAGCATGCTAGTTTATTTGCCACTTTATCCTTTAAGGACATCTTAACAGTATTGTTGCCAACTTTTTGTTGACGTTTTTCCCAAGATGCAGTGGGAAAAACCTGTTTTTTTTCTGGAACATCTCTAATTTTCTTACAACTTCACTTAACAACCAAGCAACAATCAAAGCTACTTATAGCGCTCATTTTTGCGGCTCTTGCAGACTTGTAGCTTGCGACAGCTGCATGCCTCTAACACCTGGACAAAGTTGCAGCTGACTGTTTTTTATCCTGCCTGTTTCATTGAGTCTCAGTCAGAGTGATTTCCTGGCTTGCTCATGTCCACTGTGCTGGAACCCCTGCGTTGTGTCCGTATTGACCCTGCACCTCTCAGGACTCAGTCAATGAGCAGGGACGTCGATGAGAGAGCTGTACCGCTTGAGCTGAGGCGTCGGGCCTGTCAGGGTCTCAGAAAAGGTGGGATACCTGTTGTTTGTCCTGCTAACAATAAACCAGGATTTACATATAAAAACACACATTACAAGCTGCAATGACCTGCTTGAGTTATCAGCCTCATCTAGAACTTTCCCAGGTTGATTTTCTGGGCTCAGGTGTGTGCTGGATAAAATTATGTTCAAGGGGCAGGGTTACAGTTGGGGCTCAGCCAGCCTGGGCACAGTACGCTTGGCCCTGAGCTCATGAACCTGTTACCCTGTTGACTGTCGAGAAATGTACTGTCGCTGACCTGAAAGCAGTTTGGACCACTTGGGCATGTTGTGAACAAAACCTGTTGTGAAAAATAAGGCTCCCCCCCACCCCCATTCTCTTCTCATTCACCCCATGATTCAACTTTTCTGACTATTACTATTACTATAAGTTTGACTATTGTGACATTTTAAGCAGGATTTCATGTCACTGATATTCTGTGACACACAGACCTCATCATTATGATCAGAACTATGAGTATATTTATGTTTAATAAAACAGAAAAAACAGTGATCACACTCCTCTGAACTGTTTCATCCTCATGGATGTGTGTGTGCATCTGTGTGTGTGCGTGTGTGTGTGCAATTTACACTAGTGTTCATCTTAATTCAGCTGCCTCTCCAGGGGGATCGGGTTCCTTGCGGTTACCACATGGACACAAATAGAAAACTGTTCACAGCGGGGAGAAGAGGACTGAGGAAAGAGCTCTACTATAAACGATTCAGTGACAAGTTTACAAAGCTGAATCTCTTGACCTCTCAGAACAGATTCAATAAATTCACATTGTGTTGTTTATCTTTAAAGTGATCCAAGACCCCTCTTTAATGTTGCCTTAATGATGTAGACTTTATACACTCGCACTTGTGCGCTCCCAGTAAACGTGCACTTGCTGTCATAGTGACATTTGAGCATGAACACACCTCCCCAGAATAGATTGTCAGCACATTGCATCACACTCCTGTCATCTCTTGGCACAAATCATCTGCAGAGAAAACACGTTTTTCTTGTGTGTGTGCATCTCCACATCGCTGTGTGCGTGTCAGTTGAAGTATTAAAATGTGTTTTCAATGTGTACTTCTGAATAAAGTGTGCATGTTTGCAGATATACAGGCTAAGTGTTTGTTTGCTGTGTTACTCTGCCTGTGGGTGCCTGCATAAGCTGGTTAAATCTTTCCTCCGGCCGAGGGGAGAAACTGCACCATCGTGCGTCAGCAACGTCCACATCATAGAAATCAAAGGCAGATTAATGTTTCATGTCGGGCTGCTGTAGGACGCACAGAGGGACTTTCTCTTGGGTCTGACTTCAAGAAGCCGCGGCGACGGAGCCTGCTCCTATTATTATTATAGACTTCTCATAGAAAAAGAAATGTGGGCAGTGCTGCTGAAACACTGGAACACACGTCTCTTTTCTACTTTGATTTAGAAACAAAAATGTCGCTGAGAAAGAGAGTCAAGATTGGCAGATGCCTCAGAAAAAATGCCCCCTCGTGCGTCTGAATAAGTGAGATTTAAAGGGGTGTGTAAGGAAGGACAAGTAAAGGCAAGTCTTTATTTTAGCTAGGCTTGGCATGGGCAGGATTTGTTTTTTGCAAGTTGGCTCTGTTAACTAAAACTCTTTGCTTATTTGGAACAGCAAATACAACATTTAGGTTTTGGTAAGTGAGGGATAACTTCACTTGAGCAACAAAGAAAAGCATGAGAGAAGTTTTGTGGTTTGGGAGACAGAGTTTTTGGATGTAGATTTTAGGGGAACAAAGTGAAAATGCAATTTTTTTTTCTTTGTTCCTCTGCCCACATAGTGAATGCTGCACTCTCACTGCTTTCATCTGTGTTTTCGCATGTATAGAAGGCGGCTGTTTTCTGCCCCCCAAAAAAAAAAAAAAAAAAAAAGCTCTAAAAATCAAACCTTCTTCTTGAACGGCAACTAACACAGCTGAGCATTCATTGGCTAAAGAGCCACATATTTCCCTCAGGACTAAATGGCAGCTAAACAGAGAAAACAAATGCAGAAGGAAGCCAGACTTCAAAGGAAACTGAACCTGTTGTTTAAGCTATCATGTTATGTATTATTATTTGAGTTCATATTATAAAGGACTAGAACAAAAGATGGATTTCCAAAACTCCTATTTAAAAGAGATATAAATAAAAATGCTGCAACACAGCCCAATAACTTCATTGAAATGTCCCAGCTCTGGAACAGGAACTCTTTGCTGCAGAAAGTTTGAACATCATTTTAGTGACTAACTTGATGATGCTACACTTAACCTTAACTTGATGATACATTCAAGAGATAAGCAAAAAAATGAAACATAAAGCTCCTCCCAATTCCATGACCTTGATTTGTGTTCGGCACGATAAAAAGTCATGGTGTTTTGCCTTCCTTAAAGTGAAAGAAAAACATGGTTCCTTATGACGCTTTATGCTGATGTAAGTCATAAATGCTTTTCTTAAATCAGCATAAAGCCAGAATAAAACACTTGCATCGGGCTATACGTCTTCCTTGTATTTAGGGATTATCTTTTAGATGCTTCAACAAAACAGTACTTCTATCAGTCTCTGTAAACACTATGGTGTGAGCGGATGTTAAACTGCAAATGTTCAGGTAGTGTTATAAAAGAAGCCATAAGCCTACCCCACAAAATCTATGCAGTTATCACATGATATGACACTGCTGAAATGCTGATTTCCTGACCCAGATATAGAGTAGCTGCTGACCTGCCAGAGATCATTTCCTGGCAAAGTCCTATTTTAGTCTTGAAAGTTTGGTTTGGGAAACTTTTTGCAGATATGTCATCTAAGAAAATATCAGGTTGGTTCAGGACACGCGGAGACAGATAGCTGGAGGTGAGGTCTGTGACGGTCTACTGTACAACTGAACTTAATTATGGCTCTGAAAGGATATAATCATATATAAATAGTAAATCAATGAAAATTAAGGAATAATCTACATTTATTTCCAATAAACCGTACAGTTTTTTTTTAATACAGCAGAAAACTGTTGGGCGTCTGCATGTGTTCATGCTTGTGTGTCCCTGTTAATGTGCAACTTTGTCTTTGTTCATCTTCTCACAGAGGACCTCAGTAAGCTAGCAGGGCACGTAAAACCTCTGCAGATTACCGCAGATGTAATAGCCCAACTTTTATTACTCATTCATAGACAGAGAGCCTTCTTAATGCTCTTTTAAGCTCGGAGTAATGTCCCTACTGTGTGGTTCTTCTCAGCTGTGAACTGAGGTAGATGTGATGGATAGCAGTTTAATGAAGCTCCACATTCACTCTGCATCTGTATATTTACTCTTTTTATGTCTGTCTTTGTGTGGATGTTCAGTCCTCCAGCTAAAACTTCAACAAAAAAGGTCCAGAGAAGAAATGCTCAACCGGGGGATCATGCTGCGTAAGTAGACACTTCTTTTTGTTTTGCAGGGATGAATGTTGGACAGTTTTCTGAATGTTATTCTGTACTTTGAAGACATTAACGGTATAATGCACTCACTATGTTAACCTTGAATGGGATCAAGTGAAGATGTTTTACAGGTGCTGAAGTGTCTAAATACAGCTGTTTTCATGTAGGCTATGCACAAAACTCCTGAAAATGTCCTGTAAGCCCTCTAGTAAAATGTCTCCTCTAAGTCGGGGCGAGCTGATGTGTGAACACAGCAGGTAATACATTCACCATGGTCACACGGGAAGGGGTGATGACGTTTACATGCAGCCACTCTACCTCTGAAATCAATTTACAACATTCACATGACAGCAATTTCAGAGAGAAAGGACAGAATTAACTACCTGTCTCGCAAAATAAGCTATCCTCCCTGATAGAAAGAGCTACGCTACCTGAAACAATGACCTATCCTTCTCGATAGATATAGTTAAGCCAGCTGAAAGATTGACATATCCTCCCTGATAGAAAGAGCTTCGCTACCTAAATAAGCAACCCCACCCAGATACAAACAGCTTCATTACCCGAGTGACCTACCCTACCTTACAGAATTAGCTACCCTATCTAAAAACATTGGCTATCCTACTTGTTACAGCAAGTGCTAGCATGTGACCCCTTCATAGCTAACATTTCATTTTCACTTTGTATTAAATTCTTTTTAACAAAGCATTAGCATATGCTTTATCATGTAACACTTTCATAAGGTAATATAAACATTTAGCTTGTTTTTAGCCGACAATAATACTTGCTTAATAGCTAAATACTAATCTTAGCTGTTGTCTGACAACTACAAAGTAGTTAGTAGTTTTCCAAACAATGGTTTACATTTTTTGAATTTGAAAAAATATTGAGATGTAATAATTTGTCAGATAATACATTTTACAATCTGGAACGCAATAGCCATAACATGATAACTCAGGATTTGAGCATTTCTAATAAGACAGAGCAGGCCAGGAATAGTGCATGTTGTGATGCAGTCAAGTTCAGAACAAAATGTCCTGTTTTAAACGGTTTTGTGTGTTCATTATTTTCCTAAGTGAAGGTAATGTGGGTGCTTAGCCTTGCATGCTGGAGAGGTATACCACTGTATTCAGTTGCATCTTGGAAGCAGATGTTAGCGCTCCTGCTGTTATCAAAAGCACAGAGAGGGAGAGAGACAGGGCTAAGAGTTAGATTGGCTTTTTTTCTTTTTTTAAATTTGAGGTACACACATGCAGTTTAAACATCTGCACAGTACAGTGAAATACACAGAGGTGTTTCATAAGTTAAATAACAAAATCGGGATCTACTCTCCTAAGGAGGCAAAGCTAGTTCATGGTCCTGCAGTTTACAGACAAGGGATGCTGGTTAGCTTCAGCAGGGTGGCAAGAAGCCATGATGCAGCCACTCATGCACAAAATGGGGTCTTTTCCCTCTGACCTCACCACTCTCTGCTTCCTCCTCTTCGTTCACCCTTTGGTCTGTTTTTCCATTTTTCTTCAAACTGCCTCTCTCCATTTATCTCCTCTGAACGTCTGCTCTCCGCCATCTTCTTTATACCTTTCACTCAGTCCCCAAGTTGTGCGCTCATTCATACTCCCATTCCATCTCAACACTCATTTCAGATGTAGCTGACTGACAGGCAGGTCACATAGCGCCCTTGTGGACGGGTGAAAGGTCCAAGAGGGTTAATGTCCCTGGGGTATGCAGGAGTGAGTGTGTATCAGCAGTGTGACAGTGTTCAGTGACGTGAACTCAGGCTTGTGCAGGTACCAGCAGTCTTCCCCGAGGGTAACCAATTTTGTCACAACATGTGTGTGTATGTGTGTATGTATGTGTGTGTGCGCAGTCAGAAAGAATAAATATAGGACATTTTCTGTTTGTTTTTTTTGGTAACACTAGATTTGATATTAAATTAAAAGGCAATCTAAAGTGGGTTTATTTGCTTCGAAGAGTTTTTTCTGCAGTCATCTAAGTGTAAGCCATGTTACCCTATTTGTAATGAACATGCATTTCTCGGGATGAGCAGCAGAGCATATGGGTATGTGGGTTGCACCCATAAAAACGTAAAAAAATCTTCTCTGTCAATGCCAATGGATTCCCTTTGAAATTTTATTGGCCACCCAAGTTGCCTTCCCAAAATCAATAATCAGCAAACAAATAATCAGGACTGGTGTCAACTATTAGAGTTGTGTTGCAACAGGATACACACTACCTTTAGATTTGTTTTCGTACATTAAATTGTGGATAAACTCTGCACATCTAAAAGCTGTGTAGGAGTGATTCTTGGCCTGAATAATGAGCGTTAATAGATCTTCCTGGACTTTTGGAGCCAGCCTCAAGTGGTCATTCAAGGAACTACAGTTTTTCTAACACTGCTGCATTGGCTTTCTTTTTTTTTCTTTTTATCTCTGGAGGTTGACACTTGGTCAGAGCATGATCAAATACATCATGCTGAATTTGTGTAGATTGCCACCCTAACCTTCCTGCCTGCATGATATAATCCTACATGCAATATATAATTATTTATTGGTGTGAGGTTTAGGGTCGTGATTTAGTGGAAGATTCATACTGCATGTGCTGTGGTGTAGCATTAACATAGCGTTTTTGGTGTCATCACAACCCTTTAGGCTTTTCGAATTCTATTGCTACTAATCCCTGGGTTTTCGCATAATCAAAGGCCTACAGAAATTCTTGCGTGAGTCATTTATGAACAGATCCCATTAATTCCACTGCTGTACAGATTCTTGTTGGACTGGAATTCCTTCGATACATTTCTCCATGTACCCTTGGATTTTTGGCCTTTTACAGTGGCTGTTAATGGGTCCACTGCCCAAGCTGTTTTCCATTTTCTGGTGTCATGGATTAGAAATATCTGTGCCTCTTTATTAATAGGAGGCATCACTACTCTAACAACAGCTTTCACACGAGAAAAGCAATGATCCTCAGCATAAGTCAACTGTCCAAACTGCACTGGAACTGAACTAGACGCAAGGATCCATTTAAAACCTTCATTTTCTTTTTTATTTATTTATTGTCTTTCTTCTTTCTTTCTTTACACTTTTGCCCTGCACTCATCATTCTGACTCCAAGCTTTAAAAAGTTCAGCTGCTTTCCACAAGAACAGACAGAGCTTGGAACAAACAAAGGTGAGTACAACAGCCTTTAAGTCCACCATGAGTAGAAGTCTGTTGTGTATATATCAGACGGTGTACTTGAGTTAAACCTAATAGGCTTGTGTAAATGAATCATACAAGAATAGCATTGCTGTTGGTAAAATAATAAGTATGTGGTATGAATCTAAAAGTGAGTGATTGTCTCTTGTTTTTTTTTCTTTTTCTGCAGACTGAAGACCCTCTGAAGAGGAAGATCAAGAGTCGGTCAGAGTGCTCTGAAACGTTCAGAATGCACGTTCTGGAGGGTGAGCTCCTCATACTGTACAGCTTTTTGTCTGTTTGACTTGAAGACATCCCAGCACCCTGGCAGGAACATTTCCTTTGTTTCTATTTGTATCCAGAGACATCGGCAGAGCCTTGGCTCCGGGCAAGACAGCTGCAGCTGAAGAGAGCTCGCCTTGCTGATCATCTGAATGATAAGATCTCACACCGGCCGGGTCCCATGGAACTAATCCACAAAAACATCCTCCCTGTTCCCTCTAGCATCAAACAGGCTATGATAGGTGAGCCGAACCATGCTCGGATTTGTTGGGTTTGTCATTTACGCTTCTTTAGGGTGTCCAAAATAGAAAATAGAAAATAGAGTTTCTGAAATTATTTTCCACCAAATTAATTTTATCTTGGACTGTTTTTTCGGTCTTTAGCTGCACTACAGATAACTCCTCTTTCATTATAACTTCTGACAAGTGGAACCAATTATAAGCTTGACTTTTTTGTTCAGTTATTTTTGTTTCATTAAGCTTCCTTTTGAGCCCTTTATCTTGCACACCAGTAGCACAAATAATTAGGCATGAACAAAACCCCCTGTTGGAGCACAGATACAGTCACTATTTTAGATATGTTCCAGTACGATTTTTCCCATCACCAATACAGACGCGTACACCTGAGTGTGATAATATTAACCCCTCTATACTGTAACTGCAATAAAAAAAAAAAACTTGAACAATACTTATGGAGTAACACTGCAAGATCCACAAGTATCACACTGTTGTAATTTGGTAACAAATTTAAATGAAATCAATCGATTGATGGGAGCCTGTTTGATATGGGAATGTTAGTGCATACACCAATATCGATTTTGAGCAGTAGCAGGGCAATGCTAATATGCATATCAATAGAACAGGTCTACTTAAGTTGTTGTTATAATGCCTAAACAAATACTGAATATAAGTCCAGTCCTGCACACATGTTGAAGAGAATGATGTCATTGATATATTAAAATGTGATCTATCAATACACAGTCATAATTAAAGACTCCAACAACAAATGCCCACTACCATGCAGTGTGTACACACTTTGCCACCTCAGTATTGATGCTTCATACTTGACACTCTATCTTTCCTTCTCTGTAATCCACCTTGCATGTCTGTAAATAAACCCATTATATTTTAGGAGAATAAATAGGATATTAAGAGTTTGAAATAAATGAAAGGGAATTCACTTTTGCAGCTATAGCGATACATTAAATGACCCCAATTTTTCCTTTTACATTTCAACAGCAACTCAAAAAGAAAAAAAATGCTGTACTGCTTAATTTACTGTAATTGTGTGTGATGTATGATTGGTCTAGAGCAGGTTGTGCTACATATTAGATCAAACATTCAAAGAGACAATGGGTCCGGCCACCTGATTGATGTGCACACGGGAAGATTCCTGAGATTCAATAACGTACAGTTTCACAGGACTATCCATCTCTGTCACCGCTGCGTAACACACACAATTGCATTATGTGTGAGTTACACAGAGCAGACAGGCAAAGACACAAACGTACAAACCGCAGACACACACACACACACACACACACACACAAGCACAGTGCAGAAGCAGGGAGATCATCATGTTATTGGATCTGAGGCTTTTAGATCAGCCCCATGTTGTCTTTTCATCATCGCCTGCTGATGTTGAATTAATGACTAGCAGGTCATTTTATATAGCTGTCTGCTCCAGCCCACAGAAGCTCTTATAATTAAATATCACACACCCACCTGCAAAGGAAATTCTCTATCATAGGCCGGGGTTCTTAGCTCAGCACATTTAGCCTACTCCTTAAAGCCATGTAAAAAGACTGAGAACTCTGCATATTGTTAACATGATTATTTGATACCTGAGGGGAAAAAAGCTGTTCAGAGTCATTTCTAACTAATGTTGGAGGTTAATGAAACATGATCTTAAGTTGTGATTGGATGGATGATAAATAAAAGTCTTTGTTGCGCTAATTAGCATTTCAGCCACAAGTGAAAATTACCTAAAAAATACTGGTATGCTTCATTGCCACAGTGCTATGTCTGCCTGTGACTGTAGGACCCAGGTGCTTGTTTTGATGCATCACCTGCCTAAATGTCAACCCCCCCCCCCTCTCTTTCAGAGACACAATTTCCAGAGGCTACAGGTGATAACTGGTCATGTGATGAGGACAGCTGTTACAGTCTGTCTCCAGAGCTACCGGTGAACCGGGAGTGTTCTCTGGCCCTGCTCCCTCTTCCCTCTCCCCCATCTCCGACACCGGTAGGATCAAAAATCAGCCCCAGTAACATAATACTAATGTTGATATTTAGAGAAATATGATTCCAATAAATCAGCCAGTTGCCTACAAACACAAATTACACAATTTATAATCTCTTAAAGCAACCTCTTCTTTGACTGCTTAGATTTTTCTTTTTCGAGAACCGTGTTCTATCAAGAACCTCTTTTTCGGTATATTATACTTGGCATAGCCCAAATCTGTTTATAAAGGACCTGGGTCTTAACTTATATTTCTATTCTGTGATCATTTGTTGAACAAGTGTACATAAACACCAATGTCATGCCTGAATTAAGTTTTTTTTTTAATGTTGTCCATCAGGTCAACCCTCCTACTGATACTCCCCAACAAACCCGTGGATCTTTCCCCTCATTAAAGCCAGCCGATGGTGTTCCAGCCCCGTCTCCGCACAGGACATATATGACATCACTGAATAAGGTATACTGTATTGTCAAAGCCAATTAAACACTACAGTTTTAAACATTTGGAATTTATAGCAGAAAACGAAACATCTGTTATAGTTCTCGCAGTTTGGATTCAGATTTCAAGCTCCCACAATAAATCAAATACACAGTTATTACACGGTGGAAACACAATGTTAGTTTGTGAATAATCAAGTGCATCATCAAGCAGCTAGTAACGCTGATGTTTTCCTACTGAACTGGAAGTGACCATAACAGAGCAACAAGAAGATGGGTAATTCAAATGAGACTGTTGTATAAAAGTTCACGGCACACACTTACCACCTCGCTTTCCACTTCTCTTTTCAGTCCCAGTTTAAACCAAACTCCGAGCACTCAGCGCAGAAACACAAGAAGCCAAATGATGACAAACCGAAGGTACTTAGATTACTGTTTCTTGACATTTAGACAAAACTGCTATGACCAGTCGACGACTAAGAAAGCGCTCATCCTAATGTCTAAAACATTTCTTTCTTTTTTCTTTTGGATACATGTAACCTTCAGATTAAAAAGTTAAAGTATCATCAGTACGTCCCTCCCGACCAAAGGGGAGATAAGGAGCCTTCTCCCAGTCTGGACTTGTCTTATGCCAAAATTGTCCAGCAGCAACAGCTCTTCTTGCAGCTCCAGATTATCAATCAACAGCAGCAGAACTACCATGCCATCCTGCCTGCACCACCCAAGTAATTATTCATTAACTTGATTAATTTTTGTGGATCAGAGGAGTGTATGGTTGTTAACTGTGGGAAACAGACGTTGGGATGCCTGGTATTGGGGAGTGTCTTTTTAATAAACCATTGCATGGTGTCTTTAGTAAAGATTTTGGCTTTTAATTCTCTCCACCAGACCTCAGCCAATTCATCTGTCATCCTCATCTTCCTACACTGATTCCATAACCTCCTCCTCAAATCCACCTGCCTCTGCCCCTTCAACAGCCCCCTCTACCCAGGGCTGTCGCAGGCTTCAGAGTTCTGCTCCATTAGGTGGGACAAAGCCAGCATCTTTACCTCCAAACCTGCATGAAATGAAGGTAAACATACACATTTAGAAGAGAAACTATCTGCTCTCTCTTTGCTGTTTAAAAAGCTAGAGTTGATTGAGTTACTTTTGAATGAAAGGAACATTTTTTATATTTAAAAAAAGGCTAATGTTGACACCCCAAAGCTGCCCACCACCGAAGAGCGTGAAAGTGTTTGTGATTGATTAGTCTTTTTGTTGCCTTTTTAACTATTTTTCCTACCTTATATTCATCCTTATCTCCTTCCTCCTGTGCACCCAATTTTAATTTCTCCTTTCTTCTTTTAATCCTCTGCCAGGTTGCAGAACTGAAGAACGAGCTAAAGCTGCGCAGTCTGCACGTCTCTGGCACCAAAGTCGACCTAATTGAGAGGCTGAGAACATACCAGAAACTGAATGGAGGCCGCAACTGTTCCTCATCTCCAACAGCAGGGGGTACCACAGGGCTGACTCCTAGAGAAGAAGGAAAACCCTCCAAAACTGCTGCAACCACCACCATAAAAAACAACCACAACAACACATCACAAAATCAAACTCCTTTCCTGTCTGGTCAGTCACGTGATGAAATCAATCACAGCTCCTCTAAGAATTCTGTAGAGTTAAAAGATGATGGTGCTGTAGAAGACAGTAAAGATAATGTTTTTGATTTTTGCTGTGATTTTCCTTCCTTTATTTTACAGCCTCGTTCTCCTCAACATCTGTACCGTGCATCCCCTCAAACCACTCGCAGAGCTCCTTAAGCCCAGAAGATGGCAGCTTTACTTGTGACCAATTTGAAGAAAAGGTCTAAATTTTGGACTTTCTTGCACACATAAGTCTGATCTTAGGTATTTTTAACCTTGCATTGAAAATAATCTCGACCATTTGAGCGTAGTTATTGACTTACTTCTTCTCTCACATCTTGCATCTTGAAAGGTGATCATTCTAAATTAATTAAGAAACAGACATTTGTATACTCAATACAAGAAAATCCACCTTGTGTTAAGAAAAAGAAAGCTAAAAGAAATAAGCCAAACATTTTCACGTCATTATTAACATGGTAGCAAATAGTTGTCTGCTCAATATTAGCATGGCTTGTAAAATAATTATTTTAAACAGGCTAGCGAACAGACAAAAAGTCATTTGGCGAGTTGGCATAAAGCAGGTAAGCTTGTAAATTTGCAATTTTGAACATGTTAGCAAACAGACATTAGCTAACAACCAAATGTAAAATTTAGCTTGTAAATTGTGATTTTGCATACAGTATGTTTAACATCATGTTGAATGTTAATTTCCCAAAGGTTAGCATACAGAATAATTTGGCTCTAGCATGGCTGAAGACAATTTCTAACAAAAATAAGTTTGGTCGTCCCAAGTTCTTGCAGTTATTTATAATTTAATTTCATGGTCTGCTTACCTTTCTCTTTCTCTCTTTCTGTCCAGATGAGTTCACCACACACCCAGCTGAGCCCTCCGGCATGTTCAGCTGCTCCACTTCCAACAAATATTAAAGAAGAGCAGATGTGCTCCACCTCAGCACCTTGTAATTTTTCTTTAAAGCCAGCCTGTCTTCTGAAACAACACATGGTCTCATTAGCTGGCCCCAACACTACAACCACAGCTCCAGTGGTGACAATGGACAAGGACAAGATGCTGAAGGAAAAAGACAAGCAGATAGAGGAGTTGACTAAGATGCTGAGGCAGATACAGATGGTGGTGGAGGTGCTGAGTATGCAGCTGGAGCATGGTAAGAATGGAGGACATGTACCAGAGACACATATTCGAGTCAAAGTTAAACAGGAAGCACCTGATAAGCCTAGTGTCCCTCTGTCAATTCACCATCAACCGTTCCTTCCCACATCTGCGTCCTTTCAATGTGAGATGAATGTTGCAAAAGTGTCTGTCAAACAGGAAACCCCAGAGGTGGAGGAATGTGTTTCTGAGGCATCTGTGCAAATACCAGATGCCCAGGGATTACTACAATCTTCCACCCAAACTCAGGAAGCGCAGGAGATAATTCATCTCCAAATCAAGTCAGAGCAGACAAGCACTCAGACAAAACAACTCTTAGATCTCCAGCAAAGCACTTTAAAATTGGCCCAACCAATGGCCATACAGAAACACTTGCTACAGCAACATCACAACAGTCAGAGTTGGCAGCAGACACTTCCGAACCGCGATCTGAAGTTGGAGGATCAGCAGAACCAACAGAAACTTCCTCAGCAAAGAAAGAAGAAATCTAACAAAAAACATTTCAAACAGGAAGAGCAACTGTTGAGTCAACATCAACAGCAGATGCAGCTGAAGAAACCAAAGTCATTTTTGCAGCAGCAAAATAAACAGCAGAAGATGGAACAGCTGCAAACAGCACAGTTACAAACAGAGATGCAGTTCAAGCAACAGCAGGTGAGGGAATGTCACCATCATTGACTATGTATTTTTACCAGATGTTATTTCGATTCTAGACACTAATGAATTCATATTTTAAAGTATACACAGTTTAGAAGAATTAGTTGAATTACCAGTGAGATTTTTTTGGAGAAATATATATAAATCAAGTTTTTCTGTTGTTTTCCCACAGGTACCTCAAGAAAACCTCCACCAGCTAATGGGTTCAGCTCCTTTATCTCAATTTCTCTTTAAGAGGGACTCCAATCCAACGCTTGTCACCGACATCAATGGGAACCATTTTCTTATTGCACTGACCAGTCACATCACTGACAACCAAAGAGAAGATTCACCTGGGAGCAAAGCAACCAATCACAACACACTGCAGGTAAGTACACCACTCATTTAACTGCTATTTTGCAATGGTTATTATAACAACGCTCTTAAAATGAACATTATCCTCATGGGGCTTAAAGCGTACTTCAGCTCCATTGAACACAGTCTTTTCAGCTTTTCAAGCTGATAATCAAACCAAACACTGTTAGCATACGTCCCATATTCAGTAACAACAGAAGTTAAAGACATATTCTTGCGGAGATGCTAGTAGTTCAGGTCACTACAACAGGAAAAAAACTCGAGATACAGTTACAGATTATATGCATATGCATATTCTTCCGTCACTCAGCGTTTCATCAATCAGTAACTACTGTAAAATTCACGCTATAGTAAAAATAATTAGCTGTTATCTGTGCTTACTTCAAGTTGAACACTACATAGGGTACTTCATAACTTGCTAGCTACCGGCAAACAACAATTAATGTTAATTTATTAGTTAACATTACTACTTTACAATATATAGTGTTAAATGATAGGATAGGACTGGAGTTGATTCCAAGCTAACAGTAGCGTTAGCCACTGCAAGCTAGATATGACGACATGCAACATTTCAGCTTTCTAAAGTAACACCTTTACCATTATCAAAAGGAAATGTTAGCAAGAACAGCCTATTGTCCCTCCAACATCTAACAAACCATTTCAGCTGCTTATCAATGAGAAAGCAATGCCATGACAAGAATTTGGCATTCCTTTGGGAGTTTGGGATTCCTTACATCAATCCAATTTGCAGTCATGAACACAACAGTGCAAGAATATGTTGTTCAATACAACATTACATTTTCTGAGCAAGACTGGGTAAATGTAGTCAAAAGTTGCATTAGTCAACATCTGTGCACTGACTTTAGAACAAGTATGTGACATAATTTTGTAACAGAGAAACATTTTAAATGTTTGCACATATGTTGTTTTTTTGTGTATATTTCGTCATACTGATGAAGACACACACTTCATTCTTAACAAGGGCCCACAGCCTCTGACACAGGAACAACAGAGCAGACTGTTAATGCTCCATAAAGAAAGAGCCAAACACGAGGGTGACAGAACTGCGTCAGCAAGTGCAACAGCAGTGAAAATAAATGATGTATGCTGTTTGAGACAGTGACAGCATCACTTGATAATGGTGTCTGACACTATCATGATGCTGATAATTATTGCTTTGCTAATTACTCTGACAACATCCTCCATTAATGTGATTAATGTTGTTAAGCGAAGAAGAACAAAGACGACACTGTGTCACTGCTGACTGAGATATACAGTATCTCTTATCAAGTGCAGGTGTGTCAAATAAAGGACTGCAAAAAAAAAGATGAAGTCAAGATTTAGTGAAATACAGCAGATGTTGTTGTTCTAAGCAATCAATGTTGTTTTCCTTACCGGTCTGTGTCAGCAGTTATTTTAGTCTGGAAGCATAGAACGTAAATTAAAACAAACGTACCGATCTCCAGACCACTTTTCTGTCTTGGCCTTGTCTCGGTCTCACACTGTGCGGACTCCATATTTTGAATCAACAATTGGTTTCATTCACATCTACATCTTAACCACTAAACACGTTTTCCCTGTAAGATATCTTAATCTTTCCACTATGTTATTTATTTAAGGCAGTGAATGGGGGACTTCAGGTGTCTTTAGACCAGGAACAAAAGAAAGTTGCATCACCACCTTCCACCTGTGAGCCTTTGACTAAGCACCAGAAGACATCTGTCCCACAGATAAACACTTCGCCTTCCTCTCAAAATGTAGTAAGTGATCTCCAGACGACATGGACAATCCTTCAAGTTACTTGTTTATCCAGAGCACTGTATGAAAGATTTTTTTGCACTTCTTTCTCTACTACCTTAGGAGATGTGCCCCAGTGTGCATGTGGAAGATTTTCTTGATGAAATTGTGCAGACTGGAGGTAAGAAGCAACAACATTAAAGCTGTGGATGACTTTTTCTGTTTTCACTTTGCGTCTTTCTGATTTCTTTTTTTGATCAAAGCAATGTTCGTCTTTTGGGTTTTCCTTTCAGAAGTCTTGACCCCCTTCAAACAAGCCACAGACTTTTTTTCGGACAGTCAACGTCTAAACCCTTCCACCAAACCGTGCTTGGACATGCGTCAATCTGCCTCTATTGTGCAGTCAAAGCGTCAATCTCTGGCGGACACAACAGAAAAGCAGCGGCACATCAGTCGAGGACGACTTGAGGACTTTCTCGAAAGCACAAGCGGTAATCCTCTCCTAGGGGTGGAGCCTGGCGGTGCGCTGACATTAATTGATGACCTGCACAGTGAAATGCTGTGCACTCCGAGCATCCTGGACCCTCCCCCATCTCCAATGAATACCCTTGACATAGAAGCTGAGGGAGAGCTAGGGTCGGACCCTATGGATTGGTTGGATTTCAACGTGGGAGGACGAAAGCAAAAGGAAGCCATGACACTGGACCCATTGGGACCCCAAGCACCTCCTAGTGTCTTTTCTACAGACTTCCTGGACAGTTCTGACCTTCAGATACAATGGGACTCCTGCTTATAGCAGCCGGAAAACATACAATACGAGGAATGCACCTAGAGATACGTGCAAAGAGTGTATATGAATAATGAGGATCATTATGTCACTAGAACATTCTCTCTTTACCTTTTGGTTTCATGGATCGTCCCACACCTTTATTTTAATTACATACAACAATATTGCTTATAGAAGCATTGCTAATAGAAGAAAAACATACTGAGGATCCTTAATAACGTTTTTGACTTTGACACACTTAGATATGATAACTCAGTGACTCCTATGGATTCTATTTGGATTTCTCTCATGTAGATAGAATAGTAGCTGTACAATGGGCTTTCTAAGGTTGATGAGCAATTTGCAATAAACAATGAGTACTGGGAAAACCCCAGATATGTGGTTGTGCACTTTTAGCTAATTTTTCTTCTTCCAACATTCTCAAAATCACCATTAACCAAGAGACACTGACCCAAACCGTTACAATACAAAGACCCGCAAAAGTGTTCATAGGTTAAGCCTGAAAAAGATCATGCATTTGAAGATCTATAAACACATTTGCAAATATTTGTGAACCAATCAAGCTCCATAGAAATGTTTAAGAGTCTGTATGTGCGTCTACTCAAGTGAGTGTCTATCAGCTTTTGTGTGTGTGTGTGTGTGTGCAGGGCATGTTGTGTATTGTTGTTGTTAGGTTTATGTGTATCATATTGTGTGACATCAAATCTCAGAAAAGTCTGTCATTGAGTTTGACCTTTGTCTAATTGGAGTGCAGCTTGTTCTGCACCTTTTTAAGTAATGATAATCAATCGTCAACCACTACAGGAAAGGTGGCAATAATCAATAACAAAAGGTAGAGGGACAGGAAATCAATGTTTGAACCTGTTAAAGTTAATCTATTGGAGTAGAAAGGGTTCTCTTGTTATTCTAAGAAGCACGTCCTTGAACCCATTTAAAATATCCTTTACAGTTCAATGTAGCTGGGACAACAAGGTGAACATACTGCAGGTCTTAATTGCTGAAAAATAGTGATCTCACTGAAGCTCTGGAGTCATAGCTTCAACTGCAGTAGTAATGTATTCGATAAACTGTATATTGTGGAAAATAAACAAAAGCCCTCTGCGAAACTCAATACTGAGTGCAAACTGTAAACTCAGGAAATTGGTGTCTCTGACATGTATTCTGAAAAGTCTGTAAACTGATACCTTGATTGTATCAGATATACTATTTCAGCATTTCTGGTTTCCACTCTCATGAATTGAAATGGTCTTATCTATTTTAAACGAAAGCTTGTATTTGCTTTTTTACAATAGTTAACTTGAAGGATTAATAACTCCCTCCCTTGACTGTATTGTTAAGATAAACTGATGCCAGTTTGAAGACATCCTGCAGAGACTTGAAACAATGACTTCTCCCAGGAAAGAAACAGAACACCACTACTCCATTACTCCAATAAAACAGGAAATGACTGGTTGAGTTACTGGTATGTGCATGTTCCCACTGTTTCGTGGTACATTATTAAACTGCTGGCTGTCGTTTGTTGAGAAAAATATCCAATTATTAATCTCACAAAACATTGCCATGGTCAGCTTCTGGACATAGAAGGCTAACACTTTGTCAAAGAAAACTGTAATCAAATACATTTTCATATGGCCTTGTTTGTTTCATATTTGCCCAGTTTGTATTATATAAAAGATCTAAAGGCATTGAACTACATAGCTCAACATGATTGGTTGCTTATATGCACATTTATCAATATTCACACCTGCATCCTTGCTGCTCATCTTTAATGACGTATAAATCATTGACACAAAAACAAGTTTACTGACCAAATATACCACACTTTCAGGCACAAGCTTGCATCACACGCACACACACACGCACACACACACACGCACACACACACACAGTGGTTAAAAAGTGCTATGCAAAAAGTGAGTCAGAAGAGGGTGGAAAACAGGACATGGGTGGGCTTGTGAGGAAGGCGTGTGATTGGCCGATAAAAACACTTTCGCTAATAATGGAGGGGAGCAGAGGATGCCAGGTGAACATCTATGCAACAGTGAGCATCCCAGGCTTCCCACTGGAGCCCATAACAAAAGAGAGAGTGTGTTTATGTGTGGGTGAATAAACAGCTGCTAAATGTACATTTCAGTTCTTCCACTGATGTCAGATATTGTCTGAATTTGAAATCCCCAAATAGTTAAGCGTCCTCAGAGGGCAGACTCACTGCTAACTCGTTGATCTGTCATAACTGCAACTTCCTTTCATCCACCCTCAAGCTTCTCCAGCAGAAACTCACACTGAAGAGGGCTTGGATTTTGGCTCTCCGTGGAACATCAAGAAGACTTCAGTAAAGCAATTCGTTTGGTATTGATTGCTCTTAAGGGGCACTACAGCATTTTTTCAATCCTAGTCCTATTTAATGGATTAAGGCGTGTAAATAATTTGTAGATTTTGAAACGCTCCAGTCGATTGCTTCAGACACTCACTGCACCTCAAGCTGTAACCGCTGCAATGTAATCCTTTTGGTGCATATACAGGTGAGCCAATCAAGCAACTGAAGCACGTGTTTTTGCAACTGAAAGGCCTACTGTTGATTGTCAATGTAAGTGAATGAGAACATTACATTAAGTCACCACATGGTTTGACCTTAGAGCAGTGATTACCTGAGGATGTGTGTGTGTGTGTGTGTGTGTGTGTGTGTAGGTGTGTGTGTAGGTGTGTGTGTGTGTGTGTGTGCATTAGCTTCGGTTCCAGTTACCACCTGTTGTGATTGATTTCCATGTGATCAGGCAGCTTGTGAGAAAAACACTATAGGAAGACGTTTAAAAGCAGGTTTTGAACGTAACACACAGCAATGGTACATTCGGTTATGCTTCTGTAGCTTCTGTAGCATGAGGGCACTCTCACACACACATGCACACAGACACACACACACATTCTGGGTTAGGAGGGCCTCTTGCCATAAGGCAGCCTGAAGTCATTCTGCAGATGCTTTGACGCATCCTAGTACAACAGCAGGGGGTCTCCTTGTGATATGGAGGATTTTTAGGATTTGTAACCATACACAGGGAAACACATGGTTGCACATGTACAAACAAAAAGTACCATAACTATAACTCCTACAAGGTAGAAGTAGCGAAATAGTATGGATGTGAATCATATACTGTGTCTTTAAAGAGGTCTGAGTCGCTCTGAGTGTATCAATGCTACATGGGACTTCAAAGACACACTGCTGTTAGATATGTTATAGCACTGCTAAAACAATCAATAAATACCTGCATGATATCAGTGTCTGAGGATCTTCTAAATCACGGGGTAAACTCCTCCGTCAACGAACACCTTTGACCAACTCGACATGATCATTTAACTCCTTTTATTATCTCTTTCTGCTGTTGCCTTCACTGGGAGTCTCCTTGCGGCGAAATGTGAACTTTACCTGTTTGGTGCAGGTTCAGTTCATTTACACTAATGTGAGCACTGTCAAAACAACAATGTGCCCACCTGCAAACATACGTCTCCGGTGATGACTAAGCCGACAAAACTCCTGATGTGAAGGCCTCCACTGTCACAAACTATACAGCGATGAGACCAAGTGTGGAGCTGCTGTCGTCTATGATTAGATGCGACAGTCCTTTGAAAGCTCGGGTTATTTCAGAGAAAACGTCATGACGCATCCACAGAGCGAAATTAATTCAGGGCTAGCATCAGTGGTTGGGGAAGGGCGGGTGGGATCTACCGACTTTAACAGAATCCTTTCAAGCTGAAAAAAAAAAAAAAAAAAGATGGATAGAAAAAGGAATGAGACAGAGCAGCACCTGAGTAGAATAAGATACAACATGTCTTCTTAGTACTATAAGACCCTCAAGGTCAAAGCAGGCTATAGCTCCAGATGACACGTACTATGCTAAATCTGGACATCTATAATGGAAACCTGCTGTGATGAAATGTTCATTGTGACACTCACAAAATGTGCAGATGCACACTGAACAGGCACCGTCCAGCTCCAGCTGCATGTGTGGACAAAAATGCTGACAGGAGCGGTCACATACATGTGCAATTGTGTAAAAACCTGGCAGCAAGCACCCAGATGCATGTTCAGAGATACAAGAAGTCATTAGTGTTCCTGTATTAACAGCACAATTGATGGTCCATGATTCTACTGTTATGATGAATCGCAGCTAAAAACCCTGTACTGTGTTCTTAAATATTGTGGCTGTGTTTAAAGTCTTTCTGTCTGTTTTTTTTTTATTTCATATAATACTTTATAATCTGTAATTACATACTAGCATGACCGAGAATATCGTCCACCTACTGTGCAGCAGGCAGAGTGATGTCTTCATAAAGGAAGCTAGATACACACAAAAACCTGAAGTATAACCTCTCCCTCATATCCCCATTGGACAATTAATGTTTCTGTTTTTAACTCCGTGCAACTCAACCAGTGTCTGTCTGCCTTCCCACTCGTCTGCTGCACCGACTGAAGAGAATATTGACGTCGGCGGAAACGCTGAGATCACGTTTTAATCAACACACACAAAGGGGAACAAAGACGCTGAAAAGAAACAATGAGGGATAACGTGTGACAGGATCCAGGACGAGCTTAAGAGGGAAAAAAGGATGCATGTGTGTTTGTACATTTTTGTTTACACACGTGTGTAGGAAGATCTCAGTTCCTCCAGGGCCAGAGTCGGCTGTCTGACTGGGAGGAAATATGTGAAACTGAGACAGGGAGGTGAAGAGAACAGAAATAGCTTCGGCCCATTATCATCGCCTCTACCTGTCTGACTGTCACACCTCTAATTACTGCTGCCACACTGCTCGAAAGCGCACACAATGGGGGAAGTGTGTGTGTGTGTGTGTGTGTGTGTGGGGGGGGGGGGGGGGGGGGGGGAGTGCATGTAGATGCAGTTGTGTTTGTATTTAATCATGTGCAGGAAAAGATGTTCCCCATGTTCATGCCTTAACAAGACAGTTTTTGCACGTTGAATCACTGTTTCAGTGCCTCTAATTCTTTTGGTGTTCTTGTCGGTGTGTGTGTGTGTGTGTGTGTGTGTGTGTGTGTGTGTGTGTGAAGTGTGTGTGTGGAGATTATACCTCTCCCGTTAACCACCTGGAGAGAGGCAGCCTGGTGAGAGAAGCTTAAGAAGAATTTAATCCCTGCCTTAATGTGACAACAGCATTTTCCGTGAAACTAGCATCATTACTAAACTGTTGAGCTACCGGGTGTGTTACTTAGCAGGCTGTGCACACACACACACACACACACACACACACACACACGCAAACATACATTTCCTTGAAAAAAAGACATTTTGCCGTAAGACGGAGTAAATGTGACTTCACGTGTCATCTTAAGCACACTTTGAGCAGCCGATGTAGGTCAGGCGTACAGCAAACCAAATCTCTAACTGTTCTCTGACTTATGCTTGAAACCAAATTCTACCAAGGGGATTATACAGACAGTGGCACACACACACGAATGTATCACACCATCACACGAAACATATAGAGCCGTTTGAATCTAGGGCAGCCAAGTAGCTGAGACAGTACTGACCTTTAACACACACACAATACACACACACACATAACCCCCTACTTCCACATACGCACGTGTTACAGGACAAAAACAACAGGTATAAAGAGGAAATGTGCGTCAGTAATAGGATAAATCCATTTTAGTTTGTGTCTTTTATGTCTACCTTACACTCTTCTGTGTATTACATTCCCTGTCCTCTGGGATTCTCCATGTCCTTGTCATCAATCTCTCTTTCTCTGTGTGTGTGTGTGTGTGTGTGTGTGTGTGTGTGTGTGTGTGTGTGTGTGTGTGTGTGTGTGTGTGTGTAAACTGCAGAGGCAGCATCATATGGCCCTTGACAGCTTCCATACTTTCTCCCTCTGCTGCTCAACAAAACTGCTGAACCCCTGCCAGAGAGAAAGAGAGAGAGAGGGAGAGAGAGAGAGAGAGAGAGAGAGAGGGAAAGAGGCTGAGGAAGGGAGATACACACACACAGACAGCTCTGCATCCAGGGTTCCCATCTGGTTATAGTGATGCTGTTTTTTTCCTGATGGGGTTTAAAGCAGGGTTGAGTGTTTGATCTCACAAGTGGGAGTCTCAATATGTCGAGTGATTATCTTCATCTGCCATTTAGATTTGCAGAGAGTGTCAGTGTCTTCCTCAATCATTAAAATAAATGATATCTATTTTCTTATCCACTGTCTTTAGTAATGATGAATGTCCCTTTCACTTCAATTCACCAACAGCCATTTTCCTCTGAGGTCAAGCTTAATATGAAAAGCTGAACTCTTCAGGGCCATCGGGACAAATGTCAAGTTAAAACATCATATTTGATGACCAATTAGCTAAAAAAAAAAAAAGCTAGCTGCTGTAGCCTATGCTAACACGAACTGTTGTCCTGGGGGTAGAGAACTGGTTCTCTAATAGCCTTGAAGAATGACCATATATGCCTTTCTTACCATTTACTATCGAATAAGGTCTACTAATCATTTGTGCAGAACTTCATTTAAGTAAAACAGCAAAACAACGACAGAAAATTAGCATGGTGTTGGAAGCTAGGTCTTCTATGCTCTCTGAGAAGCACAACTGCATCGTTCATTGGAAATATAGCCCTCTTGACTAAATTTCTCGATAAAAAGGTCAGGCACCAAAGAAAATATGCCACTTATAAAATCATGTTATGTACTGACTGTCAGTAAAGTTAGGTAAGATAAATGACAAAGTGTGAATAATGGTGATCAGATATGCTTCGGCCTCATCATTTGGTCTGTCATCCTAAGCACACTTTCTTTGTACAAAAATACCAGACTTTCTAAAGTATATGATGTCCACCACAATATTGATTTTCTAATAGAATTGCTCGGGCATGTAAAAGCCCTGGTCACAATCAAATTTAAAGGAGTATTATTGCAAGGACCAGTGACCTTTTCTGAAAATCCAGTGAAAAGCTAAGACTTGCAAAACAGATATGCAGCAAATTTTTAGAGCATGAATTTTGTTGGATGCAGTTCTTTATCAGAACTTCACAGTGAATAAACATTAAAATCATACCCAACTGTTGTAAGTCGAAACTTTTTTTTTTTCTAAATTGGAGCAATCCCTAACTTAGATTATGCAGATATGCATTATTTTCCTGATAGAGCCAGGTTTTCTCCCCCACCCTATATGTCATGTGATAGTGGGTAGCAGTTGTAAGATGTATGACTCCGACGCAGGTGTTGCCTGGCTTGCTTTGGTTTAAGTGGAACATGTGGCTAAAGTACAAGACCAGAACTGATGAAGAAAGGGAGGATATTACTACAGACTCCTTCATTGGGGGATGTTGTGGTGTTACTTTAACCCTTAAAAACAAACTATTCCACATCAGGAGAAAACAAAATCATACTTTGATGTGCTATGGTGAAGGAAAACTTGTAATATAAGTATTCTTGGTTGTTCAGTAACTCGTAGGTTTCCGCCCACACTTTCTGAAGACCCTCCGGCACGATCAATGACTCACTTATTTTTCCCCTGTTTCTTCAGCAAGGCATATTAGGAGGCATTTGTGATATTCCCAAAGAGTTAAGATCAAGGCGGAGAGCTTATCCACCTTCTGTTCAACAATTGCAGATTTCCCATGACAGCTGTGGAAGGTAGAGTTTGAATCTCATTATTCCCTCTCTGATCTCTTCTTTCTCCTACAGGCCAAAGTTTCATGTCCGACCGACAGTACAGCTGAGCAAGCTGTATTACTTTGGAGTTTGATGCTAGTTAAGCTGTTTGAAGCTTTCAATGTTGTCTTTGTAGTCTCAATCTAGCTGTAATGCAAACAGGAGTATAGTTTGGACTTGATACATTTATGTGCTAACATCAAGGGCTGAGAAATTAAGTTAATGGAAAACTGCAATTTCTGAAATGACTGCTTGACTTTGCAGAAGGTGCAGAAAGAGCTTTAATGGCGAACACACCACCGTCCCATAGCTTCATGTCTTCCTGCTCTCTTCTTTCAACAAGTTGAGTCAAATTTATACCCCTGTCTTTATTAAATCCCTCAGAGAGGAGCAAAGAAGGAGTACGGGCAGAGTCTGTCATCTCATTCCTTCAGACATTCACACTTCAAACACATCTCCATTTCCTCAGTCTCTCTCACTCTTTCGCTTCCTGACTCTACGTTTTAAACCTGTTTCACACATGCAGGCCAAAGAGGATTCTGTCACAGGAAGTGCAGCTTAGAGATTAGAGGCTGAGACTGAAACAATCAGAGCCACACGTTGCACACGTCACCTCGGCTTGTTCTCAGCTCTTGACTTCCATACAAACTCATTTCAACAGAGTGTGAGTCTGAGAGAGCCTGCGAGTAAAACACAGAGTTATGTGCAAAACACATTTCACCGATGACAGATGATTCTATGGCTGTTGTGGTTAATATGTATGCAGGTGTGTAGTGTAAGAATTCACTGCGATACCTTTAACACTAACTGCTGGCAAAACAAGAAGCCCCAAGAAGTTGGCTCACAGAGGCTGTAATGTCATCAGATGATTTTTCACCATTTTCAACACATCCACATGGTTACACTAAACAATATGTAGATCACCACTGTCTTAAAAAAACAACAACTATAGATAGGGGATTGGGGAGTACTAGCACGGGAGTACAGGGCTAGCAAGCTGAACATGTGGTTAACCTGGAGTCACTGTCACAGTTTAGAAAGGTTAAAGCACAACTTCTAATGTTAAAAATATATAATTTTTTTTTTCTTTCAATAAATAAGTATGATACATCACCTGACTTCGTCCTCTGCTTTCATCCTAAAAAATAACAATCATTTGGGATTATAATCTACTGATTTTTATGGTTGTTTTTACACGATTGTTTTAACGATTTAGAAAATATCCTGAAAACAATGCTGGGCTTTAACTGGGCAATTTAAAATGATTCAAACACAATTTACACGTACATTACTCACAATGCATTTCAATCAAAGAGGGTTCTGTCTGAAGCATCTGATGTGTTAGGCTATGCTATTTATCAGCTAATATAGCCTCCAGCTGATATACAATATATAGCCTGAAAACAGGCAGAAAGTCGCGAAGGCCTCAAAAGCATACGTCTTCAAAACTATATTTTCAAACTTGCAGTCTTTGGTCTTAAAAAACGGACTCAAGTAACAAGACTTGAGGCATTTATCAGATATCAAGCAGCTCCCACTACAACAACCCACAAAAAGCTTTATAGCCTACAACCTTTTCTGTAAACAGACTTTGATGTGTAAATCAGTGGAGTTTCCCTTCCCAGGAGCCATTAGCACTGCCCTGAAATAACACTAAGCCTTAGCTGTATTCAGGATATCCTCATAGAACCTCATGATTATTCATTGAAGGGTATAATGTATGTATTTCAATACTCTCGTATATACTCGATCAACGTCACATCAGTCTAAATGTTTCACACGGAAAGAAGGTGAGTGCAGCGCAAGAGTGTCAGAAATATACAAAAGTCAGAAAATAATGGCCCCATTGCCACAATACATGATTCGTTGGCAAGCAGCATGTTAAAGTTTTAGTTGGTAAGCAATTTAAATAATTTAACATTTGACATGAAATTTATATAGCCCTGTGAATTAAATGTGTCCACACCAAAGTCAATAGGTGGTAAGGCACCTTTAAGTTTTGTAGAGGTCCAGAGGACACATTATGACTGAGAGCAAACAACGCAGAGCCTGCCTGTTTTCAGAATTGCCTTTTCCTCATTGGGCAATGCTCCTTCTCTCAATCCTTCTCGCACCCTCGGATTTGCTTTTATTTATTTATTTTTTCGTGCATAGCTTACAACGTCTGAGTCACACACACTTCCCCTTTCACATCAGCACTATTTTAAGAGGACCTAAAATAAAACAGAACATAAGGACATGGGTACAAGTTGCAGCAATAAGGCAGATCAGCAGAGATGACATCACGTCTCGTTATGCCCTTGTTACAGGAAATGTCAAAAAAAAGTGTCTGACACTTAAAGATGGTTGGTGCACTTGTTCTCATTAAACTAGAGCTATAGGTGACAGCTCGGATGGTGTTGCACCTCTTTCATATCTGTAGCATTCATGAAGCTGTCAGACAACAAATGATTATTTTCTTTTCTGCAGATTCCTTTTAGTTATTTATTTTTCCATCTTAAATGTGGATTTTGACATCTGATGTAAACAAGGAGGATTTAATGAAAAGGCCTGCAGTAGTCTATTTAGATTGTTCATTCAGAGATGAGACAGACTAGAGAGAAATGAGAGCGCATCAGCCAATCAAAGCCAGGCCAGTTTATTGTTCATGTCTCGAGGACTGCAGCACGTTCAATTCAGGAAATTGAGTTATTGGTGAAGAGTGTACTCGGAGAAAAATGTCTTATTAGAGACTGGAAATATTCAAGGTCTAGGCGTACATGAGTGATGTACACAAATACGTAGTAATTAACCTTTAGTGCTTTGTCAGCTTGTCTTTAACATGATGTATGTCTGCGCTTAAGGCCCCAATAATGACTCGTCAGGTTAGTGAGGCTTCCATTTATCATGGTCATTTCATTCTTGGAAAAAGAAGGGTTAAACATTCATGATGGCTCAGTATTTAGGTATAGACGCTTTGGCTACAATACTGAACACTTTTTTTGCTGCTGAAATAAAAAAATAGTTTTGGAGGAGCAGTGATAAATGGCTATAGTTCTCTAAGCGGGGAAGTCACTTGTAGGCATTGCCTGGAACCTGACAACTGTCACGTACCATTGTTGTTTGTTGTGAGTCAAATCTTTTTATTTTTGCAATAAAAAAGCATCCTTCTTTTTTTGTCGTTATGTTTATGTAGATGTAACACAAAATGAGAAGATCACGGTCCTGGTTAAAGACAGACCATTTCAGAGGCGTTCCTTTCAGAGGCGTTTACACACACACACACACACACACACACACACCTACACGCACACACGCACACACACACACACTGTTGATTTAGAAAGCTGTCATCTTAAAATAACTCAAACTAAACAAAATGTGCAACAATAGACATAACGAGGGGATTTCATAGATTTTCGTATTTACTTAAAATCACAAATGTCTAATGAGGGAAAATGTCAGCTGCAGGTCACCCACGTCTGCAGCATCTATCTTCTTTGAACCATAATGAACCAAACATTTCAAAGCCTTATCTTGCAAGTCTGGACTAAAGCGGTGGATCGACCCACTGACATTTCCATCCATAGATCCATGCAGCCAATATGGCTAAAAACACATCAGTGAGCCCGCACTGCTGCACTAAGTGATATGTTCCCTTATTACATTGAACATGGGCACATTAGTTCAGTTTGAGTCAATCACACATACACTGTCCTACTAGTGCTATTGTCCCCCAAAAGTATTCCATTTATAATAATTTAGCCATGAAGAAGAATGACACAAAGAATGACAAAGAATAGATTAACAACTCAAGATGAAACCAATGTTCTTGCTTAGCTTAAGACTCAGGATGACTCATTTAAATGTAGACAAATGTGTTGCTGGTTGTGGTATTTTGGCAGGATTTGTTGGAAATAACTAAACTAAACAATATTTGATCCCTTGCAGTTAAATGCAAAAGGGTCTTGACTATAAATTAATGAACACTATCATCTTTCACAGTGCAATGTTCCCGTTCTTTGACCCAAAACATTTGACAAGTAAGGCTGACTTTTTCTTTCTAAAATGAAATATAGCACATCGTTGTTATCAACTGATTAACATGATAATTTTCAATTTCAGTAACGATTACAACGATTGGTTCTCGAATATAGCAGCAGTGTTTATCTCTTTAACACATAAGGTCCAATGGGGACATTGGAATGCCCATTGCTGTGCTGTCTGTATATTTGCCTGAACACAATTGATTTCCAATACATGTGTCAGCAGAGAGGGGTGGGATTTGTGCAAGCACAGTGTTAGGCCTTGCACAGATACCTACAGAGGAGTGTTTTAACACAGAGCAGGCTGTGATGCTGCAGTGACACGCAACAAGCAGTTTTTCTATTTTCATTTTTACATAGATACTGTATGCAGTCTTCCATTTTTTTTCTGCATAAGGTAAATCCCACTAAAGGTGGGGGTCTTTGGGGATAATCTGAGGAGATTATTGGCAGTTGCCTCAGAAATTGTTGCTGTAAAACAAATATCATTAAAGATATTTCCTGCTTCCATGTCTCTGCCGAGTTTTTTTTTTTTACAAATGTATATCCCTCTCTCTCCCTCTCCTCCTCCTCTTTATCCTCCTGCTTGTTATCCTGATTACCGCCACGGCATCAAAATCTCACAAATACTGGCCTGAAAACTGCTGCTGTCATGTAATAAATTACGGAGGTTTGTGCCTACGAGGAAAGAGATAAAATGAGTGGAATAAACAGGATCCGTCAGCAAACTAAGTATTAAACATTCCCCCCTTTTTCTGATTGCTATGAAAATTCATGTGACAGACCACCTTGAATGCATGAGGGAGTATGTTTCTGTGTTTAGCTGAATTTTGCCCTGTTTGCTCAAATCAAAACATTTGTTAAGGTAGAGGAATGGGGTTTAAAAATGTTGTCTGTATATCCTCAATGCAGCTACTGACATTAATGACATTTGAAATCCCCTGCAATGAACATGTTGTAGTTTGCTTGTAATCAAATATTCAAATCTGTACTTAGTTGATGTCAACCATCATCTTAATAATCAAATAATTCAGAAAAGACCACCACCAAGTTTTTTTGTATTGCATTTTTACATCTGCTTTTTTTCTGCCTCCGCCTCACTCCTGCAACAGCCTCACAGACCATCTCGTCTTCTAACCTTCTCCTGTTCCGTGCGGCATTGAGTGACTATTTAATACACAGAGTTTGATTTTAAGGGCTTTAGATGATCAAAATTAATTAATTTTAATTTTGAACATTAACACACATTTTAAAGGACATATGCAACTAACAAAGGTTAACATTAGCCTTCAATCTCTTCCTTACATGGCTGTATTGATGTGTCAGACACCACAATGTTTAAAATCATTGGCAGTAATCAAGCTCGCTATGTGAAATGGTAAATGGATTTGGGCATGTATGGTGCTTTTCTAGCCCGTCTGATCACATTCAACTAATCACACACTGACGGCAGACCTTGCTAAAGTCAAGTACTTATGGCGGCTGTGACTCAGTTGGTCGAGTCCGTTGTATCTTAACTGCAAATTTGGGTTCAGTGTCTTGCCCAAAGATACCTCAACACATGGCTGGAAGAGCTGAGGATTGATCCCCCGATCAACTCTACCACTGATCCACAGCCACTGGCAGACCAAAACAGAGGCTTTCTTCCAGTAATACAGGATTCAATCAAACTGACAATGTAACGCTAACAGTCTCGTTGCCTCTGTGAGCGACAAATGTTCTGGTTATATCCATAACCGAATGTTACAGGCTACTTGAACCAAGACACATTATGCACGTACACAGTTGTATGAGAAGCTTTTGTTTGCATGTAATGAAATAATTTAAGAATTAACTTGTGTCTTGTGCTGTTTAAACTTAATCAAACCACAAAGTAAGCTAGTAAATGATCATAGGCTATGCTAACTTTAACAGCTGTTTAATGCAGTTGATGTTTTAATCCACAACGCATTGTTTAGTACCGTTTTATAAATGAATAGAAACACATGAGCGGGGTTAAATTTTGGTGCTTGGAATTTTTACGGGCATTTTGAAATATCTTCATTTACGTCTACACTTTGCCTTATGCACTGACTTCCTGTTTATGCTTTGGACTGAAAAACGACAGATCTCAGTGACTGGAAGAAAGATGTTCCGCATTAAATAGTCTAAAAGCGACTGGATGTGAGATTGGATTTGAGAGAAAGGGGAACAAATTGTGATTGCCTGTTACAGTTAACATGAACAAGACAGCCAACCGCAACCGTAAGTAATACAAAAGATGGAGATTAAACCCATCAGCATAATCATTTGCATATATTAGTGATGAGAGAAACTGTCCCACTTCAAACTACTTTGTATTCCTTCTCTTAGGTTTTGCATGTGTCTCTTGTCAAACTGCTCCCGGTGAAACATTTTTGCACAACAGACACAAAACAAAATGTAAATGGCACACAGCCGAATCAATACACATCGACAACCAAGCAACACACATTCCCGCCGGCCCGCCCATGCATGCACAGACACACACAACCACACACTCCTGCACATGCCAATGCGGCATACAGGCTGAGAAAATGCTGACACAGTGAGTGGTGGTGTTGGGGGGGGGGGGGGGGGGGGGGGAGAGCGTGATAATGGGGCAGTGGGGCCGAGTGTGGAGCGATGAGAAAACAGTCATCACAGCCATTAGCATCAGCGTGACCCCATTGGCTGCTATGACGACAAGCTGAGCTCGCACACATCACAGCTCTGAAACAGCGTCGAGAGGCATCGAAAGAAGAACTGCAATGTCTGATGACATGCAGAGGATGGTAAACATGCAACAGCATGCTTCTCTGTCTACATAACAAGATCCCCCTGTAGATTAAAAGATAAGAAAGGTGTTGCAGTAGTGCCAATTTACTTAGGAAAGCAATGAAGTCAATAAACACAGTTAAAAGAAAAAATGAAAAGGGGTTATACATCTCTTTAACCAAAGATCTAATATTGGAATAATGGACATATTCACTGTGACATCAGCCATTGGTTCACTCAAGGCCTCAGCCTCTAATAGAGCATACCAGCTGGAGAAATGTTGTTTTTAAGCCAGAAGTTAACATTTTGGGGCAAGGGGAGGGGGCTAACCAGGGAGACTGTCAATCTCCATGGTATCAAAGCGCAACTCCCTGTACCCAAGGCCGTAATTCGCTGGTGAAGGCACTAGTCACATCTCCAACACAATGAGATGCTATTTGTGGCTCCCGCCGACCTGAGTTGCCAATTTATCAGACTACAAAAGCTAAGAAGATGGAGTACAAAGTGAACTCGCCACTGTATTGTCTGAATCATCCTGACACCCATGCACTGGTCTCTCCCAATAAAATATGATATTAATAAGACACTAACTCTTCTGGCTTACAAACCAGTTTGGGGAAGTGCAATAAACCTGCTAATAAGTGCAATGCATGTCCAATACCTAAAGGAAAACAATCCCAAGAAGTCACCACAGCAGAGCAAAGAGGTTAAGTTTAGCGACTGAATTAGCTGAAGTGACAGCGAGCAGACAGATCCACAGCATACACCTGTCACTTATGGCAACCCATCCCTGGAGCTATGCAGAACATTCTGCCTTAATGCATCATTTACAGTTGAGTTACATTAAAAATTCTGCTTATTGTGAACTTAAACAGCGGATAAGACAAGTCATTGAGAAATCGGGATGAATCCTCTGGTGACCATAAACGTCATGACGTTCACCATCACCCTTCCATGAGCCAGACCTCTATCATGGCCTGCATAGTGAAAGATTTCAAGGATAAAACAGGAGGACTGAGGAAGGATTGTGTTGAGATTAGATAAGAGCGTGTGTTCATGTAGAGTGAGCTGGAACTGAGTGAGTAAGATGTGTGAGGTAAAATGCAGACACTCTATATTTAGCAAAGGAGCCATTGTTTCCTGGGGGTTTTATGCCAGAGTCAGCTTTCTCAGTAAACGTATACTCAAAGTATCCAAAGAGCACAACTGTTTTGTCATTCACATTGAAGGAAACAAGCACTTGAACCCCTAACATACAAACATGTACAGCATGGAAATTTTGTTGACTGGTTTGTTGTCTCTCTGCGCTTGTTTTTATCATTTTGTGCCCAAGACATGTCCACCAGCTCATAGCTGGAGCTCATCACACTGTTATGATCATTATTCAGGAGCTGACCTTATCAGTCTGTGATTTATTGCTGACTTTGGCACAATGTTGTTATCATCCCCGTAACATCTCGCAGATTTGGTGGCCTGGCACCTCTGTATCTTTTCAGCCTTATATAATGAGGATTCTGAGACTGCAGATAAAAAAAAAAAAAACGTTGCATAAGAGGATCACAGGTGTGTGTGTGTCTGTGACACATTAAGAATCACACATGAACACACACACACACAAACACAAAAAAAGACAAACCGTTAATGTAACCTGAATTGTTATTATTAGTTATGCTATTATTAGTTTTGTTAACTAGAAGCCTGCCTTAAAGACATCAGGAGTTGGATAACCAGAAACGTTTTGCTGCTTAACTCAGACAGGACTGAAGTTATGTGATTGGACCAGAGAACCTCAGACCTGTTTTTGATGATATAACAGCCCTTAATGGCATCAGCGTAGCTTCTAGCACCACTGTTAGGAATATAACAGTTCTATTAGATCAAGACATGTCCTTTAACTCTACTATAAAACACACTTCAAGGAAAGCATGTATTCATCTTCGTAATATCTCTAAAATCAGGAAAATCCTGTCACAAAACGATGCAGAAAAACGAGTTGCATTTGTTACCTGCAGGTTGGATTAGTGTAATTCTCTTCTATCAGGGTGCTCTGGTAAATCTCTAAAGACCCTTAAAGTAGACCCCAAAACGCAGACACTCGATGTACTTTCAAGAATAGACTTAAAACTTTTATTTTTCCGAATGCCCTAACATCCTCCCTCTGTGGACTTTGGGGAATTTTAACATCACACTACTTCCTCTTTGGCTCCCACTGGATGAGATGTTTTTTTGTCTTTTGAAGAATGTTGTTGTTCCTGAAGCCTCAAATGACCTCTGTCATTTTCCCAGGAGGAATGCATTTTAAGATAATCACCCCTGAGTGACAGGTCAGGGTCAAGGTGTGTCAGTATAATAAGAACATGAGGGAAGCGATGTAAAAATGGTTGTAATGTTGCAAATGCAGTGTCATTAGCATTGATCAGCTGGGTGAGGGTGAGTTCCATGACTCCACAGTCATGAAAGAATCAATGGTCGATGGTGTTACATAACATAGACCAGAGACAGAACCGGAAGGAAGTCCTCAGTGTTTGTTCTTCCACTCGTAGCACTCCAGACTTGTCTGATGAGGCACCTCATTAACTCTACTCTGTTTTTCTTTGTAGACATTTGAGAACTCAGGAGTGAGAGAATGAGCTCTTTCAGACATGATACTGCTCTGCTCACAAGCTGCATGAGAGCTTGTGAGGAAGCCTGTGGAGTTTTTCTTCTCAAGGAATGTGACACAGAACGGAAAAACAAACAAAAACTGCTTGCTTTTCACTTCAAAAGCCAGCTGGGAGTTGCCACACCAGGACTTAAAAGCTAAAAAAACTGCAACGATATGCCCTGAGGCAGGAAGTGTGCAGCAAGTTCACAACCAAACACTCGACTCACATCTTGATGATTGGTCTGGAAACAACATGTAGCCTGCAGGCTGAGGTGAGCTGCGTGTGGAGAATCTGTTGTTTAATTTAAGACATTTAAAAAGCAGTTTTATTAAAAACAGATGGCCTGTCAACGTCAAATACAATTAATTTTGTCCTTAATTTTTGTCCTTAATTTTTAGAGAAGTCTTTGGATTATACTTGCGCATAACTAAACATAATGAAAGTAAAATCAGTTATCATATTGTTCTGATTGCTTTATCTCAGAAAAGCTGTATCCTCTACCGATTATTTTACTTAGTTTTTATGGATACAGATTTAACACTTAGGGTACTGGGAGGGAAAGAGAACTGGCTGCACCTCTTCCAAAGGTTGAGTCAGAAAGAGGAAAACTAAAATGTCTAAAAATTGGCCATCCACCATGAATAAATTAAGATGCCTTTAGTACTCCCTAAAAATCAAGGTGGGGCAGTCTTTTTTTTTTCTTTCTTTTTAACACATGCAGGCTTTAAACTACACTGACTGATACCAGGGCTCTTTATGTATCTCATATATATCTATGGGTGCTTTAAAATGATAGCGTTTGACATCAATATTTCTCAGACGCTAACCTAACAACATTATACAGATTCACCTGTTGGCGTAAACTTCTGTTCACATTCCACCACTCCTCCTAAATTTAGCCAACATTGCCTCTTTGAAAAACTTCCATAAGCTTTAAGGAAACCACCAACCCTCCTCTTTTGCACCGTTCTGACTCTCTGAAGTGATTGAACTGAGTGCTTTGCATCAATACATTCCACAGCGGGATCCTTAATCATGTTTTATATGTGGGAAAACAAAAGCAAAGGGCCACTCTCTTCAACCAGCCAATCTGCTGTGCAGTGACCCATTAACGCACACCAACCTGGTTATGTTGGCTGTAAAGCAGCTGGCGGGAAGTACCGTAGAGAGAGCATGGGAAATGAGATGGCTTTTAAAAATCAATGAGCGTATCAAAGAGGCTCTTTCCTACGCTCCAACTCAAATCTTTAGACAGAAATATTGAAGAGCCTTGAATCTCCTTAACTCTGAGCTCTTTAGCTCGAAAAAAGACCGTCAGGGAAACGACATGCAACGGTGTGTCGATACAAAAGGAAAAACACAATGAGGGGGTTGCAGAAATTCATAAAACAGACCTCTTCTTCAGTGAATCTCTGGATGGAGTTGTACATCCATCTCTCACAATATACAGAGATAAAGAAATACATCGGTGGGTAGAAAAACAGAGAGATTGATAGACAGAAGACAGAAGCATTTAATTGCTATTTAATAGGATAATGTTTGTGCTTCAACAAACTGTAAAGCCGAATGGGACCTCTACAGTGGCTCCTTATGGCGCCCCCTTTAAACTGCCTTCGGAACACTAATTAATTCACATCCTGCTGCTAATTAATTTGCCACCGCTAATTAAACTGAAAGGCACCTTCTTTTCACCCAGCCTTCTTGGTCCCTGAGCTCCTCGCTTTAGTTTCTCCATCTTCGGTTTTCATCCTCCCCTGATTCAACAGCTCATCCAACAAGCCGAACGCTCGCTTTCCCCCCACAGTGTCTTCTCGGCTGACAGCTGATGCTATTATTGTGTAATGTGCCCCTAGCTAAAAGCGAAACATCTTGCTATTTGTACCTTTAAATGGTTGCACCAACAGGGGGATTGTTAGCAGGATGTCAAATATAATCACTCTCTAAATCCCAACACCACACTCAGCAGATAGGATTCAGCCTCGCGTCTCCAACTCAGCAGCAATGCACCAGCCACGCAGCTTCCATGATTACACAATATTCATCCTCGTTTGCTTAATTGTATAACATACTTCTAATCTTTTTCCTAAAATACACAGCAGTTTCAGGCGGAAATGTCTTCAGATGACTCACCACTCGCTTGGCAATGCATAACGTCTTTTGCTTTCATGCCTGTAATTATTTTGTCGGATAACGTATCTGGATGCTTTTCTTAGGATATCCATAAGAAGTAGCGTACTTTGTTTGAACCACAGGCAGGAAGGACAATGAAACAAAGATGTGCAGAAAAATCAACTCCAGAGTCTTGCTTGTGAACCTTGATGCACGACTGCTGATTTATTGTTGACGCTGTGTGATTCGAGCTTCGCTTGGGTAACCTCGGTGTGACTTCAGTTTACACATGTAAGCCATACCCTCCGCAATAGCTTGGTGATCGATACAAGAAACTTGTGTCAATATGACCAAGGTGTTATATCTCCCAAATGCTCGCAGAAACTGATGTGCCTCACAGTGCATGACAGTTCAGTCTCTTTGAGACTCGTACGAGCTCCCACAGACTGAATGGATGACTTTTCGGAAGATTTCATTTCACCACAGAACTCAATTATTAATAAGTCATGCAGTATGACATGGATTTTGTTATAACCAATTACGGGATAGTATCAATTATTATGATTGAAATGACCTCATTATATGTGTAATTTAGTATAATTATTGATGTATTATGAGCAGCCAGAGAGCTCCGCACACAGCACGTTGGGTCTTTAAGCCTGTGGAAACAATGTCCAAAAGCCCTCTCACTATAATATTCGGATTCTTCTAAAAAAAATATTTATTAACATTATATTATATTTTTGGGGGCATTTTCTTCATTATTGGATTGGACAGCTCAAGAGAGACAGGAAAATGGTGGGAGGAGAGAGAGGTGAGGGACGGCATGTAAAATGGCCAAGCTCAGATTCAAACTGCTGCGACTAAAGTCTCTGTACATAAGGTGCGTGACATAACCACTGGGCTATCTTTCCTTTTTGTCAATTTACCTTTAATGTCTTGCGTACAGCAATGTGAACTTCCTAACTCCCAATTTGAGCATAGTCCGTGCACACAGCGGCCTTATCAGTGTTGCGCACAACGCCGATGCTGCCACTCTAGTCATTGATTGTGTTTCCACAGCGAACGCCGTGGTCTTGTCTCTGGAGCGTGCAAGCGACGTTACTACGCTCGGCTCTAATTCAAATATGCTGCAAGCACGCGTTAAGATGGTCAACGTGGTCCAAAACATGGTAAAAGAGAACTCATAAAGTTAAACAACAAAAAATCAACAAATCAATTTTTCTCCTGAATTCATTAGTCATGCATGTGTCACCTGAACCTAGAAATGCACTCTCATCGCACACATCATTGCCACAATTTAGTCACCTGTAAATAGGAAGAGGATGAACGATCTTCCAACACATCGTTAGGGTACAAAACAATCATTTGTTGAAGTAAGACTTTCCTGTGCGTTAAATACCCATCCAGTTACATAAACAACAATCACGACGATCATGATCATGAAGGATCATGCCGCAGTCCTCTCAGGCTATGATGTGATTACATTACCAACCACCAAGATAATGAAAGTCTTACACTATCGATTACAGCTGAGATAAACCTTAATAGTGGCGGTGTTAGATTAGAGCCTCATTGTTTTGGAGAGTGTGTATTTCAGTCTGCGTCTGTTGTCCAATACGTTTATTATGGACCGTAAATTCACCTTGTGCGGGTCATTAATGGTGTTATCGCTCCAGAGGTTAACTGGATGCAAGGAGGGAACAAAGAGCGTTGTGTACTGAATAAAAGCTATAAATACCACAAAAATAAACACCTTCGTGTACTCATTATAGAAATGTCATACGGTGTGAGTGTCTCCGTGTGAGTGTGAAAACTGACAGAAATTAAGTGTGATCAGATAATGAGAGCTGGTATTTAAAGACATCTAATCACATGGTATCATGTACAAACTTGTAGTTATTTTTCCGTTTCACATTTTCCATCTCAGGCGTTTGATTGTTGTATCGTTCAGGTATTATTCCCGCCATTAAAGCAGATTGCTATGTACCAATCAGTCACGTTTGTTATTGGACTTATTTACATTATCAAACATTCCAGCGAGCAGAAAATAGTATTAAACTGCTTCATTACATGTACGAAGATCTCACTGGTCACGCACCACTGGCTCACAAGTGGCGCACCAAAAGCACACTAGTTGCATGGCTCGCTGGCGGTACATTTGCTGATATTTTCTGCTACATTCACACATAAGCCTTCCGTGATTTCATCTGGAAATTGTACTTGGGGGTGGGTGTGAGTACATGGATGAAATAATTGTTTGCATTCATACATTTACTGGAAAAAAATTTAAAAAATAAAAAAAACCTAAAAAAAGAAATTTAAGATTCACAAACAAACCACTCAAATGCTTCAATTTTTATCCTTAATGCTACAAATTTCTAAAGACTTGATGGAAATTACATTTCAGTGTTTGCTGGAATCCACAGGGAGATGTCTAGAAAGAGAGAGTGCCTGTGAAAGCTCTGCTCTAGGACAAATATGAGCCGCAGATGTGGCCTGTGAACTATTGTTTTGTACTACCTTCATTTTTGAAAGAGGATGCAATTATTTGGAAGGCCTTCAAAGTGATCACATGAAGTTGCTCCTATTTTTATTTGTAGCACTTTTTGATAGAGATTATTGACACCTTTAAAGACATTACCATTCATAAAACATGGTCATTAAACAAAGAGTAATAATTGATGTTTTCATGCTATTTGAAGAAAAAAAGTCCATCAAGTTGTAACTCTGTTTCCCTTTTAACATTTCAGGATTAGCATCCCATAATATTAAATTGAACCGAGCTCAGACTGGATTTGACAACCAGCAATGTTTTAATTCTGCCCTTGTTGAAAAACATTTGAGCTCAGCTAATTGCTTTAAAGCTAATTGTATGTTAGCAAGATTTGGAGCTTGTAACAATGCATACGGTTGACTGATAGTGAATACAATTTAACTGTACAGTTCACAAAACAAGCTAACATGTAACATCAACATTTAATTTAGAAATCACAGGTAAGGTTTAGCATCTGTTGCAAACTAGCGTGTTGGCTAGCAAACGGGATGTGAGATAATCTATAATGTGATCCAAGAGTTCAAAGGCTGCTTCAATGGTGCTGGATGACTCTATATATAATAATTCAAATATACAGGGGCTATAGTCCTTAAAGCGGATGGCCCGGGCTGAATTTGGACCCTCATTACTTTGCCACTTGTCATTCCCTGCTCTGTTATTCCAATTAATCACCACCGTCAGAAAACATCATGTGAAGGCTGAAACTGTTTCTTAATGCGTTACATGAACGCTCACTGGACTTTGAATTTATTTTCTTTCATGCAGCCTCTGTACATTGTGTTTTTATTATTCTTTATATTTGACATATTTAATATTTGTATGTAGTTTATATATTAATAATTGCTTCTCTGTTTTATTTTATTTAAGTACTTGCTATTTTAGCCTTGTTTTTTTCCCGCACCAATAAACCAAGACAAATTCTTGGTATAATGTAAATGTACTTGGCAATAAAACCTATTCTGATTCTGATCCGACTGTCCTGCCACTGAGTAAAGGCATAAGAAAACAAGCCCTTATTTAATAAAACAAGTATCAAATTCACCACCAACACAAATCATATCTTCATCTTACATTTTCTTCATTCATAGTGATAGAGAGCTGACGTTATGACGAGCAATGGAGTTTAAGTAGGCTTATTTTGATGATACAGCCTGAATACATGTGTTAAATGCAGTTATTGTTCCACTCACAAATCCTCTAATAGGTCAACTGGGATTATAGTATAATGGTATAAAGGTAACATGATATGTTTATGTCCTTGAGCTGTGTCAATAGTGTCATGTAACCTTATACAACCTTATTATAATGTATTAAAGCAGGTGACATGCAGGGAAGGTCAGTTACAGCCACTCAATGAAGGTTCAGTGTCATGGCAATCTAAACTGCATTAATGCCCATTAAGGCACTTAAAAAGAAATAGGTTTAAAAATGTCATATGTTAAAAAGTCAGATGTTAAGCAAATACACTCTAACACTAATACATGTCCACTCCAGAGGGACGTGGTCAGATGCAACTCATTTATAAAGACACAGAAGCAGCCTGTTCTGAGCAGGGCTGAAAAAGAGGGCTTTAAAGGCAGAGGATCAGAGGGGATATTTGGCCAGAAACTTCACAGAAACATGTATTGGGGAGCTCTGAGACTTATTTATAATGAGTATCATATTTAACCTTACTTTTTTATAGATGCAAGGTAAAAAAAAAAAAAAAACCTGACTGATAATGTTTTAGTGCAAGTTGATTATCTGTATTCACACACTTGAGGATTATAGTTTGAGTTAAATTGGAAATGATTTGTGGGGACAGATTTCGTGATTAAACTCATCTGAAAGGGAAAACAAGCTCACTGCAGTAGCCTTTGATGATGGCTAGGAAAAAATGTTTGTCATTTTTCAGCTTCGGCACAAAGTGAACTGTGACGGCTTTTGAGTGTGAAACATAAAAGAGAAAAGGAGACCACTTCCACTCGGAGTATAATTCAGTTAGATCCACAGCAGCTCTACTGTAAAAAGACTTCATAGCTCAACAAGGAGGAGAAAAAAAAGGTGCAGTTTGTTGTCAACATCAGGGATTTATGGTTCCACAAAATCACTTGTGGTTGCAGTAAATCTCTGATGGACACAATGCGCTGCCACCCTGGGCTGTTATCTTTTAAAGTATCCTGGGTAAGTGCTTCTTTCAAGCTAATACAAGGAAAATCTCGAGGGCTAAATCTGCTACACTTGGGGGAAGTTACAGCAGTGTTCTGCGGGAGAATCACAAGGTCTTTATCATTTTTTTGAACAATAAGATGCTTGTGATGCATTCTGACACCAGATGCATGCTAAATTTGCAGCCCAAATTGTTAATTTCACACATACAGCGATTCAATCAGGGCTATCTAACTCATTTATGAATGTCAAATCACTTGAAATGAATATTTGAATGGTTGCAGTGAATTATTTTGGCTCATTTTGAATTATTTTTTATTTTATATTACAAAATCAACCACTTAACATTCTCTTGGTTTCTCTTCTTCCAAGAAAGAGAAGCGGATTCAGTAAATCTCAGGCATTGCTATAAGCCTTCTTGACTCCGCTTCCCCTTTGAAGAAGTTTAAAGAACCAAATTAAAAAGAAGACCCTGACTTTGATACTGCCATCTCAGCATGAACCTTTTAGATTATATCAGAAGATATATTCTCCTGAGGCAATTTACTTTCCAATATATGTCATGTATTTGCACGCTATGAGATTTTCTCCAGTTTACAGCTCTTATAGAAAGCTTAAAGGTGCTCCCGGGCTTTTCACGGCATTAAGGTAATTCAACGGCACACGTTGGAATGAGTTTCTTCAAGTGTGATACGATGATAAATATAGAGTGGGATAAACAGCTCCAAGGAGAAGCACTGAGAGATAAATAGTGATGTCATGCGCTGTGCTGGACCAAATATGAGTCATCCAGAAGTTTCAGAGCTGCGGTGATGAAAACATCAGCCTTAAAGTAGGCTAATCCACTGAAATCCACAGATTCACACTCTGTGCGAACACACACTCAAGCAGAAGATTTTACATACGTGCCTACATTTAAGATTTACATGAGATTGATTAACACATGTTCTAATACATGTGTAAGTTATAGAACTTACTTATCAAACCTGCTCATTTAATGGTTTTGTACCTATATGTGTGTGTGTGTGTGTGTGTGTGTGTGTGTGTGTGTGTGTGTGTGCTTATCACTTAGCTGCAATAAAGTCGACTGGATTTTACAAATCCGCTTTGTGTCACAAAACTTTAGCAGGAGAGAGAAGGAGCGAGCAAGGCTAAGTAAGTGAATGTTTCAGGATCAGCGAGGTCTTCTTACTGCAGCTCTTCCCCTAGTTCCAAATCCAAGTCATCATCATGAGAAAAAAAAAACTACAACAGAGAGCTGCAAAATTATGGCAAATACAAAGAAAGACAGTGGAAAAAGGATGCTGAAAAAATTACCACAATGAGACGCACATTGAGGCTCTAAATGACCATGAAGAGAGGCAAAATGAGGCTAAAAAAAAGGACCTCAAAGATAGAAAAAATAGTTCTGAAACAACTCCAATGAAGTGAAATATGGGACTTAAAATGTCCAAAAAAAAAGACCAAAACGAGCCTCAAACGTAATCACAAACATACATGACAACTGCCACAGAGAGCAAAGCAAGGTGCAAAATGATTACCAAGATGCCAAAGGCTTAGGGAACAATGTATCTAAAGCGATGCAAAGCAACGACCAAGCCTTTAAAAATATTGCAAAAAGACACTCAAAGATGAACATAAGCAGACTGAGATTATGCTAGAATGTCTTCAAATGCATACAAAAAGGACAACAGAGGCACAAAACAATGACAACGATACAACGGTGACAATACAGTTGGCGAAGCAACTTAGAAGCGACACACAATAAGATAAGTAACATGTAAAAAAAAAAAAGGCAACAGTGATACCCAACAATGTGAAGAGACACTTTCTTATACAGAAAGGTTTTATAAAAACAAAACAATAACCGACAAATGGCTGCAAAAGAGCAAAACAAGCTCAATAAGACACACAAAGAAAACACAGAGAGACCCACAATATTTTAAATAATTACAAAAAGATACACTGAAAATAATCGTTGGGTATATAATCTAAATGTCTTGTATTTGGGAGTTCGTCGACATGTTTTTGCCCGAGAGCTCATTATCTTACAATCTGTCCATCTGTGACATTTATTCTCTCCATTTTCTATATCCCCATCCTGCCTTACCGCCTTATTGTTTCCCCATATTACACACATAACCTCCACGCTCCTCTCGTCACCTTCGGGTGACCTTCCTCTCCATCTTTCTCCATCTTGGACTCTCTTCACTCTGTCCCCTCTCTCTGTGGCACAAGTGACGACAGATCTTCTCTCTAACTGGCTGATTGAGTTACCGCAGCTGTCCCTGTTGACACTAAAACAAACGCAGGCACACACAGTGGATGGCTTTGCAGGGGACTGAGACTGCATTAGGATGAAACTTAGACAGGCAGCTAATAATGACACAGACGTCCTCCAGAGATGCAGTCAGATACTCCTCGATTGACGACAACTTGTTGACTGCACGACCAGCTATCTAAACAGGTGGTTCCTTTGGGTGTTTTTGTCTTCTGATTAGCCTACCAAGGCTCTGATAACTCTTGTTTATCTTACTTTTCGATACAATTGCATTAACCGCTGATAAGTCCCTTTGATACCAATTATATATAAAACATTTTCAAAAGATCGTTTACAGTACCTGAAACCAGTTGGTCTTTGACGGTTAAAAAGCTACCAGATCCCTGCTTTAACTGGCGTACTCACCTACAGACAGACAACACCTATCACGGTTCTTCCTAGCTCATATTACCATCGCTTAGGGGTGCCTGGAAAGTAACATTACAAATTGATAGTGTCACACAATGTGAAAGGGAAACATTCCTGGCCAACCTAATCTTGGCTAAAGTAAATGTCTGTAGAATAAACTCAAACTAGCTGTTGTCGAACGATAGCTAATAGGTTATCAACAATGTTGTTTGGATGGATGATTGATGATCCATAGATTGGTGTATGGAGGGGTTGATACATGGATGGATGGATGGATGCATGGATGGTTGGATCAATAGATTTGAACATTGATTATCCATGGATATACAGTATAGATGATGTATGGATGCATGCATGGATGGATAGATTGAAAGATATATGATCAATGGATGGATGGATGAATTGATGCATGGATAGATTGATGGATGGATTGAAAGATTGATGATCCGTAGATGGATGTATAGATTAATGCATGGATGGATGGAAGAATGGGTTTAAAGATTAACGATCCATGGAGGATAGATGATATATGCATGGATGGGTTGATTGATTGAAAGACTTATCAATGGATGGATGGATGGATGAATGGGTGGATGGATGAATGGGTGGATGGGTTGATGTATTAAAAAAACAAAAGCAGGGAACCCACACTCATTTTTTTGTGTAACAAACAGAAACAATTTCTTAGAGAGAAGTAAGAGCAGGTGCTCCTTTCAAGACCGGCCTTTCTTTCTTTTTTTAAATCCGACATGGAAAACTGACGGGGTTGCTCTTTGTTTACTTTCTTTAGATTGATCAAGATGGAAAGATGAGAGGGTTAAAGACAAAGAGGGATAGCTGTACAAAAAGTAGCACAGCAGGGAATTTGACCCAGCTAGCTTACATGGGGGATTCATCCACTAATGAAAGTTTTATTCAAAGAGAGCTGCAATGATGAGAGCCTGAGGGCTTCTTGAAACCTCCAGGGAGCTAGTGTTACTTTTAAGAACTTTTCATTTAAAGTTTGAATCTTGGTGATAATAGGACACCACTCTGTGTATACTTCATAAAATTCTTCTTTGTCATTGCTTATAGCTTTAAGAGGTTTCCAAAAATGTAATCAGCCATAATGTTGTAAAACATTGACCTACTTTGAGATATACTTTTTAACGTTCACAGTTTAATGTAAATATCATAATAAATCCTAAAACTGTCCTATGAACAGTGTTGAGTACGCTTTTAGAAAATGTGTACTTTACTTGAGAAATGTAACAACAAACAATAACAAAAGATGCCCCCCCCACCCCCAAACACACCAGCAAATACCATGTATTTTAGCTTCACGTTAGCAAACAAGAGGCCTTAAAGACACATTGTCCATTTCAATAAACTGTCAATGTGTGTCAATGCAAAACATATTTCAATAATTTCATACAAACAGCTGTTTGTGAATTTGGACATGAATGAATGTGTGTTTAATGAGTTTAAGTCTGTGAGTGTGTGTGTGTGTGTGTGTGTGTGTGTGTGTGGCACTGAATCAATGGCAGGTGTTTGGTGTCTTGCCCCAGCTGCCAAGGACAAAAAACAGTCTTGTAACTGCAGACATCTATCAACACTTAACCGCTACACATTTTCTCTTTATAGCTTTTTTTTTTTTTTTTATTCTTTTGGGATTTTATTATTAATTCTTTTCCCCCTGACTTTCACTAAGTCCTCGACATCTCCCTCTGGATTAGAGGTGTATCCCTTGTTTCCTTCATCTTCATCACTGTATCTCCTCCGACGTAACTTGTCATCATTTAACGCCATCTTTTACCTCCATGGTTGTCTTCACCCTGAACTAATCTATGCTGAGTGACAGTCACCAAGTACGGGGATAAAAAAAAAAAAGCAGCTATAGCGTGTGAAAGGGAGTGACACTGAGAAGGGGGGAGGGGGCACTGGAATCTGAGAGATGTGTCAGACAGTTTGATGAGAGGGAGGGAAGCTGGGAAGCTGAAGTGAGGGTAGAGACGTAGAGACAGGATGCGGTTTGAAGTGGCAGCAGAGGTGGCAGGTGACTGAGATGAAGAGAGGGAAGAAAAAAAATAAGTTGGGGAACTTAATAGATACATCCTCTTCACGTATTCAATAAAATGTATGGAAGAGAGAAAGACGAAAGATGAAAGAAAAAGTAAAGGTGAAAAAGGACATGGAACAAAAGAAAGGATAAGACAGAGGAGAGAAGAGGAGGGGATTGAAGAAAAAAGTAGAGGGAACGTCCTTGTTCTCTGAGATCCATGGCGGATAAACTTCCTTATGCCTGTTTAAAATATCTTTGCCTTTTTTAACAGAGGCCAGATAGCCTAGCGGTTGTGTAGCTTGCTCTGTGTACAGTGGCCTTAATTTGACTTCTTCTATTGACGCTTGCCACATGTCGTTCCACACTCATTCGTCCTGGTTTCCTGCTAGATCCACTAAGGCTAAAGGTTAAAAAAACATCCACTAATGTTTATCCTTAAAGAATATTTTACTGTATTCAGTATTTTACTGAATGTGCTTTAAAGAACCATAAAAGTGATCAAACATGTTTCCACTTATAGAGCAGCTTAAGAATTTTTTTTTTTTGCAGTCACATCCAATTTTTTTCCCAAAGTCATTAAATACTTCTTCAGCCGAAGAACATGTGTTAACATTCATTGGGGGGGCAGGATGATCAAGTCCTTTAAGTCACACTGCACAAGTGAATAATTTAGTATTGTATAGTCCCGATAAGAGCCCTCACGCTCTTTATGATTTGACAATGGGACAGCTCTAAGCACTCACACTCTTTGTGCAAAGCATCTTAAATGACATGAGTGTGGAGAATGGGATTGGGCTCTATGACTTACCTAGGTGGATCCTGTATGAACTGTCGCCTGAGGAAATGTGGCAACCCACTTCAACATCTTTGTTCTGCATAGGGCTGCAGGTAATCGTGATAAGTCCTTTTTAACCCAAATGTTATTGCTTCATCTCTTTTACTGCTTATATCTCTATATCTTTAAAAAAAAAAACAAAAAAAAAAAAACGTACATTATCCAACGTCTTTGATCCTCTCTGTCTCTGTCTGTCTTTAAGATTTAAGTCTCTTAATGTTGTTGGGTTTTTGTGTTGTTTGGTTTTGTGATTTCTGGGTTGGGTGCACAGACTCATAGCACGTCACAGACATCAGAGCTTATACCGTGAGCTTGTCCGCAGTGAGTTGTAAATTAGTCTGTTTGTTTTTTTATTTAAGTATAGATGTAAAGTTTAGTCTACTTGAGTGATGAGTTGAGGTCGGCTTCTGGAGCGACAGCGCTCGTGTATGTAAGTGAGGGGCGTGGCTTTTGAGGGAACGCAGAGGTAAGGGGCGTGGCTAGAGGTGAGGGGGTGGGTGTTGACGGAGCACTGAGGGAATACTTTCGAAAACATGCTCATTCTCAAAAAATGACCAACCCTGCCTTTAATATGCCTTAATCAAATATGAGGCTTTCTTAGAACACAATGTTCATGCAAACCTTTCAAAAAAAAATTACAGGTTTGATGCATCATTGTACTGTACACTGTGTACCCCCCCCCCCCCCCCCCCCCCCCCCCCCCCCCCCCCCCCCCCCCCCCCCCCGTTGTTGTTATCTATTTATGCAGCAAACATTCATACATTTTGTGTCATATACATCATATACACATAATGTTATGTGCCGAGTGCATTAATGGTCAGTATATCCAAATCAATATATTTTTGTGACAAAACGAAGATGCAGAAGCAGCTTTGGGTACCTCAGAATGTAGATGTGAGAGCACTGCTGTATGAGATGTGCAGGCGGGAAAAAAAAGAGCTAAAAGAAGACGACAGAAACGGAGAGAGGGGAATGTGTGCTATCAGACCCCAGCCAGGCAGACGGAGAGAGTGAAATGATTTAAGACACATCTCCCATTCAATCTGTACTCTCTGCCCTCCATCTCTCCCCCAGGACTCCTCTACATCCTTCATCCCTCTTTCCTTCTGTCTTGATTTCCAGCCAAAAACCTTCCCGTGTTTCACTGCCAGGCGTTGTCCTGCAAATCTGACCGTGTTGAATTCACCGTAACTCTGATTTTCTCCAACAGGGAGGATGATGAACGGATTTTATAGGCAAAGGTAGTGTGACGCCTGGAAATGTGTGAATGTGTATTTTTGAAAAGGCTGTGCTTGACCTCACTTTATGCCAACGATTTGAAGTACATTTGGGCTGAGAGGGTTGGATGGTGCACTGACGTCGTGCTGCTGAATGAGATGTGCCAGACGAAGACAAGCTGATGGCACTTGTAGTTAAAACAACAACAAAAAAAGAACAAGAGACTAAAAAATTCATACATTGCACAGAGGCGAGTGTGAGAGATGGGGAAAGAAAAAAGAACAGAAATGATAAAAGGAAGAGCGTGGTAGGAAAATGAAAGTAAATCTTTTGAGCTGCAAAAAGATTTTTTTTAAAGGGAGTATTTGGGATCAAACTAATGTAAGTTCACTGAAAAATTCTAATATTTATCCTTTTTTTTTTTTAAAGCCGAGCTACTTTGAAAGGGAATTAAATATTACACACATTTCCCTCATTTTTTTCTGATGAGGTTTGCCCTGATCGTGGTCAGACCCAAAGGCACTTCTTCTTCTTCTTCTTTAAAATCTCGTTCATATTCAAAATGATGCCTGGGATTATTCAAAATTCATAGAATTCTGCTTCTCCAGCCTTCCTTCCTCTCTATTTCCCGGGAATGTTTCTTGATCCATGTCCCCATTCTCGCTCTTTCTCTCCAGGTCTGACATGTCACTTTCCCCTTAGATAGCACTTCTCTTCTCCCTCCTACCTGTCTGCTGCTCCCTTCTAATCACTATCTCCCTCCCTCTATCCATCCGTCAGTTCCTATTCCAGCTTCTTTCGCATGTTTCCTAATCCCCCTCCCTTCCCTGAGATAATTCCTCTCCCTCTTCCCTCTCCCCTTTCCAGCTCATCTCTCTTACCTCCTCTCCTCTCTCTCTTTGGCAGACACTCCGCTGTCCTCTCTTCTCTTCACCTCCCTCTCTTTCTGCTTGTTTATCTCACTCACGCTTCCTTCCCCCCTTTTTTCCCCCTTCCATCCATCCTTCCCTCGCCCCCTTTCTCCCCCTAAATCAGCCCTGATAGACCGCAGCAGCACACGTGTTCCAGACGTGCTCACACAAAGGCGAGGATGTGCAGGAGGTATTAGCGCAGTTCCACACAAACATGCATCACGCAGACACTCACGAGCGTGCATGCACATTAAAACCTGCAGCTAAGTCAGCGCTATTGCCGTCATTGGTTGTCCTTTTATTTCGGGAAAGGAAAAAGACATGAACGGAAAACAGAAACAAATCAATGAAAAGATGAAAGGAAAGGGGATGAAAGCTGGATAAAAATAGGAAGATGGGGAAAAGAGGAGTTAAAAGGGCAGGAGAGACAGCTTAAAGGAAACTGAAAAGGTCAGATGGACAGAAAGTAAACAGAGATGAATGGATAAAAAAACAAGGCACAAGGAGGGGGTTTGGTGGTTGGGATCTGGGAGAAAAGAAATGGGGCACAAAATTCGGGGAGAAGAGTGCCAGAAACATGTCGTTAGAGTAAAAGGGAGAGTCAGAAGGCAAAAGCTGCACAAAAGAAATAAGTGAGTGTGTGTGTATGAGAGAGAGAGAGAGAGAGAGAGAGAGACTGCGAGGGTAGGGGAGGAGTGAGTGAGAGAGGGAGGAGTGTGTTGGGGAAGGAGGAGTGAAATGGGGGGGAGAGAGAGGGAGAGAGAGAGAGAGAGAGAGAGAGAGTGTGTGTTTTGTGTGCGAGACATTGTCATCCAGTCCTGCCAGATACGCAGCAGCAGCCAGCTCAACCAGCAGACGGGATTCAGACGCATCGAGCAACACGAGAAATACGGGATTACACTCTGACAAAGAAGCAGCAACAGCGTGGGGATGATGGAATAAAACAAAAAACAAAAAAGCATTTGATTGCTTTTAATTTCTCTTCCCACTTCTGTTTGGAGCATCCCACAAGCAGAGCACCTGTGAAAACACATACATATGATATATATATAAAATTCCTATACATATATATCAAATTATGCCTGTTTTCAAAGAAGCTGCACCCGGAGAAGGACTAAGTTGACAGCAAATTCTTTGCATGAAAAAATTGGAAGAAAATATTCAGCATTTGCTGAGGGTTACTGATTTTTTTTGTCCTTTTTTGCTCACTTGGAGAGACAAAAAAGACAAAAAAATACTCAATGGGAAATTTGGGATACGCGCTTCTGAGTTATTGAAGCAGCAACCATAAGGGAAAAACCAAAGAGCGTCTGCTGTTGGCAGTCCTTTATTTCCAACAGCGCTTCTTTTGAAAACAGGATTTTTTTTTTTTTTTTTAAATCTTCCTTGGCTTCCACACTGCTGCTTGGCTGTCACATCTCTGCTTGTCTCTGTCGTCCGAGTGGGCCAGGGGAGCGTTAATCCAGCGCGCCACTGAGAGTGCAGAGGGCAGTCCACAGGCTCTCTGACCCTACTGCGCCGATATTTCCTGTAAGCAACGACAAAAAGCCCAGCAAAAGCAGCCGAGGAAAGTGAAAGAGGAAAGGGGGAGGTAAGTTTTGGGAGAGACAAAAGGGGGCTAAATTATCAAAGAGAAGACACAGCAAGATACAATCAGAGGGTAATCAAAGAGACAAAATTTGAAAAAAAGCAGCGCAAAAAGACAAAAGAACGAGCCCCGAGCTGCTACGTGGGACTCTCCACTTATCCCAGATTTTCTTGAGTGTTGGGTGCAGCAACGCTAAGACATCAAGATCAGAGACTCACAACATCAGCCCTTCCCTCTCTCTTTCTCCTCCTCTCTCCAACCCCCCCCCCCCCTTTCACTCTTAGCACTTGTAGGGCAGGACTGTCAGAGGTACCCAGCTTGTGTCCTGGGTCCGTTAAGAGCCACGGAGAGGAGGGGGGGGGAGGTTCATTCAGAGCAGCAGCAACAGGAGAAGAAAGCAAGAGAGCCACTGGACTCGCGTGTATCGCCTAAAAGCTTCAGACTGACACCGACAGAGCTCACCAAGGGGATTTGTGAATGTGTGTGAGGGTGTTTGTGGGTGTATTCCAGTGTGTGCGTGTCTGTGACTGTGTGCGCATGAGTAAAAGACGTCTCAGGTGCAAGAGGGGTCGCTTCTGGACTGTAATCAACTAAGGATTTCTACTTGGCAAGTGCTTGGAGTGATATTGTGAAGAGTATTGAGCAGCGGCTGTAGCCTGTTGTTTCTGGGAACAAAGAGGAGACACATCCTGCACACCTTGACTGAATAAAAAGCTCAATATTGATATCAGAGACTAAAGGATTGGAAGTGTCACAGAGGGAGTTACGTTTCTTACAGTGGACCAAAGTGGCGGCCAAAAGATGCCCACCACAAAAATAAAAAAGCTTCTTTTGAACAGTGACATTCAGAGTAGGAGGATGATAGATGCAAGTTAAGCTCTGCAAGGAAAAAGTGGAAGAGACTGACAACTCCAGAGGAAAACACTCCACTCTGGTCCGAGTTTTTCCAGGACATCAGGACTACGTCACTTAACGTGAAGAGTTCTTATCCACTCAGGAATATGAGTCCATCTCCAGAGTGAAAAGTCTTTCATGTAGGAGTCCGTGACTGTCTGCAAATTTTAGTGGAATCAGCTTTTTTTTTTTTTTGCAGGCACCAAGGAACTAAGAGTTCTCACTTTTCACGGATTATTTATCCACTCAGCAGGAGGAGCATATTGCTGGAAATGCCAGAGGCGAGTTCACTTGTACGTAACACGCCCTCTTAAACTGGATTCCCTCCAAGACACTTGATTTGTCTACAACTGCCTCTGCTGTCTGCTGATGACATATGGCTTTGTGAAAGGTGAAGTTTTCCTACATTGTGGAATAGTATTTGCTTTGATAAACAAAGAACTGCTAAAGGGAACAACAGATGCACATTTAGCTTTTAACTACTTCTGGTTAATCAAACGGTAACTTCATTTTGGATAGTGCACATTCTGTTAAAATGAAATGTAGTTGATGATAACACACTTAAACTCATACAGTTATCTGCCAGGAACTGTAATGCACACTTGAGTCCTTGCCCATTCGGGACTCATTTATTTCTGTTCGGAGCACCTTGAGATGGGAGATTGATTTCTCTCTCACACTTGTTCTTGGGTCCCTTGATAACAATTGAGCTTCCTGTAACTGTGTAAAGCTCCCACAACGATCACTGAATCCCATGTAATTTTGTTTCCCTAGGCATTGATATTGGTTAAACCCCATCTATTTATCAAAGTGTTGTCTCAGCTCAAGCTCTGGAAAACATTGCAATATAACTTTCTATTTCTTTGTTGTTGTTTCTTAACCCTAGGAGCTTTTCTTTAGGTCGGTCACTAATAACTCAACAGAGCTGCGGCATCACAAGCCATTGGAGTAGGTCCAAGATGGCCGTCTCCACGCATCCACTATTGGTCAGCCTTTCATTCGCTGTCCTCCTGGGCTTGAACTCACTTGGTGGACGGAACTCTTGGCTCTCTGGTCAGGCTTTGGCCCAGATCTCTACAAACGAGACAACAGAGCCCAATGTGGTACCGGAGGCTGCACTGGCAACGCCCACACCAGAATCAGAAGATAAAACAGTTGAAACTGCCGGTAACCGTTGCTGGGGTTACTATGATGTCATGGGCCAGTGGGACCCACCTTTTAACTGTAACGCAGGTATCTACTTGTTCTGTTGTGGTTCCTGCTTCTACCGATTCTGCTGCCAGTTCAAGATCCATAGTTTGGACCAGACTTCCTGTTCCAACTATGACACACCTGTGTGGGCCAACACTGGGAAACCAGCAGCGCCCGTCACAGAGGTCCATGAGGAACCAGATCGCGATCGGACCCACATGATCGTGTATATTATCTGTGGAGTGGTGGCCATCATGGTGTTAGTCGGGATTTTCACCAAACTCGGGCTGGAGAAGAGTCAAGGAGGCCAGACGGACATGACCAACTCCAGGTAGGAACCAGGAGGGTGGATTAATGGATTGTATTGATGAAAAGATGGTTGGATAGACTAAAAGGATAAGTTTATGCAGTTATGGATACATAGGCACATGGATAGATGCATGTTGGGTAAGGATGGCTGGATGTATGGATTCATTGCTTGATGAATTTATGGATGATACTGGATGGATGAATAGAAGGATTGACAGTGGATATGGGTGAAGAAAAGGATGGATTGATTGAAGGTTGGCAAGCTGGATGTCTCCATGGGTGGATTGATGGATAAATAGTTAATCGATTAGAACATATGGATATAAAGATAGAAAGAATAATTGACGGATAGATGAATAAATGAATGAATAGATTAAACAATTGATGCTAATATTTTTTAATCTAAAGGATACATATAAAATGCTTTATTTTATTACGATCAGTCTGAAGGATTTGTACATTGATATGTTTTAACTTTGCATTTAAAAAACTTAGGACTGAGACTCATGGATATTGTATTTCTAAGACCCTTCTGTACTTGTCACTTCCTACCATCCTCGGCATAGTTGTAATAATGTGTGAGGGTCACCAGCTGAGAAATAAATCAACTGACTGAATCCCAAAGAGGTATTAATGGGTGGGATATATGTATGCAACCATGGGAGAGTAATGGGGAGAGAGAGAGAGAGAGAGAGAGAGAGACAGAGAGAGAGACAGAGAGAGAGAGAGAGAGAGAGAGAGAGAGAGAGAGACCGGATGGAGGCTAAAAAGGACATTAGTCAGGTGATAGTTGGGGAGGAGTTTGGGGGACATTACAGTGCAGTCGCACTGTGTTTTCTCTGTATCCGTATAGCTGTTTCACATTAATGGATGATTGATCGCTGTGACACAACTATGACTCTGGCAATGTGTGGCCCTGAGTGCACAACGAGAAGACAGAGGGGTGGTTTTTGGAAGGGACGAGTATTGAGTGGATCTGACTGGAGTACAGCCAACGGCTAATTCTAGTGCAGAGAACAGGGGTTTATGTTTGTATGTGAGGGGGAGAGAGAGTGTGTCTGCTGGGTGTGAGTGGCCAGCCTATTGGGTGTAAAGAGTCAGGCCACAGGGGTCCCGTTAAAACCCTGTCACTACCGGATCTGCTCTTGACCTGCCAGGGAAGCAGAAGGAAGGAAGAAAGAATGAAAGTGAGAATAAGAGCTTGTTTAATTTTAATTTCATTGAAAGTTGAGAGAAAGTTTTTTGTATTATTATTGAGAAATTTCTATACCCTGGCTTTGCTGATTTTACCAAATACACATGACCACCATGTTTAGTCTTTGTCTTTTTTCCGTTTGTTTGCCAAAATCAGCAGAACAGATGTTGGCAGGCATCTGTCCTGCTCAAGGGTCCATGAGCTACTAAAACTCTATTCACTTGACCATTCACGTTGACCTCCTCCCTGATGATGCCTGTTTTTGTACAACCATGGCACTATCCAGGAGGTTTGTCTTTCCTTAATAGGAAAGGCTAGAAATAGACTAAGTGATGACCCCAAAGCAGAACAAAATCCAAATAAAAAAAAAAAATGCCAAAAATAACAGGAAACAGAAAATGCCTAGATTGGAGAAATGGACGTCCTTTTACTGCCTTCTTGCCCATTAGAATCATTTCTCAATATACCCTACAAAGCTAAATGTGGGTGTGAAGACACAGAGAGAGACATCAGAGCTAACCACCGCAGTGAAGTGACTAGAACTCAGTAATAAGGAACGCTGTGAAAGAACAGTTTACTGGGTTATGAGGAAGTTAGGAAGAGATTGGGTTGGGGGACAGAACCAAGAGAGTCAGTGCTAGTGACGACTGAAGTCCTGAGCAGTTGTAAGTCTGCTGATTTGACATTGAAAGTCATGAATGACTGGTTAGTTGTGGTCTGCAAGCATTGGGAATGACTTACCCTCAAAATGTTTCTGTTTTAAGACAATGTCATTGTATGATGTTATGTTGTAGTATCCCTGTTGCATTATTGTTCAAGTTCTGATTTTTACAGCTATAGATGTCATTGAATAATTTTGGATTTATTGAATCTAAAGCATATTATTCGTTGAGGTTTGTGTTGTTGCTACACTTCAAGAACCACTTATTTCAACTTATCCAAGTCCCCCAGTTGTTTAAAGGGAGGGTAGGTAAATTTCGAAAACTAGCAAGATTTTGAAAGTAGCATTCTCTCCGTGCTCTGTCTTCACCCACTCCCTCCCCTCTGTGCTCTCTCAAAAGCCACGCCCCTCACTTACATGCACTAGCACAATTGGTCCAGAAGCGGATTTCAAATCATGCTTTGAGTGTGGGCTCATGCATGCTAAGGGTAGACAATGAGTAGGGAGGCGTGATTGGTTCATAAAATGTGTACCAAGTGCAGACATTGGTCGAAGTTTATACGTGTTTACGGCTGCTACAGACAACAGATTTTCTTTGTCTCTTTTTCAGAGCACATGAATCATTCATTTCAGTTAGGACCTAAAGACATTTTCAACCAACCCATTAAAAACTGTATCTATAGAAAATAACGTACCTTTAATGTGCCTGTGTTCTTGTATCCATGCGTGTGCTCACACGGTGGTCTCTGAATGAGATGTGGCCGGTCAAATTAGTTGCACGTTGAAATAGGCTCATACATAGCTTCTGTCAGTCTCAGACTTTAATCCCTCCTGAAGTGGATCTACTGTAGCAAATACACTTTAATCTCTATGATACTTTATATGGCAGCTTGCATTTGTTCAGTATGTGCGTATTCTCAGGACTTGAATGGAACGGAATAAGAGAAGCTTAATGAGCACAAATCTGACTCCAGCCTATTCATTTGAGAGAGAAAAAAGTGTCTAAAATAAGCCATATTAATGCAACAAGTGCAGACTCAACAGATTTTCAAAGAGAATGGAAGATAGCAGTTGGATTATAGATTCCTGTTGAGCCCAGAACTCTACATTTACTGTATATAATTAAAGGCTTAATACAACTCTTTTAGGCCCTGAACCTTATTCTAAGTCTGTTTTTGTTAATCAGTGAATAGAAATGATTGATCGTGTCAAAGCAGATTACGCTTTCAGACAATAAAGGGGAGTAGAAGTACGGGATTGAAAGGAACAGAAATACCCAACAAGAACAACTTAATTGTCTCCGTACTGTTGTCCTGAGAGACTATGCACACAAAGTCAGAAAAAGGACAAGACAACGTAAACTCTTTAAGATGTTTCCAATTAAGAAAAAGTTTTACAACTGCATTTCATGTACACAGAAAAGGTGATGCCGTGAAGGATTAAACCGGAAACATTTTGAAGCCAGTCATGCTTAGGGCTGGTTTTAAGAAGTCTTCAATATAAGAAACCACAGAATGCACAAAATATTACAAAATAAGTCAACATGACCAATGAACAGCTTTAGGTTTAACACCACAATGTGTGTTTTCTGGCCATCACATATCAAATGGCTATTTTCAAACTGCAAACACTTTTCCTCAAGACACTTTGACTGACCTGTTAGTGAGGTCGTGTTTGTGCATAAACGTGTGTGTGTGTGTGTGTAGTGTATGCGTGTACGTGTGTGAAAGTGGTTGTGCAGCACTTGACAAATCAAACCGCAGCACAGTTAAGGTGGTCATGCTCTGAAACCTCGGCTACAGGCAATCACAACAGGCAGCGGTGCAATGATGACGTATATAGCTCAAAACACACATGAATTCACACACAGAAGCCTTTCATTTCAACTTCTTACACACACACACACACACACACACACACACACACACACACACACACACACACACACGCACACACACACACACAGCCCTCTGGCCTCTCCATCGCACCGACCCTCTCTTCCCATGTGTCTGTTTGTGTTTTTGTTTTGCTCTCAGTCTGTCTGCTGCGTTTGTTATGTGGAAACTGCTGCAAAGCAAAAATTAAAAATGAATCATATCCTTTGATACAGTCCACGCTCTGGGAATTGATATGCCAAGTCAAGTCTTTCCTTTAGAGTACAGCTCAATTCATGATATTATATATCCTCCTGCAGCGTTCACAATCAAAGTTAGCTTAGTTAGCTGTAACTTAACGGAGCAATAGCTCTGACCCCTAGCGATTGAAATTGGTACTGCAATTGAAATCCAAACATTGAAGAAAGCTCTCACCCTACATCCTCCTACTCATGTGGAGGACACTGAAGCTTCAGTGTTTAACCAGCTCTGCTTTGGTCCTGAATCCCACCTCTCATTTTTTCTCCAATTTTAACCCTTGTGGTTGTGGAGCTTATTAGAACAGTGTTTAGGCCTTTAGCTTGCTTGCCAGCTTCCATCGCCACAACACCTTGGTTTGCCTTTTTGCCTGGTAAACTGAGGGCAGGCAAAAACCTCTGGCATGAACAGACTTCTTGGTGGAACACCATCTGTTATCACAGCGTTACATGTTCATGTTTAGGAGAAGAGACCCTGGTTCATGTCGGATACAAAATAATGCAAGCAACTCAGGTTATGATGGTACAAAAACAGAATGCATAGCTGATAAAATCTCCTCCAAAAGAAGTCATCATTGACTGTTTCGCACAGGACTTGAACCTTGGACTCAAAGACAAAAGTCTTGTGTGTGAAACCAATCCTAATCGTCCCCTGATGACCACAGACAAAGGCAGTTTAGACGTGACAAAGGTTTTATGGACATATTTATTACTGGCATTGGGCTGGTTTTATTAGCTGTTGGGATTGTTCTGTTACACAGGCCTGGCAAATAATGGCGTCCCTAACCCTAACACTAAACAGACCATCAACAACAACCTCTCAAATAAACCACTCTATCACATTTCCACTTTAATCATGGCCAACAAAGTTTTTACAGTTTCTTGTGCTTAATGTGACGCACGGAGAGAGCAAACAAAAAAAGTCTTATTTTCTATTAGTTCTGAAGAGGCATCATGACGCATACCAAACTGTGTGTTGTGTAAACCCTTCATGGCATTAAACAATAAATTGACATCTCTGATGGCACATTTTGAATCCCCATGACTGTCAGGTGTCTCTATGCCAAGCTGAAAGCATGTTCGGTACGCGTTATGTAATGACAACCCCTCAATATGAAAAGAACACAGGTTTTGTTTTCATGACCTTCAACGGTGACCTCATTAGCAGAGCTGATATAACACCGGTGTAACAAGTGACCACTTCAAACTAGATCTAAAATGTTTACACTGACGCACACAAACACACATGAACACGTTCCCTTTAGCATCATTGCACCACTTATCCTAAGTTATTCCGCTGAAGAGCAGTGCATTCAAGGGCATAGCCGTTTGAATGACCCACCAGGGAGCTAAACAACCGTTTCCATGGGCCATTTTATTCCTTTACTGCATTGTGTTTCATCAACACTGCTTTCTATTTCCTTTATTGTGCGGCTGCAGTGGCGCGTTTCATCATCTCTCGTGACAGGTGTTTAGAGGCCAGAGATAAATGCGGGCACACTGCTTTGCTTTCCTGGAACAGTTACAGCAGTGGACAGATGAATCAAGCAGATGAGTCCAGCATTTTCAAATGAGGTGTGAAGTTCAAATTAAGTTTCTTTGATTATGTTTTTTTCAGAGCCCATAGCAAAGGAATTATCATAGCAGATAAAAATAGAGAAATGACTGAACCCAATGAAACAATTAATCAAATGATAATAAACACAACACAAACAAACTAATTATTGACATGTCTTCAGGATTCTTTGCTGATGTCACACCTTTTGTGCCATCCTCACCCTGCTTTGTGTTTTCGAAAAGCAGCGAGGCTTGTGAGGCAAACACCCTCCTACTCTTCCGCCGCCGCGCTTAATGTGGACCCAAAATAAACTCTTTGATGCTGCAGCAGTTTGAAAAATAGACTTTGACCCTCCCACCCTCACACAAGTGCAGTTACCTAAAATCAACAAGGCCTTCCTGTTTATGCCTTTTATTAGCCTTGGTGCACAGTGAGGGAAGCAGGGATTTCTTGCTTGCTTTTTTGTGTGCCATAACAGCGTTTTTGAACATCTCCACACCTGCTTTTCTTTATGCTTTTTATTCCCTTATTTTGAACATTTAAGCTTTTAAAACGAATCATGGGCCAAAGCCATCTGTGGCAATTGGATTCTAAAAGTGATTCCTTTGTACAGTTTGTGTTTTATTGTTCTTTATATTTGACATTTTTAAAATTATATGTCATATATTGGCAATTGCTTCTTTTATTTCATTTTATTTAAGTACTGGTGATTTTAGCCTTGTTTTTTTCTTTCGCACCAATACACCGAGAAAAATTCCTTGCATATTTAAATGTACTTGACAATAAAACTGCTTCTGATTTGTCTGAATACTCTAATTATATTAGCTGCAGGGTGTAGAATAGCTCCTAACAGTTTGACACAGTCTGAGAAGTTCAGATGAAAATTGTGCCTTAATTAATGTGCTAGCTACCTATCAGCCTTTAGTCAATGTCAGTTTAGCATGAATGTAACTTTTGAGGAAGCTTTCATCCAACTATAACAAAGAGACTTACATTCTGGAGAACTTGGCACCTAAGAGACTGTAAGTAAGGAAGCTGAAGAGAGAAAAACTTCTGCTACATCAGCCCTCATGTCTAATTCCATTCCCTATTGATTGTAACTACTTCAGGCTGTGACTTATATGTAACAGTCTTAATGTGTTAGTGAAAATTGTGATGATACACAGAGAATATTCATATTAAAAAATAATGCGCTGAAAAGACACAAGACATTATTGCTGACGCTTCAGTCCATCCCAGTGCAACCGATTGTTAAAAAAGAAACTTTATAGCTGTATTGCAAAAGACACTTTTCCCATTATTCAAACACTTTTGGACTCCTTCAAAGCAACAGTGCTCCTTCTTACTAACATTTTACATAAGCCCCATTCAGACTGTTCTTTCAAGGCGTGATATTTACATCCCTGTGAGGTTTCTCCTTCAATCTAAAGGTCGCTGAAGTGTAATGGGAAGACAAAGTGATTCCCTCCTCTGTACCATCTTTGGAGAGAGGTGTTACAGGGGCCAGACAGGATCAGTTGAGCCAGCAGGGCGGCGCAGAGCTGTATGTTTGTGCACGTCTGACTGACTACAGCTGTGCTCCAAAGAGCCTGAAACTCAATTTGAATACACAGACTAGGACACCGATTACGACATCAAGGACTTAATATGAATGAGGTGATGAAGGCTGAGTTGTGCTACGGCACCTTGCGTTATATGAGTTATAAAAATGGTTAACGCCCACTGATTTCTGATAATGGACACCTTATTGGGCATTCTTTCATTAAACTCTTTTTTTTCATCATAAAAAACACTAACCTCTGTCGTTCTTCACCAGTCTGTGGGTCACTTTAAGTTTTCTTCTAATGTGCAAATTAAGGAGTGTAAATGTGTGGAATTAATGAGTTAAAGAACCCAGAGAAGAAGCACTGAAGACAAAACTTGCATCATACAATGTACCTATAATAGAGCATATTTTCAATGAGGTCTTTTATTATAACATGATTACAATATCTCAGTATTTCTTCCACAGTTAAAATATTTGCACACATTTTGTTTCCTTGAAACAGAGGTGTGTCTTTGCACATGCATGTCCAATAGAGGCAGCAGTATCCACTGTGTTATGATTGTAACTCCACACCACACCCCAGTGCAGCACAGCTCGTCGAGACAGATTGCCGCAGAGCTCTGAACTTCCTTTAGCTCAACTGTTGCTGCAGTGGCTCACAACACTTAACTTATCTCCGCCTCACCCAGTTCCATTTCCTCTCCCATTTTCATTCTTACACCCCCCCACCCCCCCCATCTCTAATAATGTATCCTATTATTTGTTTTCCTGTTTCCTTCACCTCATTATCTTTTTTCTCACTTTCACTTCTGTGGCCTCATGAATAAATCATCACAGGTCGTGGATATGAGGCCGGAAAGTCAGCATGAACCAGGGTCAGATTTAAAACAAAAAAGATTTTTGTATCCTTAAAGTCTCACCTCTAGTGGATACAAGTATTTACTGGAAGAAAAAACAGGATTAAAATGATAAAATTATAAAACTGGTGTTACACCCTTAAAAACTTTGCAGATAAAATAAAACAATAGAAATTAAATTATCAATGTAACATTCTTAGGGTATGTGTGAATAGTTTGTAAGCATCTTAAAAGGTCTTTGAAATTGTATAAAGGTAGCTGCATGAGCTTTTGCCTTTTCCTTTACCTGAAATGTGATTAAGTCAGTTTTAAGGTAAACATTAGTTTACTTCCTTTTCAGTTCTGGGTAAAATGAGTTTGAAGTGTCAAGTGCCGACATATGTGCATCTTGTGTTGACAAAAACTTTGCCGAGGTAAAGTATGGACATCCAAAGTCGTAAGCATTTAAGTATGAATCAGCATGATATACAGCATCTCCTTTCAAAACATTGAATCAAAATAAGTAGTGCATCTTGAAAATGTCACCTTCACAAATTCACACCAAATTAGGCTCCCAAAAATTATTCATCTTCCTACTTCTTAAATAAGGGATATGTACAATATGTCAGATTTTTATCACAGCCCGTACGTCCTTGTTACTGTAGTAAACGTTTTCAGGATGTAGAGCGAGATAACTATAACACCATATTTCACTTTATTTTTTAACAGCAGACAGAATAAAGACAAACAAGGAGTGAAAGCTGTGGGCTGTTAACATGGACCTTTGTCACTTTTGGTTGTGTAATTTGGACATGATGAAGGAGGTTTGTGGGAGGATGAGTGTGTGAATGTATGCCCCTTTATATCCCAACTAACAATGTTATGTTCCCTCACTGTGTTTTTTTTTGTGTGTGTGTGTGTGTGTGTGTGTGTGTGTGTGTGTGTGTGTGTACAGTGTTACATGAAGCTTGGAAACAGGCCGTTTTCTACGTGGGCACCATTTTCACTCCAGTGATCCTGGTAATGGTCTTGTCCCTGGGTAGATTGACGCTGGCTCCAAGTCGCCCCGACAGAAAATCAACTTTTTACATGTAGCTGTTTGCTGGAGCGCGCACAGTAGCAAGCATAATCACTTTCTGTATATAGTAGACTCATTCCCCTGCTTCTATTTATCTAACATCTATAGTATCTATCTAACCATACATACAACCATCCATCTGATCTCCTATCTGACCACTTATCTGACAATCTATATAACTATCTATATAACCATTCATCCATCCATGGCTGGTAGAAATGGGCTAACAGGTCTAAGCCCTCCTTTTGTTTTTCATAAAGATGAGAAAATCACTCTTCAAATGAATTACGACATATTGTTGTAAGATGTTCATGGGACCTAGAGTAGCAACCAAACCTTATAGTGAACAAAAACCTGCATTGTTGCTAACATGGCAGATTCTTGCAGCTCGAGCGCTGTCGTTTCCTCTGCCATTTGCTTCCATGGTGTAAATGAGTGACAGGTGTTCATGGAAAACACCCTTTGATTTGCTGATTATTTCGGTTCAAGTTCAGCTCACAGGCCACAGACTTCTGACTCATGAAAAAAACTGTAGCCTCACAGACTGAAGATGTGACACGAAACTTCTTAGCATCTTTTACTGAACATGAAAAAAGACAGATTGTGTTTTCAGTAATATGTTTATTTATTTCATTTTTTTTCTTAAGACAAAATGATCATGATCTGATGCCAATTCTGTACACCCACAAAAATGTATTTCCAATATGTGTCTTTGACATCTTGCCCCCACCAGACGCCACCGTATCCATCTATCTTTCTATGTCTTCTCTGTCTTTTTCAGCTCATTTATATTTATGGCCTTCTCACCATGCTCATTTATTAAGCATATCTTCATTTCTTTGCAATCTGCCCTTCACCCCTGTGTTTCCGTTTCATCTTTTTACATCTTTCGGAAAGAGATGAATACATCCCTCTTTTTCCACTTTTACCACAAAAGTAAAGGGAGGTCGTTTTTCCAATAAATGTGGAAGCCATTTTAAGTCCTGATTTCTCTTTTAGTTGTTCATTACTGTATGTAATATATGTAATCATTTCAATCATTTCTTATTAATTGTAGAATTACAAAGACTTTCTCAATAACCGCAGTGAAGCTTAAATCAAACAAGAGGGAGGACTCGATCACAATTACCTTTCATCTCTCCATCCTTCTCCTGTCTTCAAACTCATCCATCCAACCGCAAAGTTTCCATCGCTAGCAATTTCTTTGCTTTATGGTACAACAACAAATCCATGCAAGCACATCCTCGGCATTGTGCAGGAACAAAGATGAAAGAAGAGAAAAGTCAGAAGGGGGAACAGGATGGCACAGTTAGGAAGAATTCCCTTCTTTAGTTTGCTTGCAACCTAAATCCCCAATCAACATGTTTGTTTTTGTTCTGTTTGCCTATTATTTTTGTAAACTTGTACCCGTCTCTATCCCTGTTGGTCTCTCTCTTTGTCTTCATCTTGTTCCTTTTTCAGTCATCAGCCCCACTTCTGTCTTTCTCTAAGCCCATTACTCCCAATACAGAAACACGGATGCAGTTTGATGCAAAAAATGTAATTCAAAGGTTTTGTCATTGCATTCAAGGTGGTTACATTTCCAAGGTTTACCCCCTTTATGGGCGGTTACTTTAAATGGTGTATCTCTTACCCTTTTCATTTTCTTAGCAATAACAAGCATGTCGCACAATAAAGCACACAAACAGGTTGGGACAGACTGCAGAGTGCAGCGCCAATATATGCTGAAACCAATCTCGAGTGTGGTTTCTCATCTTTCATGTTGCAAGGCTGGGTTATTCATCTTCCTCTCATAACAGCTGAAAGTCAGAAAGAAGGTGGCAGTCGGGGGTGTTGTACTTTCATAACTATCCATGTTGTGCAATGAAACTAATATTTATTTAAGTCAAAGGTTATAAATTATTTTCCTTTTAAAGGAAACATATTGTAAAGCTGCAGTTGTGGGAGAACCAAAATACCCACCACAGTCTGGAACTCTGTTTTACTGTTGCACACGATTGATTACTTATCCAACAAATGTCATCGATAGAAAAAAAGAAGAAAAAAAAACTGACAGAGAAGGGTCCCAGTATGCCTGAGAAAGCTACTACATGGATCAAACAAAAGCTTTGAATACTTCCTGGTTAAAACCACATTGCATCCAGCAAGGGGAAAGCTCAAAAGACGATTAAAGCTATCAAAAATAGTAGTAAAATTAACCGAAGATCTGCAGAAACTCTTCAAAAGGATAGTTTTATAGCAGCTGGTTTCAAACAAAATAAATAGAGAAGCCATGTCCCCCCCACCAAAAGTCCTACTTGGTACAGTCCTCAACACCTGGTGGAGCATTCAGGTGTGCTTGTTCATGAGAGCGCTGTCACCAACCAGGAAGTAGACTTTTGCGTTACCAAAGATGAGAAATCAAAGCAAACGAGAAAACATTAACTGCCATTGAGTGGTGTAAGGGAAATAAATCCACTTCCTGTCCAGTAACATGGCAAAACACATCATTAAAATCTGGATTAGACGATATGATCTGGTTTGAGCTGGATTTTCTTCACACTGTGCGTTTCTGGTGTAGCCGGCAGCTTATTGGGGGTTCACTCTGTGTCAGTAATGTAACATGTCATATGATTGATGAGCCTGCAGGGGTTCAAGGTCTACAGTGGGTACCACCACTACATCATTTTTTCTTTAAGGCCTTCAACCTCCAACCCACCAGTGAGTCTACACAATCACACAATCATATGATAGCTCATACTTAACATTCACCCACAATAACAGCACAACAACACAGATTTACCTAATGTTTACAAAATCTTTGGAAATTCGATTTCAGTTTCAGTTTGTTTTTTTTATAAGTCAGACAATGTTGATATCAGATTTTAGGAGCATGAGAGGAATTCAGGAAATATACACTTTCTTCAAAGTAGCAAACCTTTCCCGCTCTCTGCACAGATACATGCTCTTTCTTCAAGCCTTAGCAAACTTAATTTGTTTCCCTACCATCTGTATGCTGAGCAGTGTGTTCTTTGCACTCAGGATTAGTAACACATTGTCTGAGCTACAACAAAAATCAATCAGGATTCAGGCAGTTACAACGCAGGATGCCACTCCAGTACACAAGAGCTGTTGTTTCTGCAGGAGCAGTTAGCTGCCTGTGAAGCACACAAGCAAGTATTAGCTACAGTATGTTAGCATCTTTCATAGCATGTCTTTGAAAGCCTTTCATCATTACTGGAGACTTGCCTTGTTATAATTTTGTGTAAAGTTTGTCTCATTTTAATTTTGGTGGTATTTTTATCTACATGATGTCAAATGCTGTCTACGTTTAATGACCGTTCACATTTATGATGCGACTAAAGTGTGTCAAAATAACATTGAGATGTCCATGGGGCTACATTTATTTCTTTAGCAATATAGCAATAATGTCATGTTTAACCAAGCAATACAATTCTCTTCAAAAAATTCCAAAAACCCAAGAACGTTTTATTTTATTTTGAAACATTGCTCTTTCTATATCATCTTCTGTTAGCTCTGTAGCTAAATTGCATTAGCATTCCCACGGCAGGTAGATTAAGAGAAGAAATTCAGCATGTTATCATTTAATTGAGGCATTATCAAATACACTGTGATGGATACTCAATTGTGTTAACCTAACATATATTTTAATTTTGCATCATATTGCTCCTAAAGTTTGAATATGAATAGTACTGGACACATGCACAAACTCACACACTCACACATGGGCACACTCACATTTGGCAGCAGTGAAACAGTCGATATGGACCTTCTAATTATACCAAAGCTTTATCAACAACATGACGCAACACTGACGCTGGCCGTGGTAGCCGTGTCACTATGAAATAGAAATAGAAAGAAAGATGGATATATTGTGATGTCTTAAAGTCGAGCGCTACATAATTCTTCCCATGTGTGGCTGTGAAATAACACAGAGTTGAAATGACAGGTGATCTAACGTGTCTCATCTCTCCATGACAGTCATGATGGTCAAACTACAACTCACCTTATCCGTCCACTCCCCCCTTTTTCTCCTGTCATCTCTTTTCCATCCATCATCTTCCTCCCCACTTCAACCTGTCTTTCTGTTTATTCCTTTTCCCACCTTTTAACCCCTTCTGTATTTTTCCCTTACAAACTCACCTATAGCTAACTGTTCTGATTGATAATGGCAGAAGATAGAAAAGTAAAATATGAAAATTGCTAGCTAACATTTCTGTTAGTTGGAGCTGTAAGCCAGAGCTTATGAGGCTTAAAATATGTCCTTTTAACTATGAAAGTATGATTAAACATATTCTGAACGTTTATAAAGAATATTCTTTATAAATATATTGTGTCTTAATATCTTCCTTAAAAGATACCTCTCTTGTTTTGTTGGTCTTAGCTCTGTGTTCACAAAGATTGGACTGCAGCTTGTGTATGTTGCGGTATAGAGGCTCAAACATACGTGTGTTTTTGAGTGTACCCCTCCTTTTCCAGCTGTTAACGGGTTTCTCTTCCTGTTAGAATGTCTACAACTTTGACAAGGTTAAAATAGTTGGCGGGTACAACATTACTTATTTTTATTAATGCTAATATTGTAATAAGCAGGGAATTTATAGCTGTGTATGTCCAGTCACTGCAAGTAAAATACAATGCACCAATGTGAGCCATTTAAACCATTACACCTCTGATGACATACTCTACTTGGATGACAGTGTCGCTGGCAGGGGCAACTACAGCAGAAGAATATCAACTCACGTATAAGGGCCACACAGAAGAAGCTCTCAATGCTGAATTCAGTTGAGATATCTTTTTTTTTTTTTGCTATGTGAAATAAGCACTCTAGAGTTCGGTTATTGCTCCAGGAAACAAAGTCACTTCATGTGCGCTGCTCATTTCTGATTTGTCCTCAGCAAAGGGATGAAAAAACATTGCTTACTGCTTGTCCCCTATATCCAATACGGCCGACTCTGTCTTAGAAGTGCTCTGCTGCATGGTGTAACCATACAGGGTGCTACTCTCTGCACAAAAGTGGAGCATGAACGCACAGAAACACCATTACATAACGCACGAGGAGAGAAAAAAAAGAGAGAGAGTTTGGGTAAAGAGAGTGAAAATGGGAAGAAATGTTTATTTTTCTATGGGTGAAGGTTATAATTTAAGCATTTGTCAGAGAGTCATTTTTGATGTCACGCAGCGAGCATTTTTCAGCTAGAAAGACCTGCGGAGTTTAGACTACATTTCACCAGGAAAAACTGCCTCTGTCACATCTTTTAGTTTAGTTTAGGGATCGTGTACAGCAAACATTCATCTCAGTTAATGAGAGGAGAGGCATTGCACCAAATTACCTGATTAGCTACATTTCTTGTGCAGACCATGAAAAACGTTTGTCACGCATGCACATATATTAACGCCGATTTTCAAGTCTTATCTCACATATATCGAGGATAAAATGATTGTACTAGTGCAAAATGCATCACAGACACCAACCACAGAAGAAAGTACTTGGCAGAGCTGGATTCCAGATCTCTTCTGGTATACCAATAAACTATCACAGCACCCAAGGGTCTTTCTGTCTTTGAGTCAGAGCTGCTCACACAAAGTACCTGCTTAATGCAAAGTCGTCTTTTTTCTTCTCCCTTGTCTATGTCTCCTTAACGTCACACAGATATAATTTTTGTATGAAAAAGGTTGAAGTTGTGTTTCTTTTCGGAGGTAGGATTACAAACGATGATGCAAAAACCATTCGTAGAAATGCTGCTAAAGTCACTCTCTCAATGATAAAAAAAGAAGTGAAGCGTTTTCTGACGAGCTGAACTTAAAACTGTTTCCAACTGGTTAAAAAAAAGCAGTCTTTGATGGACCAACAGCTTCATTACACTCAACCAAATATTAACATTGAAATCACAGAGAGAGCTCACCGGGTGGTGTGACCTGACTGTCAATATCAGTGATTCATGATGTGACGCCCAATTCTTGTTGGAGGCGTTGTTTGGATTTTTTTTATTTTTTTTTTTTTTTTGCAGCTGGGATAGGATCAGTGTTTTCTTTTAAGAAAAGCTTCTATCATTAAACTTTTATTTACTTTCACACAAACACACAGAAATATGACAGCGATGAAAATGTCCCAGCCTTTTCTACTCTTTAAAAACATTGAATAAGTCCCTTGTTTCCTTGGCAATTAATGTGTAACGCAGCTGCAGGATGTTATACATTTCAAGAGCTGAAACTTGTAAAATAGATGAAGCAGGTTTTTTTTAAAACCACAAATATTAGGGAATAAACTTTGATTCTAATTTAGGTATATAGATTTAAGTGTGCTTTCACTGCCTCCTTTCCTTCTTTGCTTCCCTTTGCTTGAACCTCCTTCATTCGTTCCCCTTGTTCATTAATTCATCACTCTATTCTTCTCTCCTCCATTTATCAATATAGACCACCGGGAAATGTATGGGGACATTTACATTCCAGCCACATGCTTCTTCTCCTCCTACTTTTGTAGGAATGAAAGTGATAAATCTTAAGAGAGAGCAGATCGCTGTGTTTGCTGCATGCATATCGTGGCAGAAGGGCATTAGACAGAAACCAGATGTTCACTGTGTTCAAGTAGAAAACAGAGGTAAACACTGCAGGCTCCGACTCAAATAACCACCTTATGCACGTACAGTGTGTGCAGAGTTTAATTTTCCTGTCATGACATGACAGGAACCCCAAAGTGGATATTCAGAAATGTTAAACATGGCTGCCCCAGTACCTTACTTCTTCCTCTACCACAGCAGTATTTTGCTCTCTGCTGTTGTCTTCCTGGCAAAGTGAAGGCATTTCGACATCCCCCAGCACGCATGAAAAAAAAAAAAAGAAAAACTTTTTAGGCGCCAGTACTCTGAACTGTCACCTCTTTTCTCGTCTTGTAATCTCAGACTTGACTCTTCCCCTTCCTTCATCTTTCTTCTTCTGTCTCCAGCAGTAAAAGATCCTTTGATACAAAAAAAGAGAGATAGTTTCAAAAGGCACTTCCGCCCTGTTGACAACCCTCCAACACTTGTGAGAGCTCTTTCGGAAGCGGAGCAGAGAAGCCAGCAGGCTGCTTCACAACAAAATGTCAGCAGGAAGAAAGTGTAGTTTACACAACACTAAAATGTGTATAAATGTCGGCGGTTATTGCTTTTGAATGCAACACACCAATACAGCAGAGCTCCAATCTGATGTCTCTGTTTTCAGTACACATCATACACAGAGAAAAAGAGGCAAATTAGAGTGGAGAGACTTTAAATGTATTACATTTGAATAAATAACACATCCAAAATAAATCAGCAAAAGTAATTAAAGACAGCATAACATAAAAGGGAGTTTGAATATTTGAGTTGAAGACGTGATTCAAAGGTGTCATTAATTCTGCGAGCTCTATCTCCTCAGGCAATTTACGTGCTGAACAATCCTGCCATATGTTTCATGCTATCTCCTCTGATCAACAGTCGCTACTGATAACATGCCAAGAAAAAGAAGCGTTTCTTTGAATGCTCTAACAAAGGCAGAGAAGACGACCGGTAGCAAGGGAGCGAAAAATTCTGCACTTTTCATGTCTCTGTCCATGCCTCCTCGTCTGCTCTGTCTCACTGCCGGTGACCCGTAAATCTCAGAATGCCATTTCGAAGGATGTCTCAATTCCTAAAATGCAGTGAAGATTTCAGGAAAGGAGAATGTCTAGAGGAGCTTCGAGCTTGGATGCACAGTAGTAGCATTTCAAGTATAAAAAAAAAAAAAAAAAGACAAGGACACACATCATGCCAAGCATGATGATAAAAAGTGAAGCTATTCCTTTTGAACCCTGTTGTGCTCATCTCATTATATGAAGCCACTTCATTACGAGCGTGGAGATGCCACAGGTTTCACAACAGTCATGTGCTAAAAACATCGATACCCCCGTCTGCTGGCTTTGAACTGCCCTGATGATCTGCTACGTTCACACATCGATTCACTCCTGACTTTTTGAAGTCTCTTCACTTGGAGGCTGCCAGTAAAAAAAAATCAGCTGTTTGTGTTCACACATGCAGCTCACTCTCAGTTTAGCGCATATGTCAATATGGCTTCAGTCTGTCTGTCTCCATCTGTCTCTGCCACCTTCTCCCCCCTTAATAAAGTCTCTCCCCCATGCTAATATCTGCAGCCATTAAGTGGATTTATGATCCTCCTCCTCCTGATGACTAAAAAAAAAACTGTGTTTTGGTAAGCAAATTTCTTATATAAAGCAAAAACCTTCAATTATAAGAAAAAAGGTGTGACCTTTTAAATGTATACAAATGTTTTGTTTAATCCAATTCATTAAAGGAAAATGAAGTCGACAGTATATATCTGGACTTTTTTTTTTTTTTTTTTTTAAAGTGTCGCCTAATATAATCTTGACACATTAGCCCACAGCAGCAAATGACCTCTAAGCCTGGAAAGGCCTGAGGACAGCATGTTAGCATGTAGACCCACACACATTCACATCGACAAACAAAGTCAACAACAGAGGACACCACTTGCTGTTAAAGGACTTCCTTATGGCCTGTTTGTAAGTAGCGTAAAAATGGTTGAATAGTTAATGTGTTTTTTTCAGCTTTTTCTCTTTAACTGTAATTATAGGAAACACCTCACCTCCCCAACACACACACACACACACACACACACACTACTACTACTACTACTACTACTACTACTACTACTACTACTACTACTACTACTGATACTGTATGTGTTGGTAAAACAAGTATTTCTGTGTCGAATCAAACACCAAAATAATGAATAAGTAAAACAGTATTCAAGAAAAAAAAATTCTATTTTAAGGGGCACTGGTGGCGCAGTGCTTCGTGCATGCGCCCCATGAACAGTATGGAGGGTGGCCAAGTTCCAATTCGACCTGTTGCTCTTTTTCCGCATCTCCTTCCCCACTCTCTCTCCCTGATTTCAGACTCTATCCACATTTTAAATTTGTATTTGCTTTTGGAAGGCATCTTGCAACCCCCCATCAGTGTCTTAAGATAAGATAAGATAAGATAATCCTTTATTCATCTTGTGAGTGGAGAAATTTACAGTGTTACAGCAGCAAAGCAGGATAGCAGAAGAAAATCACACAGTGCAAAAAAATTAAAATAGATAAACAACATGCATCAAAAACAGCAATCAAGAGCTAGTACGAAAAAGAAATGTGCATCAATTAAAGAGCTATTAAAAAACACGCCTCAGAAAGGAGCAGTTGAAATGCCAGTAGCTTAAAGATGTAAGTCTGTATAAACAGAAGACTAGTATGCACACAGTGCACATAAGGATGGAATGTTATTGCACAAATCGTCCCATAAATAAATATTGCAATGCAATCAAATTTAAGAATAAAAATACAGATACGATCAGGTGACATCTTATAACATTATTAGTGCACAAGAAGTAGGAGTAAATTGTCCAGTTTGGTGTGTTTTCTGATCTACTGGGAGCAGGCTTGGTTAAACAGTCTTGCAACGCCCCATGGGGTCACGACCTCCACTTTGGGAATTACCGCACCAGGCTACCATCACCTGTATTAGCATGTTGTTGTGTTTTTGTAACCAGATAGACCCCTACTGTACTAACTTAGTTTTGATTCGGTCATGTTCTTGCAGACTACACCTGCTCCATTATAAAAACTTTAACATCTGTATAGTGTAACCTTTTATTGCTGAATTAGCCAGAGTCTTCAGAGATAATTCACTGTTCCACTAAAAGCAAGACCTACTGTTTCTTACATTGTGCTGCATACATTCCAGGAACAATGTTCATACATAAGTTGGAGGAAAAAAACAAAGTGTATCCTTTAACATTTGAGTACAGAGACAGACTGTGTAAATACAAGATAAAGACACAGTGAAAAAAAAAAAAAGTAAGACAGAGAAAGACGGAAAGAGAAAGAGGGGGTGAGCAGGGCGGGGTTTTTTTTGTTTTTTCTTTTTCTGAGAAGACACTACAAGTATATGTGTGTCTGTGTGTGTAAGTGAATCAGAGGGCAGTTTGTCATGTTGCTGCTCCACAGCCCTGATCCAAGCTGACAGGTGAAGCTAAGCGCAGCTAAACAGAACACGTAACACAGAGAAAGAGAGAGAGAGAGAGGGAGGGACAGAGACAGAGAGATGCAGTCAGGAGGCGGCGGAGATAAGGAGACAAAAAAAACAGAGTATGGATGAGTGTGGGAGATGAGGAAAGAGGGATTGACATGAAATAAGTGTGAGGAATGGAGGGGGGATGGAAGAGCCATTAAAAAGAGAAACAGGCAGACAGGAGAGGAAAACAAAAAAAAGAGAGAGAGTAAATCAGAGCAAAAGAGAAAGCTTGGGAAAGGAAGGAATTAAGATAAACTGGTGAAAGCGAATTGGTTAATTGGTATTTTATCGAAAGAATGAGCTGAGGAAGTTAATTTTTCAGTGAATCACTCCATTAATCTTTCCAGCCACGCCTGCGTCCTTTTCATTCCATTTACTTAGTGTGTGGACATGGAAATTGACTGGCTGTTTAAAATGCTTATTTTATTAGAAAATCTTTAAAATCAGAACATTTAACATTTATTTATATATATATATATATATATATATATATATATATATATATATATATATATATATATATATATATATATACATATAAGAAGGGGGGAGACAGGCTGGAAAGGAGGCAAAGATCAAATTCAAACCCTGGCCCCTTGCTTCGAGGTCTACAGCACTCTGTGCATAGGGCTTGCATATTAATCGCTACCTGTGTCTTGAGACGGCTCATTTTCTTTTCAAATAATAAACTCTATACCTAGACCTGATTATTAGCAGATATACTGTACCTCTCGAGTTCATGTGGGACAGACAAATGTGATTATAAGTGTCCTAAAATGAGCCTTTTTGTTCAGTTTTTGTATGATCCAGACACCCAGTACTCAATACCTAATTCAGGTTACCCAATGCTTTTTACCTTATAAATTGTACCATTACACGTCACCTGAAATAAATTCCTACTACCTGATACCTGGGACCATTATCCAATTGTAAATAAACAATACTTAATACCAAATACCTGATAACCTTTTACCTCATACCTGATTTCAAAACAAAAGCAAAAAGGCCCGTAAAAGTTTGTTAAATAGGTTAAAAACAGCATTTTATGTCAGAATGAGAAGTGCAACAAAAAAAAGTCAAAAACGCAGAGAAGAGTTTGTAGGATGAATGTAGACTACAATGGAAGGCATACGCTGCAAAAGCCAAACAGGCCGCTTCAACATCTCTGAGGGAAAATTGATGTATAAAATATGATGCGGGAGAAGACGGAGGTTAAACAGAAAGGAGGTGCAGATACAGAGAGAGAGGCAGAATTAAAGAGAATCTAAAGAGAGAAAGATGTTTGTGGATGGGATTGGAAGTTGGACAGGTTGGCAGATTTGTTGCATTGATACGATCACTCTTGAGGAGTTATTTGACGTGTTTATGCGTGTGTGTGTGTGTGTGTGTGTGTGTGTGTGGGAGGGGGTTTGTTTAAGGGCACATGAGAAACAAGAGCTGGCAGCGAGACTCGCTGATCCATTAGTATATTACACTGCATTGTCAGAGTGTCCTTGCACTATCTGAAGGTGCTGTGTGCGTATGTGTGCTAGTAAACCTTAAGTGACAAATTACATATTGTGCGTTGCTTTGACGTCTGTGCACAAGGCTGAACTTTGAGTTGAATGCAGTGTGAAGGGAATATCTGTGCATGAGTGAGTGTGAGTTATGAGCTAAACACAGGTTGACTCCTGACTCCCACCTCTTTTACACTGCATTGCAAAGCAGATTTTTTTATGTTGTTGCTTTCTGTTGCATTTCATCACATTGCATCAAATGTTCTGTTCTGTGTCAAACAGATAAGCAACATTTTTTAATTTTTTAACAGACAAGTTAAATTGACACTTGGGAGGTTTAAGAGAGCGAAAAACAGCACAAAGGACCAATGACATGCACCAGAGTGATGTCATGTTTTACTGTACAACCACTATAAATACAGTCTTTATGTGCCGTTACTCACTTAAAGCTTTAGTATTATGTATTTAGCGACAGCAGGCAGCTGTTTTTAGGACCTCCAACCACTACCTCCTCAAACTGAGGTTAGCTACATGTAGCATCTAGCCAAAGGAAGAAGCTGTGAAACACATTCGATCATTTTGCAGCCAAACAGCAAAACAGCCCCGTCAGCAGTGTGTAGACATTTTTCATCAGCCAGTCTTTTTTTGTTTGTTTTCAATGGAACCTTATTAATTGCTTTCATAGTGAATTACAATGAAGTGAACACCTGATGCCATGCCACCACCATAACCATAGACGTCCTCATTCATGCAGTGCCTGCTCTGACCCCACCTTAGTTTCGTAGTATAGCGTGTCGATTATAGCGGTATATAAATAATGATTGATTGATTGATTGAAGATAGTTAAATAAATAAAACAACATTAAAACCAACATAAAACATCATATTAATAACATTTTAAAACCCTATACAAAAGCCAGACTAAAAAGATGTGTTTTAGGTTCACATTTAAAAGTATCAACATTGTAAGTGTCGTGGAGCATAATGGCTGAAAGTAGCATCACCAAATGCTCAGTTCTTTTTGTTAGAAAAGCTTAAAGAGAAGAGGGGCCTTCCTGGTTTATAAATTAAAAGTATGTCTGAGATGTAGTCTGATGCATCACCATGCGAGACTTTATAAGCTCATAAAATAATATTCAAACAATATGAAAACTCGGGCAGCCAGGGAAAAGGTTTTAAGATTGATGTAACATGTGCTTGCCTACTGGTCTTTGTCAGACGAATTCTTCAATATTGCAAACAAAGAAAAGAGTCGTATAAATGTATCTTTAATCTTCACCAAGGAAGGAAATAACCTAATTTGCAAAATAACAAACACCACTTTAATATTTCTGTTTTTTGGGGTCAGTGATTATTGCTATATTTAATGCAGTCTCATATGGCCTTGATTGATATTGTGAGAGTATTATTTTCACATAATGAAGAACAGGAAGGGTTGGATAATAAAAAACATGTCAATCATAAATCTGACATGGTGTGAAAAAAATAAAATGATTATCTGCAGATTTGTATTCTTGAGCGTCTAACCAAGCTGTTTGCATCCATTCATAGTTCTCTCCGCTGCTTGACCAGCTGCATCTCCTTCAACGCAAATAGCACCCATTTGGGAGACGCGGAGCTGCCACAGCCTGATGCTCATGAAAACTGCAAAATGAGCGGTTAAGATTTGGTATCCATCATTGCACCCCTTGGTATTTTGTGTATTATGTGACTCTGCGTGTGTCTCACCTTCCTGAACCAGGCAAACAGCACCCATGGGCGAATGAATGACTATCATAGTGGCCATGTCAGAGCCATGTGTCCGCGCCTGCGGTTGTAATCCAAGGTCACTTAACTCCACAGTCCACACACCGCTAACATTTACAAGAGCCTGTCATGGCGATGATAGAGTGCTGTGGCATTGCTAATTCGTCAATGCTTCTCTTACCATGACATATTTACGATATGACATGTACAGGTTGTGTGTTGGGACCCATTGGGTGTATCCATTAAAGGCATACAAGGGTGAATTGATCTTATTGGCAATGTCAAAGGGATGGATGAATGGGATGTTGACCCAAATGGCTGAATGAAGTTGCAGGTTTAGGATTAATGTGTAATTTATCATGAAGAAGAACTTAATTTTTAACGGTTCAGACGAAAAAATAATAATTCAATCAAAAAGGTTCAGAGCATGAATTAAAGTCCTAATATCTAATGAGAAATAAAGCAAAAACAAATCAGGCATGACCCCATGCTGGTTCAAAATCATTAAATAGTAGGTCATGATTTCATTACATTTCCTGTTTTCTTTAGTTTCATGATGAGTGGTTTTGAGCTTTTTCGGCATTGGCAGAATTGCTATCAAACTGATCAATAGTAATCTTCCTCTCTCTGTTTAATGATAGATTACAGTGTGATCAAAGCATACTGACTACCTGTGTATTGTCAATAATGTAAAAGCCTTCTCAGGATGATAAATATCCAGCTGACAGTGTGTGTGCATGTGCGTCTGTGAGTGTATTCATGCGTGGGTTATGTGTGCGTCACACCGATGAATGTTGGAGAACAAATCCCTTCAGGAGGATGAATCTTTGTGTGTGTGTGTCTGTGTGTGTGTGTGTGTATGTATGTTTTGTTGATTTTAAAATGAAGATGGCCCAAAAATAATGAGTACAGGCGGTGACTCAAAGGTTGACATATGGTATTTTTCTGTGACATCATCGTTAGCAACATCACAGCTTCAGCACTGAGATCCTGCCAGAAACCGTTCCACGCAGCTTCCTGCATGATTCCTTTGAATGTGTTCATTTGAATATTACTTGACTGCGCAATTTAGTAACATTAACTGGCTGGAACTCGATTCCTTGAAATCATAAAACAAAAAGGTATTCCGACGCAATTGCTTTGTGACAAGAAAGTCATAAATCTGACATGGTGTGAAAAAAATAAAATGATTATCTGCAGATTTGTATTCTTTATATTTTAGACTTCAAGCTAACCATGCCTTGATCTGGCCAATCATAACCATTTATCTTATATGGTAGGGGGTTCATCTCATTTAAAGAGACTGTTGAATGCTGCCAAAGAGGTGGGTGATTTAAAAATCAAGAAACGGACTGTATTTTAGAATACCCTGAAATGATCTGCTTCTTCGTCATTTTATGATAAAGGTCATGCATTATGTTGAACTGGGACATACGAGTAAATTATTGAATTAAGCTAGCAAGAGCTCAACTGCTGGGTAACATGCTTCGTTGCTTTGAATGGGTTCAGGTGTCAAGACTCCCGAGGCAAACACTGTTTCTAAAATTGTTTCACATTCATGTGTTTCTACTTTTTACTATTTACATGCTAAAAGAGAAACTAAAAACATTGCAGAACAAACTTCAAAGTTTCATCCTGAAATCATTTACAATATCAACATAATCTATGACTGAATCATTTCATCCACATCTTAATGTCAGGATGACATGATTCTGAAGTGTTGTGACATGTTTTATTGTCATTGTGTCTTGTAAAAGATGTCTTGTGACATCTGCCACTAACACTTTAAAAGCTTTGTGGCAGACTGTGATGTAATACAGATGCACTGATAGGGAAAATCAGAGGGATGCTGCTGTTCGAAATAACTACGCAAATGACCAAAAACAATCTGTTTTTTTCTGTATCTGTTTCGTGACTTCTTTTGGTGTAAAACTCCCACAAGGCCACCACTTTCTAATGAAAACAAGAATGAGTTTAGTACAACAAGTTTATTCAAGGTGAGTTTATCTGCCCATATATAAAAACTCCTCTCTGAATCAGTAGGTAGGTGTAGATGTCAACGTTCAATGATTTGGCACAACAAATAATTTGCTGATGTCTGTCATCAGGGCCTATATCGGCCAGTATCGATATTGAACTGATACATCCATCATATATAATCCATCAATGTGATTCTAAATCTAAAATGCGTTACATCATATCTACTCTGTGTAAGAAATTGCCATTAAACGTCAATTGACTACTTCAACTCAGATTGAAAGATTTTTTTGTTAAAAAAAAATGTCTAAAAAAGACGTCTTTGCTGAATCAATCATCTTTAACTGCTTTAATGTAAATATGATCATGTGAGTGAAAATAATATCAAAACAGTGAATTTCATATTTACCCTAAAAGTTTGTCCTTGACAGCGATTTTAGGTGGTTCATTCTTGTCTGTTCAGACAGGCACCTATTTTCAATTCAAAACAGACACCGTATTTGAGGTTACACGGTCACATGTAGCATACACTCATGTTAGTAGATGAGAGACTGTACGCATGAACACAAACAGTCCCTGGCATTGCAGGCACTCAGCCATGCCAAGGGACATTATTTGGCAGCTGTCAGCTCTAATAGGAGTAGAGCAGGGTGGGAGACAGATCCAGGCTCTGTACCAAGCCTACAAGGGTGCTCTATCTGGCAGCTAGATCAGATTTGCGTGTGCGCTGTGTGCATGTGTGCCCGCATATACTAGTATGCTAATGTTTAATCTGTCAGAGGGACTGGTGTATGGGACCCCTGTGAGATAATGCCTGCTATCACTTGTGCCACTACAGTGTCCATTTAGCCTACTATCTCTGTGTGGGAATCATGCCTTGTGTGTGCTTGTGTGTGTGTGTGTGTGTGTGTGTGTGTGTGTGTGTGTGTGTGTGTGTGTGTGTGTGTGTGTGTGTGTGTGTGTGTGTGTGTGACAGCAGTGTTGAGATAAAGTGCAGTGAATTACTGATGAAGAGAGACTCCAAGTGCTGGCTCTGTCACATCATAACTCCAAGAGACAAAGAGAAGATGAAGAGATGGATAAACTACTCACACAAAAGACACACACACACACAGTTACATGCACACAATGCTTCCTCTAAGTATCTCTTTATGCCGTCTACTCTTACAAAGACTTCATTTTGCATTCTGAGTCAAACTCCCCATGTGGCAGCAACGCTTTAAGCACAATTATGAACTTCAGCTTAATTTACATAGAAGAGCTTATTCTATATAGCTACATATTGGCCTTTTTGGTTTGTTGTAATGCACAGTGTTGGAAGCTGCTATGGTCAAGGTGGGAATCTGATAATAGACAATTTCACTGCTACCAATTCCTTAGCAACTGACAATACGTCATATAGAAAATATCTAGAGTGACTATAGGCCATATTTGTATATGCTTGCACTGAACCACCTACTGGCTAAAATTATCATAAGCTGGTAATTGTTATTTTTGACAGTGCCTTATAAAAGCAAAGAACCTAAAGTATTTAACATCATTCAAACACTTGGCAGGAATGAGCAGAATGCTAACAGCTAATCAGCTCCTGAAAAGATAATGGAACAAATTGGATCATGTTTAAAGGTTTTCCAACCTATTTTCTAAAACAGTTACTGTTAGCATTCAACAACCCACTAGCTAGCACAAGAACTAGCGAGGAATTTAGTGTTTTCTTCACATAAAAATACAAAATGCTGTCATGAGCATTGAAAATAATGGAAAAGAAGTTGGATCGGGCAAAATAAAGCCACTGCTAGTATTAAATCACTGACTGGCTAAAATTTACAATAATTGACGTAATTACAATTTAAAATGTTTAATTTACCAGTGTTGTAAATGAGTAAACTTACAGTAGTTGTAGATAGTTACTGCATGGGCCAATGACTTGTAGTTATTTGTCCAACAGCTTGTCAAATATGGTGATCAAATCTTTTTCCCCCATTTTAACTATCAAATTTATTTTTAGTTGGTTATTTTCATGGAAGCAGTATACAACATTGTATCAGCAATTCAGCCTCCCACCATGAGCAGTGTGTATATACGGTCAACTACAATCAATATGAAGGTGTATGATAACACTACTTAATTGCATTATCAGGGAAGTATGTTCTTGACATGCAAACAAAACAATCAATCACAGAAATCCAATCAAATTAAATGGTTGGAGATCAGATTATTTGTTCATTAGTTTGTAATGAAGGTTTTAATTTGTTTTGGTGTCTCAAATATGTTATTAATTTTGAAAGTAAAAACGGCCCATGTTTGGTCTTAAACACCCATACATCCTCTTTTCCGTGGCCCTGGAGGATATTTTGGTAATCACTTGTAACCACACACACAAACACACAATTCACACCCACTGTACCCTCTCTACATTACCACCCATGAGATTAAAAGGGTGAGTCACTCCGGTTTGGCATGAATTAAGTCCCTTGAGGCAAAAGTGTAGGTAGAACACCAACATATGTGCCTTCTTGTGTGTGTCTAAATACGCAGTTTCCAATTATGTGGGCAGGATGTGTGTTTTTCTGTTTGTGTAGGTCAGTCAGATTGCACAACTGTAGTCAGGCAGGCAGCATTACAAACAATTATACAGCAAACAGCGGGGATGTATCTCAGTGCTTAGTCCCATGCTACGTTTACAGGCCCCTGGAATTTTCCATGGGGGGTCTTGTAATATAAACTAACCTGCTGTGACAGTGAAGAGTGATTCAGCTACAAAATGCTGTGTTTTAGACCCAGGGGAGCAAATGTTTTGTGTGCAGCAGTGTGAATGTCTTATTGCAAGACCTTGGGGTGTTTTTCTCACTTTATTTTTAGAAAGAAAACACTCTTTGACAATTGAAAACAATAGTATGCATTTAGTTATACAACCAGGACTGGGCCACTACAAGATTGTGAAACAGTCATACAACACAAGGTGTATGTAGAAAGGATTTGGATGTACAGCGTTTGACTGCATATGCTATTTCACCATGAAATAAATGTTTATACAGCATACCTGTATGAATTGGCCACACATCATAACAAATTGCATTTTTAGCACTTGCTGATTAAATTCTATCACAATCCACTTGCCCACTTGACATTGCAATTTGTAGATTTGCATGCTGCAGAGTCAGTGAGAATGCAAGCAAGCAATTGAATTAATTACTTAATCATGCAGAACTTTTAATCACCATTTTCGGTAGTCATGTCACAACAAGGAAACAATAAGTGCTACATGAGCTCATAAAGTTTGGCTGAGCTGCTTTACTGCAGGACTTTTTTTTTGGAGGAACAGTTATCGAGGGCACATAAAAAGCCTTAGTGGAAAACTAGAAAACATTTGCGGTTTAATTTCCCTGAAAAAACAGCGTTTCGCTTTTGTTAGTTTTTCTGTCAGCAGATTAACACACAATCTATCAATACTCTCATTGCTGTATGAACTATAGTTTTGTGTACATTAACAAGTAACTATCAACACATAGGGTGAAAACTAAAATTTCCATCATGTCATTCTGCAATTCTTATCATTGTTAGGAAGTTTCATTGTCACAAGAGACTTCTGGTCTGTGATCCTGTTGACTTTGAAGAAATACATTTTGTTCCACAATAAGGTCAAAACATCCATTTGCTCAAAACTTTACATTTAAAAACATCACGAGTGATGACATTGTCATCAGACTTGATTGTGCTTTTTATTTTGTATACCAAACAGGGTTAAGAGGCGAATTTGTTGCTTAGTTGCTAGTAGATGCTAAGATTATCTAAGAATGGTAAAACAGTTAATGCACTTTTTATTTTTATTTATCCCTGTTCAAATGTTTTTTTATGTTAGCATTCCAAAGTATTACCGTTCCAATGAGAAGAGATGGCTAATCCCAGAGCTAGTTTGGCTGTAGAAGCTAACTCTTGACATTTGGAAAAACTCCTCAACTCACTGAGTGTGAACTTTTACTTTCAACTTATCAGTTGAGGAAGTTTTTGTACATTTTACACTAAGTTTAGGATTTGAACTGTGTGTTGCTTCAAGTAATTGAAAAGTCTTCTGTTGGTTTAAGCTAAGGTACAATACTTGATACTTAAGATAACCATAACCATGAACTTTAAAAGTATCAGAAAAGCACGATCCTCTTGATATAAAAGGTCTCTTTTCTTACTAAATATAATTTATATTACAGATTTAAAGTTAGTTTTATCATCAGTATCTTTCTCCTCTGCCTTAGTTTTCTTAACAGAGAAGTTAATAAAGACCCTTTTATATTGTCAGAATCTAATCAAGTGCCTCATGTTTCACCCCCCAGCAGGGTCATGCTGCATGTCTATAGGCACAATTTTCAGATGCTAATGGGTTTTGCTATCAACGTGTTAATCAGTCACTAATTGTGCGTGACTGAAAAGATTCTGGGATGGTAAATGACTGTCTCCATTTGAAGAGAGGACTTGCCATATTAAACTGCTTCACTAAAAGAACGCTCCCTTTCTCAGTCAGTACTCTATGTCCTTACAGATATAGTCAGTAGCTGTGACCTCCATACATGTGGCGACTGTGTATGTCGAGACCCTGTAGCGCAAAAGAAGAGAAAACATTATCATATTGAGGCAACACACAAGGTCATGTGGTTAAAGCTCGTTCCAAAATGATGGTGAACCTGGACTTGGTCTGTTTTCTGTTGGACAGCCTGATACCAAACAATGGTGGTTAGCTGAGGCCCAATTTCAAAGTGGTGTTTACAAGCAGCAATGAACATTTCTACTGACTCTACCTTTATGGACTTAAATTTTGAAACTGTTTTCATTTCAAACAGCTCCATGGCTTCTTGAAGTGCTTCCTGAAAATCACATTTTGGGGGATACCAGCAGAAGACTTTAGCTTTACTTTGAGTTTACTATATTTAGCACATTTCAAATGGAACAAAGCTGAGCATGTGGTGCTTTAAGCTTGCCAGACTGCCTGGAGATGTTTCTTTGAGTTTCCAGAAGTTATACTAAACCTCACGAGATTTATAGCCTCTGCGGTGGATATTTCCTGCCTTTTAATGAATCGTTTGTGTTTCAGAGATTTGGAAATGACTTTGTACATCAGTTTTTAATCCTTATTCAATTGTTTGGGCATACATGCTTCCCTCTTCATTTCTGTGACAGGAGTTTGTGATTTTTAAATTGTTGCATTCACCCTTCAGCCTTATCATGAAATAGCTAGGTATCTATGAGCATGTAGACTGGGTGGGTGCCATTCTAAAGTCTCTCCTTCTCTGTACATTTAAAGCATATTGCTTTAAGTCACGTATAGTTAGGATTGCTGTTTATGTGTCTGTGTGTTTGCTAATGGAGACTGATGTCTTTATATCACTCTGCATCGTTTCAAGAATGCTAATGTTGCAAGTTGGGATAGTTTATGTGACAGTGTCCTTGGGGAGAGGAAGATAAATAAGCTTTGAAGGGCAAGAAAGAAAGGAAAGAGAGAGAATGAAAGAACATGGTGAAAAAATAGAAAGCGGGCCAAAGGGCAAGAGGCTGGACATGAGAAAAAGAGAGTGCAAGAAAGGAAGCATCAGATGGCTGAAAGGAGAAGAAAGACAAGCAGAGACAGAGGTTTGAAGAGGTGATACAGGGAGAGATTAAAGGCCCGAAGCGGTGGGAAAAAAAACACCCAGAATGTGGAGAGATAACAGGAGTGGGAATAGAGTGAGACACAGAAATTTGAAAAGATAAGAGGGACTAGATTAGAAATGGAGAGAAACACATAAAAGGACAACAACAACTGGACAATGGGGGGTAGAGTAGGAGGGTGGAGAACAGAGAGACAGACCGGCGAGCTTGAGAGTCACCTCAGCGGGGGACAGAGTGGGAGACAAATGAAGTAATGAAATGAAAGTGGACATATATTAATGACAGGAGAGAGAGAAAGTGACAATAATGGAAACGCTGGCAAGCAGAAAATGCTAAGGGCAATTGGGATTTATGTGTGCAAATTGTGTGACTGTTTCTACAGTACAGTTTAATGACACATTTTCTAGGTGTTTATTTTTCTTGCATGTCCTTAAATGCAACTATTTCCCCATGTAAGTAAGGTTTATTTATAGGCAATAGTCAATTGTTGAAATGGGATTTTCACACTAAATTCCATGATTTAATTTGCACATATGCCAGAAAAGATCTTCCCATTTCAAACTTTCAACCAATGCTAAATTCACTTAGGAGGTTTTGCTGAGTTGGTCAAAAAAGTGTTCACCTTCATACCACAGAGCTATAGCTGGTGGTCTCTGTGCAGCTCCATTGGAGACTCAGAGAAAAGAGTGTCAAGGGAAAGAGAAATAAAATACCTTTTTTTTTATGACCTGGGACCTTTGATTTTGTGCAGTACTAAGAAGTCACTTAAAGCCTCATGGCTCTCAACAGCATCATTAAGCATTTCTTTAGTGTTAGAAAAGTTCATAGTGCTGATTTACAGGCTCTACCAAGGACAGCGTGTTGAACCCCTCCAAAATGGTTATCACAACATATCTTCAAAATTTCTTTTCTCGAAACATCCAGCTTTTTTGCCTTTTGAAAGATTTGAAGTCTCAAGCCAAAGCCAACAAAACATTGATTTGTGGACTGTTTGTAAAGGATTTTCTAACACTAATATGCCCCTAGTCTGGATACCCCCCCCCCCCCCCATTATGAGAAACGCCCATCCTCTCCATCAGTTTCCACTTTTTAGAAAATGTGCACTCAAACAGGCCGATTAAAGACTTTCTTTTTGTAACATCACAAAGGGAGTAACCCCACCACCACAGCTCGGAGTTAGTTCTGCTCTCCGTATAGACAATCTGCAGTGCGCCAAAGAACGCTTCATCCCCAAAGTCCAGTTTGTTTGACTAGTGTGAATGCTCTGATCCATGTTCAAGAATGGTACACTTCCTTGGTAATGGCATGCTTGGGAAAGATTTGCTTCGACAAGGTATACCGTTCACGCATTATGAGTGATTGAAATGACTCACAATCAGCCACAAAGTCACTAGAGCTATCACGTTCATGGTGAATTTTCAGGTGTAAAATTGGCTGAGAACCCCTTTAAGTCATAACATGTTGTACCATGATATTAAAGCATTGCTAGGAGGGCTTTAAAGGGAAAACAAACCGTTACAAATGTCATCATAAAAAGATTGGAAAATTGTACAATCTAAACTGGAGAGCACAATTTATATTTTTTATGCCATTTTGTCTTTCAATTTCGGAACAAATTAGACAAAGAGACATTAATACCTTAGCAGTGGTACCTGACAGTCCTCTGTGTGGAATGGATTTATATTGCGCTTACTACTCCCTTGGCCACAAGCAGTCATTTCACAGCAGGCTAATGAAAAGGCAATTGTTCTGCTCTGTTGTTTGGAAGGCTGACTGAAGGTTTCAACAATGAGATTAACAGCCAGAAAATATTTATTGGTCCCCTGGTTGCATCACACGGGTCTTGGCTGATCTGTGTGCTGTGTTTTAATTATTTCCTTGACAGTTATAACATGTTGATGTGGATTGTTCTCTTGTTTTTTCGGCCTTTGTAAAGTCAGCAAATAGTGAAAAGTTTCCACAACCAATTACAGTCTTTGTTTGGTCAACAGTGGAAATAATGTAAAACTTTTGATATTGTCAGAACTATGTATTACAGGTGGTGTTATTTTTGTTACCTTATTAAAAATAGATAGTGGCAGGAAAAACTTGGTAGCTGACATTTTAAAAGGGCAAGTTACCACCAGGGCTGTTCACTGTTGCAATTTAACTGCCAGCACATATGACAGTGATGCAGCTTTGTGTGAGAGCAACCATTCTTCAAAATCGGTTTATTTGGCTGACTACTTTCACTCCTTTACAAAGCTTTGTTTTCCTCTACAACCTTGCATGTGAAAGAAAATAAATGAAGACAGGAAAGTGATTCAATGCTATATGAAGTCCGTACAGTTTGTGAAAAGGACCCTAAAACCATCAGCAGTAAATGGTCACCCTTCAAAAATTCAGCTTTTTGAACCTAACATACAGTAAAACTGCGATTCCCAAGTCTTTTATTGAAGATGTGAAAGTAAAGCTCAAAGGTTTTTGCATGACCTCAAACAATTAACAATTATGTTTAGCTAGCTAATGAAATGTTCCTATCATACTTTGAGATTATAATTATTACCATTTCCCAAATCTTAGGCTAACTATTCACTGATATGCATTGTTTTAGTTAACCGTTTTAATAGTATCCTTTAACTTCTCTGTTCGCTTGTGATACAACATTTAGAGGAGCTATATGTTACCAATGTACTGTCTCTGTGCTCCTATAGAGTTAACTCATCATTTTTATAGGCCTTCTCTGTTCGTGTTCCAGTTTTCAGTAAACTTGATCAAAGACATCAGACAATAAAAGACTTGAGAATGGAGGCAGCTTTATCTTTCTAAAATGATTGATGCTCCCTGTTGGCAGACATCCAGAGACTCAAACTTTTCATCCTCTATGCTACTGGCTTCAGTTTATTTCTGAGTTTTTCGGATGGGTCTGTAAATATTGACAGTCTGTTTCAAACACGTCTCTTTCATTAGAAAGATGTTTAGAAATGTTTTAGACTGATTGTCTTTTCTCGTCTTCTCATATCTCATTATCTGCTTCAATAAGTCTGCTTTGTTCCTGAACATTTCTTTTAGTCAGTAAACTATTTGTTTCTTGTAGTTAAGATGATTGATTAATGTGTGACTACAATGCATTTCTTTCTGCAGGACTCTGACAGAGCTTCTGAAGCAGCCAGGGGAAGCAGGAGTGGTGGATGGGACCGGGGTTCATCATCCAATAGGGACCAATGGCATCTCAGCCAGGGCACTACGCTCCAACAATGGTCAGTCCTTCTGTGTGTCTGTGTGTTTATGTGAACTTGTCTGCACACAAACTAAACTGATGTAAGCTGACTGAAGACAGATATACAGTTGCATCAGAACATCATCCACATTGCAATATATAAAAGGAGTCTTTTTATGTAAGTGTTAACTCCTTTTAGTTTTATATCTGTGCAGATCAGTTATCATAACATCCATTATAGTGCAGTGCTTTTAGAAGTTGGGCTTTTTCTTCATCACATTTCATCCTTCTATCTATCCATCTACCTATCAATCATTTGTTAAAAACACAATCTTCCTTCCTTTGGTTTATACTTTGGTAGTATTTGTAACCTTCCTTTAATGATTGATGGAGCTGGATTCAGGTCCTTAAAGGGGCAGATTCTGCCAGCAGACCATCAGTGAAAATCAGTGGGGCGGCAGTAGCTCAGTCTGTAGGGACTTGGGTTGGGAACCGGAGGGTTGCCGGTTCAAGTCCCGGCACGGACCAAGTCCGGAAACTGGTCTGGTAACTGGAGAGGTGCCAGTCCATTTCCTGAGCACTGCCGAGGTGCCCCTGAGCAAGGCACCGAACCCCAAAACTGCTCTGGAGCGCTCGCTGTGGGCAGCCCCCTCACTCTGAGACCTCTCCATTAATGCATGTCACTAGAACCCTGTTTGTGCATGAGTGTGTATCTCGGCCTATGTGTGTGTTAGACAGAGTGTAAAAACTGAATTTCCCCTCGTGGGATTAATAAAGTGTAAATTATTATTATTATTAAAAAGGTGTGCTAGGTTTAAGGCATAATCATACGTTATCTGCTACTAATAGACAAAAGTCAGAAAAAGAGCAACGTTATCTTTCAAATACACGAGCACATAAGATCCCATGTGATGCATTAGCTGGTACACTTATGAATAATTGAAGTAGAAAGTTTTAACGTTTCACACTGCACTTAAACCAGATTATTTATTCCCACATACAGACAAAAGAAAAAGGCAAAGCTTCTCCCTTTACTTTCATCTTCCCACTATCGCAATAAACAAGTTTTTGGCCTCTTATTCAACCCTTACTGTGCTTATTAGCACTCCGCTTGCTTCTGTTCCCTTGCTTCGTAAACGTCTTTATTCCCCTGCTATTAAATCCCCCTTTACCACCTCTGTTTTCTCACATAGCTTTGTTTTTTCCTGTTTTGCTCTTTCCTTCAACATCAGTGTTTAATCAGCTTTTAAGAACCCTGCACTCTCATTTTTAGCATGCTTACATAAGAGGGTGTTTCAGCATCTTTGCTGTGTTTTTCATTATTGCAATTTTAAATTTATGGTTCAGAAGGGTCCAAAAACATTTTTATTTAGTCACTGCACGTAGGCCAAATTGTTCGGCGCCGGTGTGAGCAATGAAGTGACTGGTAGAGTAATACTCCTCCATGTCCAACCAAACAAGCTTAAACGCCATCTCCAAATGAAAACGAGAACATGGACTATTTTGTACGCCTGCGTGAACACACTGAGAAACAGGCAATTTTAATGAGAAAAAAACACAAAGGTGTCTGAGAGCGCTCTCAACGCTAGCTTGCTGAACTGGTAGTCAAGTCAAAAAAAAAAGCTGCACACTGTGGCAGAGTCATTAATATTACCTGCTTGCAAAGCCATTGTAAACAAGATGCTCGGACCTGACATGAGCTCAGTGTAACAAGTGCCCAAGCAGTAAAAGCCTATAGCAACAACACAATGGGCTAATCGGATCCAGCCCTGGGAAAAAGGAGACGTTTAAGCTCATTCTTAAAAGTGGAGAGGATGTCTGCCTCCTGGACTCTAACTGGTAGATGACTCCAAGGAAGAGGGGCCTGATAACTGAAGGCTCTACTGACCATACTATTTTTAAAGGACCCACACGCACAAGTGCAACGTTCTACAGGGGTACCATAGCACTACAAGCTCTTATGATGGTGGCAATAGGATATGATAGTGTATTCTAAATCCTTTCAGTGTGCCATTCAGAGAAGCTAAAGTCGCAGAAATGTGTCGTTCTCATTCCTATCAGCATGTGCTGCAGAATTTTAGAGAATCTTATTAGAGCAGCCTCATAGGAACTTGCAATAATCCAGACCAGAATTGATAAATGAACTAGTGCTTTTGTATCATTCGGAGGCAAGGTGTGCTTGATTTTTTCGCAAAGTTACTGAAAAAATCTTTAAAGTGATTGTCATCCAGAGAGAAAAGATGCTTTTATATCTTACATTTGCTGCAGTGAATCAATATAGAACAGTTTCAGACAGGCTCTCCCTGTCATTCTATGCGCATCATTACACTATGTTTTGAGCTGTAGCTGCACCGGTTAGGGTGCAATGAGGTTCCTGAGTGCAGCTGATTAGGCTGAAAATACACTGAACAAGTTCTGAACCCGTTCACTAATGAAGACAGCAGACAAATCCTCATGTTTCCTCTCTGGGAAAAGTGTGATCTCTTTATCTGCCTTCCACTCCTCTCGTGTTCTCCTGTGCTCGTCTTCCACGCAGTTATTTATATTTAATGCAACGAACGTGATGAACCAAGGTATAACTGTGGCAGGATGTATAGTTGGTTGGTATTTTTGGACAGAGAGAGGGTGAGAAGAGAGAAATAGAGAGGTATAGAGGTTGTGTAACGGTTACAGTGACTGAACCAGGGAAAACGGAAACTGGAAGAGGGAGACAAAAAAAGATATTAGTGAGCAAAGTCAAAGAACAAGGTGAGAGGGGTGTAAAACGGAACAGGAAAGAGGTGATTAAACTTAGATTAGGTTGAAAAGGACACGCCTCAACAATGACATTACTAAAGTATGGAATGGGAGAAAAGGAGGAGAGGTAAGGATAAGAAAGACAGCTAATGGTACCAATGACTGGTGGATGTGCTACATGTGTGTAAGAGTGTGTGTGGAAATATTTTAACTGGGATAGCCTAACTGGGGCACTGATATATGCAAGGGTGGCATGAAATTGTGACTCCAAATTACACCTTGGCCAATTTTGTCCCCGCAACTATACTTCACCTGAGCATGGGTGTGTCCAGAGTTTTGAACCGGGGTACATTGGTACAACGTGCTACAGTGAAATGCTGCTTGCGACTGTTGCCACCAAGGCCTAATACGCTGATTTGAGTCCTACCTTTGACTGGGTAGATCGCCAATCAGACTTCTGCGTGTGCCACTGCCACCCCAGGCCCCGTGGTGGAAACACCTCTGTAATAACACAATGAGAAAATAACAGGAAGGCATTGAATGAAAAGAGAAGTGTGGCAAGAGGGAGGACAGTGTTAAAGAGTTGGAGGGCAAAGCGAGTGAGTGAGAGAAAGAAAGAAAGAAATAAAAGAGTGGTAGAACAAGTTGGAGAAAAGTAAGATAAATTGAGAGGCAGGAAGGATGACCAGAGACAGAGAGAATAGATGGAAGAGACAACATGCTGCTAGCTGCGAGGGGGACAGCTGGTCAGCTGCTGCTCTGGACTGTTCTGGTGTGGAAATCTGCCCCCAGGACAGTCACCGTGCTGCACACACACACACACCCAAACCCCCCCCCCCCACACACACACACACAAATGTGCTAATCCATGTGTATGCACAGCCACATGCACATGCAGACGGTTGCATGCTTACTTACATACAAACAAATCCAAACATAGACCAGTATACACTATTTATTTCACTCAAATCAGATTGTTAGAGCAGATAGAGAGAGGAGATGGTTGGTGGAAAAAAAAATAAATAAATAAAAATTATTTGTGTGAGAAAGCAAAAAAAAAAAAGAAAAGTCAGATAAATGTGAAGGTAGGACAAATAACTGGGTATCACAGATGACACAACATCAAAACATAAGGTGCGAATAAGTGAGTGTGAGTCATGATGTGAAATGGAACGCGGAGATGGCGATGGGATGTAAATATGAGCGTGTGGTAGGGGAGGAGTAGTGAGAGGAGAACAGATGGTGGGGGAGGTAAAGCGGGAAGGAAGATGGAAAGCCGCAAACGCAAAGATGCTCTCACATCACTTACAGCTGTCGTCAGGCAGGCATTGGTACATTCAATCTGATGGAAGCGGTGAGTGCAGCACAGTGCAGAGCTGGGAATGGGATTCTAGCACAGAGTGAAACAGGAGACCCAGTTAAAAAGTCGCCGTTTGGGAAAGGGAAGACTCATCTACCAGAGTACCACCAATGAATCACATCAGATCAGCACTTGAATGATGTTAAACTTTTAATGATAGAGATAAACGGCAGCTGCAAAAAAAACAAAAACAAATGCGTTTCACCCCTGTGGCTTTTGTCCGTTTTATCTTTAAGGGCAATAATTCCCAAAGTAAGCAATACTGCTGCTCACTTTAAAATCTAAAAAACAACACCAAAAAAACTGCTAAAGGATGAGGTAACTGGATGTTAAGAAACTGTTTTATGAAATATTTATAATGTATTCTACATGAGTTTAAATAACTGTACCAAATGTGGAATTTACACAAACAACACTTTGCATAATGATCCCTTGGATTGTTTTTTTTTAACCACACATTAAATGCTTAACTCAGACTCTCTCAGAGGCTACCTGAAAACAAACCATTCCTGTCTGTTGCAGAAGGCTTTAGTGAGGTAACATCTGAGCTGGATGGACTCTTCTTCTCCACTGGAGGTCTCTTCTGAGACTGGAGAGGATTTGCATTTTGTGGGGCATAATTTGCATGTTGCTGGCCCGCAAGAGCGAGAACAGCGTCACAGAAAGAGAGAGAAGTACAAGCATCAGAGCGAGAGTGGGAGGAAGGAAGGCTGAGATGGAAGGAGGGAATATTAAAAAGAGGTAAAGAAGGAGAGGGGGGGGGGAGTTTTTGATGCAGAGAGAGAGAGAGAGAGAGAGAGAGAGGGTGGTGGAGAGACGGCGGAGGAAGGAGATAGGATCGGTGTGACATTGAAATCAAAACAAGGAAATGAGTATCATGGGAGCCTGCAGGACGGGTGTTAAGTGAAAGACGTACTATTATACAGGGGGCTGCTGTGTGTATGTGTGTGTGTGTGTGTGTGTGTGTGTGTGTGTGTGTGTGTGTGCAGGAGTGTTTTATCATCCGTGCGAGTGAGAGAGAGAGTGTTTGTTTACATCGGTGTGCCCTTGATTTCCATGGATAGTCGCTATAGTGCCACATGGGGCCAGTGCCAATTATATTCGCACTGAGCTTGTCAATGATACACCCCCAGAGAGACCAGAAGAGAGAGAGAGAGAGAGAGAGAGAGAGAGAGAGAGAGAGAGAGAGAGAGAGAGTAGAGTGGGAGTGTAATAGAGTAAATTTGGTTTGAGATTATCATAAGGAAATGTGTTCATAGTCGGTTCATACGAGCATGAAAACGTGCATCCATGCATAAAGGCATGGAGCCGTTTTTATTAGTTGGCTAACTTGTCGTCTATGATCTCAATACTATGTCTGACAGGAAGCAATAAAAAGCTAATCTCTGTGCTAATTAGCATCTGACAAGAGGCACATGAGAAGCGGACATGACTGATCCTGACAACGTCGGCCTTGTGATGGCTAATGTGGCCTTGACCGACCCTCAGTCGCTGGCCTCATGCGAGCGGATTTAATATTGCAGAGCAGAACGCATTTTATGAGACCACACAGAATGTGTTTAGCCAGACTTGGCAGGTGCAATACATCAACACAGATGCCAGTGTGTATTTCCTAATGTAACTGTGAACAAGTAGCAACCGCCGTGGCAAAGTGTTAAAGCCAGGGGGAGAAGATCAATAGCAGCAGCGACACAAATCAAACAAAGATATACACTGCTTTCAAAAAGAAAAACGAATCCTCAAAGATGAGGCTCAGAAAGGATCTATATGATCATCTTGAAGGGAAAAGTGACAACTAGTCATAATTCACACTTTCATGGCTCAAATCAGGATACATCAGAAAATAACCTTTAGGACCTCAACATGATTTAAACAATTCAAAGTCCAGCACATAGATTGTGTGTGAATATGGACAGTGTGCCTCAGTTTCCTCCTGTTGAAACAGATGAAGCCAAAATGTCCCCGTGACGTTCGCTGGCATATTAGGAACCCGAGTCTAAGTCACTTCTGCTTACGAAGACACACTTTTCACTTTACCCACGAGCGGTCAAAAAGCCCTCAGAGGACGACAGTCTACAGCAGGACACATTCATTTGTCTATTTGAAGCAGACTCTTACAGTTATTCAAGTTCAGTTACTCATGTGTTGTTTTAGACTCGATCATGATGACCTTATGTACTTTGAGGGATAATGAGCCCAACAGAACAGATAAAATGCTGTTAATATTGGTTCATAGGTAACAACGTAGGATCCGACACTGCAGGATGTGTCTGAACTCTGCTGAGCTGGAATGGAGGGGACGAGGGTCAAAGCGATGATGGTTGTAATAGTTGGAGATGGTGGAAGTGGTTGAGAGGGAGTGGCTCAGTTGAACGAAGAAATTGAATCAAATGTGTGAGAGACTATAACCAGTCTTCCTGCTTGAACTTACGCTTCAACTCCATAACAGAGGCTCCAAGCAGCCGTTTCTTTCTCCAATCCTGATTTCTGCTCCCTTTCTTTTCACCCCTCGAAACATCATTCTGAGCATTGGGGACCTTTGTGTGTAATTTCCTGCGTTTTACTCTTTGACTCTCCAGTTTCTTCTGTCTGGATCTTTGTTTCTTTCACTCCACCTTCTATGTCTGACCTGCAGTGATCTGCTGTTGTCTTATTTGTGGAGGAGAAATGGCAGTCTAGATTTTCCTTCTCTACATTAACATCTGACTTTTTGTATTTCTTCCTCCCACCTCCAGCTACTTAAACTGAGGCAGCAAAAAAAGCAGAAAAACAACATTTTAATAAACACGATTGTCTGGCTTGCAGATATTGTCATGGATTTCTTTTTTGAAGATTTTCACAATTAAAACTTGTGCTCTATCTCCCATAAGTCTTTGATACCCATTTGTTAAGTCGAAAGTCCATCTTGTACTAATTTCGACTGGCATTCATGGAGCCTTCACACCAGCACATATTAAGGAATGATATCTATACAGATTTTTCGGTGGGTGAATCACGACTAAGCCACGCTGATAATCCTTTTTTTGCATCGCTAGCTTTGCTCTCCCATATCTCTTATCCCGTCTCAGTCTTCCACTTTGCAGTTCCCTCTCATTAGCCGCCAATCTTCTCTCATGCTCTGTCCTCTCTCTGATCACAGCCCAGCTTCCCTCGAGGTCTCTCTCTCCTTCTCCCTCTTTTTCTGTCATCATTCTGTCCCCGTCCACGCTAGTTTTATTTTTTCTCTCTTTCTCCACTCTTTAAGTCATAGCCTGAGTGTCTGCACACTGAGCTGTCTGATCCCTCCTTTTCTGACTGAACTCTAAAGTCACCCAGAAATGATCACAGAGCTACAGTAAATAGACGTGATGTTCCTTTCGGTGTTGTTGGGAGTTCAAGAGTTGAGTTGCACTGAGTTGAAAGCAAACTTTTTGTCGGGCGAAAAGGACAAACAAAATGCAATGTTGTAAACACCAAATCCCAACAAAGAGTCACTCGGAAGCAATGGAACAAATCCAACTCACGGAACAGAAAATCAGACCGATACAATGAAATGAAATCAGTATGAATCTTATCTTGTGAAAAAACTCCTATCATACAAAGTTAAGCTCGAGAATCAAGCACATCGGTGGTGCACATCTTTTCATTCGAGTTCTGTGCGGATCTGTCGCCACTGCTCAAAGTCAACCAACTCACAGAGGGAGAATAGTCAGAACAGGCTTATTAATAAGCCACAGCAGCAGATTACAGCTTTACTGAGCCGCCAAAATAATGGCCCAGACAGACGTGAATGCAGACATTCAGAGAGACAGAAACCAAGGGCAGCGAGTCGGTGATATGATTAGAAACATCGGCTGAACTAATGCAGACTCATGAAAGTACATTTTAGAAAGCCCCCAGATAAGCATCTAGACTGCTAAAATGAATGGTAAAATCCATCGACCCAGATCAGGATGTTTGCAATCAAAAACTATATTTGTAATATAATGGCTATCGTAGTTTTCCTGAAACCACCCGTCATTCCAGGGTCCCTGTCAAGTTTCATTCTCTATGACTTGATGTTATAAATGTCATTCTTTGATGCATTGATTTGGAACCATCACATGCATGGGTAGGAGTAAGAGGAACAGAGATTTGTGTGGTTTTTCCAATGTTTCTGTGCGTGCATGCATTGATCGAAATGTGGTGTGGGGGATGATTTCCCTCAGTCATTTGAAGGACACTGGACCCAGCTCTGCAGGGGTGCCAAACAGTCATGACAGCCCCCCTATACACACACACACACACACACACACACACACACACACACACACACACACGCACACCCTTAATGACAGCCATCGTGGAAAGTGTGGACAGACAATTTACAAATTGCAATTCAACAGAGACAAATGACGGCACACATTGGCAAAGCAGTGTCATTGTGTACTCTATTAATGGGTCATGGTTGTGTACTGCATGCGTAAGTTTGTGTGCTTGTTGTGTGTGTGTGTGTGTGTGTGTAGTGGAGATGTCGAGAGCTGGAGAGGGATGCGTTGTTGTGTCTGTCACCTCCTCTGCCCGCAGCCATCCTGGGAGTCAACCATTATGGATTGACATATTTTTACACATTTGACCTTAAATTAAAAAAAACCACAAAAAAAACCAGCTGTGTGTATTTGTGTTTGTGAGTGAGTGGAAGCATGTGCAGCCATTTCAACCGACTAAGATGTACCTAAGATGTACAATTCCACAGCTTGTCCTCGAACAAGGTAAAAAAAAATAAGGAAAGATTTCAAGTCTGCATATGTGGATTTGAAATTTAAGTCAGAGCGAGCGTAAGCAGAAGTGTCCCCACTTCCTGTGTGTGCATACAGAGGGTGGCATTTTTTATTTTTTTTTATATGGAGCAAAGAGTGGTGAGGCAGTTCAAAGGGAGAATGTGGATTTCCATGGCTGTGAAGAGCCTGTGAGTGTGTGTGTGCATCTGCAAGTATTTGTGCGCGTATCTGTTTGATACTGATATGAGCGGCTGCTGAGCCCCGAGTGAGGTGCACTGCGTGGCTATACATTAAATGTCCAGGATTAGCCTCCACTGCTGCCGGCTCCCCGATAGTATTACTGTTATGGAGCAAATGGGAGGGATCGGGCTCCATTTTGGCTCTGTTATTCTGTCATAATGAGGCGTAACTCCTCACATAGAGGATTCAATGGTTTCCTGATTAATGCTTCGGGTTGAGCGCGCGGGGGGGGATGTGATGGGGAGGGGAGGGGAGTGTGTTAATGGGAGCACATGGAGGATCGAAAACATGCCTGTAGTGATGCACATTTTTGGAGACAAAACAAGATGATCTGTAAAAATGTACATTTAAAAAAGTGTGCAGAGATAAAAGCTACATCAATATAATCATCCTTTGATGATAGACATTTGAACCATCTATACTGACTTAAAAATGGTTTGTTATCTTGTATCATTGCTTCATTAAATTAAACAAAAGTCAAATCAGACCAAGTTATCCTAATTTATCCTACCATCGAATAATCAATCAATCTTCATTTGTATAGCGGTGAAGGGCAACCCGCAGCGCCTTGATGCATCTTTGTCTTGTACTTGGTAAAATAGATGAATGTTGGTTTTAGTTAAATGATAAGGCACAGATGTTCCTTTGTCTTTTTGTTCTCGTGATGAGAGGCTGAGCTTGGACATCCAGCTGCTTAATTGCCTTTGTTCGACACGTCGTGGAACAATCTGTTTCATATGTTCTGTCATGTTCAAACTCAAGTCATTTTGCACAATGGGGGAAAAAAAAAAAAAAAAACAGCCATCATGCGCTGGCTGAATCTTAGGATAACACGCTTAAAGATGATATCAGAGCACATGACAATGTCTTGTGTAAAGCCCTTTTTTCCTCCATGAAAAGAATACTTTTTATTTCCTTCTTCTGGCAAAACTATTTGGCTTCTCTTGAATCCATGAAATCAAGCTGTCACAGGTTTATTAAAAGGTGTCACAGGACACGACCGATCTACAAGCCGAGTGAAAGTGAAACACACAAGAAGAAAGAGAGGAGGATGTGCCTTTGATAACAATGTCTCCTGCGTCTGAAGGTTGCTCCTGCTGGGCTCCGCTTAAATTGGTCTAGTTATCACTAAAGAAGCAGTGGCTTAGCTCGGCTCTGCATGGCAGCGCAGTGTGCGTTTGTGTGTATGTATAACAGATTTGTGACTTATCCTCTGATAAAATTCAGTTCCACATAGACAAGCCAGAGCTCTTGGAAAGCAGCATGGGAGGGCTTGGCGCACACGCACAGAGAAGAAAGAGGAACCACAATGAACAGCACACACCTTAAGAATCGAATGACTAAAAACATCCTGAATACACACACACCGTCTTTCCCTCTGGTTGTACCTCTCTATCCAACACACACACAAACACACACACACACACACACACAATGCCACATCACATCACGTCACTTCAGAAAGCGTGTTTAACCTAATCACACTCAACCATGCGTGATCCTCAGAAGGGGATTCAGGTCTGTTATGACAGCCCATGTGCTGTGTGACGGCCACAGGGTTTGGAGAGCACAGACCAGCAGCCTGCTTTTAATAAGAACACACACACACACACACACACACACACACATACACACACACAGGCACACACAGTATAGAAACACACACATGACAAAGAGCTGTGCAGGCTGACAGGGGAGGGCAGGCGGACATGAGGACTGACGAGCAAGGAAGCCAAATAGACAGGACTTACGGGCAGAATGACTGACTATTTTATGGTTCATTTCCATATCACTAACCTGTGAGCTGACAATCATCAGACTCCAGCTCATCTGTCTGATCACATTTGTCATGTAAAAGCTCAAAGGGAAATCTTTTGGTTTCAGCGGTTTCTGTGATTCACCGCTTACCTGTGGGAACATTTAAGTACAGTGAGACTGAAATCCAGCGACTGAACAAGAGAGGTGTATTTGTCATGTCAGCGAATATTTGTTAAAATCGAATCTTAAATTACAGTAACCCTTGCAATTTGGGGTTTCCTTTATTTTGGTTTGTAGAGATGAAAGCAAATGCAGAACTAAAACAATCCGAAACAACAATTTGCCTCCTAAAGCGAGGGTCATTGTCTTAAAATGTCCTTGAGAAGTGCAATTGTAAACGTTGACAGTTTGAATAAAAAAAAAAAAAGAAAGAAAGAAATGCAGATTTTCAAACTTCAGAGAAAACGCAGAGACTTGAAGTCAGTAAAGAAAGTTTGGGAAGACATCCACTGTGGTTTCAAAGAAGAAGACACAGATAGCATACAGTGTCATCTGCGTAGAGGGGTCTATATTTAAGTCAGTTACATAAAACATGGAACTGATAAGCAAATTGTAAATGACACAAGGTGTAATTATTAATCAGGTGTAATTTACCTTTGTTTTCAGGATTTTAGCATATCCTTATAATTTTTATAATCCCTTTTGCCTTTTGTTGTTGACCATGTCCTTCAACTCTCAACAAATCTCACAAACGTAATAACTAAAACTGAGTTTGGGGCATGAAGTACACGGGAGGTTTCACTGTTTTTTTTTTGTAATTGTTGTTGACCTTTTGGTTCTGTCGTGTCCAAGATACGTCAATAGTTCCATCAATCACTGGAACCAAGTGCAACAACCTTTACTGTATGTTGGTGTGTGTGGCTGTGTGAGACAGACAAGGTGAGGTGGACACATAAAGTGAAGCCATATGGATAAGAATAGTGCTGTGCAAGTGACAGATATCATTTATCTAACAGCCCGGCCAGCAGAGCGGTGCTCTTTCTCACTATCGATGCCACACACACCGATAATGTTATCATTAAAAACATCTCCGTCTCCGAGCCATTAATCTATAATACTAAATTAATCCCACATTCAAACTTCATCTCACTCACTGATAGTCACTTTTTCTTGATGCTTATCGGCCTCCCAACACTCTCGCCATATGTTCAAACACACTGCTGTGATGGAATCTAGCCAATTACCAATCTGCAGCACAAGGACGAATAAACCAGTCACCAGTATTTCTCAAATTAAACTGTAATGTGCATCTGGATGGTATCTGGATAATTAACAGTTTGACAGCATCCTTGTAGCCACATTTACACTCATATGCCCTTAAATGTCTATCTGTGATGTGATTGAGTTTTAGTTTTGCTGAACCTAGACAACTGGTTTCAGGAAGTGGCTGCTCCTTTAACACAGGCTTACATGGAAAGAGGTGATTTCGTTGCTTCATCTTCTCGATGGTTGCTCCGCCACCTGTTTAGATGCACATTATATGCTCTTTGTCTTCAAGTCAGTACAACTGTTTCTCTAATCCTTTGAACTGCGATAAGTCACAAGGCTTCCTTTCTTCTTTCAGGGACTGAGATGTGAGTTTTCTACCTGTGAGCATCATATTTCACAATTGTATTTCACAATGCAGAAACGCCATGACTGTGATTTTTTTTTTTTTGGCTCGGAAAAATAAGACAACCGCAAAAGTTAAAATGCTCTAATTAAAAGGATTCACTGCAGCTGTGTCCACTAAGACCCTGTCAACCTCGGGTAATAAGGAGACAGTGTTTACAGTAGCAGGAGGCCACCTGGGGAAGAAGATTAACACCCTGTGTGGTTTTCCTTGCGCGCCTCCATTTTTGTTTGGCCACTCTGATCATTTACCTCAGAATGATCAGAGTTCTGGTCATTTCAGAAGATATTCCCCATATTTTTACCTACAGGTCATATCTTGTACCCTAGTTTTTATGGGGAAATACTCTAATGGACATGGGTTATGTCATCTCTAATACACCTATGATTATAGGGAAAAACTCTTTTGGTTTGGAGGCGATTCTGTCATTCTGGAGCTTTATTTTTACTCTCTTTGTTGATGAAAATGGGACAGATAGCCCCACTTTTTTCAGTGACTGCTTCAGAAGGCGTTAAATGTCATTGTCACAATATTTCTGTTGATTAAAAAAAAAAAAAAAGGTTGAAATGTACATGCTGTTCCTTCTGAAGAAACGGTATCTAATTTCCTTTTTCTTTAAAAAAGAATGGTTATGTTTGGGGAGGGCAGAGACTCTACCCAGGAGCTAAAAGAATCAAATTAAACACTGTAATTGTTGCACTCACCTGATGCAGTTCCACTGCTAGAAAAAAAAAAAAAAAGCTCTGTTTCTGTGTGCGCACTGGGGAAGAAGATTTGTTAACTTTTTATAACACAATCATATTTAATGTGCATCGAGGCACTCCAGTGCGTGTGAAGCTAGAAAGAGTGGGAAGAAGAAAGAAAAAGATAATGAATAAGTAATAAAAAGACAGATGTCAAAATGACAAGAGATAAGGGTTGCAGAAAGTGACAAAGATGTATAAAAGGAATAGTGAGAGAGAATGAGATAATCAGACCGACAGGGAGAGGAGAAGAAACAACAAGGGAAACAGTTCCCTCGTGACACTCGGTTATTGATCTTAGCTTGTTGCTTGGAGATAGTCCCTATGAGATCAGGCTGAGCGCTGACACAGCCATCACAATGCATTATGGGGGATCAAAGAGAGGCCAGAGTTGGCCATCACTGTAGGCGCTAACGTCTGAGAGTATAGGAGAGAGTGTGGGAAAGAGAGGAGGAAGGAAAGAGAGGATAAGAAGGAGGAAACACACTCTGCTAAACAGGATTTTCAATCACAGCCTGTCATTCAATGTGGCGTCTCAACATCGCCCCGAAAAAAAAAAAAAAACAGGTGGGGGGAGGAGGAGGAGGAGGAGGAGAAGGAGAGATGGGGGTGAAAATGTGAGAGAGGAAAGGAAAGAGTATGAAAGACAAAGTAAGTGAAAGTGGCGTCAAAAATGAGGAGATATTTTTTGACCCCCCCCCCCCTCCACACGCACACGCACACACACACACACACACACACACACACACACACACACAAACAACCCCCCCACCCCAGACTCTGAAGCTGTGAACTTCTTATCTACCTCCTTTCTGCTCCTTTTCCATTATGCCTGCACCTTAACCCCCTTATGCTTTTTATATATTAGATATCTGTTCTTATATATTAGCCATCATAGCACTACGGTCACTTCATTCTTTCAGTGTTTATCTTTTTTATATAGCTCTAGAATGCATTTAGTCTGTTGTTCTGTTATGTGCCATGCACCACTATCACTTTATTATGTATTTCCTGCTTACTGCATATATACTGTTTACATCTTATTCTGATTACTGTCCACTTATACCTTCTTTTCGAAGTTTGTAGTTACATTTTTACACTTTTTTCTTTTGTTGATCTTTGGTTAAATTTTAGTATAGCTGCAATGTCGTTCATTTACTGCTCTTTGTGCCTTTGAATTGCTCCCCGGGGACAAACAATGTTTTTTTGGAATTTGAATCAGGATTTGATACTGCATTGTTGTGTTGTGTTCGACAATTTAAAAAAAGTTGTTTTTGTGCCGAGACACACACACACACACACACACACACACACACACACACACACACACACACACACACACACACACACACACACACACACACACACACACACACACACACACACACACACACACACACACACACACACACACACACACACGTATGTGTCTAAAGGGTGACGATGAGGTGAGAAAACATGCCAAGGCTTTGGGAGTGAAACTGTTAGAGGATGTGACAAAGAGTATGTGAGCCAAGAAAAGGTGCAGTCCATTTCCTCAGTCTCAGTATGCCTGTTTCAACCTCTTCAGAATCCTCTCTTCCTTCTTCAACTTTAAATTATTCTCTTTGTTCTTCTTTTTACCGCTCTCTGCTTTCTGCCTTTGTTACATCGTCTGTCTGTGTCTATCCCTCCACCCAGTGTGTGAAATGTCACTGGACAGCTTACATGTGCTGGCTGCGGAGTGAGAGAAATGTCAAGCATGGTAAAACCGCTGACGTATGTTTATCTGTGTGTGTGTGTGTGTGTGTGTGTGTGTGTGTGTGTGTGTGCGCTGTATTAACTGTTTTTGTGTGTACATAAGATATGCTGCAGCCAGGCCCAGGAACCTTCACATGCAGCATGTATAGTATTATAATAATGACATGAGGCCTCTTCATGTTATCATCCATTGTCCTTTTTTAATTGCAACGTTCTTTAATGTTCTGACGTAGGTGGCTTGTGAATCTTGCATGCAAAGATGCTGATTTATATTGAATATTAAGTGTGAGCATGATTAAAATGAGCTGCAGAGACAACAGCATTTGGGGTAAAAAATTATCTTAGTATTGGTTACAAGGTTGCAAAGGAGAGACGCTCAATGTAGCCTGACTGATTAATTGGCCTGCCGATAATATCTGCCGATATTAACTTATCCACAGTGACGTTCGCTATCTGCTACTTTTATCTCAGATATTGACAGATATCACTAGAGTTACTCACCAGTTGAATAGCATTTTATTTGAGTCTCATGTGATTACACTAGCAGTTCTCTTTCACCAGCAGGGGGCGCTATATGGATTACAGCATGGATGCAATATTTGGTGTTAGAATTAGGTTTTTACTTGGGTTAAAATTAGCCAAGAGGCAGATAAACTGTCAAACTTCTGAAAAGTATGCAATCTTAATGAAATGTTGTGTTTTCTATCGTCATTTTAAGATGTAGGTTTGGATTGGGGTTAAAATTGACGAAAATGCAGAAAAACAATGTGGATTCAGGGGGTTGAAATCAAAGTTTCTTGAGTGTCACCTTTTTGTATTAGTAATTTTAATGTTCAGGAATCATGATTTTCGTTATTTATAAAAGATGAAACCGCACGGAAGCTACAAGTGGGACACAAATTAGCCTTATATTCAGGTTAAGGTTAGCCAAGAAGCAAAGATGTCAATATTTGTTTTAGGGGTTTGGAATCACACACACACACACACCTCAACAGACATTGCACTTTTATTTTTTGGATAGATGCTTAGTGTGTGCTTGTATGTGTGGCCTCAGCCATGTGGTGCAGTGTGAGCAGGTTTTATAACATAACCCGAGGTGGTGCACTTCAGCCATCAATAACAGGCTGAATCACATGTTACATCTGTAATAGTTGTGACCTTGGCATATGAAGTCACGACTCCTTCTTAACGATTTATTGAGATATTTTAGAGGGGGAGTTTGTAGTGGCATTAAAAAAGTGGCAAGAAAAAGTGTAAAAAAAAAAAAAAAAAAAAAAAAAAGATAGTGAGAGTCGGGTTGTTACAGCAGCACTCCGGTCACTTAACCTACTCTTGTTTCAGAGCAGCTCTCAGGAGGGACTCGAAGGAACGCCATGAATAAGAATGAGAAAAAAATGTTGGCCGCCCAGAAGAAGCTGAGTCTGGATAAACAAAGGTTAGAAAAAGGTCAGCCACAGGTCACTGAGCTGAATTTGTGCCAACTGCCAGTTTGTCCACTCGCATGGTGTGAGATTAAAGCAAATACTGCACACCTGTTCATACTTGTAACAACTTAGATGAATCGCCTATGAACCTTTTGTTTTACGCTGTTTTTTTTTTGCATTCATGTAAAGTCTTACTTAAAGGAAGGATGTGTGACATTTTTCACACAAATACAGCAGTAATCAAGTATATCCTCTGAAAATGTCTCTTTGAGTCAAGACTGTCATCAATGAGTGAGACGTGCGAGTCCCGCTGTCTGTGTCGTTGTCTGAGCCGTATTTACATTGTGTTTGCATGGATGAGACGGCTTATCTCTCTAAGTAAAAAAGCTGTTTAAGGCAAGAGAAAAGAACAATAACATCGCTTACTCAGTGTTCATTTCAATGTCAAGGAAGCATTTTTAGGTCACGTAGATCACTGTGTCAATTTACATGCAACGTGAAGCTACGCGCTAACCAAAGCGCGCCAACATTAGCCTGTCCACCACTTGTGCTTAATGATGCTTAATTGCGGTCTTCACTGGAATCTAAACTGAAAAAGGAGGACATACTGGCTTCTGCATTGTATACCATATAGTTATAACCATATAGATATAACATTTTATGATTTGATCATATAAAAATCAACATACTGGACCTTTAAATGGGAAAGTAACAACTAGCCTTTTATCCATAAATGTATATAGAAACAATTGTTATCTTACTAACAGTGGTTTGAGGGACCACTGGAATGAGGGAAGTATCATTGTTGCAGTTTTAAAGTAAATGAACTTGTCTTTTTTCTAGAAAGGACAAGGACCTTTAACCAAAAGATGCATAAGCAGGCAGGCTTTTAAGTTTCTGTCCTTAGATGCTCTCAGGGTTTCACAGTGCACAGGAACCTGGTCTTTTTAAGAATGGGGCAGTCATTCATAAAAGTGAGAGCAGCCTGGATTATTTTTAGTCTGCTGGCCTACATTTCACACTACCTAAAGGATGACAGCGCCTGGAGAGAGGGGACGTGTAATTATTCGGAGGTGGCTGGACCCCTACATCCTCTCGTCCTCTCTCTCTGTCTTAGTCTCTTTTTCCTGTCTCTCTCTCTAAGGGGAACAGGCAGAGGATCCAGCTGCCAGAATATGACAGAGCCACAAATCACGGCCTTGGGGGAACTAAAAGCGGGGTAGCAACAGAAGTCGAGGGGAGGAAACTGAATGACAGAAGTCGGGGGTGTTTTTTGTGAGATTGCTGAACAACAGATTTCAACAGGATGGAAGATAATTGAAAGCATGTCAGAGCAATATGTGTTATGCATGAAGAGTTTTCCAACTTTCTAAGTAATGAGTGTACGAGTGTGCTACTAATGACAAGTCTAAAAACATGCGCACAAGATTAAAAAAAAAAAAAAAAAGGGGGCAGATTGCTTCTCTGCAAGACGGGACTGCTGCTGGATTCAGTGCTGTAGTTTTCCCCTCCTTTGTCTCCCTCATGTCATCAGTTTCTCTTTCAAAGCCATCTGCTCACTCTGTTTCTATCCATGAGGCTCTTCCCTCTCTCTTAAGCTTCATGCGTCTCTCAAGCAGAAACACCTCTGTCCCAGGTCTTATTTCCTCTTAATTATCCCTTCACTCTTTGACCTGTCCCCACACTTCCTCCTGAATTCTTTTCTCAATCTTTTCCACCTTTTGCACCAGATATAGAGCCACCAATCGACCATGTTACGCACCCCTGTCACCCTAATGGTGTCATACTCAAAGGCTAATAAAGTGCCTACTTAGTTACTGGCAGTAGATCAAATATTTTAGTGTTGCCTATTATACCTTACTTTTTAAATAAAACCGTTTTGTACTTCTTATAGCTGAAATTTGCCCCGGCGTGTGGAACTGAAGGCATGATCCTGATGTAGGGGTTTCTACATGGCAGCAGTATGACAAAGATATTAAAGTTAGACTATTTGGTCAAGTACAAATTATTTATGCAACGTAAGACTTTGCCTCAACATGTCCACTGCAGAGGACGTTCCATGTTAGACATTTAAAATAAAGCTGGATGGGATTTATTGACAGACAGTGCTTAAACATATGCAGGATAAGATCAGCAAAGAGTTATTTCCTCACCCGTTGTTCACAGGGGAGAGGGGGGAGGGGGGAAAAAATCTAATAGTTTAAGTAAATATATTGTGGAGCAATGACTTCCTAAAAATAGAGTTAAGTCAGCTAATTTGTTATGCTTTTTTATGTTTCCCTCAGAGGATTAAACATGTTTCATAAGTTGTTGTTTTTTTCACATGAACACTTCCCCTTTTGTAACCTTTAGCACGGCCACAACATGGGGGAAGAGAGACGGTCCAGTCCACTCAGGGATGCTGTTTCTATACAGACATAATAACAGAGTGCTGCCACAAAGTACAACTGAAGGAGAACCAACAGATTGAATGCCAATATGACCATTTCATGGTGTTACATGATGCCATAGGACAGGGGATTATGCTGCTAGCCAGGAATTCACTTCATGGTTAACAAATGCTAGCTTGAAATGTGTTGAATGCTATCAGTAGCTGTTGTCTCCCAGTAGCTAACAAGTTATGATGACGTTATTCTAGCTTGAAATACGGCACAATGTTTCAGATAACCTGGAATACAAGCCAATGTTAGCTTTCCATCAGGGTTTAACAGCTGTAAAATACTTGAGAATGTGCTTGAGAACAACCATCATCCCCTCACCCACCTTTACGATCAAGCCTTCCCAGGTGGCATCTTCAGTACTGACCATGGATGTCAATAAGGTATTACTTGGAAAGAACCAGGAGGAAAGCACAAATAGGGAGTCTGGGAGAGGGCGGTGTTGCTGGGATTGAAGGTGATTCGAAGGTCAAACACAGGCATGCACACAAACGCAGTCTGTCTGAGTGCGGGTATGTGGGGCATCAATCTCTGTTAGACATGCTGGGTGGGCACACTATAGCAAGAGACTCACGCTTTAGGAAACACAGAGAGGAGCCGACTCTTGATCTGACAGGACAGAGGGACAGAGGGGAAGGAGTAGCTGTGTGTGTGTGTGTGTGTTTGTGTTTGTGTGCGTGAATGACCACACAGGTTGTGCGTGTTTGTATGCAGTCTTCAGGGGCAGTCAACGTGACCGAGGTGTTTTGCTTTTAAAGGATGTGGCAGTGGAGTAATGAGCTCGTTCAAGTGAAAAGTGTTTCTCACAACAGTAGCGGTTTGCTCTCTGTTTTATTCATGACAGTAATAAAAAGGAAGAACTGTCGTGTTTCTATGTGAGGACTTTACTCCCAGAAATGTTCCGCTGGAGCACCGTCATAAATGAGCATGTGGATGTTAACCTGTAGGGAGGACTGAAAGCTGGCAGTGCTCACAATGTTAACATTAGCTACGCTTGGCAAAGCCAATTACATGAATTACAGTTTGGACTGTCATGTGGTTGTTTTCTTACTCTCAAAATCCTTCATAGATCAACAAAAATATTTGACAGTCTATAAGGGTCTTGTTAATTTTGCCCTGCCCTACAGTGGAGAGACATTCACCACAGGTTGCAGGATTACTGCTGGGAAGGAAGCTGATGGATTCCCCTGTGGAAGGTTTAAAAGGCTTTTTCAGATGATTTAACACCAAAGTGCGTACATAAAAAGATGACATCATGCACCTTTTCTCTCTTTTTTTTCCTGTTGTTACCTACTTTCAAAGAGCCTCTGTGAGCTTCTTTACCCTCCATAGTATGCACTTAATATTCCTGATAAGTCGCCCCTTGCCAAGTGCTGTAATGGGAGCCGTTGAGTGAAGGACAGCGCTGGCTGGCTGCTGGTTTTTATAGAGCTGCGTTAAGTCAGTGAGCTGAGCAACAATTCCTCCTCCAACACTGCTGCCGCTGCGTGGCGAATACGGATGAGATCATTGCAACACTCAGCCACGCAAACAGAAGGGCTCAGACACACCTGTGTATTAATGTGTGTTCTTACATGCCCTGAGAGAACACACACACACACACACACACACACACACACACACACACACACACACACACACTAAAAGGGAATTAACATGATCAAGTATGTGCCTGCGTGGTTACAGAGAGTAGCAAACCGTATCGCCTCTAAAATCACATTATAAGCCTGCCACAATTAGTCAGGGGCCCAAGCACAGCACAGGGGACATGTAATAGACTTACACACACACAGCCATGTATAATATATCTAAATATATGCTAGAGGTGTATAGAAACATTATTATCTGTCTCTGTAATCAGATAGATGGTAGGATTTTTACCGTGGCTCACCACAGAGGTCGAGTTAAAGTGGGCCAATGTTTTATTTTTAACCAAAGTGATTATTGGTAATGAAATGATTGTGCACTAAAAGCATCAAAATAAATCAATGTTGGTATAGAATTACTCATCCTTACCAGCTAATGTCTATTGTTTTCATTTATGCATCAATATTTCTCTTAATAATAATAATAATAGTTCAGGAGTGGAACCAGTATCTGTTTCCATCATCCATCATTTAAACCTATACATGCAGAAGTACATCCTCAGTATACACACAAGTATAGGGCTTTGTGCCAATCCTGAATATACACATAAAAGTTTAAACCAGTAGAAGCAAAGTCTTGCACTTCTGTCGCTGGTCTGTGCTTTGAGAGAAGGATCTTAGACGTTCAAATATAATTCAGTGAACTCCTTCTATCAGCCAGGATCTAAAGAAAGTACTGGAGCACGTGAATCACTTGAAGTTCACATGTGCAAAATACACTGTGTTCACCATGTTTTTCTTAAACTAATATGTATCCCCAGTTTGCTCTCTAATTATGAGAAAACTGCATCCTCTCCATTTTTCTTCATCCTGCTCCACTTTCAGAAAAAGTGTGCTCACACAGACTGTTTGGAGATTTTCCCCTTTGTGACATCACAAAGGGCAGTAATCCCTACCCAAGTGGGTGAAACTCCCACAGCTAGGCGTTCGTTTTGCCGTTCTGCTGTCTTACCGTTAACATGTTGTGAGAAAGGTCAAACTACCTAAGCCCTGTAAACAGCCTGTTCTTAGAGGGGTTTTTTGTGGCATGATAAATCACAGGATCAAAGAGGATTTTTAGCAAAAAACTTCAAAGACGTGTTTTGGAGAGACTTATTTAAACTAAAAAGAAAAGTAAGATAGTATGTGACCTTTAAGGAAAATATATTTAGGTCCAAAGGACTAATGTTTCGACGTTTTAGCTCGCTCAATGTAGAAAAAAAGACCAATCCCTGACTTACACCACACTGTTGTATTTTGTTACTGTGTCATGTAATTTACCTGAAGCCTGCTGATTTTTGGGCCCCAACATTGACCTGCACAATAGATAGATAACAATAAGGTAGCTTCAAAGCCCAACACAAAGGTGCTACAACAGGAACAGAGTGCGATAATCTACATTAAATCTGAAAATAAAGTTTCCTACTAATTTGCCCACAAGTCATTGTAAACTTGATGTTTTTTACTGCTGTGGCCTAACTATGGCTGAAAGAGATGTTCATATTTGTGTGTCCTTGTGTTTGTGTGTGTGTGTGTGTGTGTGTGTGTGTGTGTGTGTGTTGTGTGGACATGCCTGACTCTTGTCCAGTAATTGAGGAGCTCACTCACTTACAAATAGAGGAGCACTCAACTCTGAATAGAACTACACACAACCACACTCACACAGATGAGTGTGTGTTACTGTCATCAACCATTACACATCAGATTACATCAGAGACTGGGCTGTCTTCAGCAGCTAAAACAACATTCAAACTCAAACACACACACACACACACACACACACACACACACACACACACACACACACACACACGATCAAGTAAAAAAACAAAACAGTTGAAGTCAGCTTCTATCTTTTTTTTTTTTTTACTTTTTCTCTCTTCCTCTTTATTTACTTATTTTTCCTTCTCCACAAGTAAATTCATTACGACATCATTTTCATCAGTCTATCCCAACCTTACTCTCCCTCTAAGTTCTTACTTTATCTCTCCTTCCTTTCATTCTTTATTGCATTTCTTAGGCTGCATCAAAAGGTCTGTTCAGTAATATTTCATATAGAAACTAATATGCACACCTGGTGCCCTTTTATTCCTGTCTGTATGCATACATGAATAATTAAGTCCTTCACCCAACCTGGAAATGAGCGGGCGTGTCCATACTATCAGTGTGTGTGTGTGTGTTCTCACTGACCTTGGCCATAAGCAATATGCTTTTTTTTGTCTACAGCAAAGGATTGATCCCGACGTCTTTCATCAAAATATCGTTGCTACGTTTTATAAAATAATAAGAAATTGAAAACAAGATGCTAAAGTATTATCTATAACAAAGGATCAACGTTGCACAATAAGGTGAGCAGCTGACCTGATTGATAGATGGATGCGATGTAGATGTTTGTCAGGGAACTTAAAACCTGCCTTCTTCTGAGTTGGTTTTTTAACCGCTGCCCTGGTAAGAAGTCACTTATATTACATATTTTGGCATCAGTAATCTACAGACATTGTTGAATTTATACAGAATTAAACAACAGAAAATAAATTTGAAGTATTCTGTCTTTATATCTTAATGTATCTGAACACTCCTCGAATGTCCTGAATAACTTTCAATAGTTTGACTCTCTTGTAGCGTTTGAGTTGATTTGTGAGTGTAAAGTGAAGCTCCAGGTCCTGCTCGGCCTCTGTGTGACAGAAGTGTGCGTCATCACAGGCACTTCCTCATTTGTTAAATAATTCACTGGTTCATTGGTCAGAAGGAAACAGTGTACCTGTATGCTCTGACTGTAGTGACAAATACGTCTGTAGGTGCATGGCTGACCTGACTGACAGATGGATACGACGTAGCTGTTTGTCAGGGGGCTTAAAACCCGCCTCAGCTCATGCTCTTTGCCTGTCATTAGGTTGACTGAAAGTTAGGTTGAGATAGCATTTCCCATGTGGCGTACGCCATTGACGCGCTTCCAAAGCCTCCTGCAGTCACAGATCATTGACACCACTCAGGCTTCATCTATCAATATTTACAGGCTATGGGACACACTCACTTCTTCCTTCTACGTCTGCTCACCTTTGAGAGTGAAATGTATTTTTCTCCTGCTGTAGAAGATAAAGCCACGTGATCCAGCTGCATACATGAGCAAATTAAGATTTTCTGCCTGCATTTCTGTGATGTTAAGCACAGTGAACGTTAATTAACAGCACTTGTACCAGCGTGTCAGAAGATTTCAATAATTTATTTTAAAAGAAAGGTTAAACTGCTGTTCCTCTTGTGTATGTTCGCACGATGTTTTAGCAAGGCACCAAATGCAGGCGCACCTTGCTTTTAAGGAGAATGGAAGAGGACAGTCTATTTACTCACGCTTCATTGAGCACACACTTATAAATAATCACCAGACTTAATCCAAACCCTTTGCACTTTTCTGCCTTAAATGCCCTCAGGTTATGCACTGTGAACTAGCGAAAAGGATATTGGACATGCCCTCAATAAACCTGCAGCTTTACAAAGGGCCCCATCTATAATATCCTCCAGGGAGAAATGCACTGACATCTACTGATTGAATGTTTTACCTCGCTGCAATAAAGTACAACTTTAAAGAACCAGTGACATCACTATTGTGAATGGTTCCAGGTGCGATAAAGCACATCTCCAACCACACTCTGTCCAATGGTGCTTTACAAAGGCAGTGGAGGGAAAATCTGACCAGTCAAAAATGTCTCAGTTGTTAGAACAAGACAGACACCAATACTGGGTCCAAAGGAATAGGTGGGGAATGGAAATGAAACTCATTTAATTGCAAGTAAAATCAGGAAGGAAAGGTTTAAAAAAAGGATATGACTTACCGTGTTGAAAATCATGAGCTTGACCAGTCACACTCAAGTCTTAACTAGTTAGATTTTGAAGAGTCCCTGAGTTATAGTCAACTGAAGTGTCCTGATTTTAACTGGATTAGAGTTGGATTAAAGTTAAATACCAACAGTACATTAAAATGTCAATTTGGGACACAGAGGCTCTGGTTGGCAGATTGTTCATCAGCGTCATCAATTAGCAAAGAGATATGAACGACCCTCACTTGACCTCTGTAATGCAGCAGGAAGTGATCTGCACTCTGAGGCAATTGTTGTGAAAATTCTTTACATAAAAGATTAATTCAGGCAAATTAGCTCCATGTGCGCGACCCAATTTGAGTTCCTGTTGCATAACGCAGCTTTCTTCACCTCTCCAAAATTCTGCAGCTGTTAGAGAGGGAGGCTGCAGATGATTATGCAACACACACTCACCACACACACACACACACTCACATTGACACAAACAAATCGCACATGTACCAGTGCACCCACAGAAACACATTCAAATAAGACACAAAACACAAGTGAGGGCTAGCAAGTGAATTTTAGATGACCATGCAGCACATTAACTCTTTTGAATAATTGAATCCTCTGAAGTTTAGAAGCCGTCGCCAGGGGTTTGCTTTGTTGTTCCTTGAAGAACAATTAAGAGTGAAAAGGGGGAGCGGTGAAGGGGGGGGGGGGATGAGTCATGCCGACTTTGCAGAGGGGGGGAGGGGGGCATGTGGGACTTCAGACACCCGTCGGAGTTTAAAGAAGCTCTTTGTAGATAATGAAATAGAAATCATGGAAGGAAGAGATTCACTCACAGTTACATAACACGCACATGCAGACGCGGGAAAAATGCACACACAGAGAAAGGTAAGCACTAATTATTTTCCACACATTGCTTTCTGCATTTTTTTTTAAATTAAAACGTTAGAAAATCAGATATGTTAAAAAAAAAAAAAAAACAGGTCATCTTGAGATTATAGTGTTGTCAGAGTTTAGTTATGTTGCCTCTGTCAGAGAAATGGTGGGTTAATGCAGAATGGTATCACCCCTAATGACGCTGTCCGTGGTGCTGAAAACAGGTTCTTTAGACACTGATAAAGGGAGAAGCTTTTCCTCTCTTTCATTTATCGACTACTGATTATGTCTCTTCATCTGTCTCCTGCTCTCCTATCCATCCTCTTTATCTGCTTTTACTCCTTACAATTAGACTCCATTGCAGATTAGCAATGCTGCATGTGCTGTACAACAGTATTGTGTGTTATACAGAGCACTTTTAGCGCAGTCTAGGAGAACAGGCAACACAGGAGAACAAGTGAAAACATCAAGAACTAATACATAAGGCAGAGGATTGTACCTGTAAATGACTTGATTTGGGGAATAGCTGTTACAAAGAATTAAAAGGGTGCTGTTTATTGAGAAAAAAAATGTTTTAATAAGGTTATACGCACATTTCAAACCAAGGTATTACCATTAGTGTGAATAACAGTTTGTTGGGCCCCTAAAAGTCAATGAATGTATGTTTAAGCATTGATCAATTCCACATTTGTTATTCACCAGCAGCAGGGCCCAATCAATGAGTTTAATGATAAATCCTCCCATAGTCACAACTCGTGTTTACATGCAGTGAACCTCTAACAGTTTACAATTATTACTCTAAGTGTGATTATATCAACACTGTAACTCTTTTTTTCCGGCTGAGCGGTGGGTAAAGTCATTATTAAAAGAATGTGCAACATTTTACAAAAAAAAATTCAGCAGAAATCAAGTCCATCCTCTGTAAATGTCTCTGAGACATGACTGTCTACAGTCAGTGAGAATCCCGAGTCTGGCCAGCTGTATTGTTGTCAGAGCTGTGTTTACATCATGTTTACATGGACAGGACAGCCTTGCGTATAAAGCTGGTTATTTGGATGTCACCTAAGTGACAAATATTTCTCGTGTTTCTTTCTAGCCCATTGTGTGTGTGTGTGTGTGTGTGTGAGTGAGTGAGTGAGTAAGTGAATATATAGCAATCCACAGCATTATGTAAAGTGATGAGCAGACAGGAAGATCAAAGTTCGATGCATCCAGTGCGTGAGCTAAAGGCCGATAATGATGCCTGTCCTGGGACAAACCCTCGTTTACCCAGCGTAGAATGTGTGTGGCGGGAAAGGAAAGGGGAGAGCAATGACAGTACATTGATTCTAATGAGGACGCGTTTCTGAGTTACTCCCATTTAGTCCATTTAGCGCAAGATGAAGAACACAAAGAGCGAAGCATGGAGAGAGGAGGCAGGCTGTGGGTGCAGCTACTCTTTCTAGTCATTTCATCACTCTTGTTATGTTCATTTTTAAATCACAAAGTTCAGAACTCTTGCTCTGCTGACACTAAAGACGTGGAACAAGACCAAGCAAAATGTATTGCATCACCGTCACAGGCTAAATAAAAAATGGCCATAGCCACTGTGAAGTCACACAACAGTTTGTAATTGGTCTTTTTAAAGCCTCGGGTTCTGGATTTAGCAGATGCCTTGTTGGTTTTCTGATGTCATATTTGGACAAGAGAAACCAAACTTAAACACTTTTCACACAGCTTAAAGACGTTCCATTCTCCTCTCCACGACAACTGCCTTCAATAGAAATAAGAGTGGAGAAGAGAGGATGGTTAAAAAAAAATATCAAAGGTAGTCGAGCCCCTTTCTAAACAAGCTGCGTTCATTGCAAGGCAACAGATGGCGGGCTTCACACTTTAAGTGAGAGAGAATACGGGAGGGGGTTGTGTGTGTGTGTGTGTGGGGGGGGGGGGGGGGCAGCTGGTGACAGAGAGAGATGATGAAGAAGGGGGGAGCAGAGGTAAAGGAGCAGTACACAGGGTGTGATAAGAAACCTAACAGAAAGACTGCTGTAGGTGATACAGAGGGAGGAGACTGCGATAGAAATTAAACAAAGGAGAGATGAGAAAGAATAAGAGCGAGGGAAGGTGAGAGAAAGTGGAGCGGCTGAGCATCTGCTTATCCTCCGCGGATGTGTTGTTTGCATGTTTTCGATTGGCCACAGCATGATGTATTCAAGCACACATCAAACAAATGTGTAATGTATGTTTCTTTCCCTGCGCAGATTTAAATGAGGGGGGTCCATATGTCAGACACATGACACCTCTCAAAGCTTCACATGCCAACGATGCACTGTTATCCAACTCATTCCTGACCTATTTATTTAATTTTCAAGGAGACCTATTCACTAAAGATGCATTCAGTCCAGCTGGGAAAAGGAAATAATTGTTCAAATAACTGTTTAAATTATAAGATAACAGAGGAAATAAAGCACTATTTCAGAGTTTTAAATTGTGTTAAATACGCTGGATAAATGTGTTGAGAAGATACATTCCTCCCTACGGACTCTCCACTACAAACAAGCATTTAAGCTAACTACTGTTAAACTTAAATGGAGATAGAAGCTTGACTCTTGAAGCTTGAGTCTTGAAAGTCACAGTTCTTCATTTAGTCCAGCACACTTCTTTCAATAAAATCCCAAGCTGATGTTTTAAGTCTTAAGTTTGCGCAGATAAAAAAAAAATAATAATAATAAAGGTTTTTGTTGGCTTTCTTACACAGCAAGGCTAGTTGTTTCGCTAGCTTAGCTTGGCTAACCAACCTCTAGCTTAACTGCTTTACAGCTTCTACCTTCATGTGCTTTCCGGAAATATGCTTTATACAACATTTAGGTGTTCTGAGCACATAAATGGCCCTCCATAGTAGTAATCACGAGTGGGAAACTTGATGATACCCGGGTTGCCAAGAACACTGCACTGATAAACACTGCATGAAAGGCACAATCAACACCGTGTACAATTCTGTGAGTTCGTCCTGTGCATTTAAAAGTGCAACCTTCTTCTTTCATGTGAACAAGTGTGATATTCTTTTTTAAACAAGTGCAATTTTACATTTTCTATTCTACTCTACATTTTTTCTATGGACATCATATACCTGTACAATATTAATAAACCTTCTGGTCTAGAGATCGTCTGGATCCTCATTAAAAAAACTGATATTTCATATCAATATTTTGTACACGTTATGGTCTTAAAAGGTCTAAGATAATAAGTTTAAGCCTCTCCGTTGCTCATACACTTGCATACAATGATGTGACATCTACACCACTTGCCTGTTCACGCAGTTTGCCCTACAGTAGCATAAGAGCATTTATTTTAGCCTGCGTGTGTGAGCCATGCAGGACTCACACTACTGTCCCTGTTAGTTAAATGCGGTATTCATTAAACAACAAACGACTCCCCTACTTTTCTCCTTCCATGCTTCCCACACAGTGCCATCTGTCTTGAATCTATTGCCCTTTCTTCCTCTTTCCATTTCTCTCTCTGTCTCTGTTTGTGTGTGTGACAGTAGTCATGTCAGAGTAAGGCTGGCTGAAGCACTTGCAGCAGTCTGCCTCTTTGATGTTGAGCCCTGTTGAATTAGGCCATCACCCAGCGGTGCTCTGCTGCCTGCCTGCCTACACACATAGTACACTTGTGAGGACACAAATACAAAGAATAACAAATGCAAACTGGTTGCAAGGCATGCACATAAAAAAAGGAGTATTCATGCTGCTTACACAGAAGTGGCTGATGCACACATGTAAATCATGCAGGTCACATAACACCTTTAATAATTTGCCTTAAAACATTTCCACGCACTTCTTATTCTCTCTCCCACTGCTTCTGTTGTGAATAACATCCATATACTGTAAGTCCTCATTTCCTTCTCCGCTCCTCTTTAATAAACATAAATTTGAATTCTTATTCAGTGCGTCTCCTCCGAGGCCTTTATACTATGGTACTTCAAAGCACATGCTCACACTCATGAACACACACAGGGAGAATGTAGGACATTCAGCAAGAATTTATTCAAGAATACAGAAGACGGGGAGGAATTCATTCCCTTTCAATCTGCTCTCTCTCTCTCTCTCTCACAATATGGTGGAATGAATGGTGCCAAAGTGACTAAGGCATGCGGAAAGCCTCCTGAATTACACAAAGAAAAGCTGGTGACCTGGCATTTCATAAAATGAACATGATGTCTTTAAATGGTAAACTCTGTTTAGGGGGAAATATTCACCAAAAGATGAAAAAAAGAGGATTTTTATCCAGTTCTCAAATCTTTTGCAGGCTTTTAAAGGTATCGTTGACATGCTTTTTAAAGCTTGAGAAAAGTTATCGTGATTGAAATAATGAGTTTTAACAAAATCCAAACCTTTCTCAAACTATACAGCTGCATCATTTATATATGTAGATATGGATGAAATATCCCAGTGTAATGTAACGTTGTTGCTGGCAGGGACACATTTGCAGTTTAGTTTTTATAAAACACTGCTGTTCCCCTCTGCTCTTCACAGCCTTTTAGCTTATTTAGCTAACCGTTCTAGCTAAATTTTGATTATTTTTTGGGGCCAATGTTTTTCTAGCTAGCTAACTTTCTAGCTTGCTTGGTGCTTATTAAACCTAAATTCTGATTGAGTGTTTCCAAGACAATATTAAAATAGAGCTCAGGTTGACCGCACCATTTTTCAAGCAGCTCTGATTCCAGAAATTAATCCCTCCATTCAAATCCTCCATTGACAGTCTGGAGGCTACATGTCACTTGTAAATGAGTTTTGTGTTCACAGTTCCACATGCAGCAAACTAATTGCGCAAGTGCACCAACTTTTCCCTTTATTCTTACGCACTTTATTACCATGATTGCAGAAATGGCCGGTCACTACTGCTCATGTTCTTGCAACAAGACAGAATAACCAAAACCATCTGACTTCTATAGTACATCCCTTATTCCATCCCTCAGTAGCATGACTGTTCTAAAGAACAAATGTAGCCTGAGCTGCACGTATAAGATTTGTAATCAAAGCTACAACAAATGGTGTGCACATTACTACAGTATTTTCTCTGTGTGTGTCTCTCTCTTGGCTCTCTGGTGGCCAGGAACAGCCCTGTGGTCAAACTGGAGACCAGCCAGGGATCTTTCCATCAATTAGTTGATTTTTTCCCCCCGCTGTCCATCTCTGCCTTCAACTATCACTCCCTCTATCTTTCTCTTTTTCACTCCATCTCTCTCTGTGTCTGCCTCATTATTTCCACTGTTGTTGGCCTACTGGAAGAACATCGCATTCGAATGTAGGACACTTAAAGAGCAAAAGCGATTTCTTCAACTGTTAAGTAACTGCTCAAAAGATCCTTAAAACCTAAAGGCAGTTTTGGAGGTTTTTGTTCTTTGTGTGTACCTTGAAACTTAGTTTGGAGATCTTGATGAAGGATTTCCGTGAGGAGAGCAAGGTGGTGCCAGCTGTTCACACAAAACAATAGCAACCACTATTTTACACACACACACACACACACAGCAACACAGGCATAAAATTACAACACACAGTTGTGCTTCTCCACGCTCCGTGTCGCACACAGCGTGACATCAATGCATATCAATTACACGGGGAAGTGAAGTTCTATTTCTAATTCAATCGCTCAGCGCTGGTGTCACTTCTCTCACTCCCCAGCCTTCTCCCTGCCTCTCGTGCTCTTTTCGCCACGCTCCCCCCCGTTTCCCCCTCAATTCATTCCCACTGATGCATCTCAGTCATCATAGGGCTGGTGATAGCGGGTGGCGGGGTTAGTGCTCTTGTTTATGCATGCATGTATGTGGGAGTGTGTGTGTGTGTGTGATTTATAATCTTGTTGGAAATTCTTTTGCAAACATTAGGGAGCTTCTTTCTTTTAAGTGCTTTGAAAAAAAAAATCCAGAGTGCATCCTGAACAATAAAACTCTCAAACATTGGTAATTACTCTCGGCTTCCATGACTCAACATACCACTGACCATATCAACGAGAGGGACATTTTCCTCTGATCTCGAGCTCCAGGCGGTGAGCTTCCATGCTATGATGATGAAATAATATTGTGTTACTGCTTGGAAGTAATACACATTTACTGTCTGACATAAGACAACATTTTGGCCCCACTATTATGTTTTTCATTGTTTTTGATCCGTTGATTTTTAATAAACAGTGAATAGTGAAAATCAGGAAGAAAATCTCACCATGTTTCAAGTAAAACTACACATTTAAAAAGGTATGCAATATGACGCTTTTTGCATCACATGAAGAAAACTTTCAGGCAAAGAAAAACATATTTTTCTCGTCTCAGGGCAAAATGAGGGTTGGATTCATGACCATTCAACACTACTACCATGTTTCTAATGATACACAGCTTCATGTAAATGGGTGAAATATCCCTTTAAGACAATGGAAAATGGCCGATTGATTCAGAGGACAGTTCGTCCTGTGTCTGTTTATTTTTAACTTAAAAATTAATCAAACAGCACGAAGAATCAGTTTGATAAATGTCCCTTCTTGTTTCTCCAAGCTCCTGAACCGCAGGTCCAATTTGTCCTTGAGCAAGAAACTTAACCAAGAATTGCTCCCAATGTGTAAGAATGGGATTGGTTACTTCTGACGGTCACTTTACACAGCAACCTCTGGCATCAGTGTGTGATTGGGTGTCAATGGGGAGGTGTGGCGTACGGTGTAAAAGCACTTCAGTAGTGTAAACTAGAAAAACGCTGTACAAGCTCAAGCACCACTTTACCATTTCAAACTACCTTTGTATGTTTAAATCATAGGTCTGTGTACATGTTTGCTATTTCACTTCATGGCTTCAAGGCTTCAAAAAAATTTACATTTCGTCTGGCCCAAGCAAATCGCACATCTGCAAGGTTTCATGAATACATTCATTAAAGGCAGAATCATTCATTCCATCTCTTCTCTCCCAAACGAAGCTGAACTTGCATGTTACATCACATTCTGGTAAAACCAAACGTGTTTGAAGAATAATGTATGTGTTGGATAGTCCTTAAATAAAACCATGACACATCACATTTCTGGAGGACTGTTAATCATGTGATATTTATCATACTTCACAACAAGACTTGAAAGAAAAAATCCAGCTTGGGATTTTTCCTTTGTAGGCATTTATCAAATGTACTGCGTGTTCCCTGTGCTCCATGTTTAAATCTCTATTTCTGTCCGTCTTTCTCTCCTTCTCTCTCGCTTGTAGATCATAACCATTTGAACAATGCAGCCTTGTCTCCCCTGGGTCCTGCTATGGCCTTGTCTCACCCTCATAACAACCTGGGAATAGGCTTCAACAAGTACACCTCGCTCAAGGCAGTGGGTGAGTATGACTACACACACACACACACATCCAAACACACAACAATGTATTAGAAACACGAGCCTTTACAAACACTGCACATCATCATGTTTGAGCAGTTAATAATAGATATAAAATAGTGATGTGACGTAAAAAGGCAGATAAAGAATGCAGGCTAACTGTGCAGTTAAGTGAGGCTAAATAGCAAACACTGTAAACAAACCTGAACCAGGATGATGATGATGGATTCTACACGTCGCTCACACTGAGTGGTAAATGGGTTAACGTAGAGCAAGCACCATTACGCTAATGAATTTATTATGAGTCTGACTCTAATCCAATCTTGCCGATTCATGAATCATGCTTGAATGCAGTGGTGGATGTTTTTCTTTTTTATATGCAATATTAGATCAAGGCAGCCATTATAACAATGATATGGCTACTTTCATGTATCCAACAGCCCAGATGTGTTTTTTCCCACTGGTGTGACTGTGTCACTGGGATCCAGTGTCTTAAAATATCACTGCCGTTCTGCGTTTCAAAGAATTTGCAAAAGTATTGCGCACATGACTGGCAGGTCGGGCTTGAACTCGACTTGGTCTGTTAGTGTCATGGATTGGGGGACTTCACTTCACCCCTCCGATGGCAAACTAAAGTAATTATATGCAGAACATAATGGGTCCAAATGATACCGTGATACACCAGATCTTAAAACATAGGTTTTATGCAGTAGCAGCAAAACAAGATTGCGTATCTTTCCCACTCCTAAACAACGGAAAAATATTTTAGCCGCTGACCAACAGAGGTGCTCGGCTTTCTTACAGTCAAAAAAAAAGTTAATTATTCAGGTACTATGATATACTTCAGAAACAATGCAAATACACTCAACGTTTTACAAACAGATGCATTCACAGCTGCACTCCAACCTCCACTTAATTAATTGTCTTAAAAAGGCACAAATTGTAGCTATTTAGCAATGAGCCAGATGCAGGCACACCTGGCTTTAAACGGAACAGGACAAAAAATTCTGATTGATTTTAATCACTTCAAGCGGAAAAACAGACCTAGAAATGAGAAATCAACTTGAAAAAAAACCCTTACCACATGACAATTAATTGTGCATCCAAATTATGTTCTGTTTAAAAAGCAAAGGGGGCTTGAACAATCCCTGAGTGCACACTATTTGGTTGTTGTGGGTGGGTTGATCATCTGGTAAAGCTGAGTAACCAACATACTGAAGGTTAATGCAGCACCTTTTTTTTATAACTAGTACTTGAGAATGAGTTATTGAAATAAAGTTTTAGGATGGCATAATTATCTGGTAAAAGATGACATAACTCCTAATTGAATGCTAATACAACTATTTAAAAAAAAAGAAAACGCACACTCAGGATTAGGCAAGCGTCAGTGGGTGGTAGAGGACTTCTCCATGTCCCTTTTTTTTCAGCCCAGCTATCTTTCTCTTGAATGCCAGATACAGACTGCATGATTTTGACTCTCAATCGTGGCAGTATCTGTGGTAGTGGCTCCGAAACGATGGTCCTATAACACACTATGGGAGAGGATCAAAGATGACTGTACTGATGTGTATAATAACAATAACATAACATAACTTATCTCAAGCACTCTCTGTAAAACGGTCATCCCAAGTGTAGCTATGACCGTCTTCATATTTTTCCATTCTTACTTTTTTTTCTCCTGCTTTCTCTCCACACACATGAAGCCCACTATGGCAAGAGCTCGCTTTCTTTTGACCACCATAGAAACCTCAGCATCAACAACGATGATGCTAATGACACTGTGTGTTGACTTGCCTCACAGCCTTTTCTCTAGGTACCTCTAGGATACACTGTGTACTTGCAGGTTGTACCAGACATTATAAGGTCCATGTCGCACAGTGTGGCAATAAACTTAGAAAATTGCCATTTTTGGGAGGCATAAGATACAAACAAACACACAAGGACACCCACCCAAAAAGAAAACACACATCAACATTGGCACACAGCCATGGTACAGTACATCGTTCTACCTATAGGCACACTGAAGGGGATAAGGGCATACAAATGTACAGAGACACACAAATACCATCTATCATCTGATCAATGCAGACAGACAAGGACACAGTGACGATGATGATGGTCGACAGGTTGACACATGAACATGTACTGTTTTGTGACACAACATGCACAGAACGATGAGAGAGAGCCCATCACAGCTACCAGACAGAGAACATAAAGTAAACACGTCCTCAAAGACATTCAAGATAAAGTTGAAAAGCCCCTCCCCCTCAGAGCTACATACTGTATGTTCTGTTTGTCCAGTTTCTGTTCGAAATTATGTTTGCATTCAAGAGTACTGCAGCTTCACCCCCTTTTTTACAGATTTTTATGGGGAAAAGTGTAACTTTACTGTTTGGGTCAGCTTGGAATTGTTTTGGTTTGGCATCTTTTGTCATTGCTAATAAACTTCCTGTACCAACCGGACATATTTTAAAAATGTGTTATATTATAGTTAATGTACATCCCTCTTATTTCACATTAAAAAAAATCAGAGACCATATTAAGTAGTTTTTTTTAGCATTCAGGCAGTAATAGTCAATTTTGTTGAAAAAACATTTGATATGGACTGGAGAGAGTAAAAATTCACTCTGAGTTGCTTGAACATGCTAACTCAAGTTGACATATTGTTTTCAAAAGTATCAAGCAGTCTCTTATTGTAACATATTCAGTGTTTTTTCAATCAGTTAAATTACTTTTGTATGAACAATCTACATATTTCATCATTAATTAGCCAATACCAGGCAGCACTTGCTAGCAAACATGACAAAAAAGTAATTGGTCACTTTCAGGCTAAAATAGCTGAGGGGTTAATGTCATCAGTTATTTTAAAGGTAGACTCAGTAGAGTTGTTTGTTGCAGCATGTAAACACTACAGTCATACCCTCCGCCTGGGCTTAGCGCTACCAGAAGCATGCACTTCACTGCAGAGTGCACGTTTGCTTTTACCAACACTGCAAGTTACCGCATGCTAGCAAAGCAAATCACTGGTGTTTGGCACCTGCCTGTCCAACAAGAAAGTAGACAAACTTTAACCGCAGATTAAAGTCTAAAGAAGATTCACCCTCGTTGATAACAAGCTTTTTTCCACTTTGCTTTTCGCAGGTGATTAAATGTTCTCTTTTTGATGCTACGTCTGCATCGGTTATATTCCCCAGTTTGGATCAAGTCCAATCGCTCGAAACTAAACCTGTTCACCTGTCATTAACTTGGGGAAATCAAAACAAAGCAGAACATTCCAATCCCGGCTTTTATTTTGGAGGAAAAGTAACGGTCTCTCCCTTTCACACTTTTTTATGCAAATACTTTTTTGTATTGTCCTGCCTGTCCTCCACTTATTGAGACAGAAACATAAAATAACACACAATCCAGTCACTCTTGTGCATCTGCTTTCCTGCATGGGCAAAATAAAAACAAACAAAATAACTGCCAAGTCCAGAGATCCTCTCTGTGTGGACAAAGTCATGGCTAGGACACACAGCACTTTAAGAGGAGGAGAGCTGACCCTGCACTCAGTGAAACTGCATGAACCGAGCTGCTTTATCTTTGTAATAATGATATAACACAGGAATGTACTTTGTTTTCTCTAAAACAATGCAAGGTATGAATGTTAAAATGAAGAAAATAAAGTGTTTGGAGCAAATGGGGGGGGGACAGCACAGCAGGTCAAAAAGGTCAGGACTGTGTGAGGGCAAGCCTATGCCAGGTGTAGCAGCAGGAGGAGTTTGGCACAAGCATCTCTGAGAGATCTGTCTTCATTAAGTGAAGACAGGCGGACTGGCAGTGAGATGCTTCAGGTTAAAGGGTGAGAAAGCTAATTTAAAAGGTGAAAAGATGTTGATCCTTGTTCATGTTTTAAACAAACAACAAGGTGGCTGAAGTGTTTATTAAAGTCTAATGACTCACTTTTTCTTTTTCTTTTTTTACTCGCTCTAGCTTTTAGGTTCAGGTACACACTTTGTTAACAGGAGTGGGCCACCTGGGGCACTGACTTATGCAGAGTTGCATGATGTCTATGGGCACATGCACACAAATGAATTACTTTTGTTACCCCTTCTATCTCCACTAGTGGTGTGTGCTTGTAAGTAACAACATTTCTCTTGATTCTTTAGGGACTTAAAAACAAAATGTTTGTGCAAAGTATTCTAACTACCAAGAAAATTGCATTCAAATGTGTGTATGGGAAAGAGCCAATTATAGATCCTCTGGCCACCCCTCTGGTCTTGGTCTTGGCTCTGTCTTGATTCCTAAATGTCTTGGTCTCACGTAGCACTCTGGTCTCAGGAATGTCTTGGTCTCAGTTACTGAGGTCTTGACTCCAACACCACTGTAACCATTTAAAGGCCAAACCTATGTAGTTCTAATGCGTGGGATTCGATTGGACCCACAGGCCTGACTTCAGGCTGCTGCTGGATAGAGAACAGAAGATGATGTTTCGTTCTCCATTAAATAAAGGAGAAAAGAAATAAGGGAGTGAGAAAGAAAGAGCAGATGGAAGGCACACCATACACTCACAAAGGAGTTCACTCTCAGGTGCTCCTGCTGGCAACATGTGTGGAAACACTCAACTGGACGGCAACAGCAGTTGTTAAGGGAAGGAGGGCTGCGGTAAATTCATTGGATCAAAGCTGTCCCACATTTTCCTGCCCTGGAAAGAGATGCGAGCCAAATGTTCTGCTGCTGTAGCTAAAAATGCAGAACTAAACTCCGAAACAGAAAGACACACACAGCACGTGTCCACAGCACGTAATAAATAGGTTCTACCAATCGTTTCCAAAAAAAAACAAAAATAAAACTGTGCAAGCAATATTAGAGAACAGACGTGTGTTTAAACCTAAAGCTTCACCAGCTCTTGACATATTAATCCCACAGTGAAAGAAACGTAGATGTGACGCAGCGTTTTAAAAAACAGGCGACTCTAAGCTGCCATAGCCATGTGATACTGCACATTCAACTGCACAGACACAGACACATCAAGCGGTTTATTCCCTTTTTAAAGAGCAAAGAATCCATGTAAATGTGCTCATTGTTGCATGATGCCTGGCACATGTGCCAGAATATGTACGTAAAATCCACACACATTCATGTGTGCAATCATTCAAATATACACGCTAATCCTCGACACGTTTTTTCCGATTATGCAAAATGTGAATGAAAGCAAAACAGTCTCTTTTCAATCTCCTCTTTTGAAGTCATCCGTTTTAGGATAACTTTTCTGTTTTGTAAAGAAAAAACATTCCTCTGAACTCTTATTTTATCAGTTGTATTCTCATGCTGCAGGCCTAGAAACACCCAAAAGTCATTTTATTACGTACTGACAGACTGTAGAGTAGAAAACGAAAAAGGCTGCTTTGTCATGTTTAAAGAAAAACTATCCAATTGCTCTTAGTGTAACTTAAATGGTTATAGTTGAAGCAGGACTGTATTTAATCCCTGCCCCAGTTTGGAGAATTGACCTGAGGGAGTGAATGATTACCAGCGACTGTGTTTCTCTCCTCAAGAGCTGCTGTTTAAGTGCCTGGAGTTACACAATGGACCCACATTTGAAGTGTTCAATAAGCAATTACCAGGCTGTTATAGCGCTAGAGACTTCCCTGAAATGTGTGAAAATGAAACCACTCTGAGGCGTTCTGAAATGACAAATATAGGACACTGCTTTCAGTCATTTCAGTTGCTGTTAAACATTATAAATGACTCAACAAGAAAACAAGCAGAGGGAAACAGACAAAATTTAATTTGTTTTCAACCAGCCAACTGGATGACTTCTGTTTGCAGTCTTTATCTTAATATTGTCCAAACACTCTGGTTTCAAATAATCGATGCTGCACAAGAATAATCCACATAAAGCACTATTTTTTGGAAAGGGCTGTTAAAAAGCTGAAGTAGGTGGAAAAAATAACCAAAGTGTATGGTACAACACCATATTGTACCGTTTCCTCACGTAATAAAAAGAGGTCTGTTAGCATCAATCCTGATTATAGTTAATGTTTAAAATTCATGCTTACATTTGGTCCCTGTAGGCCCTCTGTGAATAAGCCTTCGCAGTGTCTCACTTTAGTCCCAGACGACACTGTTGTATCTTTGTCTTTTTTAAAGAACTAACAGACAGCTCAGTTGATGAGTAAAAAGTAAAATCCAATTCCTGAAATCAAACGTTTAAATTTTCAACCATCCTCTTGAGCTGTTTGGTTTGGTTTTTGTTCTGTAATGAGTTTCTTTTTGCATGGTTAAGCTAAAGTAGAAAAAGGCAGGGTTGAATTCAAACACGAAATAAAGTACTCTTAGCGTAAGACTGGCTTTTTTTTTGGATTCGTGTACTCACAAATGTTGTTAAATATGAGATAAAGTCATTTTACACATGCAATTAAAATGTGATCAATAATGATTAGTAAATAGTGAATTTTAATTAACCATGTCTTTTCTTTTATTTCTCTTCCTCCATTGTCTCTCCACCAATCCAGACACAACTCAAAGAGACTTCTACAAGAGCTATCCAATGGTAGACTACACCCACCGCCAGTCACCACCCACTTTCCAGCCAATCAACTTCCACCCAAAGGACAAGCCCTTCCTCCCGCCACCCGACATCCATGCGCCACTGGCCATCACCATTAACGCGTCCCAGATCCCCAAACCTAAGATCGCCAAAACCAACACCCATCCCCTCACATCCAGTTCAGCTTTCAAGGCGTGGGACCCCAGCAAGAGCCACATCCAGCACCCGGCAGTCTCCCACATGGGCCTACAGGCACAGCCTCAGCACCATCCCATCCAGCAGCATCAACAGCATCAGCAGCATCAGCAGCATCAGCAGCATCAACAGCATCAACAACACCAACAGCATCAGCAGCACCAGCAGCACCAGCAGCTGCACCAGCAGAACAGCCGGCGCCAGGCCTACTCCAACAAGAGGCAGTTCAGCATCGAGACACTGCCCGAGCTATTCTCACAGCCTCTGGGCTACGGTCACTCGCCACACATGCACCCAAAGCACAAGGGACTTCCAACCAACAGCAAGACAGAGGTCACCGTCTGACCATGGAGATAAAAGTGAAGGATGCCAAGCGACATCATACAAAATGCTCAGATATCTAATATATCTAAAGCTGTGATGGCAAGAGGGAAGCAGGCAGGCAAATATCGTGCTTACGCTGATTTTTTTTTTTTATCTGTGCAATTTCCTCATCGATGTTATGTGGGTTACATTTGTGTACTTTTAAAAACTGCTGGATCAAAACAGCAACAGCAGATAAGTAGTGAAAGTGGTGGATCGGCAGGTGTCGGCTGTGACTCTTTGAACCAGACGTCTAAATTATTGAGTGGCCTCTCAGTGTGTTGGCACAGCTCTCACCTTCTCCCTTGCACCTCAATGACACTCTGCACGGCTCTGTAGCACCACTCCACCATGCACAAATGTTTAAATCCAAACCGCAAATCACAATTTACCCCAAGAAGTAGCCCGGATGCACTCTGCTAAATTCTTCTGAGACTGTCAGGGAGGCTGGAAGGGGGAGTGTTTCCCCCCAGACGTTGGCTCCCCATCAGCAGAGACAATGCTATTGTGTTGTCAGCTCCTATTGCCCTCCAGTCCCTGCAGAGAGAAAGATATAAGCCTTGCAATTCATAGCAGATAGAAGGGCGGGTTGGGGGTGGTTATTCATCTCATTCCAGGGGCAAATGAGATGAGAAGGCTCTGAACCGTGTATGCACACGCACTACACACTTGTCAAAAACTACAGAAGGCTCCCCCAGCAGTGTCAGAGACCACAGGCATCCCACTGATACACAAGCAGATGCACACTTGTGTCTTGCCTCACACTGATCCTTAGAAACTGGGGAGGAAGCGAATACACAAGAACCCTCATTGGTATTTGTAACAGTTTGTCAGGCTGCCTGCTTCGGTCTCCCTTGTCTTGTGTTGTTTTCAGATGTTGAGAAATTGCAGGACATGTCACGATGTCGAAAAAAAAAAGAGCAAACGAGTCCATGTGTACAGAAAGGTCATCCAAAGTCAATGCACCATTGCAAGTGATTCCCCAGCATGTCAATTCCCATCTGATTGGAGTGTTGGAGAGTCTGAAACCACTTGTCTAATTGCCTTGTGATGTACATCACAACCTGTAAATGTACTTATTTGGAATGCAAAAACTTTCGACTGCTCGCACCAAAAGAAAGAAGTCTATGAAATGTTTTCAAACGCACACACAAAGCTTTTTCTCCATGAAAATGGACAAATTTCAACAGTTGCATTCATTCAACAGTCGTACAATTAAGTGATAGCACCAAACTACTTGTATATATTCATTGAGGCAAGCTAGCTAGTTTTGGATGTTTGGTAAATACTGTAAAAGCGAAACCTGGATTTGGTTAGTTTTTCCTTTTCCAACAGAGCCACCCAAGGTATATTTAATCGATGAATGGCCCAGCTGCCTTTCATCCTTTTGGTTTATTCTTCATCTATGCTCTTGAATTTGATTCAGCTGCTCGTTGTGTTTGATTCTTATTCAAACGGTTATTCAAGTAAAGATGCAGATGTCAGACTCCAAGACAAGCGTTTGAAAGTATTAATGCAACTCTCCCTCCCTGAAATTCTATGACTGCACTTGCTTGTACAAAATAAGCATGATCCAAAGAGCTAAAAAAAAGCTATGTGTATGACATACAAGCCAGCTTGCAATTGGTGGAATGTCTTAAAATCTTTTGTACTTTACAGCATTTCCATGATGATTGACACTTCTCTGTGTTTTTAGTAAACAAACTCAATTTTGCTTCCTGAACCTCAAAATCTCTTCCATTCACGCCTCACACTCCCACTTCCTCATCCCCCACACTACAACTGGTGTGATTCACTAATTGAATTCACCTTCATTTGTTATCATTCGGAGACCAGCCATGCCACAGTGCATATTGCCTGGCACATGCATCGGGCAGGTGGTTGGCACCTAATCAAACGTAAGTGTTCACCTCAGTCCAAGGACATAGTTTTTTGTTTCCACATTGGTGGGGAGACACAGCATGGGGGAGATATGGGGATCGCCTCTCGTTGACTTTCGTTACTTTCCTACATCTAGTCACATTTGTACGCATTGATTTGGAAAGACTTGCTTGAATGGTGCCTGAAGTTCCCAATCCAGCAAGTCTTAAAATGGCTGAAATGCTTCCATCGCTTTAGCTGTCTTCTTCATGTCTTCTGGAGAGCATTGAACTACCCAGCAAACTATTACAATTAAATAAAAAATAGTTTGCCTCCAACTGTAATATATTACATGTTAAGTTTTAAGTAATAATGAAACAAACAGTCCTGTCATAATTGCTTACATTTTCTTATCTTACTTCACAGGCAAAAAAAAAAAAAAAAAACTGCACATATTTCAAGATGACCCACTTTGGATGTGTGCCTTTTTCCAGACCCTCTCTAAGCCTGTCAAGCTGTTTACATACCCATAACAATCTGGACTGTTGTATTGGACTCTAACCTGCTTGTTGTTCTCTCTGTCTCAGTCATTGGAAGTATTATTGGACGCAACAAGGTTTTACCTTGTACAATATCTGCAGTTGATCATTACAATATATGAAGCTGCATATGCGAAAAATGATTCTTGCGAGCTTTTAAATACACACTAACACGATGTACCTGTATGACTTCGAGTGTCCCAATGTAACCAAAGATGCCAGGGTGTCATGGAATATTAATGAAATGACGCCCCGACAGAACCGGAGGGCAGAAAAAAAAAAAAAAGAGAGAGAGAGTGTTATCAATTGCCGGGTGGTAGCTGTTTCATATCAATGAGAATTCGGCAAAGTCAAAGTGAAAACTTTGAAATAAAAATCATTGGTTGGGAGATTTCAAAAGTTGCAGAATAAATGAAGAACAACCATCTTTTATGTAATTCTATGCCCTCACCATAGTCGGACAGTATTCTGTGCTTTCCCCCCTTTCTGTTTAGTTTCTCTCTCTCTCTTTTGTGGCTCCTCAGCAGCCTCCTCGCTGTGTGTCATCTACCCCTTCACCACCCTCTGTGCCTCCATATCCATGGAGGGTTAAGCGATGAGTTCCGAGCACTTGTCTGCCTTTTTGTACCCGTTGTTCCAAGCTGTTGTTAAGCACGATATTCTCATTGGGTCTTCATAGTCGCATGTGTGTGTGAGTGTGGAAGAACTATAATTCATAATTAAATTGAAAAAAGGCCTTCACCGTGTGGCTGATCTACAATCCCCCACGCTCACACAAATGTGAAAAAAGTCAGGCATAATAACACTCAAAAGGACAAGCACACGCTTGGGTGTAAATGAACAGATGCTAACATATACTATTTACATCTTGAGATTAGCGGATGCCGACATGGCATCCTAAAAGATGAACCAAGTGGATTTTACTTTAAATGCATTTTAATTTTTGAATCCATTGATTTTTCTTCCAATCAGAAATGCCAGCCAAATTCCCTCATTTGCATCTCAATTTCATGGAGTAACGATTGTGCACAAGAAAATATAGTACGTGCAGCAGAGTTAAACTTTAACGAGAGCGGATAAATTAGCAATATAATGCTTGTTTGTAATGCTCCAGAGGTTTCTTCACTTTACCTCTCCAAGATGTGGAAAAAAAAAAACTCTTAAGGCAAGCTGCTCGGAGCTGCTGGCATGCTTTCGTAATAAGGGATCAGTTGAGAATGGGGATCATGAATACAAAGGCATCAATGGGATTTTCATTGCGTGAATATGCATCAAACACATCTGCGCTTATGCTCTTGCCATCGTTGCACAGTATGAAACAGGTTTCTCTCCATCCCTTCCGCTGTCTCTTTGACTTTTACTCCCACGAGGTGCCACACTTTAACTGGGTCACTTCATATGAAAAGTTTTCCGGCCTCTTAAAACCCTTCCAAATGTTTTCTCTGGGGTCGTCCTTAATCACTCGGAAAGCATTAGAGGTTGAGGACAAACTAGGAACGACAGCAAGTAAACAAGCAATATACGTAAAGCAATAAGGGCCTGACCGTCCTCACCCCCTCTTCTTATCTTTTTATTTGTTGACATGTACTCTCCTCTTGAGTTTAGGGGTGGGTGCTAATGAGGGTATTGAGTATATAACCAGAGGGAGAGCTGAGCTAAACGAATGGGCTCTGCAGGCGGCAGGAGACGAGAGTGAAAAGAGAGATGGGGTTGCATGTACTCAGCTGATAAAGCAATGCTCGTTTTTCTATCTGATTTTATCTCTAAACACTTAAAACCTGGGTTTTGTCTCTCTGATGAGCAGCTTAGAAAGCATTGTGTAGCCAAATGTATTCTCAGTTGCACAATTTCAACATTGTTTTCTGTTGGGGTTGAGTCACTTCATACTTCTGCACCACTGGATGACTTAACAAACAGCACTGGAGGTGGAGACAAGGACTGCTCAAGGATGTACAATTAAATGAGCGGAGACTACGGTGACTCCTTCTGGACAAACAGAGCCTCAGGACGGGCTACCAGCAAACTCACAAGGACCAACTACGTCTTCTCAACTATCCTCAAAGTTTTAAGGCACGATCGCAGGCTGGCAAGCATTGTGACAGGCCGATCCATGAGCATTTGGGGATTTGCATAAGTGGTGCCACAATCACAAAATGCAACCATGCTGCTGTGCTGGAACATACCTTTTTGTTATGACTTTGCTGTGGTCAGGATATTGCTAATGCTGGATAGATTTCATTGAACACATTTGGACAAAGGACTACCTGAAAAGAACTGTTGTTAGAGCTGAATCCAAGACTGAAAAAGCCTCTGTTGAGCGACAGTTTTTGCCTCTGTTACAATGTAAATACACACATACACAGACTGACACACAAACACAGCCACAGAGGTGTAACACTAATTATATCTTCCATACAATTAACCACGACTTTGTGGTACAAACCAGGACCAAAAGCCTTGAATCAGGAGAAGCTGAGTACATCTAACTGATGCTCTAATCCAAAACGGTGTGAATGCTGAGACTGTTTTGGATCATCAGCTTAGCATGTGTTTACTTAATCTCTCCTGATTAACGATAGACTATGGCGTCACTTGCTCAACTCCGAGCTAACTGACTGTTGTTTGTAAAACTTCTACTCTATAAAAGAAACAATGCAAGTATTCTACCACAGGTTATCTGAATGCAACCTGGTAGACATACTTGGGCTCTGTGATCCCTAGCAATATATAGATAATTGTGTATGGTTCAGTTGTTTCTTTGTTTTTCTGTCAGTTTGTTTTTTGTACTGTGTTTTTTCGAGGTTTAAACTTCTGTCAAAAACAATGGGGGGGGGTGGGGGAGATGATTTGACCAATGGGGCGCGTGCCCAGATTTTATAGTCCTGGCTGCATAATCCTTAACCGCCCCACCCCTCCAACCCAACCCTCAAATTCCTTTACAACCAGAGGATGTAAATTGTTTAAAGCTTGTGATCTTTTGAGTTACATTGTATGGTATACATGCACTCATGTGCTTAATGTTAAAAGATATTGCATTGTATTCAAGTGCTTTGCCAACACATTAGCCGAAAGATGAAAGGAAAATTTCTTGTACAGCTTTTGCATCTGCAAAAAAACAAAAAAAACAAACAAAAAAAAACAGTCATGCTTTGTTTCATGATCATTTCTAAAATAGGCGGCAATAGGCTGCCTTGGATTGCGATGTACTACTTGTGTATATATGTATGCTGTACCACTTGTCTGCTGTGAAATTTGTTGACTACTCAGCTTATATAAGGGCTTTTTATAGAATTAAAAGCAGACTGGGCAATCTGACGTCACTCGGTAATTCAAGACAAATTTCTCTAGAGGTCTTTTTGTTAGGGGTGAAGGGATATTAACAGACTTTTCATGCATACAATATGTTCTATAAAAACGTTTTGACTGACTTACTGATATGTCTAAAGGCACTCATACGACGTTGGCCCATGTGTCCTGTTTGAATAAATCTTTCAAGAAATACAGCATTTGTTGTTAATTGGACACGTGTTAACTGGCTGTTTCTCCTCAGGTGGATGAGTATTATAAGAAATACAAATGTAAATCTTTTATTGGGTCATTTGAAAAAAAGGTTAAAAAAATAAACAAAATGGTTTTTGCCAATTTGGAGAGAAAAAATGCTTGCAATGAGGAATAAAACAAGAAAAGGTAACACAAAATGACGTGTTTTATGAACTTTCAATGCCTCCTCACTTTAAGCAGAATAACAAGCTAGCTTTTTAGCTCTTTATACTGTATGTGGTAGCAAGTTGTTAGCCTAGCACAAAGACTGGGAAAAATAGAATCAGTTACCTGTGCTCCATCCCATCTGCCACCTCTAAAGCTCTTTGATTTCAGTAACAAAAAACAAAGTCTAAAGAGGAAATTTTGATATGTTGATTTAGGCTCTTTATTGCTGTCTCCATCTTAATTGCTATTCTAGCTTAACTTAAAGAGCTAAAAGAGGTTGAGCTAACCGGTTCTACCACCAACCTCTGTAATTGTGGTAATTAGTTACAACTACCTGCCACTTCCCTTCTTAATTTGATAAATCTCAACCAAAAATAAAGTGTAAAGAGAGAAAATGTTGATATGTTGAGGCAGGCTCTTAAATGTTATTTCCAGCTGCTAGTTATCCCAATTTAGTGCAAAGACATGGGGAAAGGGCTAGGGTTGCTGACCAGTTTCAACTAATTTGTTCGAACACACTCAGGAAAATGTAATGGCAGAAAATATTTTGACAAGAAAAGCAATTAGGACAGCACTCTAAAATTGTGAATTGAATTGCCACATTCATCATGTAACAGGCAATTTTCTCAAATATGCACAGGCAGGACTAATTTACACTTGTCCAAAATAGGAACTAGCCTATCCCAGCAAAAAAGATTTTCCACCATACATCTTTCAACGCCAAAGTAAATGAGCTTGTTTTACTCGAGGTACATTAGGCTACATCGGCGATCTAGTATAAACACACGGTGAACAAAATACAAAAATACAAATCCTGAAGGAACATCTGTTATCACTTCACAAGAAACAAATAGTCAATGAAATGTCCTCATTTAAACCAATGAGAATAAGATTACCTAAACAATGAAATCAAAAGGTTTCTCTGTCTCCGTCCACCTCCGTGTCACATATTTACAATTTCTATGTAATGTAAGTCGCTCAGAGTGGGATTATAACTTATAAAATGTCTAGCCACGGATGATTTATCATCATTATGTTCCCCTATCTGTGTCTTTAATTCTTGTTTTGTTTGACCCACATACAATATAAATTGCATTGACATGTTAACAAATAAACTAGTGTTGCAAGTAACCCCACCTTGAAAAAGAATATTTTGAAACATCAGCATTAGACTCACTATTAACCACTGAAGTTGAACACTCATACAGGGTAAAATCGATCACTAAGGAGGGCAAGACCGAAACAGCAGACATTAAATGTAAAAGCTTCATCTCAACAGTGTCAGAGCTTGTCAAAAAAAGCATCCAGGGAAAATAAAAAAACAAGTGACTGAATGGAGATGGAGTTCACCATGAGGGTAAATTCTGACACTTCATCCCTGAAACAACAACCTCTAAAAAAAAGCATGCAGGATATATATATATAAGAAGTGCAGGATTATCCAAAATGTTGGAGATCTGCTTCAAGCTTTCATTTGACCCAGTTAAGGAGTTCCTGAGCTTGATTCTCCACGCGGTTTACTTTTAAGTGTACTGTTTAGTGACACGGATCAAAACAGAAAGGAAAGAAAATATCAAAATCTAACTAAATATGGACAAACTTATACTGAGAGATATGATATCGAAGCCCTGTTCCTTCATCCTGTGAAACTGCCTAAACTCAGCTGCAACATGGTAAGAAGGCGTCTCTCTATCTTTTTCTTCCTCTTCTCTTTCTACCTCACTCTTCTTTCATCCCCTTATGTTTTTACCAAACATCGCCTCCAGACTGGATCTCCCAAAGAGGCGTGTTGCCACTTAATATGTTCTGACATCATCTGGGATTTGGCTGGATGTGTTTCCTTTGGCTTAAAAGCAAGCTGGCAGTGTGGGTTTTTTTAGAGCCCTTAAGTGTATGTGATGTCATCTGACAGCACGTAAAACCTTTCGCGTTGCCATGTTTTCCAACAAAAGAGCGGTAGATACTTTGGTAGCAAAGCTCAATCATAGGGCATTAATGACAGTAAAAAGATAGTTCAGTGAAGTAATGAGTGATGCAAGAGATGATACACATTAACTAGTGAGGTCAATATCTTAAATCTCAATCAGGGAAATCATAATCAAGACCTTTCAGTGTGTTTAATGGACTTTCCTCAAGTAATTGCTTCATACTTGGCGCAGCTGCTTCCTCACAGCAGGATCAATACTCTAATCCCGTTAAAACAGTCTGCACAGTTTGTGGAATCCATTTGTAATCTTTTATCCCAAGCTTGTGTTCAAGACATTTAAATAGAATCAGTTAATTAGTTTTGACTCTGATAATAGGATATCCAATTCAACCCAAAAAGAAATAAACACTGTCAATTAGAGCATTCATTATTTGTCATTATAAAAAATCCTTAAGTACCGAGACAGAGATAATGAAAAGATCATTACCATGTAGTGTGAAGAGGAGATTGGGTGTTCCTACAGCATGACCTCGAGTGACATCTACAGAAATTGACAACTTCAAGTGCCAACCCATACTCTATGATTGGCTAACAGCCTGTTCATAGATGGGACTTAAAAAAAGAAAGATAAGTCCTTTAGTATTAGTAAACAGTAAATTGACTGGAGCTTGAATAACGCTTTTTCTAGTCTTCTGACTACTCAAAGCGCTCAAAGCACACTGCAAGTAACACATTCATATGAGGAAGCAGCAGCAGGAGCATTTTGGGGTTGAGTGCCTTGCACAAGGACACATTGGATATGTTCAATGTAATATATGATCAAACTCTCAAACTGAGCAACAGCGGGAAACAAAATTTAAGTAAATAATTAGTGGGGGCAGAAATAGAAAATAAAGCCTCTGCGTGAGAAAAACAGGTCTGACTTCCAACAACGTGGTGCTGCTTTAAATTGCCCGCTCACAAACAATTGAATACTTAATATTGTCCATTTATGCAGATGGCTGGAGGAAAACAAATGCATGCATATGTAATGTGATAAAAGGGACTAATTTGTCCGAGGCATGATTGCACATGCTCAAGCATTAGCATTGCAATAGAACAATGTAGACAGCAGTGTTTTGTTAAGCACACATAGACACAGTCAACTGCTGCACAAGCCCTAACAAGCAAAGAAGACGAGTTAAGGCAGGAGATGCGTCACTCCAGGCAGATCGCGCTGAAGAGCATATACTGTAGCTCTCTATGTAAAAACACTGCTTTGCTGCCATTTCTCCCAAAGGCCTTCATGTGAAAATCATCCACAAATATTCATTCAGTTCAGATGCCAGTACAAAATAAACCTCAGGTTCAGCCTCTGCACATATTCTTTACTTGGAAACCCCTTGAACCACGGTAATGGTCATTCAAGTATTTAAACCCATCATTTATAATTAATAATTGTTCACATTTTTTTTTTTATTTGCCTACTGCAAGAAAATGTCAACACAATAACAATACACAAAAGAGATATACCAGATACCCCATGGAGATCCAAAACATAATTGGGTAATTTTGCCAAGGGTTTAGCTGTCCAAAGAGCCACTGGGCATTTGTGTTTGTGTGTGCGCGCGTGCATGTGGGTGGGTGCAGGCAGGGTACTGGGCATCATCTCCGGCTGTCATAGATGCCACAGTTCATTTGTGTGTCTTAAGGGTTTGGACCAAATCCATCACAGAGAGCACAAGAGCCAAATGCCACAAACCATATCCACAGTACAACCTCTCTCTCTCTCTCTCTCTCTCTCTCTCTCTCTCTCTCTCTCTCTCTCTCTCTCTCTCTCTCTCTGTCTATCTCGCCCATGGCATGTTCAGGTCAGAGGACACTGGAATATTGCATTACTATTACTTATTCAGTTTTTTAGATACAGGAGCCTTGCTGCATACCAGCAGCAAAAACAAACCTTTTATTGACCTTAAAGATAACTGAGTTAATATTTCGAGAAACGTTAGTGTTATTCATGAATTTATTTCATCGTCTGAAATGATCTACAATCCATCCAGTATTTTGGTATTTGTTTTTTTACTTGCCTTTATTTGTAGTCTCATGTTACCTAATTTCAACACTTCCCTTTACTTTCTACCATTCCTATTTTCCAGCTGATATGCCCTGTTTAACTCACGTATCAAAAAGTTTATAGACAAAGAAAGGAACCATATGATGGATACATCGGTTTGTGTATTAGCTGCTTAGAGCAAGTTTATCTTCAGAGGAAGACATTTACTAATTAGCCTGACTGTCATAAATTCACCTGATACGGCTGAACATGCAAAAAAGCAACTATTTGTTATAACAGTTTAACATTTTCCATATTTACACATTGGCCATTGTCCACGTACCTTATGGCCAGATGTTTATTTTTTTTAACTTGTATGACTGTATTTAATCTGAAATAATGTCCTAATTATGCAGTGCTCAGAAAGTGAATTTACACCTCTACAGCTATCAGACTAATTTCCAGATTTATTCCGCACCAGGACTTGATCTGGCAACCCGCTGCTGTGTGTGTTGCTGCATTTTCACACCTTCACCATGCAGTGAGTTCATATTTACCTAATGTATCGGAGAAGATAACAAATTAATATAAGAAAGCACAGTTGTAGCATTCAATCGGTCAAAGGCCAATTACAGACAGTGAAATTCACTAGTGGTCAATAAAGACGAAGAAGAACTGAGTGTTCTTGAGAAAAATAAAATCATACAATGTGTACAGCCAAGATTTATTCTCCCATTTCAGTGGTGAGGCAACACTGGCATTCCACCAGCCCACCTTTGAGCCTGCGACTGATGAATGGATTTTTAGCAGCACCTGACAGAACCAGATAAGACTGATGCTGCCACACAAAGCCACTCACTGCAGTCAATAATGACAAGACAGAAAACCAAATGAAGAAGAAAAAAAGGGAACGAAGAGCCAGAGGGGGGGGGAAAGGGAGGGTAAAGGGGAGGAAAAATTCCCTCTCTGAAGAAGTGTTGTCAAAAAAAAGAATGATCGCAAGCCTGGGACCACACGAGATAACACCAGAAGAAGAAAGGAAGGACAAAAGAAATGGGAGAGAAAAGCGAGATGACATTTTCAGCCACAGAGGGAGTAAAATGACGGCAGGCGAGCGTTTGCCTCAGAACTAACAGAATGCAGCATAAGCTACTGAAAGAGAAAGAGAGAGCGAGTGTCGGAGGAAGGGGGAACAAAAGGACCATTTTAAAACTAAAGGAGACATCCATGTCATCCTGGAGGTCACCATTGCTTTCCCACCCAATTTTTTAAAACATGCCTATATGGCCCCCACACACACACACACTTTTACCGTGCCAAAACTCAGCAAATCTGCCTCTTCACTCTGTGCTATTTTCGAGCACTGTGCTGTGTCTGAGCATACTTGAAGTGCTCATTTATTTAGCGAACTGAGAACTGAACTACATTTTCAACTTATAAATGAGAACATGAATGTAGTTATCTCTATAGACGGAGAATGAGTGATTGTGGTCCGAAGCACAAAGAGTTACAGTACATTGTGTCCCAAAGTCGACATACGGAACCCGGCTTGCATACAGTGGCGATTCTATAGCCTGTTGGGGCCCCAGGTAAAAACGCACAGGGGCCCCTCAAACTAGTGTTCATAAGCCTCCTTATAATGATACATAATCTGACACTAACAACAAATACAAACATAAAATGAACTTTTTTCCCCCTACAGTTTACATCAGAATGATTTAAACATCACGACCATTAAATAAAAAAATATGAAGATGAGAAAAAAAAAATCAAAGGTTTCACCTCCATGTTTTAGGATTAGACTTGCATAATTCAATCATTTATTTAATGATCGAGTACGCTCAGATGGGGCCCTCTGCATGGATGTCAAACATACATCTAATAATAAACTACTTTCAAGGTCTAAGGTGAGTTTGACTCGCGAACGCATCACATCAACGCTTAAAGGACATGCTTACTTTCCCAGTGGTTGTTGTTTTAGCTCTCAGTCTGTTTCAATCTTCCTTTTAATTGTTCTGTGTAAAAATACTTTTATAGCAAACTAAAGCAGATGTCACATTCCTGTATGGGTGCACATAATTAGCCAATAAAACGTATTCTTACTCCCAGATTTCTAAATTACCTACAGAAGAAAGTCTACAGTATCTTATATACCCTAAAGCACTTCTCTTTTCTCTTTAACCAACTGATTTAATGTTACACGTATACATACATTTGCATTCAAATCAGGAAGGATAGTGTCTTCTCTCCTTATCCCTATTATCTCTTCTTTTCTTGTTACATGTTTAAAACTGTATTTTCCTTCTTGACTTCACTGTTTTGTCAGATCAGGTTTCTTTATGAAACTCGGCTCTTTCTGCCTAGGCAGACACAATTACTTAAAAGGCTGTTGATCATAATAAAGAGGACTCAATGGGGCTGGAATGAATAATAAGAAGTATTGAAGCATCAAGTAGGGTGTAGAGTGTGGAGAATCATAATTGCAGGTGTAGCAGGGTGACACTGAATATCATCACGGAGATTGAAAATAGATGCAATGGTGTATTCCAAACATATTCACAGATCCACGCTCTGCTATTTTTGTTCATTTAATATCCATTCATAAGCATCTCAGTAGCCCCCTTTTTCACATTCCTCTGCATAGCAAAGACATCACTGTCTCTGTATCTCGGACTCTGATCTTCAATCGATAAACTCTCTCTGGCACAGGCACACACACACACACCAACATGCATACAGTACACTCACACACATACAGACCAGTGCAGTTGTAACTCTGTGGGACTGGCCACAACAGCTCCATTAATGTGGTCAGATCGCTCTGTGACCAACTCTGTCACCAACTGTCAACAAAGACGTTAGAGTGGGTCTGTGTGTGTCAGCTGATGCACATGCACAACAATCCTGCATGCATGACAAATTCCAACCTCATCGTTAGATATTTGTTAGTTGGTGAAAGAATGAAAAGAAAGTATTCTGCCCAGGAATTGACAGTTATTGCTGGCTTAATAATTTACAGCAAGTGGTAACAAATCTTATAGGACGAAAAGAGGAATAACATTCCCAGAAAAGATGGGATTCAATGAAACTTGGTGTAGACCTGAAATGCAAGATTGGAAATTTTTTTCGAAAAATGCGAAATACCAAACAAGCACAATATATATGTAAACAAAGCTGCCACCAAAAAATTGCATCCCAGGTATGGCATAATCAAGAGTGATAGAGTTGAATACTTTATGTTAAAGCAGACTTTACCAACATTATTCATGACACAACCACACACGTACCTCTTGCTACCTAGCAGAAGGATGATTATCAAGCTCAGTCTCACAGTCTTCTTCATTTTCGTGTTTCTTACAATGTAAGCAATTTATTTGAACTGCCAGGGTGTGAATAGTTGCCACCAATAGTTACTAAGTTACCGCACTTCTTACTGATTACAGATTAAACTGTGAGCTAAAGACACAATTCTGTAATTTATAAGATTTTCACATTTTATTGAACGCTTTAGTCAGAAATAGAAATACAAACAATATCTCGTATATTACATCGACTGATGAACTTCAAATGGGTCATTTCAATGCAAATTAAAATATGCATAGGCGTGTTTATATAAGGCTATATTTTAATCCATGCAAACGTGTAAAAATGGGAAGAACTTTAGAAATAAGAAGAGCTCAGGAATAACTATTTGCGGAAAAACCCCTGCATACTTTTGCCGGTTAGACAGTAGGGAAATATTCTTTTGGTGTGCCATTAAAGGAGATTGGTATAGATGAAAAAGAAGATTAAGACTGTGTACAGAAATGAGGAAAATGAGGAATGAATCAAGATGATGGAAACTGTAAAAGTGGGGGGTGGATGTGAATTATTTGGCTGTGCAGGGTAGAGAAGGTAAGGAGGAGCAGGACAGTAAGTGAGATGAATAGAGGAAGAATAAAGAGAGAAAAAGATCAGGTAAGAGCTGCAGAGCAAGAGGAAGTTCCACAGACATCATGGTGTTATTAGACGGATGTCCTCCATCAATCTGCTCCGTCCACTGCTTCATAAACTCAATTAAACTGCAGGGCCTCCTGAGGAAGAACACCCCATCACCATCTATCTATCTAAATCTCACACTCAATTCCTCCCCCTCTGATCTGGCGGGAAATCTACCGGTTTGCTTCTCTAATTCTCCACCTTTTCCCTTTGCAACAGTGCATCCTGCCTCTGCTGCCTGTGGCAATATTGGAGAGGAAATTAAAAGTACTGCCTTTAGATCTTCTTCTCAACAACTTTTGTTTACCTCATCCATCTAGATTCGAAAGAAAAAAAAAATCTTTCTCAAATATTTCCTTTTATTGAAGGCTCTCTGGCAAATCGTCGATGTCCTTTAAAGGCAAATTTTACAGTTTGTATGAAGAGAGCTCTTTTCTTTATGACCGCTGTGACAAGTCAAATACCAATTCCTCTCAGGGCCAGAACAACAGGGACATAAAAGGAAGAAAAATAGAGACAAGCACTCTCGACTACTTCATAAAACGACGACAAGTCCCGATCGATACTTCTACTTTAAAGGGGGGAAATGATCGTAGACGGAGAGGTGGACAGCAGACAGCACATAAAACCTGATGGATAGACAGAGCAAAGACCTACTGCACCAAATTAATTAAACTTAAGGTAATTCATGGTGATTGGACACATCCATAATTACTGTGTGTGTGTGTGTGTGTGTGTGTGTGTGTGTGTGTGTGTGTGTGTGTGTGTGTGTGCATGCATGTGTGTAATGATGGAGGTCTTATCAAGTATACGGGGGGTTGTAATTAAATGTAGTGTGTGCTTGTGTGTGAACTAACTTTTGATGAGTAGAGAACCTGGGCCCCCGTCAGCAAAGCAGTCAGTCATCAGGCAGCAGGGCACTCACTCCGTCGCCGATAAGATCTGAAGAAAGACACACAACTCATTAGTTCATGTCAGGTAGAAACATTTTTATGCATAAATCAACTTTTATGCCCTTATCGGAGCTTTGCTGATTGTGCTCAGCATACACACAGTGATGTTAGCATGGTGGCTTTAGGGATAGGGATGTCTGACATACTTGTTGTCCTTAGTGTCCACCCATTTTGGTCCTATCTGAATAATCGGATGGGAGTATTGGATTGGTTCCATATGTATTAATTGGGGAAGGCTGCGACCTTTTTTTTTCTTCAACAAAACAAGAAATTAAACCTTTTCTTGCTAGCTCAGAGTTCCAGCCGATGAGTGATTCCAATTTCAAGTTTATACGCGTCTGTGTTAGTGACCACTAAATACGCTCTAACTTTGCTGCCATGATATACTAGGATGCATTTCCATACAACAAACAATACAATACAAAATCGTAGAATACAATATGATACTAGACAATGTGTTATCGCATGTGTGATTTTGAAACAGCTTCATATTGGTACAATATACAACATGGTAAAACTAGGACAATTATTGTTCACAAACTGAATCTTCCATGTCCAGGGAAGGGGGAGACATCTCTCGTCCATGTTTTGAATTTGGACTGCAGTGCCCATTTTAGACGTTGCGTGTCTAAAGTTACATGAGTTACATATTGCTTCTTTAATTCCCCCAATTAGCAAAGATTAAAGCTAATTTGACTTTAGTAGATGCTAATGACTCTGCATGACCATGACATTTGCTTTGTTGTTCAAAAAGAGTCATCTTTATTCATTTCCGTCCTTCATAAGAAATCCTCACAAGATCTGTAACATTTGCATGTCATGTTCGTGTGTTAGTATGCTAAAGGTAACACTTAGCTCTCCAACGCATCTCATTCAAACCTGAAAAAAAAAATGGAAATAAAAGTATGAACTCTGATTTATTCAGATCTAGTTTGATGCTATAAAAAGTGACATCTGCTAGATTGACTTTTATGGTTCAGAATGCTTACACATGAGTGAGTATTGAAAGAGAATTAAGATGATTTCAGACCCTTTATAGAGTCTGAGCCCTGACCTGACCAATTTCGGAAAACATGTTAATTTGAAAAACATTGCACATCGGAAGCACAATATGGTTGAACAGAATACCACGGGAATCTTTCTGTTTTAAATTAGAAGAAAACGGTTAAAAGATCAATGACTGAAGGCACGTCTGCCAATGATGAAGCAACTGAAATACGTCCTCCCCACGTTTTCCATTTAAAGTTGTCTCTTTTATTTAATGGTACGTCTGATTAGATTTACATTTAGATTTACAAAGTACCACCGTCCTGATTCCTTATGCAGATCCTTCTTTTTAATCAGCCACACTTGGCTCGACTCTTGGCACCTGTGAGCAGCTGAATGAATTTTATTACTCTTAGCGTTGCCGTTAGTCAGCTCCCTTTCCCTCTGCACCACAAAGCACAATTTCGATCCCATTCACTTGAGTTTAAATCAATTCAGTCCAACTGTCTTTTGTGATTGCTGAATGAGGAATAGCAATGCCAATGCACTCGAGCACATAATCAGCATTGTTTTAAAGACTAAATATCCCATTGCCTCCCTGCGAGGGGGGATTGGAGATTTATGATCGTAATCATGCTGAATATTCTGACTCTTGAGCACTCCAGTTTTCAAAATTGAAAATAACATGGTATCATTCAGTTCATTTAGGATTATCATAAGCACTGTTGTCTAAAAGCACAGATCTAGTGAAATAGGCAGTTACCCAGGGAACCGTATCGACTGTATTTACGTTCATTATGTTTTGGGTTTTTTTTTACCTCATTAATATTCCTCATTGGTTTCCCACTTGATATAAGTAGTTTTATAGGAATTAAACCTTGTGCAGGAAGATTTGTGGGTTTGGGTAATAACGACACCATTTCCACAGCAAATGCAATTAAGTTCATTTTTACAAAGTAAACAAGTACTTATATAGAAAAGATAGTATACAGTTTGTAATAGAAAGACTAAATCTACAGTTTTGTCACTAAATATGCAGGTAAGGAGTGATGTACTGTTTGTATTCTCATGAATCCATTCATCTTTTTTCTAATTTTCTGGATATATCATTTAAAATTGTCAACCATCTTAGGATAATTCTTCTTGTAGGTCTGTTAAGCTTTAATATATGTGTAAGACATGTCATAGCAGTGGAGCTATCATCGGATAGGAGCCAAGTGTATGTTGTAAGCTGAAAAGGAAACGTGATTCTCTGTGGTTTAGGAAATGTATATGTCTGACATTTACAAGTCAAAGCAATGTCTTCTTTCTCTATCCTTTTGGAAGTGGAGCCAAACAGAGATTAGTTTGACTGTGTGAAAAAAAACCATAATCCAGTCTGTTTCATGATTTCCTTATTAGAAATAAACAACATAAACAACCACCACCTAACATCTATTGCACATCAAACAGCTGCTGATGTCCCTTCTGTCCACTCTCCAAACTTACTGTGTGTCGCTTCAAACTGTGTTCTTCTCCATTTGATATAAAAAAAAAACAACCTCAAAGCCACCCAAAAAACGTCTGGGATTTGCTCTCTCTGGCTTCTCCCTTGATAACATATTTAGACTTTATTGTTGCTGCATGTCCTTTCTCTATCATAGTTTCCAATATATTCCAGTAAAAGTGCAACTGGAGAGCTTGTGTGTTTGTTTTGTGGTGGTAAAGTGTAACAAAGGCAATAAGGATGGTGACAGGTTGGCGAGCCCTTCACTCTTGACATCTGAGACAGGCCATGTTGATAGCCATCTCTTGCTTTCTACACAGCCATTGGATAAAAGCCAGGTTTCACTGCTGTGCAGTCCAGTTCGCACAAAGCGGGACCCCTGGTCACTCATACCCGCCCCACAGCAGGCGTTCAGAGAGGTAGTCAATCAAAAGAAAGTGGGACTCTTTGCAGGGGCAGAGCTAGCAGCTGCAACGACTCATAGTAAACAGAGACTGAAATACAGTAAGGGTTTGTAAAGAGCAGTAGGGTAAAAAAAAGAAAAAAAAAACACTTTTAAATCATGCAAAGCTAATTCAGTTAAATAACAGAGTAAAAACAGACAGCTGGATACAAGCATAATGAGACCCCTTTAAACTCCAGTCAGTGTAAGTCATTGCATGTCTGTCTTTTTCGTCTTATTCACCACCCTGTTCAAGTCTATCACTGTGTGTGGGGGTGTGAATATCTGCTGTTTGGGGCTCATGTTGGGAAGATCGGGCTGCTGTGTTGAGTTGAGTTTGGCTCCAATTAAAACAACAGCACTTGACAGCAGCAGCACATAAAGTCAGAGACATTGAAGCTCGGTGCCCTGCATACTCCCTGCTATCCAATTCTTTCTGTGTTCATCCCTGTTATTTCTGTGATAAAACATCAATCTTTTATGATTTATGTTGGGGGAAATATAACACCACAGAAATAGTGAAAAGCTTGAGCCAATAAGAAACAGCCACTGTACATGCGGCACACAAACTAACCTGTTTTTTCTTGTTTTGTTTTAATGTGTAGGGCTGTCAGCATTTACTAATTAATCACAGTTAATGTAGGTCAGAAATTAATGCACTGGGGTTTTGGTTTTTTTGCACGATTAATCACATGCTTTTTTTGGTCCACAAGTTGCACCGTGGATAAGCCTCAACAGATACTCTCTGTAGTCCCAGTGATGAAAAACAACGAAACTGCAGCATCTTTGAATGTATCATGTCAATTTAAAAAACTGTCAGACAGCTGAGCTGCTGATGCAAAAGTAATATCCACCTTATGAAATCAAACATCTTCTTTATTGTTCCTTTGAGCCGCTTCAGTCTCTTCTTTGATCGGTTTCTTTTTCCATGGTTAAGATAACTGTGTCTTCACCTTCCATCTTCTAAAAAGTCCTTACTTTCTTTCAAAATAAAAGCAGCCTTAAAATGACAGAAAAAAGAAATAAAAGAAAAACAATTTTCATGAATGAATTACACTAAATTGGGTAAATTGAATATCTGTTAGCATGAAGCTCAACGATGTTAACATGTGTAGCTGACAGGGGGAAAAAACAAAGATGTTTTAAAAAGTGCACACAGCCTTTATGTATGTTTGTATGACTAAAAGTTAGTCCGCATTAGAATATGTGTTTTGCCTATCCAATTTGTTGAGCAAGCACAGCTTAGCCATTAAGCCGCGCCTCATGTACGTAGACTATAGTCCTCCAAGTGGGCAGCCCAGCTTTAAATAAATGGTGAATGGACTTGTATAGCACTTTTCTAGTCAAGTCCCCCCATCCTATTCTTTTGGTAGAGGCTGAAGCAGGTTCTGAGGGGTGTGTCTGCGCGAGCATGTGTGCTTTTGTGTGTGCTTGATGTTGAAGATAGTGAAAGATCTGGAGCCCGTTTGGTAGGACTTTGAAATAAATTAATAATTTTACGTAGTATTAAGTATGAATATGTATTTTTAATTTAAAATGGGTCTACCAGTGGAACGGCTGGGGATAAAAATCTTCCGGCAGCAACAAAAGTTAAAGCAGACAACCCAAGGTTCAGCAAAGGGTCAACTGTCTGACTTGCAGCGTGCAGAAAACCTGTGTTGACTGCATAACAAAATGCCTTTGTTGTGCGCGTGTCGTTGATTTTTAAACTTTGAGAGAATGAAAACATATTCTTCTTTAGTGAAGAAGGTTTTTCTTTCTTGCACACAATATGAGATCATCACTCACTCATGTCTCTTTGAGAAGATGTTCTTTGGATAAACTGGTCTGTGGTTTACTGTGGCAGGAGGATTGTGACTAGTGCAGGATGAAAACCTTTTTGGTGGATCAGCTAGGACTTTGAATTCGTAAAAGTTTTGCATCTAACCATACTTTTGGAGGAGAATATGTCCTCTCCTCTCCTAACATGAAATGAATTCAGAAAAGTTGTTTCATGTTAAAACTTGTCTGTTCTCTACTTTCTATGCATTGTGTAACTCCAAGATTCTTGCTTTTCTATTCCTTTCTACTTCTCCCATCTCCTGTTATGTGAGGACACTCCTCAATCACATCTGACATGAATGTTAAAAAGGTTTTTACTTCATAGACGTGTTTAGTGGAGGTAGAGGCGTTACAGAGGCCAGACCGGATCAGCGGAGCCAGCAGGGGAGAACAGCGCGGTGTGCACGTCTAATTGGAGCTCCAGCTGTTAAAGATTGTACTTCCGAAACGTCATAACGCAATTTAAAATCATAGACAGGAACACCAACATTATAACTTTAAAATAATAAAACATTTTAATCAGAACTTTGTTTTCTTTCTTGACATAAAGCGAGTCAATATGAAAGTAAATGACAGTATGACAGCAGAGAATAGGTTTCAGCACGGATGTGGAATTGCAGTCTGCAAAAAGGCATCTGGAGGAGCGCGGGGTTCAGTGGTTAGTTTGCGTGCCGCATGTACAGTGGCTGTTTACCCGGGGTTCGAATCTGAACTGTGGCTACCTTCCCACGTGTCATTCCCTAAACTCTCTCTTCTCCCAATTTCCCCCCAAACAAGTTATTTTTCTCAAGTTGGTAGGGAGATGTAAAACGATTTCTGTTATCCTTAAAGGCCATGAAATGTTTGATGTGATCACCATCAGCATCACACTTCTCAACACTGATATGCATGAGTTTTTCCCACCTAACTTTTATTTACAGCACAGACCTGGAGGTTTGTTTTTGTTATTGTTCAACATTCTTGACAGTTTGCTATGAGAGAAATATTTATTGTTGCGTAGACAGCCGCTCAGACTCCCACTCAGAGCGCAGAGGGAAGAGGAGCTGCTAATAACGGCTCACACACAGCCAGAAATGAGAGACAGATGGTGTGAAATGTTTTGATTTCAACTTTCTTATATTTACGTCGGTAAGGACTTTTAGTCTAATACATATGATACGCAGTCATATCATCTTAAGCAACTCCAGCAGGACCACGAGATAAGGAAACATTTCTGACCAAAAAGCTGACAGATCTAAATGCCCAAACAGTGTCTCAAGCTTCTTCCCGTCAACTCTGACAGCTCCAGTGTCATTGTTAAAGAGACTTTTCTCATGACATCTGTTGTGGCTCTTTCCTAAATGGACAGGCTACAAAGACAGTCTAAGAGAGCAGCTGGTAGACCAACACATTTCTGGCAGAACCGAGATACGGGCAAAACGGGGAGTGTGGACAGATTCTGGGGCATTGAAAAGAAAGATGGGACATCCAGCCAGCTGGCAGTCCTCTTGAAAATGATTCCCTGTGTCCCATAAATGTCTCCCTAGAGAAAACCTTTTGTAAAAAAAAAAAAAGAATAAAATAAAAAATAAAGATCAGAAATAGTATCCAAAATGGTTTTTGCGTTTTTCTTTTGTCCTGCTTGACCAACTAAAAACACACTGGGTGCAAATATGCTCAAATGGAAGAGCTGCCTAATCTGCTACCTGTAATTACAACAGAGTGTTAGGTGGGCAGGCATTCACAAACAGTATTTGTTTGGTTCAAAAAAAAGGAAAAAATCATTTGGTGTTGTGATGGCAAAGGTAACAGCTTGAAACACAGCAGGTGACCTTTGTTAACATGATTGAAGGTGTCTTATGGGTCTAATTCATAACTAGGTCAGAAGATTTTCATGATTTTTTTGTGACTTAAATATCTTACATGAGACAAAATGCTGCACACATACTGCCAACGCATAAAAAGTCAAAGCAGCCTGGATCAAGGATTACTAACTTAAAGGTTACATATTATCCTCCTTTTCCACAAGTTTAAATAAGTCTCAGAGCTCCTTAAAGCATGTCTGTGAAGTTTCTTATTATAAATCCACTCCAGTCCTGGATTTCATCATGCCTATAAACAATATCTATTTCAGCTTTGCTCAGAACAGGCTGTGTCTCTAAATGTAAATGTGCTGAGTTTGACCCAAATAAAAAATCTTCTCATTGAAATAAAAACTGAAAACTATCTTTAGGTTGATGTCACATTATTGTTAAAGGTAGATAAAACAGGTTACTTACAGCTTACACCTCTGAATAAAGAGTCATTTTCGTACAGAGGAAAAACACATCGATATCTATTGTGTTTTTCCTCTGTACTAAAAGGACTCTTTATTCACTTTGTGTTGCACATTGTCCCTATACAGGAGATTATGATGTCCCTCAGGGTGCCTCTACACTTCAACAAATAAAACATCTTCATAGCTGAAACTGCAGTGTGCACTTAACTGATGCATTGGAGTAGAGAGTGCAGAGTCACACTTTTTCCCAGAGGGCTAAAATGTGTAGTGGCAGCTCTAAAACTGATGATTTGTATGCTTTTGATGAGCTGGCTTGTGTGACACTTTTTCTATTTGTATGAAAAATAAAGGTGTAAATAAAGTGTAATAAGGACACACTGGATGCCTATGTAACACTGACACACTTGCTGTGTTGGTGGCCTGTCTTTTTCATTAAATCCCAAAGAAATGTTTTCATAAACATTTAAGATTGAAATCAACACCATAACAATTGCAAACAACAGAGTTGGTGCCACCAAGTGGAACCAGTGAGAAATGCAAAATAATAGGAATTAAATCTCCAAGGCTTGTTCTAGTTCATGCATTTATTACCTCCGGGTTGGATTACTATAATTCTCTTCAATCAGGGTGCTATGGTAAATCTCTAAAGACCCTTCAGCTAGTCCAAAACCCTGCAGCTCGTGTACTGACTAGAACTAGGAAAAGGGACCACATTACTCCTGGACTGGCTTCTCTGCACTGGCTCCTTAAAAAAAAAAAATCTAGTCTAAAATTTAAAATCATTCTTCTCTATTACAAAGCTTTAAATGGTCAGACCCCATCCTATCTCAAAGAGATAATTGTGCCAAACTATTTGTCAAGAACATTGCGATCCCAGAAAGCAGGCCTGCTCGTGGTACCTACAGTTTCAAACTGTACAATGGAAGGTAAAGCTTTCAGTAATAAAGCCCCGTTCCTCTCAAATCATCTACCAGTCAAGAAGCAGGAGGTTGACACACTATGTACTTTCAAGAATAGACTTAAAACTTTTCTTTTTGATAAATCTTATGGTTGGGGCTGACGCAGTTATAGACCAGCTCATAGTTATGCTGCTATCGGCGGGGGAACTGGCACCTTGAACTCTTAGCTCTCTCCCTCTTTCTCTCTCTGCTTTTATATCCTATTACTGCATCTCACTATCTTTAAATCCCAGTTACTATCCATTCCTTTTTCTGGGAGCTCCTGTTCGTGTGGGTGGCCTGTCCAAATAACAAATCCCCCCCGATTCTATCCTATCCTTCTTTCTGCATCTTCCCCTATCCCATTTTCAAATCCAGCACAGTTTAGATGGTTGTTCTGCCATGAGCTCAGGTCTGCTGAAGAATTCTGCCCGCTAAAGGGAAGTTTTCTTCTTGCCACACTATGACTGACTAAGCTGGGCCCTTGCAATATAGTGTGTTGATATAAAACGTGTAAGTCATAAATAAATCCTGATAAAACATGAATTGACACAATATAAATAAAGATTGTTCTTATTGAAGTAAACGTTATCATGGTGTGAATCAATTCAATTCCCTATGCCTGTCTGACTGAAGCTGTCTCCTTATGAAGTTTTGGCTTTTCTATTAAAAAATATGCTCATGGTCAGGTGGAAAAGGACATTTAGTGTCACCAATTTAAAACAGGTTCAACATTGCAGAAGCCTTTAACAACCATTTAACCCTTTACAGATCTTGTTGTTTGTTTTTATTATTTCCTGTTCTTTTCCTTCCTTCCTCACCTCCTTTTCTCCTCTCCTCCCCACATCTCTCTCTCTCTCTCTCTCTCTCTCTCTCAGGTCACATCACATCACATCAGGTCCCTGCAGACTCAGACACTACAGCAATGTGACTACACGTTCCTCTAATGAGGGACAAAATGGATCTGCAGTTCCGATTCGACTGTAACACCGGCTCTATACCTGATAGGACAGTTTATCGATTTAGGTTTGTTTGTGGGTACAAAGATACAGAAGTAATTTCCTGTTCATTGACTGCATGGTAACAAAGGATTTTGGAGGGTTCGACCTGCACGGGATTTTTTTAAAAATAAAATACTGATTAATTGCTTTCCCCCTTTTTTAGACGTATGCACGTATTGATGCAGTTTGTGGAACCCTGATCATGTATACAATTATTGACACGTTAAGATAATTACCTTACTTTCTTTCTTGCCTTTAAAGCTCCTGAGGGAAGTTTGCAGTTTGTTGTGAATTAGGCTACCTCGTTAGGAAATTTAAAAAAATAATAATAAGACCAATAGTGCTGGGATAAAAAATATCTTTAGAGTTATTTTTATTGCCTCAAAATGCTGCAGTGTAGGTGTCAGAAAAAGCCATTAAGAGCACTCTGCAGAAACAGTGTTTTTTTTTAATTTTCCACAACAAATATTTGCGATGAGTGGTACATTTGACTGTTAAAGAGAGCAAGGTGAGATTTGTTTTTGTTTGACAAAAAACACTTGTTACACACACATGGAACAAAACACAGCACTACAAGAGAGAAGGCAGTGGTGATGTGTCAAAAGTGTCTGTTGTTTGTTGATTTTCAATTCGGATGCGTATGTAATTTGGCGTTTTCTAAGGGCCTATTCCCATTAGGCCCAACTGTTTGGTAAACTTGCGTGTGAACAGAGTCCAGTAGGTGGCGATATGCACTTAGTTAGTTTGCATATAAGCCAAAAAGCCTAAATAAGCAATCACGGTGAATCACACTTCCTTGTTTGAGCGCAGTTGTGTTCACATCTCCCACAGACTCTACTCGACTACACCACCTCTACAAGCACGCTACATTTGTGTTCACACTGTTCAATTGACTTTGGGTCAAACGTACTTGGATCCGAATGTTCCTAGTGTGAAACCACCCGAGGTAATCATGGCCTCTTCAGAACTCAAATCTATTGGCATTGCAAAATTACACTGTTAATGGTGTTAAGGTTTAAAGAGTGACCGTGGTTACTGGTGACTTTTAGCCTGATGTGCCTCTGGTTGTATTAGTTGCAAGAGAAGTGGAAGTTAAAAAGTGTCCAATCAACTGCCAATTAATAATTAATGTTAATTTCAGTTCATTATAAAATGAGTTAACTTCTGCTTTAAATGTCCGAATACCCACCTCTATGTTACATGCCTATATACAAGCAGAAGATGCTGCTGCCATGCAGATCTCGTTGGCTGTATGGTCGATTTTCAGTTACACAGATGTCTTTTCAGTCACTGTATTCCCATTATCAGTGGTACTTTTTCCCAGTGCTGGTTAAAGCTGTGGCTCCTCTGTGGGTCACAGGCAGCACAAGACTGACTGTTTGTCTCAAGCAGTTGCTGTCACAGAGCCAGACATGCTAATTAATTTACATTCAATCATCATTAGACAAGGTCGATGACATCAATGACATGCCTTCTCTCTCCCCTCTGGATTCTATGCCTGTGTCAGAGCTGCTGTCAGAGGGCTGAAGTAATGGAGTTAAAGCAAGCAGCCATATCAGGTGCTGAAAGATAAAGCCAATGTCGAAGTGCAAGAAACAGCAATTCCTCTCATGTCCACTTAGGGCTGGCAGCAAAAGCCCTTGAAGTCCCCCCCCCCACACACACACAGACACATATTTAAATGGTAAATGGTCAAACAGACTTTAGCTAGAACAGCGCCATTTAAGTCTTCTCAAAGGGCTTTTTACACCCCAGGTCACACTTACTCATTCACATCACATTCACACTGATGGCAGAGGCTGCAATGTGAAGTGTCCGTCATTATTAGCAAATTTCATTCATGCACATTGACACGCCGCTGACACAGCAGTGAGGGCAATTTGGGGTTAAGTGTTATTCCCAGTGTCCTTTTGACATGTGACTGCAGGAGCTGGGGATCATTGAGAGAGACGACCAATTCTACCACTGAGCCACAGCCGGCCCAAAATGACCATTTTTACAGCAGAAATAATCAAAAATAGGTTTGATAACTCATGTCTCTATCTGCACACATACAGTAAAGGGGATGAATATTCTTTATAACTCATTAGTTTCATATGGTGCTGAATATCATTCGAAAAAAAAGACAGAACTATGTCTGTTTCTTTCAATATCCCACAGCCCTAGTTTCCTGTGATTTGAATTGATCTCCCTTTAATCAACATTTCAGGCCAGTTAAGGTCGAACAAAGATCTGATTTACCGGCACAGGAAACTTATCAACCAGATGGGACAGCCCAAGGGCGTCCCAGGGAACGTCTGTAAATGGTGACTGATGCGGCAGAAGGTCTCGAGGACAGGTCACATGTCTCTTTATGTATTTATGCATCTATGTATTTATGCAAGGGCATGGCAGTTATCCTAGACCTGGCTTGAGACATGGAGCAAACAGCAGCTGTTGACCCCCGTTATTCCTAAACACTGACCCAGCCAGCTGGTTGGACCCATCCCCAGCAGGGTGCATGTGGACAGGGCTGACAAGTAAGGGGGCGGGAAAAAAAGAGAGGGGAAAAGGGTGGTCTAAAGGAAAAAAAAATGTGTCAATGCAGGAAATATTAAATTAAATAAAAAGACTAGGAGTTCTTACATGAAGACATAAATTGTTTGTATTTCACAGTCCAACAAAACAATAAATGTGACAGACGATCATCCATTGTAGTACACAAGCACTGGTTGTTTTAATGCCTCTACTTTGCATGAGTGCGCTTTTTTTAAAGATATCTTTTAAAGAGCTCAGTGAAGGACTCCATAATAGCTGCAAAGTCCTAGCCCATTACAAGTAAATGGATGATGGAAAATGATTGGGGGTTAAGGAAAAAGGTCATGAAAGTCAAAGGAGGAGACAAAAGGAAATGTGAAGAGGCTTCGAAAGCAAAGGAGGTGTAGCCAAGCAACAAAAACTCCCTAGGTAATTAAAGATTTGCGAAAGAACAAATCAGGAAGGAGAGTGAAATAAAGAGAAGGTCGGCATGTTTAGTAGACTGCAGGAGAGGTGGAACGAGGACAAGGATTCAAAGAATGAACAAATGATGGATGAGATGAGGATGAAGATGAAGGAGGATGGAGAGGGGAAGGCGAGTGAGAGAAGAGAGAGTTGGAGGGTGCAAAGGAGGATATCCTCTTTTTCGTCCGCGCTTAAAGAGGCTGCTGCGGCGAACTGACAGTGATTCAAACTGACACCTACAGCAGAGATGAGACCATGTCTGAGCAAGCATGACTGGACAAGAATAATCATCACACTTACTGATGTGGCTTCCAACATTTAGCCAGACTCCTGTGAGCTGTAACTTAATTACATGTGGAGATAACTGTCATGTCAGCCCAAGAAAGTTGTGATTGTGAGAATATTTATATTTTAACATGTGATAAAAGCACCAGATTAGAGTACTAATGGAAAAAAAACCTGCTCGATTTAATATCTACTCCAGATTAAGCTACTAGTGTGACCAGTTGTTGCTTGAGTTTGTTTGACTGAGTGTCAAAACAGATTTAAGAATCAAGACTGTCATTTAGGAGTATATGAGGCGCACAGTGTTTTTCAAGCGTGTACATTTGTAAATGAGATTAAGGGGCTGTCTTCCAGGGAAGCACCAGATGCTGAAAGCATGTGACAACCTAGAGTTTCACCACTATTGCAGTGCACACATTAATTTTCTTTTTTAAAAAAAGTGGCCAGGGTAACCTTGGAAAAATGGTACATGTATCTCTTAATTATGCATATCAGTGCTAAATAAAACATTAAGCAGAAGGGATTAACTTCTGGCAACTTTTTAACACTCCACTGTTAAAAGCCTCAATCTTTTTTCTTGAGACACAATTTATCAACAAGCAGACTTTTCAGGTTGAAAAAATAGTGGGCAATCGTACGCTTTAACTAGATGCTTATTAGAGCATACTGGGTGCTTATTCGTCATTATTAAGTGCTTGTTAGCACCTTATACTACATGATCATAACCTAGAAGCTAATAGTGAAGAGCTTGACCTAGCCCTTCAAAATGGTGCTTAATATAGCAAGTTGGGAAAGTTGTTGTACATGATTTATGATCTTTGCTCAGTATGGACCTTAAAAAGTAGAAGTAGTAACTCAGAGGGTAGTGAGGGCAAACCCTTAGTTAATGGCTTATCGAAGAACAACAATAGATTGCTTTAAGTTGAAGTCTGCTTGTCCAGTGGTTCTCAACTGGTCTAAGGACCCACCACCAACTCCTCCATGAAAATCATAACCCAAATTTTAACCAACCCACCAGTTAAGAACCACTGCTATAGACTATGGTCATAAAGAATAAGGTAATAAGTGATTAAAAATTACTAATACGCAGCCAGCGTGCCACTAATTTGCATGCTAATAAGCAACTAGCTAATGTTGAATGTTGGGAACTAAATTTCAGTGTTACCATGTGTTCTGTTCGCTCAAAGCAATGTGACAATTAGTGGCTGAAAAATATACAGCATAATAATATCTGCTATGATGTTACTGCAAGTGGTCATTGTAGCAGAGTGGAAAGAAATTGCAGGATCTGGTTGGGGGGGGGGGGGGGTAACGCTAATAAGCTAATGCAAACACTCATTTCCTCTAATGACAAGTCTGCTCTCAGTTAATAAAACAATTTTTAAGAGTGGTGTCGAGGCAGCTGCATCTCTCTCTCTTGTTGGAGACTAAAAACAAATCCACAAGGGGACTGAATAATGGAAGTGAAATGCTAATAATGCTCCGTGTCTAGTATACCAAAGTAGTGAGTGCTATTGTACAGATTTGCGATTCAGTCAAACAAGTCAGCAGGCTGAATTCTTTAGATAATTCTGGTGTGCTGATACTCAGTATAACAGCACTGAATCTATATAATATCGCTTTTATGCAACAGCACTACAAGTGACATTTAGGTGCCATCTGTAAGAACAACAACAAATTACTTTAAGTTGAATGCTTAATTTTTTCAGAAAGACATTTTGTATTTTGTTCATTTCTATCGTTAATTGACTTGGACTTGTTTCGTGCTGTTCCAGTCTTCTAAAACTTTTCTGGTCACGACCCCAAAAATAATGGTTTCAGAGACAAGGGACACCCACTGTCACTGGAGGTGGTTTAAGCCTTTAAACAGCCACACACACTATCCAAACACTTGCATTAAAACAACAATATTTTAAATATGTCTCTATGTCCATTTTTAGCCATAAAGAGCAACAGGCACCTGCATTGTTGCATTCATGTGCAAACTTACATTTAAGGGTTTTTAAGGATCACAATATTTTCATCTCAGCACAAAACTCTTTTAGGACTTGGGTTTTATTTTAAATTGAACATCTTTTTTCTGTATAACAGTCACAATTACGGGTCAAATATGTCAGTTTTTGGAAGGCACCTCCAAGTGTCTCACAGCCTCCCAGGGGGTCCTGACCCCTCCTTTGGGAACTAGACTAGTCAAAGCACTTTGACACTTAACATCACATTTACCCACATTCTCACATATGGCAGAACCTTCTACAGTGTTGGTGTAGCAGCAGGAGTGATGTTTGGATTCAGTGGCTTACCCAAAGATAGTTTGACATGTGCTTGCAGGAGCTGGCGTCAAATAAGCTGGGGACCTAACCATCACCCCTCTGGTTTGGAGACAACCTGCTGTACTACTGAGCCACAGCTGCCATTTTAGAGTGCATCCAGACAAAAGGAGAGTGTGATGACAGTGGCTCAAGGTGACAGTTTGATCAACCCAGACACAGACTGGTCTGGTGTAATTTTAATTGACAGCTCATTGCTGTTGTACTCTAATTAAGCATTCAAGGAATGCTGCTTGTCCAATCGGATTACTTGTTTCATGCTAACCGTTAGATGTAAAAAATGTTTCTGTGTTGATGTTAACAAATTAACAGAACAAGTAAGCAGAACTCAGGTATAAGGCTTCTTATTTCCAAACTTTGCACTCATTACCAAGACGGACTCTTCTGGAGAGTCTATGGGAGAAGAAGTCGAGTCACCCCTGTGTGTCATGAAAGGATTCGTCACTACAGCAGGGGGGGGGTCACTGTGACTCACTGGGTTTTGTCACAGAGGTACTGCCGTGCTAACAACTTTGGCCAGCCTGACAGTACCCTTGTAGTTGGAGAGAAGGTTAACGTTTGTCAAATGTCACATGGAAACTCATAATTGTGCTACTAACCGAGCTGATTCAGCGACTCAGCCGCAGGGAGCGAGGACAGGCTAGGTCTGTCCACATTTATTATGAGCTCTCTCATAGGAGGGGGGCCGATCTGAAGGCCAGGGACCGAGTCAGCTTCACATCTGTCTGCCCGTGTGCACTGTGTGATACCTGCCATCTGGAAAAGTTATCCCTTCAGTTAACAAAATGTCCATGCAGTATTTAAAGAAAACAACAGGTTTTTTCATGGGTTTAAAAACTTTATGAAGGATCTATATATTTTTTTTAGCTTTTTTTTGTCTGCACTGCTTTTATTGATTTTGCATCAGTTATTTTTAAAGAAGGGGACATTTTAAAGGAAAGTGCCATCGTACACTGCCTTCACCTGTCTCTGAGTTGAGTTAATCAGGATTGATTTTAAGATTCTTGTAATTCCTATTAAAACACACACGATCCTGCCTCCCTTTACATGACAGAACTTTGGCACCTCATCAAGAGCACCATCATTAGTTGTTCTTAGATCAAGGCTGGTAACCCAGGGCGACCGGGCATCAGAGTCTCTAAACTCTGGAAGCCCCTATACCAAACTTTGTACCTGTTTTGAAATCTTGGTTTGAAATATACGTTATAGGAAGGCCTGTTTAAATGATTGATTGAAGTAAAAAAAAAAATGTACCGAATCGTCCAAGTAAGTCCCAGGATGCACCATTCCAACTACTGTATGATACACAGAGCAACACTGCCTCTCTGTGGATGCTCAAAGAACTGCGGTTAGACCAAAACTGCAGGGAACATAAATCATTTTGTTAGTTCTGCACTTGATCCCACTTTTTCTTTTCTGAACTCATGACACGCACTTACTTATTTTGGCATTACAGCCACATTCCAGAGAAAAATTAAGAAAGTTAGTTCCTGGAAAAATCACAAAGAAATGTACTACTGTAGATAAACTCAACCCGTATTTGTTACGGTTCGTATTTTTTTTGACATTTAGATCCACAGATGGATACAAAAATACTCAACAAATAATTAAGTGTATAAAATGTGGCTTACACTGTGTGAGAGAAAAACTACACTATGTAAGAATATCAGAATCACAATTATCAGCACTCATTTTTGTTGAAATGCAAAAAAATGACACAACCAACACTCATTGCCAGTGACCTTCTGTTTTTAAATGGAACTGTTTACATGGTCAAAATTGTATGTAAAGGTTGCTATTGATATTTATTGGGGACTCACATTGTTTAAATACAAGTTTTTAACTTCATTTTGATGACTATAGTAAATGTTTGATATTCATTCATATGTATGGTTTTGCTGTTGTATAAACAAAAAGCAGGACATTGAATAACTGACATAACTGTGAATGCGTCATAGTTTCGAAATAGAGCTGGAATGAAGAAGGTAGGAAATGAAACTTGCTCTTTGTCATGTTTCTGCCGCGTCCCCCATTCCAGGGCATGTTGCCTCACGCTGAAGGAAAAACCCAGACACCGCATGATCTGAGGTTTAGGACTCCGTTGACTCTTCTTCACAGTGTTTCTTGTAAGCTCCAACACATGGTGGTTTTTAACTTTGATAGACGTTTCCTTGCTATGATCAGGAGATCACCATGGTGAGTACAGAAACACCTGTTACTCCTCATGTATAGCTCTTTGAGATGGGGTATTATGTTCTTCTCTAACAGAGTTCTATTGATCTTTAAACAGATCCGAGGGATGGGATTCACTGAGCATGTTTCCCCATGGGTTTCTATCATCTGGCTAGTTTCAGCAGTTTACATATCTGGTGAGGCTTTGTTTTGTGTTCTAGCATTAAAAACATGTAACATATGCTGCACTGGATTGTACACCTTGGAATCAAGAGAAAGGACAAGATGTAGATCTTTAAGAGAAAATGTTTAAACTGAACGGTCTAAAATGAAACCAAAGAAATGATCGTGGCACAATGCATCATTTAAGACAAATATAGAAGGGCGTGTTTTGTTTTTTACTAACGGTCTCTCTCTCTCTCTCTCTCTCTCTCACTCTCACTCACTCACTCACTCAGCCAGTGCAGCTTTGGAGCTGCACACTGATTTCCAGGTGACGGCACAATGTGGAGACAATGTGACACTGACCTGCGGGGCCAACCCATCACGCCCTATGGAAATTAAATTTTTCTCATGGATGTTTAAAAATAGAACAATGTGTGAATATCAAAATGGCCACCCTACACATAAGGGTCAGTGTGTAAACAGTCCCCAAAACAAACTCAAGCTGACTCTAACCAACGTAATGCCAGTCGACCAGGGAAACTATCTCTGCAAGATACGCTCCACTGTTGGAACAAAGGGGTCCACTACAAATGTGATAGTACAAAGTGAGTCCACGCTTAACATTATTTTACATTTTTCAGGCCTTCAAGGAAGTCATGTTGCAATAGCCACAGCTAACCCAAATTTAGCCATTACTGAGCATACACCACAGTCACGTAACTTTTCTGCATTTTCTTTCCCAGGCTTTTCTCTCTAGCTCTTAAATTAGGCATTCTCTTGGTTCAGGATGTCATAAAAAAACATAGAAGAGTATATTTTATGTATTTTGAATTATGCACGCTACAGAATTCCTCTCTTTTGCTTTACGGTGATGCTGTTTTGTTTTGTTTTTTTACAGAATGCGCTGAAAGTCAAAACTACTCCATTACTAGTACTCAGGCTGAGTGTTGGTTCAGTTGTCATTTTCCCTTCTGCACCGTCCAATGGGCCCAAGGAGAGTTGAACTTAACAAACTCTGCCAGAACAAAGAACAAGAAGGACCAATATGAAAGGCACTTTGTCATGAGCTCAATCGATTTAGAGCCCAAACAGCTCAATCAGTCTTATCAATGCTGTCTGTGGCCACCTTCTGCCGACAACCATCTCTCCTGTCAAACACTGACAAGAATCAGGAAATCAACAGGAAACATGTTCACACTGCAGTGGATCTGTGTGATGGTGGAGATCCTATTATTAACATTTTTTACTTAGACTCCAATGTACGAATAGAATATGTCCTTTCTTTGATTTGTTTTTTTAAATGTGGAAAAATCATCAGAAAAAAGTCACTTAAATTGACAGTAAGTAAATTCAACCACCAGGGGGCTCTCTACCAAAACAATAACAAAAGATTACATCTAGGCCGGCAGGGAATCATGGGTGTGGTTCTCTCACCTATACTCCAACCCCATGAAAAAGAAGTCAGAGTTGACCATAGTCAAGACCAAGGCAGGTCAAACATGAGGAAGAGAACAGAAGAGAACAGAAGAGACAGAAGAGCTAATGTATCCAAGTATAATTTAAATTACGCTATTTTCACAGCAACTGTACAGCAACTTTCAGTAGCAGTTCAAGATTCCTTATATTTGGTGTTTCAACTGCAAAGATAAACATGAAGGGTCTGTCATGGCGGCTCTGTCACGGACACGTCCCGTTACAACTACTGTAATGTAAGTACCTAATTACCTAAACAAATATATAATATACTGTAGTAATTAGTAACTGTAATTCTGATTAAGATATTTTAAAGTCAAATTATAATACAATTCTACATATTGTACTTCATCAAGATACAGGCTGAACTTGGGCTGCAAAGCTGTCTTCATTTGGGTAAGCTTTGTTTTTAACCTGTTACTTTTCTCCTACTTAACCAAAATGTTCTTTGAGAGCATGCTTTGACTTCCACTTGATGGCAGCATAGCATTACACATTCCTGTTGATATTCCCAAGACACGACGTTTCATTTTGTGTGGACAAAACACTTTGCTTACATTGAAAAGAAGTTAATATTTAGATTTATTTTCAAGGAGAGCTGAACATTATCAGTCACAAAAATTGTTTTAACTGCTGGTATGAGATTTTGTTGTAATGAGATGAAATGACAACACTGATTTCAAACCTTCACCTCAATCAGATGGCCAGAGAGAGGCAGTGTCCCCATTCAAGACTAATGAAAACTGAAGGGTATAAATATCTTGCTTGTTGTAACGGCTCTAAATGAGATCTTTGAAATATGAAAGCTTCAGTACGTACACTGTGTTTATTGAGAACCAAATCAATGACCTGTAACCCCTGACGTTGAATATGTCAATGGCAGATACATACAAAGTTTCATACCATTTTAACCTCCATGCTCAGGGTTTATCACAGAATACAAGACATTTATTTGGGGAATAATGCCGAGTCTTTTTTTCACTTAAAGGTAGATGACAGTATTGATTTGATTCTTGTGTTGTTTTTTAAGCCTTGTTTTTTTTGCATGCGTTTATGTTTTATTTTTACATGTTCAGGTCTTTTCATCTAAAGCAAAAAACAGCATTGAGTCGATGGTATCCAATCTACAGTAGGTATGACACTGTTACCGTGGTGATTTGCAGGTGCTAAAACGGTCTTGTAAAGAGGGTATATTGCTTTTCTCTAATTTGATGCTTCCCCTATTGGTGCAGAAAACTGAATGGGTGCTTTTGAAACAAAAAGCAATTACATCCCGTTTTCTTGGTTTTAAAAAGAGGCTCTGATTGAAGGAGGGGAGATTCCTCATAACTTCATATACATTCATTGGCCACATATCTGAGGATCAGCATTTGCATTTATTTGATGGCGTATGCACAACAGTTTCATGAACTGTGTGAACAAGTTGCAAAATTAACATGGGAGAGATGTTGGCATGGAACTGGAAATGTTTGAATACAAATGCAAGTGTGTCACCTAATTATTTTTCATCAGAATCTGGCACCAATGTGTTGATTCTTAGTTAATTACAAACGATTATAACTGCAGATTAAACAGTGCATCAGCGCAATTTAAACTCACATGTGCACACCTTTGTTGAGCTCACGTGCAGAACTTGCTCAACGTAATGACACTACTAAGAATAAACGCATATTGACACTTATAATTGGAGCTGCAGGGCTGTTGATCCTTTGCACATGTTGTACAGCTCACAATGAACCGTCTCCTCGTGTGACTATCATCACCATTAAAACATCACTCTGCTTTTTTTTCTAACATCCAACAAGTTTTCTTTTTCTGACTGATTAAGCTTTGCTAAACGAACTGTAGGGCAAGTGTATGCTTCTAGTTTACAATAAAAAACAAAATGTTTTTTATATTTTTTTAAAGCACTAATGTAACAGATGTTTCACACATCTGGGGTTGCCATTTGATTTGGTATTCCCCAGAGAGAAAAACAATTGTGTTGAAAAAGAGCAATTTCAGGGGAACCGCACTCAATCTTTTGTGAATTAATGTGCTGTCTTATGTTAGAATACATACAGAACATGTCTTTCAGTGCCAGTAGTGTTTATGAAGTTTATAATGGCCAGTAAAATAAATCATATCAAACATGACAGACTGTATTTTCTTATTAAATGTATATAGTGCTGAATGTTTGGACCCTCCCTGAGGGCCCAACAGCCTGGAGAAATGTGTTTAAAAAAGAAAGTTCCTTTATTTAGCTCTGCCTGCACTTTGATACTTAATACTCCTATACTTAACCACCTAAACTTTGAGCCCATTAGGTTTGTTATTGTTTTCTTCTTCAATGTATCCCATTTAAAGGCACACGTGAAAAATTCACTTTTACAGTGTTTTAAAATATTTATTTGGGTAACCTGAGTGTCTATCAACCTACAAAATGAATCCATCAACTCCTTTTTTTGTGGTCTGTAGAAGTATTACCACACAGAGATAAGTGCTCCCTTTCAATTTGTTTGTGTTTGTGACATCACAAGTTTGATTCTGGTAAGAAAATACCCTCCCCTTGCCTGGTATGTCCACCTCCAGCTAAACTTTTGCGCAGGTCTGCCATTTTTATTGTCTCTACATAGGAGTGATGTCTACTGGGAAAACTCAGGGAGGTCATTGCAGACCCACATTGCAGAGACACACACATCAAAATGAGGGGTTCTGAGAGAGCTGGTTTCTACAGGGTCACTAACCTCCTCTGCTGCTTGATTCATGTTATATTTGGACCAAAGCACAGCACAGATGATTCATTTAGAGCACAGGGGGACTGTTTGAAAAGGTGAAAAAAGGGTACGATATGTCCCTTTAACATAAATAAAATCCATTATTCCCCTTCAAGCTGAAACATTTTTTTTTTATTATTTTAGTAATAGTCACTATTTTTGAGTCACAGTGATTTCACCACACCAAATGTAAGCAGTTATCCGTAAACGTTTTACATTGACAGTGAAAAAAGAGGAGCTCTGTCACCGGAGCAACCATTAAAAATAATCTTCTAACATCAGACACTGAACAGTTATATAACCGTCCAATTATTTTATGTAACTGTGGATGTACAGGTTCCGGTTTCTTTACACTGAGGTCTGTCACCGGAGTACAACGCAGCTCGCTGTATACACACACACACACACACACACACACACACACACACACACACACACACACAAAGTTGGCAGCAATATGAAAGATGTGACAGTAAGAGGGTTGTCTCCTTAGACAGCTCTATCAAAGAAATATAAATACACTTTATGTTGTATTTTAATGTCTATAAATAATGTAGAGAAGGACTAAAACTTTAAATTCATCATGTAATGTACACATTTTGTAAAGAAGAGGTTTCTTAATCCAAAAGAAGACTGATTATGCTGAAGATGACAATGTTAGCACCATTTGGCTTACTCATAGCTTCACATTGTACATAAATTGATACGAAAGGGCTGAGATTTAAAGACACTTACTGTATGTGACATCTGAATAAATGGTGAGTAGAGTATGTTATTCTCCTCAACTAAACTCCTCGACAACACAGCTTTATACACAAGGCTGTCCATGTCCATGTAGACACAGCCCCGACAACAACACAGCTGGTGGGAGTCGGGCTTCTCACTCATTGTAGACAGTCAAGTCAAGTTTACATGTTTAGCACATTTAAAAACAGCTTTAGCTGACCTAAATGCTTTGCTGGCAGTGCATAAAAAACATGGCTATGTAGGCTACACATGTAGCAACATAAAAGGTAAGATGTTATGCAAAATAAACTTTACCACTATTGTCCAATACTAATGTGTCTCGTGTTTGTCTACAAACCCCACTAATCATGCAACAAGTCCATCCTCTCCGTCTTGTGCCTGCATGACTTTTCAGAAAATGTGTACTCAAAACAGGCCGGTTTGAGATTTTCCCTTTGTGACATCACAATCAAATCACAATATTCTCAATTTACAAAAGTGCTGAATATTTTTTGTTCTAGTTTTAGGAAATTAAGACAATATTAATGAATTATCATAGTCAGTAAAAGTGTGTAAATACAGCTTTGGTAGATCTGGGTGAAAGCAATAGTTTACGGGTGAATACATTACATAAAAATCAAGGGTGGTGGGTGCACTGGGATCTACTGTTGTCCAATTGGGATACATGGCTGGTCACATTACTATCCATTATCTCGCTGCATTACATAGTCAAACAAAGTCTCAGGTCATGTGCCTTATAACCCAAACACTTTAACCAGCCACTACGCTTTCTCAGAGAGGTTGATGACACTAAGGAGTTTCACACTTCCGCGATGAATGAGGTTGCAGTGTTTGTGTGTATGTTAGATAGAGTGTATGTGCTTCCTCCTGTGTTTGCCATCTACAGCTGGCAGCCAATTTGCATTAAGATTTACTCTGGAAAAAAAAAAAAAAAATCGGGTGACGCTTCAGTACTGTTGAACTCAGTGTCTGGTCAGCTGTGTTTGCAAACAATGGGCACCTCTGCTTGATTATAGGGCTTTGAAAGAATCATCGTGAGGAGGCCTAAGGTGTTCTGTATTGACAATTGGATTTTCTGAAATAAATTTAAACATTACTGACTTGGTTAAAGATACAAATATAACAAATATTTGGGAAACTAGTCAGAAATAGACAAAACAAAACATTATTTCAGCAATTTAATTGTTATAATTGGATAAAATAGTTGGAATCGGAACTGTCCAGAGTGAACCCTGCCTCTCACTCAATGAGTGATGGGATTAAATCATCCATAACCATGATCGGGATATACAGTAAAGGTAATGGGTGGTTGAATAGTGGAATCCTCCAAGCCTGGAACATTAAGACAATGAATAAGTGTATTTTTGAGAAAGGCTCATGTTCACATCCACAAAATTCCCAACACTGAGATTACAAAATGCAAGCAAACTTATATAAAACATTAATTATGAATCAAAAACCATTGCTGCATTAATTGTTCCTTCGACAATTTCGATTTCAAGGAAACAGCGAGGTTGTTAAATGCCTGAAGTTCTCTATCTGTGCTTGAATGATGTCTTAACCTTGAAGGAGGCCTTGAGAGGCACAATGGCAACAGAGCCTGGAGGAAACAAATGAGATCATTTTTGCTGGTGTCTTTTCTCAGCGGACAGAATGTGCTTGAAAACGCAGACCAAACTAACATATCTTCAGAACCCCACTGGAATTATTACTCAACCTTCCCTGAAGTGTTATGTTGCATAAGTTGTAAATGCATGACTCCAGACAGTCGGTCTGTAAAAATAATTAAATAACAATATGCATACATTCATTACTGATACAACTGCGCTGTCATTTTAAGTTTACTTGGCTACATTTTAAGCTACTCGTTGGCTGGTTGGTAAGCACTGTAATTGGACAGCCGCAGTGCATTGTGGGGCAGTTAAGTATTATCAGTATGCTCGTGTTTCATACTTACTAAGAAATTTGGGCCGTGTCTACATCTGGGTATTATTTGCATATATTAAATTGCATACCATGATTTCGGACCATACTACATACTTAAATATGATGTCACACTGAATATGAATACTATGACAGTACTACATGTATTCAGGTAATCAAAAGTACTGAGCATAAGGTAACTGAGCTCAGGTGTAAAAATGCAAAAAAAAACTGGTCATCTGATGGCTGTGCAGAGCAAATAAAAAACATGTTTGTCTCTTTATGTGTTGCGGTATTGTATGCTAAAGTGTATTTGTTCTTTTCCTTTTTGCATTATATGGTAAATATATCAACTTTCCTGTGTGTTGCACAGCCAGACACTTGTTCATTGTTCAACTGATTACATGGGGGTTGCGTGACTACAAAGCTGCAGCTTTAAGTTATTTGTTGCACTAAGAGAGGGACAATTTCCCCCTAATCACAATAATGATACAGTACATCAGTTTTTCTCGACCTGTCAATTTATAATCAGGAGTCCTCTTTGTGTAAGACCTGAGACAACTGTATTTAATTATACAACTCGACGAAGGCATTCTTAAAGAGGTCTCCAGACCAATCTCTACTACTACAACACAATCATGGAAGTAAGACATTACTGCCTTAAAGCTTCTACAGTGACTCAACTCCAACCTGCCATCAAGGAAATGCTTAATCTGTCCACTAAAAAAAGATGACATTTTAAGAGACAATCGGCAAATTGAAAGTTGGAACGTTGCATCACTAATGCACACTCGTTCTCGTTTTATCCCAGAGGCTGTGAGACTTCTGAGAACTACTGATAAACACAAAGTCAAGTTAAGGTCATCTACATGCCTTCATGCTAATTTATGCAGATTTTAACAGGAGGCACTGTTCATGCTGTTTCATTATATATGTGTACATCAGACATAAAACCGAAAAAAGAACGTGACTGCATGTTGTATATGAACTAGCTTCTAGCAGAGTCTGTTTAAGAATTCAGCCTGATGTAAGTTCATGGAAAAAAAATAAATCAATTCTGCTTTGAATTAAAAAGGACTTTAATGTTTAATGGATGGTTATCAATCAGCAGTGGGAGAAGATACGGGCTAGTTAGTATGCAACGCATGTCAATATATATCTTTATCATGTTGTTACGCTTCAGAATACATTAACATTAAAACATTCACATGGAACCTTTGTTGTCTCTGATGTCAGCTCCTAATGTTTTAGGTGTTAAAGGAACCTTTGTTCAAGGTTGGATTTAATTGTCTGCTCACCATAATTTTTGTCAAAGGTCAAATTGCTTTACATTGCACATCTACGACCATCAAAACTTAGGAATAGTAATAAGGCACAGCAAGCTTTGTTTGTACTTCTTCATGCTGAAATGGTGTGCAGGAATCAAGGTGAAGACACTTTGTTTGATACTATACAAAGGCTTATAGTTGTGGTATATTTTGAGATTACCTTTCCATAACTAATAGGTGGAGTAATTGTTATTTTGTGTATTCATGTGCACCAATGTCAGCTGATCCATTAACATTATAGGGTAATAAGAATCACACCTAGGTGCCCTTTGGCAAAGGGCGTTGGGCCTCCTTCACTAAGAGTTCTTGGGAAGATATTTTGTCTTATCTGGGATGTGTTATTGGCCAAGAACAAAATGTAAGAACAATCAAGACTGTCATATCTTAATGTTGGGTTTAAGGGCGTTTTCACATTGGACATGCTGGTCTGCGGTTTTATTAGTAATATCATATGTGCACAGGGTGACACAGCAGTTGTTCGCTTGCTTATTTGATTTGGAATTCTGCCAAACGGTGTCAGTGTGTTGGTCTCAGCTCCAACTATCTTTTCTTCACTCATCACTGTGTTCCCTACCCTTTTGTGCAAATTTGTCTCAGTACCACGTTTGAGTCAGGCCCCTCAAAAATTCATTAAAACTCATTAACAGCATAATAAAGAGCAAGGCTGCTAAACAATCGCGTCTATTGTAAAAGATTACACGAGTGGAGGTTTCAGTGAGGTGCAGAGAAGTATTCTTGGTCTTTTTTATGAGGTGAATAAAGAAATTCATCGCTACACCACAGCTTTCAACAAGTGTACTGAAAAAGAAACCAGAGGGTCCGCTGACAGCAAGAAAAGGATGCTTGGAAATGCTTCACTTTGCAGTAAATCTCACAATAGGGAACACAATGTCTGTAAGTCTTTGAGAAACTCTCTTACGACTCAGTGTTCATGTGTCCATGAGGAGCGTATGGTTTGGAGTGAATGAGTGAACCTACTGATATTTATGCTGTCTCCAGAGATTTGTATGATACGATTTTTTTAGTATGTTTATAATATACAGAGGACTTTTTTAAGAACAGAAAAATACAAGCTGGGTAATCAAAGATATAACATGCACCTTTTGGCTACCCTTGGATGCATGCATTTTCTGTGTAAAGTGGCTGAATATACAGTATGAAAAAGAATAATGCATTTATACTTGCCTATCATAACACACACAAAAAAAAAACATATTTTCCTCTACGGAGCTCTTTATCTGGCTCTCTCCCCTCCAAACAACATGTTGTGCAACATTACACACCTACCCGACATATTTTACCCTTCATTTTCTAGTTTAAAAAAATCCTTGAGTGGACCTTAGATCCAAGATGTCAAGGCTCCACTTCAACCATCCAGATGGACAAAAGAGGCTGGATCAACAGATGTTGACCCAGAAAAGAAAGATGAAAGACAAGGCACTATTGATAAGTGCTGGTACACTTCTGAGTAAACAAGAAATATATAGGTCAAAGAAAATAATTCCGGCACATCAAATCGAACAATGTAGCGAAAATGAATGTTTTTACACTTGTTAGGTTTCCTCAAACAGAGAACACAGTCTTTACAGCAACATGGTGTAATGATACAGGTCGCCACCCTGGCTGCTGTTCCTGCCTCCCCATCACCAACAAACGCACCTCTCAGTATCCAGGACATGATGTTCCAGATCCAAAGGACAAAGTCAGAGAACCTGTAATGCCAGAAAAAAAAATTTGGAAAGAGGATGTTTGAATACACATTGGAAAGAACAATCTGCATGTGCGTCCAAAGTCATGAAGCCACTAAATGAAAAGGATGGATTAAAAGCAAGGACAAGAAATGAGTGGGCTTCTGTTAGTGAGCTTTCCTGTACTGTACTGACACACACATATTATGGCATGTGTAGAAATGATAAAAGAAACGTAAGCAACAAACAGTGAGGTTATGGAATGGCAACAACTTTACAATCTGTATCAGAACACAGGGGGGTTCATCGTGTTGATGTAATAGTTTCTTTACAGGTCTGCTTTCTGTTACCAGAGTCAGAACCAAACACGGAAGCGCCTTTCAGTTTCTTTTCTCCTTATATCTGGAACAAACTCGCAGAAAACAGCAGATTTGCATCAACTCTCAACTTTTTAAAAATCGAGGCTAAACACTCACCCGTTTACAGCTGCCTTTAATTCAACTATCTTAATATGATTTGAAAATTTAACTCTGCACTTTAACTTTTAACTCATGTTTTTACTTTGTTACAATTAGTTTCATTTGAATGATCTATAGTTTTGTAAAGCATCTTGTGACACCTAACAAAATATGTGCACAAGGCTAGAAAAGCACGTTGAAGAGCATTTTGCATTATTATTGTATTTGTGACCTTTAAATCGAGCGAGTTTTTGAGAAGCAATCCTGTATCACAAAAAAAACTGTATGTTGTTTTCTTATTACTGTAGTGAACAGACCAGTTCTATTATTACCACAATCTGTCTCCCTGCTCAAAACTGTATTTGCTACATGAAGAAAAATCTGGTTTCTGTACATACGAGGTTTAAATCACTGTTTAAACAGAGGCTGTGCACGTTTTAGTTCATTTTAAAATAATTATCAATGCTACAGTCTCTCTTGGTAGAAATCAATATAAAACTGTGCTGTCAAGTTGCATTCATCCAAGCTATTGTGTTCTGTCACACTGCCTCGAGTGCGACGCTGGAGCAGTCTGCAATTGCAATCAAATCAGAGCTTGGTGTAGCATCTATGACAGGCAATGTTACTGTTACAGTTCAGCCTATTTGCAATGATTAGACCATCCATCAAAGTCAAGCAAAGAGCTCATTGTAGAAAATGTTTTGGCTTATAAGATTATGTGTTCAAAACAGTCGATTTCTTCGTGTGCAGTTTGATGGGCACAAGCTGTTCTCTCTTATGCTGCTCCATACAAATGAATTGAGTAGGATTAAAAGCCTACTGCGGCACCCAGCCTTCACACCATGGGCAAACAAGTGTGCAGATCCTGTGTCTGTTCAGTCTTCATCATACCCTCCACTGGAGTGCACTGTCCTTAAATTGCCCACTTAGCTCAGCTGTAAAGATCAAATGACTTTACAGCATGGTGCCATGTTTCTGGGTCAGCCCCTATAACAGCCTGTGTGGTGCATCTGTGTGCATTGAAACCAGGCAAGCAGTTTGCCTTCAGTTCTATTATAACAGTTTCTGTAGTTTGTGCTGGAATTGCAATCTTAAACTAGACTTGTGACTGTTGACAGTTTGTCAAAAGGTCATGCTATGTGCTATTGAGAGTGAAAAGCAGAACATTTAGCCCGGTCACACATTTTAAGATAAGGCACAGCCACTAGTTACATGCACACACACCCTGCTAAATAAACACAAACCATTCTCATGTAGTACTTATGAAACTTGAGTAAATATAACCAAGCAGCATCTCCTGACACTGATGGATTTATTTCTTTTACTGACTAAAAAAAAAAACTTTTCAATCATTTTGTATTGAATTCGTACCTCACAAAGCGCTACATCTGATCTCTTCTAATTCTGTCCTGAATGTGTGCGTGTGTGTGTGTGTGTGTGTGTGTGCGTGTGTATTGTTATATAAAAAACATTCTCCTCCTGACTCCTTTTAACTAAACATGAAACATGTCAGATATGTTTTAGCATTGACTTCTAGCCTATGGTCTTGTTCTTGTTTGTTTTTGTAGGTCGTTAACAGCATCAGCAATATAGATTGTTACATAACTGAGATTACTTCATGAGAACTTCTCGGATATCCAACTAAAACGGGGCTCCTTTTATTCTACTTTTGTTCAGTTATTTATTATACACATCCATACCACCACCTTTTGTAGCCCCCTCTTTTCTTTAAATACAATTCTTTGGGATTAAGAGCCCCCATCTCGATCCTATTTATATCCTGGAGCCCAGATTGCTCACTGACCTTGTGTACAGGTTTGTGTTTCTTTTACTAAGTTTCAAGTTATGGGTCATGTGCCAAAGTAACGGAGATCAGTGATAAGAGAGAAGCACATAAACACTGTGTACATGATAATACCAATTTAGGGTCTCTGTGAAAAAGAAAAAAGTGAAGATTATAGAATAAATTATAGATATCTGATTCATGATTAAATAAATCCAAGAATAAAGAGAAAGATAAACGTGTCCACAACATAAAGTGTGTTAGAGCATTAAAAGGCATGTTTAGTAGTCTATCTATTAATAACCAGATTTGGGTCTATTTTTGGAGCTATACTGGGTGGGGTCTGTAATATCTTGGCAGGAAAAAAAAAATCTAAAAACCTCTACTTTTAAAGGAGCAATATGTAACTCTGACACCTAGTGTTTAACATTGGTATTGCAGTCAAAATTCTAAACAATGTAGAGTGCTGTCCCCCTCCTCCTGCCAATCTGATGTGCCAGCTGGTTGCTATGTCTCTGACACTGAAGCTTCAGCGTTTAGCCAGCTCTGCATCTCTCTGTTAATCTTTCTGCGTTCTAAACTTTCCAATATTTTGTGTGGTTTTATCAAGTTTCATGACGCTTATCAGAAAAATGCTGAGGGTTTTTAGATTTATTACAAAATATTTATTTAAACAAAAAGACAAAAGAGCAAACTTACTCAAATAATAAATCCAAATTGTCCAAAAGAGCCACGAGGGGGGGGGGGAAACAAGGTAATCCACAGGAGCAGGGCGACAACCGACATACATACCACACTAACACACCACAAAAAACAATGAACCAAGACAAAGGGGAAAAAACACTGAGACTAAATAGACGTGGGGTAATCAGACACAGGTGAGACTAATTAGGGTAATCAAGACCGGAGGGAAACAAAGAGAGGTAGGAAACCAGACAACACTGACAACTACAAAATAAAACACAGAGAGGCACAGAGAGAATACATTACAAAATAAAACAAGAAACACTTAAGACTAAACAATCAACACAATAACATTACACCAGGAAACATTAAAACACTCAAGGGAAACAGGCAACACTAAGGAATAATAAAACAACAGAACTCAAAACTCTGAAATACATGACATACATGAAATACTGGGTAGAATCAGTTATGTCTGAACTCGATTGCTTGTCTGTCAAAACAAATACAAACTACTGGAATCTAAACTTAAATGGGGGACATACTAACACACATAGAAGCCAGCACATGAACATAGCATGTTTCCTTAATGTCTGATGATACAGTAAGTTCATTTTGTGATTTAATTTACTAGATGCCTTACATATTGGTCCTTGAAGAAAATGAATGGATCCTGGAACAAAGCTTGGCAGACTTGGCAGAATACTGAGTTTACAAATTGTTCTGCTAAAGCCAAGAGACAAAATAAATCCATACAAGCCACTCAACAAATTCATTCATGAAATCCTCCTTATCCTTTTCCTAACATCAAAGTCTTTTTTGCCCTTTTCTGTTCCTCTTGAGGAGCGTCTTTCACCTGAGGTTTAATGAAGCGAAGAATCTGAGAGATGGAGCTGAAATGCTCGGGGAGCCTTTAGCTTTAATTCCATTCCAATGTTGAGTCTTTAGAGAGAGAACGGGAAGCCAGAGGTCAGAAAGTCCTGAGTTGATATTCCTCCTCTGAGAGAAATCCAGCTCATTGCAGCAACGTCCAGTGAGCTGTTATTCAAGCAGACATTTACTTTCGAAAACTGTTCGTTGAATTACAAACAATTCAAGGTCGGTTTTCTCAGTGGAAAATCAGATTTACACACATCTATGATTGAATTACAAACAAACCCACAATATCCTGGTGACTGTAATTGATTTATATATGAAATATTGGTGAAGGTCCAATTTAAATTGTTCAAGCCAAGAGAAACCATGTGTAGAACAATCATCTGCTGTTGAATTATCAAATGAAATACACCTGAATAGAAACGTGACCACATGATTGTAAATCACACACAGTTAGGTGTGTAATATGCTGACATTAAATGTGCATTCATTATCCTAATGATCATGTATGCCCCATTAAAACCCATTATCATTCTGCAGTTTGAGCAGCTGGACTATAAGTCACAAACGACGGCTTTGATAAATCGCAACATCTCTGCTAATGAATCCCTTTCAGCTCAGGTAACTTCGGTGTTGTCCTAGCAACATGTCTGCACACTCTAACCACACGTCTGATAATGATGGGTGAAATGTTACGTCCTTTTCTTCTCCTTCGGAATTGGATGAATGGAAACAATGAAGCCTTTCTCAAACTCGACATGCACATATAGATCCAGGCAGCGTTGATGGTGATAATGACAAACACGTCACAATGGGGTTGAGTCACATTGTTGAATGTCTAAAACATAATCACGTGTTAAAAGAAAAAAAAGGTTGAAATAGTCACTGATATGTGAAGCCACATGACAGTAAAGAGTGCAGGAGAAGAACTCGTGTCCCTGCAGTGCTCAGACTCTGACATGTGAGCAGAGTTTCACACAATGAAGAGGACGCCCACTCTGTTACTATAAAGTGTTTAATGAAAATACATTTTTTGGGGATTTTTTTTTTTTTTAACGAGGTAGCAACTAAGAAAGTGATTTATTTTAACATCAAATAAAATGACACTTCAGAAATGAGAAATACAATCCTTCCTTCAAACCAACTTTCTCAAAGTTGGTTTAAACTTAACGAAGTCATTTGACGTTTGATCAAACAGTCCTGGGGACTTTTTGAAGAGGAACTATCCATGAGGTAGAAATACCCACCATGGACTTTTTTTTCTGTCTGCATACATACTAGCATGGTACCTACTCTGAAGAAGGAGCTAACATGGTTGCTCTAAATGGTTCCTGCAATGAGGAATCAATGTCAACCAATACAAAGCAACAAACCCAACAATGAAAAAGTTCCTGTTAAAAACGGTATCAAATCCACCCATAACTTCTCTCTCTCTCCATGAATGGCTCCAGCGTGCTCCCTTTCAACCCACGTTTATAACCTTGGTGTCATCAACATAGTTCATAGCTCCAGCGATTAGATTTAGTCAGACTTATTGAAAAGGAGAATAATATGTGACCCTTAAAGCTTTTATCTTTGGTTGATGAGGAACAGTCGAGTGTCCACTGTTATTTTTGCTTTTTTTATTTCCCCAACTGTTTTCAATGAGTAGAGTGTGTTCGCAGCAGGAGGGGAAAAACGCAGCATATACCATCTTTTTGAGTGCTCATCAATCATTCAACGTCTTGTAAAGGGCTGATGACTTAAATCAATGTTTTAAATTCTCTCTATTTATGCAGTCTCGTGTCTTGTACTCACATCCTCTTTGCTCTGTGTCTCATCAGGGAATAAACTGAATCTAAAATACAAACATGCAGCATAAAGCAATGTCAGGGCAATGTTCGCCATACAGCGGCAGTTGTCTACAAACTGTTGACAAAGAGACATTACCAAATGGCACTTTTATTCTCAGCGCACAAACGCCTCATGTAAGCGCTCCCGGGGGCGAAGCCAGCTCCTTACTGCCCGGAAAAACCGCTATGTGGACACGGGGCCCAATTTCGATTTTCTTTCGTCACTGTCATAAGGATTAGATGCAAATCAGTCAAAAACGATTGTGAACGCAACATACCTGGTTCTAAATGAAAACATGAAAATATTTTAAACAAATGCTTACAAGTTTACAAATTAAAGAGAAATCCAACATCTTTAAAAGTTAGTGTCACAGTCCTTGATAGAAATGTTCTCAGCAGCACCTCTCTCCTTCTCTTCTTTAACTTGATTTGCTTGAGTACCTGTGATTGGCTCCTGCAGGTTCAGAAAGAGAGAGAGAGAGAGAGAGAGAGAGAGGGGGGGGGGGGGGGGGGGGGGGACTAGCCTCTCCTGATTGGCTAGGAGCGAAAGGGGGTAGAATCTGTGTTTGTACATAAAGACACAGTTCAACCTGACAGGCATACTCGGACACTTGTTCCTTCAGCTCCATAATAATATCAGAACAGCTCAGAGGAGGAAAAAACACAGACAGAGAGGGAAAAAAATAAGGACCAAAGAAATTCTGTTAAGAAACAATCAAAGAGCAGCAGCAGCAGCAGCAGCAGCAGCAGCAGCAGCATGTCTATTAAAGTGAAGGAAAAGACGGAGGTGCGTCTGGTGTTTCTGGGAGCAGCTGGAGTGGGGAAGACAGCCCTCATCCAGCGCTTCCTCAAAGACACTTTTGAGCCCAAGCACCGGCGCACGGTGGAGGAGCTCCACAGGAAGGAGGTTGAAGTTGGAGGTGTCAAAGTCACCATCAACATCATGGACACGAGTGGCAGCTACTCCTTCCCCGCCATGCGAAAACTCTCCATCCAGAACAGCGATGCCTTCGCTCTGGTCTACGCCGTGGACGACCCCGAGTCCCTGGAGGCGGTGAAGAGTCTACGAGACGAGATCCTGGAGGTCAAAGAGAACAAGTACACGCCTATTGTAGTGATAGGCAACAAGATCGACCGCCACGACGAGCGTCAGGTGTCCAGCAAGGACGTGCTGTCACAGGTGGAGCTCGACTGGAACAACAGCTTCCTGGAGTCATCGGCCAAAGAGAACGTGAACGTGCTGGAGGCGTTCAGGGAGCTGCTACAGCAGGCCAACCTGCCCAGTTGGTTGAGTCCGGCGCTGTGTCGCAGACGGGAAACTTTCCCCAAGGAGAGCAGCAAACGGCCAATTATGAACAAGACGAACAGCTGCCTCATCTCTTAATGACACGGACACCAAAAGAGACTTCAAGAGCGGAAGCAGGCTTCCTCATCAGGCTTGAAGACAGATGTGTGATGGACAAAATGATGAAAAAGGTTAAGCGCATTGAAGAGTGTGGTTGAACAATAAAGTGCAGAAAACATGAACACACTGGTTATTAAGAATGTTAAAAAAGATACCATAATACAACCTGAATAAGCGTACAAAAATGCTTATTTTCCAGTCCTGTATACGTGACTTTGTTCGTGTTTTTTTAATTTTTTTATTATTTGTAGTGATGGGTATTAATGCAAAGTTTACATGAGAAAGCGTTGAAGTGAACAACAGGTGGCATCCTTAACTTTCACTGTATTGTTTTAAAAAATCAACACATCAAACATTTTGTTGGGAATTCAGCCTTTGTTGTCACAAGACGCAAATCTTTGTTTCTTTCTCTTACTGTTCAACTAAAAAATCTTTTTTTTTAAATGGGAGATTGGCTCATTTGATTGTCGAAATGTGTTTTTTTGCCAATTTCACGTGTATAAAAAAACATTTTATTTTTGTTCACTTTCGCCATTAAATTGTTACGTAATGTAAAATGTTTATTATTCACTGCCATTTTAAAGACAAATAAACCAGTTCTTTTCATACTTACGTTGTCATCAGTCATCTTATTAAGCACATTCAGCTTTCAGATTCAGATTCTAATTTACTGATGTCCATAAATGTGACAGCAGTGTGTTTGTTGCTTTTCTGCTAAATTCTGTTGCTTTTACTTTAACCCTAACCCTACCCAGTTTAAATAGATCCCAGAATACAAATCACAATGTAGAGGCGCCGAAAGCGAACAGGTCACTGCAGGTTACCAACCTGTGGCTCCTTGCGAGCGTGCCCCCCTCCCTCTCCCCTCTCAATAATAAATAATATTAGTGTTTCAACCTTACACCAACATAGGGTTTTAACGCTTATAATGGCAGTAATTCAACTCCAAGTTGTTGTAGTCAACTCCCTGAAAAGCAACATTTGCAACCTCTTTTGAATGACTTGTCTTAAAGTGACTTATGCTGATTTCCGTGTTTGTGTTATAAACTCAGTGAAAAATGGTTTAGGTATTGATTGGATTATTCTTAATAAATAAAGAGCAGTGTCGACTGCAGTCAGTGGCTTGGTGTCTTTGTTCTACATTGTGCTGTACCACCCCCTGGTGCTCACTTTTAGCAACATCGTCTCAATTTCCAAAAATAAATGTTTTGGCGGTAGACGCACACTTGATCTACAAGTATGATGAACCAGGTGTTTTTTTATGAAACACTATTATATACAGATGAAAATGTGACCATGCCGATGCTATTAAGTTGTATCTCATGCATGTTTGCATGCATCACTGGTGTACTTGTATTACTTTACTATCACTGTTCATCAGTTCATCTGGACATTCATAAATGAATATTGTAGATTATTTTGGTCTTCATAGAGCTAGCTCTTTACACTCCCATTGCAAAATCATACACTTCCCAGGGGAAAATATACATCTTTGTTTCCACTGAAAAGCCACATACATACTGTACTTTTTCATATATTATGCAAAATGAAATTTTCATGAAACAGTGGTTATCCTCTGATTATGACTGACAGATGTAGGTTTTTCAAGCAGCGGCCGTGACTTCGCATCAGCACAAACAGAAACAGGGGCTGGTGATTTGGTGATACTGTGACTGACATTTCTAAGCTGCCTTCGAGTCTTCATACGTGCTGTAACAGAAAACTCGTCTGCCAGTTAAAAGGCCACAAAGGCCCAGAGAGGGAGAAAAAAAAGGTACGCTTCCTCTTTCCAAAAAAGGTTACAGACAAGGTGTATTGTTTTCCCCAGAATATGACGAGGAAGTGACCCGTTTATCGGATCTCTGGTTCCTCTTTGTAGCCTGTTAAAACCCACAGCCACCTCCACACTCGTCCGTTCAGCAGAGAAACGGACACACAGAAGAGGACCAAACTGTTTTCTAATGCTCAGGTGCGAACTAAATTTATCATTCTGGTTGAAGAACAGCTTTTAAGAATATAAAATCCTTGCTTTAAATATGACTGAAGCTTAACGGGTCATTTTGACAGGTGAAGATTCGACCGATGTTTGGTGTTCGTCCCTGCTCCTCGACTTGGTCGAAGCTCCTCAGAGCTGTCTGGAGACCTGAGAAGTTTTGAACAAGTATAGGATCTCTGACAGTCACGACAGACTTAAAATGCACTGTTAACATGTGTTTCTAATTGTGCATGGTTCTAGTCTATGACAAGATTGTGTAAATGTTAATTCTTCAACATGTATTGCCTTAAAATCTTGATTTAGTCTTCCAATTTTTGTTTTGTTTTCAAGTGTCAGGATACTAAACATGCATCTATTATTTTATAATACAAGACATACCTAAGATTATAAATGTATTGTGACTTCTTGTGTATAAACAGAATATCTACAGTTGTTTGAAGCCTTTACAGGGAGGTTTACATATGATGAGAAGTTAAATCATTTCAATTCAAAACTAAACGTGGACAGATTTGGAGACTCCAGTGCATTCACTGTGGATCAGAAAGTCATTCACTTCGACACAGTGACAGGATTCCTTGTGTGGTAGAGACAAGGCACAGAAAGAGGCAACTGTTTTATTTTCATTCACATCGACAAACGACACATAGAAGGGTGTAAGTCTCTGAACGGTTACATCCTCGACAAAGACACCCAGCAAAGGAACAGAGAAGACATCAGGAAACGCACTAACTGGGAGGAGGGGGGGGGGGGGGAACGACTCATTAACCTTTTACCAACACAACACCAACACATCAGGAGAAATCCAATGTTTAAGACGAGACAAAATAATGTCAAATAAAAGGACTGCTGATGTATGGAAGACGAGAATTTCAACATGTCAAACAGGAGCAAAAACATGAAAAAAAAAAAACCAATTGTGCATTGGCTTATTCAGTGAGTACATATCCCTGAGCAAAAGGCTCAATCAGCATAGACGTAAACCCCCCCCCCCCCCCCGAGCAACACTTTGACATTCACTAAGAGCAGAGCAAGGTCTCATTGAAGACCACTCTAAAGGTCTGACTGTACTTTTTTGTTGCCAATTTGCCAGAAAAAACCCCCAAAACAAACAAAACATTTTAAAGGACTGCTGCGCTATTTTATCTAATGTCTCATCTTTCTTCTTCATGGCAGCCGGCCATATCCAGTATCCTTTATAATGAACTCACTGAGCCTGGATCAATCAAAGTCCACTCACATGGTGCGTTCAGGTGCTGGTATACCACTCAGGAGTCTTTGTTAAGCACAATAAGAAATCCTTGTGTGGTTTAGTCAAACTCAAGAGGAGCCACAACTTTGAAAGCAGAAAGAGAACTAACTGCTACAAACTAACAGCATGAACTGCATGCTAACCTGGAGGTTAGTGTGCTGTTTGCACCTCACTAAAGCACGTCCTCGTCACGCCAAAAACATCATCAATTAGGTATTTCTGCTCCGAGTACGTTTAATAAGCTGGCACCAAGCTAAATCCACCTTCCATGTGTAGAAAATGTACCAGCAATGAAGCGTTACACTTTTTATGAAGCGACTCGGCCTTCAGACATCAATACGTGTGAGGTCATCAGTTACATTCAAACAAAATTTGAGCACAGCTAAGATGTCAGACTTTTTAAAAAAAGAGATTTTCACCATAAAAGAATATTTGTCCAACATTTGGAGACCTCTGCTTTGCAAAAAGACAGTCTGCTGACCTTCTGCACAGCTGGAACGCATACTACCATTCAGTTGTTGGACAGATGTTGAAGTTCATCTTTATGTTTTGTGTCTTACTGCTGTTATTTTTGACCTGAAAACTACTCAACACTGAATGCATGGGGGTCAAACTGAGACGTGCCTGTATTTGTCCAAACGTGAAGCAACACCAGACTTGTGAAAGGGCACGGTGTCTTAAACTGGAATGCACTTTCATCTGATGTTTTATGTCTATTATTTATGAAGCTTTACGTAGTTATATGAACATTTGTCCACTTGAGGGGTTTTTTTGCTTTTTTTTTTTGGTAAGCCGTGTTAGCTCGCTAGCCAGTTTTGCTATTAGATAGTCTGAAGAGCTGCAAAGCATTGTGGGATGCATGTAATCATCTCGTACACGTGCAGGAGTTTGTCATATTGACACGTCTGCATACTTCAAACTCAGTATAAATAATGTGAAAGTACAGTAAGGTAAATGTACAGTATACTGACACAGCGCTAAACTGTGTGTTTATGCTCAATCTACTGCTGGTATCAGACTTCCTGCAGACCGTGCAATGACAGCCGTCTCTTCCAAGAGTCTCAAAGTGAGCCTGAAGCGTAGCCTACAGAAACAGCGTGTACTAAAGGGGTGTCCTCGTCAAAATAAAAGCCTGATTATGAACACACTCTTAGTACCTCTTGACTTTTGATCTCACAGTGAAACCTGCCGAGCTCTTTAAATCTTGTTCTTTTTATTTTATGTCCTTCGTTGAAGTAAACTGATGCTTTGAGCTGCATCGTTTCAATACAATGAGCCCCATTGTTCTCGAGTTGCAGCAGGAATCTCCGCTGCAGGTTCCAAAACAAAAAACAGCAAGAGTTTAACTAAAGCTTTCATGTGGGCGAAGTACTACTGAGGATGACACAGAATATACAGTATATACTTTAATAAACGACAGTAAACAATAATGATCTCAAGTCCCACCAAACATTCCCATAATTGGTGCAAAAAAAGCTGGAAAAAAAAAAAAAAAAAAAAAAAAAGATTTTTCCAGTTATGTTAATGTTGTTCATACTAACGCATCCAGAAAAATGCAAAGAAAAGAGAGCAGGGCTGCACAACAGGGTTTAAGAGGGCCAGCAGAGCATCTTGAACATGTGTGCTAAAGCCAGCAGTCGCATTTTTAGGGACTCTCTTTTTCTCTTCTGCAGCTGAGGTTCAGTACACACTGTGTGTATGAGGTGCAGAAGTGTTATACAAAGCTGTTTTTAAAAAAATAATAAAAAAAATAAACATGAGATGTTAAAATTGGAGAATCGGTATTTTAAACAACTTTGGATAGTTCAGAGTTTCTTGAAATGAATGAGGACACATGTAATCCTTGTACACAAAGTCACGCTGCACATGATGTTACTGACAGAAAGCGCACCTGCTCTCTGACAACCCACCTCAGCCCTCTCTCTCTCTCTCTCTCTCTCTCTCTCTCTCTAGTCATCTGTGGTGATGTTGCGGAACAAGTAGGCCATGGACTCGCCGTTGTGGATGCGACGGATGGCTTCGGCCAAAATCATGCTGACGTCCACCGTCTTGATTTTGGGGCACTGGAGCTTCTGGACTTCATGTGGGACTGTGTTCGTCACCACCACCTGAGGGTGACACACAATCACAAGGAGGCGGTAAGAGTTTGGATTAAAAGTCCTGATGCTGCTCATCAAGACTTTAGAATGTTTACACTTTGCTTGATACAAAGTAAATGCACAAGTGTTTTAAACACAAGTCTGTAGATCTGACATGGCCTGGTGACTAACAGGGACAGCGAAGAATCTGTCATAAAAAAAAGAAAATAAAAAAAAAAAAGAAGACCACCTGTCATCACATAAAGAAATATGAAATAAATAACACCGACACATTTGATGAAACGTTTTTTATGCCTGATGGTGGATCGAGTTGGAAACCAGGGACGGAGAGTGTTGGGAATTAAAAGCGTGAAAGGAGCCACAGGTTGGATTCAAACCCAGGCCGCCTGCATGGAGGACTACAGACTCCATACATGAGGGGATCGCACTAACCACAATCGCTACCAGCACCCCATAAATTCAAATGTTTTTTTTTGTGAACCTTAGATAGTTAGAGGGAACTGAAAGTTGAAACTAGAAGTTTACAGAAATGCAACAAAAGTACACTAACAGCTTATTTCCTTCCCTTAAAAAAAGCCAGTAAGAGGAAGTTTTGTTTCAAATAAGTTCTTCAGTTACGTTTGTTATCACCTTTGACTTCCTCTGTAGCTTCTGTTTTGATATTTCTCACGTTTGAGACACAGACGTTTTTTTCATTCAACTGCCCGCGGCGACTTCAACACATTTGTTTGTTGCGATGTGAGAAAGACGCACGGGACGGACAACAACACGGTGCTCACCTCGTCAATGGCAGACTCCTCGATGAGACGTGGAGCGTCAGCAGACAGCAAGCCATGTGTGGCCATGATATATATTTTATAAGCTCCTCTCTCTTTCAGGATCTCCGCGGCTGCAACAAAGTCTCCGACATCATCGATAATGTCATCCTGAGGGAGAGAGAGAAGTTACAGCATCTGAACACAACACTTAAAGGTCACATATTGTGTTGAAGACACTTTACAATGGTCTTCAAAACACGAATATGTGTTACTTATCTGTCAACTAACCCCCCCCGGATATTGGAGGGAAGCACATCTTCTCTGTCTTTTGCCTGCTCCACTTTTCAGAAAATGTGTGCTCAAACAGGCCGTTTAGAGATTTGTCCCTTTGTGACATCACAACGAGCAGCAACCCCTCCCCCAGGTGGGTGACACTCCCACAGCTAGGCGTTTGTTCGGAGTCTGCCTTCTCACTGTAAACAATAGGGTCCAAGAGCCCGCCCCACCGAAGGCCTTCCAGAGAGGGGCGTGGTCAGACACAACTCGTTTACATTTAAAGCTACAGACGCATAAACAGCCTGAACGGCTGACGTGTCTGTTCAGTGTGCTGCTCTGATAATAGACTGGCGTTACTCAGGGAAAAACATTTGAACAGAAATGCCAAAAACAGGTCATCTTACCACGATGATGGCAATTCTCCCTCCAACGTCTCCGACTACAGTGATGGGAGGTTTCTCCTTGGCCATCATTACTGCAAAGACAGCAGAATTGATTACTTGTGGGAACACTCGAAGGAGGTTGTGTTCACTTAATTTCACCTGATTAAAAGCAGTAGATTGGGTAAAATGGGTTGAGAAAATGTTCTGCAATTTAGCCAAATGATATGGTTGTCATCTGGATTTGGTAAATTATTTTTTAGGGATTCTGCTGGTGTGAAAGTCTGCTTCATTCATTGAAAAATGCAATCAACGGTTGTAATAATTCCCTCCATTGTACCCCACCTACCCCTGACAGGAGATTATACTCAAATGCCAAACTTAGAATAGAGCACATGCCATGCAAAATCAAAGCACAGGGTTTTTCTGCCCAGGATACCCAATCAGAAGTAAAAAACAAAACAAAAAAACAGCCTGGACAGTGGACACAAACTACTTTCAAGCCCTCAGGCAACGTGGCAGCAGTCTGCACATGTTCCGTTATGCACCAGAATAATCAGACTTCACACGGGACGACAGTTGTCGACAAGCACTGATGAGGATTTCTTCATACACACTTGCCAAGTTCTGGGGTCGGTCATCAAGTCGAACATCACCGCTGCCGAGCACTACGTTTACATGCACGCAATAATCTGATTTACAACAGCTGCATTTCCCCCCCGATCAGAATCACAAACGAAACGAGATTTACTCAAATCTGGACCGTGTGATCTGTCATTTCAGCTCTTTTATGCCAGCTTTTGGTTCTTCATCAGGATTTTCTGTAAAATTACAGAGCACCAACTTCACATTGATGACAATTTTAAGCGGTTTTAGGGGATTCTGGGTGGTAAAATAAAAACGTTCATATTATAACTCCATTCAGGAGTATGAAATGTTTCATGAAAGTTCCTCGCAGGAGCTTTAAGTTTGTGTTGATTTTGCTGCCCCCTCTGGAACAAAGCGGTACCTTTGATCTCGTTCTGCACAAGAGCAAGTGCCAAAATATTTCAATCGGCTTTTTTTTTAAAAATGTGTCAACAGTCAGCGATTTCACTCGCTGTAAAGCTGCTTTAAAAAAAAAAAAAAAAAAAAAAAAAAGGTAGTTTTCTGTAGCCATGTGTTCATCGCCTCGTCTAACACCGACCCTACAGCGGCATTTATAGACATCAAAGAGACAACTTAGAAATAATCAATCATGCCGTTAATGTTCTTGTTTTTTGGAGCTCATGAAGAGGTTTCAATGTAACTATCAGTCGGTTTCATAACCAGCTAAAATCTCTGTACAGGATCTTTAATTACACATGGAAAAGAAAAACATTACAGGACTCTAGCCTAATAAAAATCAGGTTTTATGCTTTAAAATCCTTTTTACACAGAGCACCACTTTGTCAAATACTTTATATATTACAAAAGATTAAGATTCTCTACACAACGGGAGAAAACTAAATAAGAACGCAGCTGCCATTTTCAGTATCGTAGTGCATTTAAACGTAGACGTTCAAAAGGAGGGGATACGGAAACAATCAACTGACAAAACAATCAGCCAGCAAAGCCGCTGATTGTGAAGGAACACAGTAGAAAGAAGCAGAGAAGAGGAGGAGCATGCCTTTCAGAGCAATTTGCTGAATACCGCGAGAGGAACGGCATCAGAACACTTGGGAGAGTCACATTCACACTGTTCTCACTATGAAACCAAAAGACAGCAAAAAGCCATGTCGTTAGCAGTAAACATTCGGATCCAAAAACGTGTTCCAACTTGGGAGAATCTGCAACTGCAGTAGCTACCTTAGAAATGTTTGGTCAAGTTGATTTAAACTCAACATCATCCTCTGGTAGAGTTTCAAACTTTAACTGAAGGTTCGCAGAAGGCTAAATGCTACGCTAAATATGCTTTTAAGCATGATGTCTCGAGCAGCAACTTCGATTGAGTGCTGCCATTCATAATCTTCTGTCATTACTTGTTAGATTGACAAGCATGCTTTTTGTTATTCTCATCACATGCAGTTATGACCAAATGTTGATCAGGTTTTGTTTTTCTGTTTGTTTGTTTGGGGGTTTTTTTTCAGAGCAGGTTTTAGATGGGTGCACCATGTGTTGATTGGCAAGATGAGTCCAGACATTGAACTGAAAAAAAATAAAACATGTTTGGCATGGTTCTGGTTTTTGATTCATGGATTAAAATAAAAATCAGAACACAACAAAACAAAGAGCGGTTTGGACGTCTTGTAAAACTAGCGGTCTGGAATCTTAGAAAGGTGCATTAAAGTAAAGAGCTGGTCATTTCGAGTAAAATATGACTAGCACATTTTAACACTTGGGAAAGCTGCATTTCGGCTAATTGTTCCAGACAAGTGTGGAAACCAACAGGAGCGTTTGGAGTGCATTTTGTCCCCAGCTTCCTCTCCTGAATCCAGACTGGATTGTTTCACAAGACGCGACGCAAACCTGTTGTTGTTCTTTTCTTCGCATGCATGTAATTGAGGAGCCATTTGATAAGAAGAGGAATCATTTTGATGAAGTCAGATGTGAGTCAGGTTTACGGTCGTACTTGGGAGCTCTATGCCAGGGAACGGAGCTTGTTGTTTGCCTGCTATTACCAACAAATAAACACCACGTTAACACAAAATGCACAAATATTTGACATGACAAACACATGATGCCAAGACTTGGAAAATCCTCTCGCTGGTTAGAAACACATCAAGATAAAAAAAAAAGAGCGATCACAGCAAAAGCTTACAGATGTTTAGCGATGAAGCTATTTGAGAGTTACTTTAAAAAGGAGGATTTTTTAAGTCAAGGGTGATAGTAGAAACACAAGAAAGAATAGAGATTAATTTATAAAATAATAAAGTGAATACGGGATATAAATACTTTTGGAGTCATTTGCCAATGATACACTTCTTTGATATTTTCTCATTAAGCTGGCCTTACCAGGAAGTACCTTTAAAAGTATGTGAAGAAAAAAAAAAACGAGATGCCAGAGTCATGTTAGAATATATCAGCAGATGAAGAAAATGAGAGATTCAATGATGTGATACATAAGCACCCCACTCTGTCAGTGAGGTGGATGATGCAGCGAGTGTCGACGTTTCTGTGAAGGTTAAAACATGCACGTAACACACACGCACAAACACACACACACGCACACACACACGCAAAAAAAATCAGCTTCCCCAAGGATGCTTGATGGTGTGAGTGAGAAACAGCTAGAATCCTCAGACAGGTTAGCACGAAGAAGAGTTGTGTTAGGATGTGGGCGGGGCTTATATCGTGGACTGCTGTGAAGTAGTTGAGCTGGCAGAAGGAATAACAATAAGGACTTTCCTGCTTATTTGGACCATGGTTTAAAAAAATAAAATAAAATAAAAAGCAACAGAGACATGTTTGCAGAGGAGGTTAAACATAGACTGACAAATCTGCAAAGAAAAAAAGGTGGACAGCTGTGTTAGCTCCGTAAACATGTGTTTGGTTTTCTTACGAGGCAGCTCCAGGCCCGTGTGTCCCGTGGTGTTGCGCACACACGGTGGAGAGTGTCGTCCGTCGGCCATGTCCGACTCTGAACACTGAGCCTCGCCGTGAATCACAGCCAGACCCAAACGCAGGCGCTCTGCATACGACTGGGCCCTAGAAGACGATTCAGAGAGTCAGTATGACATTATGACAGTGTCAGTGACGGTGTTGAAGACAAACTGCAGGTCTTACTGCTGTTGTACAGTCAGCGGCGCCTGATGCATTTACCTCTTAGCTGCTGATGGAGACTTCGCCACAATGATGGCATTTCTGTAATCAGGAATCTGACAAGACGAGAAGACACAAACAAGATGTGAGAAAGTTTCCATCCGCTTAATTGTTGGGAATAGTTGTACACAGATAACGAGAGATGTTGTGATGATACTTTTCTTTTTATTCTATACATCCTCTTGAGAATTAGCCGATACTGATACATCTCTGATATTCAACTCAAAGAACTTTGTTTGTTCGGGAGGTCACTTGTGTTAAAGCAGCAGTGCAAACAAGAAAAAGCCGGACAGACTAAAAATGAAAAGTATAACAAAGTACGAGTGCAGCTTTAAAATATCACCAGGGTGAGATCTGTATCTGTGACTGACAGGAAGTGGCTGTATATGGGTTGTGTAGCGGGTGTGGGGTGTCTGAGACTATTTTTTTTTTAATCCTCTATCAGGACTTCTGCGATATATGCTGACAGTGTCATCTTTTTTTTTTTTTTTTTTGATTATGATGATGAAAAAAAAATGTCTGACTTTGACTGACATCACAGCGAGCAGAGCACTGCTGGTTTGTTTTTAAGGTCACATGATCACTTCTGTGAAACCAGTTGGGGTCATTTCTCAGGAAGCTTCAAGAAAACACAAATCAGATCGGTGCTTTAACCGGGGAACTCAAGGGTTAAAGCAACTCAATTCTCCTCCGGTTATACTTCAACACACACGGGAGACGTCTGAATGGAAACATCACCTCTTCTTGGATGTACTGGATCAAAAACGGAGAGGCACGCAAGTTGTCAACAGGAAAGCAGAAGAAGCCTTGGATCTCCTTCTGATGCAAGTCCATGGTGATGATGTGCGTTAACCCTTTGGAGGCAAGAGACAGAGCCGTCGGTGGGTTTTAAACACGTAACTAAAGAGAGGCTAACACTACTTTGTTCCTCCCCGTACCTGCTTTAGCGAGCATCGACGCTAACAACTTGCTCACAATCGAGCCTCTCTTCCTCATCTTGCACTGCTTGCTGTAGGGGAAGTAGGGAATGACGCCGATGATGTTCTTGGCACAGGACGTCTTGAGGGCGTAGGCCATGACCAGCAGCTCCATGATGGCTGTGTTGACATCTCTGCTTGTCAAACAAAAGGTTCAACGAGTGGCACGTATCATTTCACAACACGTGTTCCTGTAGCAACAAAACAAAAAAAAACCCAAACGAACAAACAAAAACAAAAACAAAAACTCTCTGCACTCACCGTGGAATGGTCTGGATGATGAAGATGGTCTGTCCACGCACTGATTCTTTCACGTCCACTCTGGTTTCTGTTATAAAAAAAATAATAATTAGGTTGAATGGGATTGATGTGGCGAGGCGGAGTTTTCTTCTGATGACACATTCTGCTTTATCCTGCATTTTAGCTGTCGTGTTGTATGGGACTGTTAACTGTAATGGCACAAAATTGTCTATTTTGTCTGTTAAACTTTGTTTTTGTTGTAAGCACTTGTCATACGGCGACAGATTATGTTGTTGGCGTATTTACAAGTATAAAGTCGTATTGATCAAAGTGCAGCGTCGTAATTAAATCTATTCATTAAGTTAATCACATCTTCTCGTGCACACTTCATTCTCATTCAAAGGAAGAATGTCACTTTTTCATCCACTAGGTGTCGCCCTTGAGAAGCAGCACTAAAACAAACTGCTGTTTTTGACGCCCCGCTCTCCTCTCCACACGCGTTCCCACAAAGGGCGGCATAAGTAAGAACACGCCGCATTTCAGCGCAAGCTGTGGACAAAATTGTTTTGTGTTTGGGCTACAAATTGTGCAGTGAGTAAGTGATTCTTCTTTTCTCTATTACCTGACTGAAACAGCTTTATAGGAGGCCGTCCATGTAAACACAGCCCGACAAAGGTAAAGCTCGAGTTTATTAAGAGAGGAGTTGGATTCTGAAGCCAGACTTTTGTTGAGAGCCAGCGATGTAAACAATATGGCTCGGCCTTCTTTTCATACCAGGCTTTAAATACTCCACAAGACTCCAAAAATAAACCCGACGTCTTTGCTCGTCTTGTCAAGATAAAAAGACATCCAGTCAAAATGTTTTGTTTTTCCAGCGTTACAAGAAAAACGTCCGACGTGTTTGTTTAGACTCACCCTGCAGGGTTTGTAGAAAGCAACGTGCAGAGATGCTGACTCGTATTTAGATGAGTACATATTTAACAGGCCTGAAGCCAGCCTGATTCAATAATTACATTTTGCTGTGGTGGGTTTCTTTCTTCGGAGCATCTAAAAACAGGTCCTGATTCCTAATTAATCCCAAATAGCAGAAGTGCCTTTATTTGTTTTCTCCTGACTGACTTCATCTGATTTATTTCCTCCCTCGTCCCTTATTCCTCAACAAAACGACCTCATCTAAAAGTCGCCACAAACCTGATCTGAAGGTAGCCAAAAACTTCCCCTGACTGGCCAAATGTTTTTTTTGTGTTCGATACAAGCCAGACAGTTTGTTGCCAGGTGCTTCTATTTATCGAGTAGCCCCAAGTTCAATTAACAATCCAGCCACGCTGCACACATACTGTATCTACCAGCTGCTTTTGTTGGTTCCAATATACTTTGTATGTTTTCCACCTGAGCTCAAAAAAAGAGTTTCAAAACTGAAGACAAATCCAAGAATCATTTCAGAACACGATGAGATCTCCTTTGGAAGTGAAAGGGAGACGAGGTCAAGATTTGTTATCTGGAGGCAAAGGAGAGAAGCTAGAGACGTAAGCCATCGTCTCATTAAGCTTCCACGTGGACCTCAGAGTTGTCTAGGACAAATGAATGAAACCTCTTTAAGATGTCTTTTTTCGAAAATGATTTCCCTCTGGGTTGTCATTCAAAGCCGTGACTTTCTCCTTACCTCGGTTTGATTCCTGAAAGACCACAGACTTCCCAAGTTCAACTCCGAGCCGTCTGCGAAACAGGAGAAGAAAATACCATCAGGATCAATGTTATCATGGGTGAGGGATTTACTTCCCTTACACACTTATATGACCCACCATTCATTAATTAATTCATATTTGACCATTGAAAACCAGCTTTAAACACATAACACCAATCCTAAAAAAAAAAAACTTAATTGGCTTCCAATTCACTACAGAATTGAATTCAATATATTACATCTGGTTTACAAAGTATGGCATGAAATGACACCTGAATATCTCTGAGCTGCTCACTAACTACAGTCCAATAATAAGAGCCCTCAGATCAGCAGGTACGGTGCTGTAGAACTTACCAAAAAGTGGTGAAGGTGCATTATGGAATAAACTAGCTGCTGATCTGAGGTCTGTAGAAAATCTAAGTTCTTTTGTGGTCTGAAAACATGACTTTTCTCTCATGCCTTTGGCTGCTAATGTATCTTTCTCTGTCGTGTTTATTATTTTTAATGAGTTTGTATTGTGTTTATCTTTTTCTTCTGTCAAGCATTACATTTACATTTGTATAAAATGTGCTCTACATATAAAAATTGGATTGAATTTAACATCCCTCGCTGCTCAGTATAACCTTGTGGAAAAAAAGCACCATATGTTTGACGCAGTTCTAAAAGTCCTTGTGGTTCCCACAATGAATGAAATGTATGACAGAGACAAAACATTGCTCTTACTCTGTTATCTTCTTAGCCAGTTCTGTGCAAGCTGCGGAGGAGTTTGCGGAAAAAACTCGGTAACCACTCTTGGCGACGTTCATCCTTTCACTGCCGCTGGTTTATCTGCGACCACAGGAACTGAGAGTTTGCGCACCTTTTGTCAGCTCGATGCAGCTTCTTTTTTTTATGCCGCTTTTCCACTCGTGACGATGTTAGCTAGCAATATATCCCTGCTAACTAGTCTGCTAGGTGAGCGAGTTACACCAACATGTAGCACATGTCCTGAAGGAACTTAGCTAAAGCTCGGCTGCAAAACAAAGACCAATAACAGGATATATTGTGCGTGTTATTCAGAATAAGAGGCAAACACCTGTCCTACAAGTAGCACTGCAGCCTTACTGTTCACTCTTTGTTTCTTCTTCGTTGGTGTTGATTGAGGCTCATTATCGCCCTCAGCCGTGCTGGAGGAGCTGAGTACTGTCACCATTTTAAATACCATCAAAATGTGCAAACAATTCTGAATACTTGAAGCTTTTGAAGTCATATTCCTGTGTTTCTTTTCAATCTTTTTTTTATTTTTTTTTATTTTCATGGTTAATCTTGTCTGTGCTTGTTCATTGTTTTTTAAGTGATTTTTAACATTTCTATTTAAATGCTTCCTTTTCCCTTTGTTATGACAGCTCCTATGTGAAGTACTTTGAATTGCCTTGTTGCTAAATGTGTGGTATTAATAAGCTTATTATATTATATTACTAAGACTTGACTCGACAAGATTACCAATTCTAAGTTTCACTTCTATTGAGCCTGTGCAAACTCAATGAGCACTTGTGTGTGTAATTGTGTGTCAGAGCATTAAAGAGGCCTCAGTGACTTACTGTATAAAGGTGCAGATTGATCGTTTCATAGCATTTTGCTTATTTAGTCAGTTTTACTGAACACTTTGTATTGCAGTAAAAATGTATATTACTTTTGTTAACTATTTGTATCTGTGCACTGTTTTCTTTATGGTGTTTCTAAATCACTACAGGAATTTCTGAGTTTTGCTGCATACTATATAAAATAGGTAACATTTGTGTTACGCATGTATAGGCTTTCTGTAAATACTATTTTGGGACCAAAAAACCCTACACTTCCATTTGAATGGATTTAAATATGTAACGTGCCTCAGTAAGAAGAAACAGGAACGCCTTTAATGGTTGTTATAGCCTACATTTTGCATCAGTGTTTATTTTATGCTCTGTGAGACATAAGAACACCGTTTAATAGCTGTACGTGTTGTTTCTTTGGAATTAATCCGTTTTGAGGTGAGAAGACAGAACATGGTTTTACTGTGGGGATTTCTGACGAAGAAGAAAACATTTATCTGTATAATTTTGAACATCAGAGCCATGCTGGGGGGGGAACCTAAAAAAATACATATTTATTTATTAATTTTGTTAGTTTGGCCACTATATCAACCTTCTAATTCATCTCTGTACCAAATCTTACATAAGCCCAAGGAGAATTTGAGAGCCTGAGTTTCCGTCCTGTATATAGCTTGAGAATTGTGATTTATAGTTTGTTTGTTTCTTTGAATGATGATTTGCCATTTATTAACCTGTGCTGACAAGCTCTAAGATGGAGTAGCTAGCTGTGTAGTTTTTATTCTCCTCTATCCCCTGCATGGCTGCAAAACTCTTGTAATAGCTCCATAGCAAATAATGATTAATGGTATTTTAATGTTTGCATTTAAATATAGTATTTTCCTCTGACATCTGGCCAGAATGGATAACTCAGATACTGCAATACAGCTGTGTTTCAGGTCATCAGTCATTTAGGGAATGGGACCATTGTTCTCATTTCACTGCTTCCCAATAATGTACACCTGCCATTTCACCTGATATTCCTAAAAGAACATTCTTTTGCATTTAGTTCTTGATAGAGGGGGCTTATAAAAATGAACTTTTCCCACATTTCTCGGATTTTAAGCACATAGTTAAATTAAAAGCATAATTACTCTAAGCATCCACTAGATGTCATTGCTCATTAGGCCCTCATCTTAAGTAAAAATCATACAAACTAAGACCATGAGATCTCTGATCCTCTGAGGTGAATATGTTTAAGATGACGAATTCATGATAAACATTGATTCATACAGGCCTATATATAAACTCAAGTCTGGACATGCTTCTTGGTGTGTGGACAGCAGAAACGATCATAAATCATTTGTGTGCTGCGACATCAGTCAATATATGAGCAGAGATGGCTGATCTTTAATCATTGACTGAATCTCATCGACGTTATGATCCATGACACCCTGTACTGAAACAGTTATTTTCATATATTTCAACTTGCGTGAGAACCATAAAATACAATGAGTAACTTGAGTTGAGAATATCTTTGACGCTGATTGAAATGTTGATCGGGAGGTTGAAAATCAGCTTTCAGACACAGCAGTCCTGGATATATGACAAGTGTCAACTCAGGCAACACTTTTTTTGAACCATCTTGATTACAAGGGCTCTGTCAATGTTTGACATGGGTATGCAGTTGTTGTCAGCTTTACAGTACCCTGCAACTTTGTGCAAAGGTAATAAATTCCCTCCACTCATAGCTTTTTATAGCATTTTGAAAGGCTGCTCCCATGTTTGCTCACACCGGACAGTTTTATGCCAAGGTTCATGGCTAATTGTTTGTGTTTGACATGCTTAAAGTGAAATAAATGTCCACTGATACTCCAGTCTTTTGGGGAAAAAAGTGTTGTGTGTCCTTCTCTTAGGATTTGTGCATGTTATAAAACAGGAAAAGTAAAGCTAAATGGACTTAAAACTCTCTGACATGACCTTTATCTTGTTAGACACACAAATCAAAAGCAAATGACGCCTGCCCTATTTTTGATAGACGTCATGCTGTTTAATTTGCAGTCTGCAAAGTGTTTTTACATTTAGGCCTGCAAGGCTTTGTGAGAAATTCAATATCATTACACAGGTTAATCTCCTTGATAGACTGGAATGGTGAGGATAGAAGGAGAAGAGGTCAGAGTGATGGGCGTCTTTATCTTACTTTAACGTCATAATCTTACCTTTTACCCACTGAATGTATTACATATCTGACGCTTTTATTTCAGAAGGATTTGTCTCCTTTTGCTTCTCATCAAACACCACCTACAAAGGTGAGGTGGGAAGAAGGAGAGAGAAGAGGGGGAGAGGAGAGAGTGTAAAAGAGAGAGTACAGAAGCTCCACCCTCATTCGCTGCGTGTGTTTTCTTGTGTGTTTTTTTTTTTCCGCCTGTTCTTCACACACACTCTCGCTCAGCAGAGATTCAGAGGTGGAGAGCAAATATTCTCAGTGGGAAAAGGGGGGAAGGGAAACAGATTTGCGTCCTCTTCTATCAAGAAAGAGGGATAAACAAGGATAATAAGAGGTAAAAAAAAAATAAAGTGCTATTTTGAAGGCACAGCAGAGTGGGGTTACTTTTATCAGCCTTGCCTTCTGCACGTGCTCAGTAAGGCAAAGCTGTATTTCCAGATGGAGAGGATGCAAGGAGAGGGAGAAGTGGATCACCTGGAGCAACCAAGCCCACTTACGGACAAGGAGAGGGTGATGATCCAGGACTCCTGGGCCAAAGTCTACCAGAACTGTGATGATGCCGGGGTGGCCATACTCGTCAGGTATTTCTTTTTCTCTCTCTCTCTCTCTCTCTCTCTCTCTGCCTCTCTCTCTGTCTCTCTCTCTCTCTCTCTCTCTCTCTCTCTCTCTCTCTCTCTTTCTCTGAGTTTCACTGTCCTGTTTATGATTCAAATGCAATATAATCTGCCTCAGATGGAGGCCTTCTCTAAAGATGTTCATCGTATGTGGATGATAGTGTGCAGATGTTTACTGAAGCTTTAAACACAGATTCTCACTTTTTGAACTGATCAGAAGCTGCAGATGACAAAAACAATACGCATGAAATCTGGATTTCATTAAACAACTTTTCATTTGTATTCCCCAAATCTCTGGCTCTGAAACCTTTTAACTCTTGATAAGGTCAAATTTGTATTGATGCTTTAATCCTGAATTATGGAACGGCAACTAGTGGCACCAATAAGCACAAAACATGTGTCCAATTTGGGACCCTTTTTGTTGATTTCCTGTAGATGTGACCAAAAAAATCCTCCAGCTGATTTTAAATAGCTTTACGTATCTGTAACTGTGAACCATGGCAGTGTGAAGTGTAGAGCATAGAGGCTATTAATCCCCTCGTCTGACACCTATCCCTTGCCAGCAGTTTCAGGCATTAAAAAATACTTTTGACAAACAATCAATCTTTTCCCTGATGGGTTGGTTTGTTTTTGAAGGCCATAAAGATGCATCAGTATTAGTCTGTTTCATAACCATCTGAAAACTCTTCACCGTAGCTTTAAACACATTTCAAACAGAGTCTAGACTTTTGAGTTATTCTATGTCAGAATTGCACTGAAGTGATGTTCAAATTATCAAACTTATTTACTGAAGTTTTGAGATTGTCTGAAGTCATTTAATCAAATGTGATATCCACACCTCTCCCCTTTGCCTCCGTTTAATTTGTCAAGTAGACGGAGGTGATAAACATTATAATCCATCAGCTTGACATCTTTGGCACAGTAAGTGCTCCCTCCCTTAAATGAAGTCTTTCTTGAATGGCAGTTTTTACCCAGACAGCAGCATGTGTCCATCATGTTGTTTCACTCAATTTAGAAATGATAATGTTGTCCCAGTATGTTTCTCACTAAGAACTGTTTAACAGTCACTTAAACCCTCTGTAGTAAGGCTCCTGACCGCTGTGGGAAGATGTTTCCGTGAAGGCTTTTATGCTCACAGTGATGAGATTCCCAGCGTGACACTGCATGCCTTCATAATCCTTCATGATTGCAGGAGGTGAAAGTTGAGGGGGAGCGTAGCAGAAAAAATGCGGAGAGTGATAACTGGCACAGTCAGCCTCAGCGGAATAATGTATATTCCCACAGATGTGTGATGATCAGGAATTTGCTTCCTACATGTTTTGATTTTACTCCTCATCTTGCTGTGATGGCCTCATATTTCTTTACTTCACATTCCTGCACAAAGACCCTTGAGGAATTTAAGGAATGGGGATGGATCGATAAAACAAAAACTCCCCTTTTAGCCAATCAGATCTGTCTTTATGGTAACAGATACGGATACAGATACAGATCATAAAGAGCTCTGAAATGTGAAAGTTTCTGTGAATTCTGCTCTTCAAGTAGTCCCATCGCATAGATAAGAAAGGATTAAGAGTCCAATGACCATATCAAATTCTAATGAGGCTATTTATATGCAACCACAGGTCATGCAATTACACGACAGAGAGATTAAACGCCACAGATTCTCATTAGTTTGCAGAGAAACTCTTCATACTTTGCTCCACCCTGAGCGGAGAGATTAAGACAACCTCCTCAACGTTTCATCATCGTCCCTTTCAAAATGTTCAAACTCGCAAGTGAAACCTCCAAAATCCAAACATATGTTCGAGAGCTAACGGAGAAATGTTTGCTCCCTATTTGTGTTAGCTGTTGCAGAGACAGCAGGAGATGAGACATCAGCATTAGACAGGCAGCAGCCAGATGCATTGGCTCCTTTCCCAGACTTAGGGAAGGAGGGAGGTTTTAGGGTTCCTCTTTGCTAATTCTCTATGACACCTCTGGGGGTCAAACAGGGCTAAAACAAAACAAAAAAGAAAGAAAGAGTCTTTCATCAGAGTATTTCTTGCACAATGTGAGGCAGAAGGACAAAATGTACCAACACATACTGTATGACAAATGAAACATAAAAAGTATTCAATCTTTGCAGTGACCATAACTTCAAGTGAACACATAAAAAAATAAAAAGTCATCAGGTGCGCTCATGGCAGCACGAGTAGGCAGTGACATTCCTTTCTTCATGTTGCCCTCTATAATTTCACCTTTTGTTAGACATTTTCTTCTCAGTCGTGCATGATCCTTCACTTCTTTCTTCTTTTTTTTCGAGGCATGAAAGGAGCCATGGAGCAGAACCACAACAACATATTTCCAAACAGGTTCACAAGGGCCACATACGGAAACATCAAGGACTGTGTAAATGAATTGTCTCCATCCGTTTATAAAAGAAGCTTGTTTGAATCATGCCGGGTTTCGAATGAGGATAAGAAGTATTACAGAGTGGATAATTTGATAACTGCAGCTGATTAAACAACAATTAAACTCTTCCTCAAAAGTCAGATTAAATCAACAGACTCTAACATTACGGTTATAAGGAATAACATAAATCATGTACTGATGCTGAAAACATTCATTTTGCAACCATCTAAACACTGAGATTACATAGAGTAAACCATTACATTCATTCTCAAAGCCAAAGCATAAACTGTTATTGCCCTCCCAGCTAAATCGACCCTCAGGAAAAACCCTAAATTGCATTTTCATTGTTATCATTATATAGAGAGGTACAATAAACACGCCGTAAAAGGCAGTCTGAATTGCATTAAATCTGAGAGACTATTGTATTTGTAAGCATCGTTCAAACTCATTTGGCCAATCAGAGGAAACTCCAGCTAGCTCTTTTCTTCTTTTGGAGGAGAGAGACAGACTGGTTATAAACATAAGAAATGTTCAAATATGCAGGACAGCAGAAACACATGAAACTGAAGTGAGAGCAAATGTGCACACCTAGCTAGAATGCCTTTATAGAACTGTGCACATCATGAGCAAATGAAATAGAAAGGATAAAGGTTTTGCATTTTACACTTTCTTGGCAGGGTGCTTAACAGGTTCAATTTCAGAAGTGTGCAGATGTCAGCTAGAATGACTTGAATCCTTCCTGTCTGTCATCAAAACAGACATGTCTCTGAATTTCTCTGCAGCTGGATGTTGTCCTCTCTCTGATTTCCAGGTATATAGTCAACATACTGTGTACCAAGAAAAAAAGTTAAAAGCAAACATCTAAAGGGTAAAATATGCAGCACTCTTTTGTCAGTGCTTATATTTACACATGGTATCTTGCCTGCAAAAAAAGAAAAAAAAAAGAAAAATGGATGTGGGTTTTTGCAGGATCGAGCTGGCTTAAGGGCGGTGAGATTAGTGGAGCTTCATAGCAGCTGCTCATACTCATATCTCTGAATTTTCTTCCTCCTCCCTCTTAGGCTGTTTGTGAACTTTCCCTCATCCAAGCAGTACTTCAGCCAGTTCAAGCACATCGAGGAGCCAGGGGAGCTGGAGCGAAGCGCCCAGCTCAGGAAGCATGCTCACAGAGTCATGACTGCCATCAACACTCTTGTGGAGAGCCTGGATAACTCAGATAAGGTGGCTTCAGTGCTGAAGCTGGTAGGAAAGGCCCATGCACTTCGACACAAGGTGGAGCCTGTGTACTTCAAGGTAAAGTGTGTGGAAAAATGGTAAAAAGATCAACTAAATTTATGCAGGCTTTTTAAATGTTTCTTGCTAATATATCAAACAATTAAAGCTGCATACATTTTTTCGATCAGTATGTAATCAAAATGCACGTCACTGACATTACAAACAAACACAGTTAATTTCTCAAACAATTACAAAACTAAATGCAGTCACTACAAAAAGAATCTATGGATATACCAAATATTATACTGAAACCTAAAGATCACCAAAGCTGTGACAAAAAAGAACTCCACCACTCGAAAACTTTACAGTGAAGAAGATTGACTCCTGCTAGCTAGCAACTGCCCGCCATCTGCAGCCTTCATTGGCAAATAACAGAAGTATATAGCTATCTTTCAGCTCAAAAACAAAATATAACTTTCAACCTGAATTCCCAGATTTGGTCATGTTTAAACACAAGTGAAACCAACTGCTGACTTCTTTCAAGTAATGTGTGGAATAACTTTTTATTGTTAGATATCTGAAGTATTACATATTGTTGTGTCTTGCCCAGTTCCTCAGTGGTGTCATACTGGAAGTCCTTGGTGAAGAGTTTTCAGAGGTTGTGACCCCGGAGGTGGCCGCAGCATGGACCAAACTCTTGGCAACAGTCTACTGTAACATCACAGCTATCTACAAGGAAGTGGGCTGGACTAAGCTCCCAACTTCAACTGGGTGAAACTTTAGGTCTTGGATCATAAACACCCCGAGACTTCTACTTTTTTGGTCACAGCCTTGTAAGGGATGAACTAACTGTTCTGACTTTTTAAAGAAGTAATGTGTCTCTACTGATGTTATACGAAAAGATTGGGATTACGTTATCATGGGCTGTGGAGCATAAACAAGAACAGGTATTGTTCCTTTTGAAGGCTTATTATGTAAATTAGAGCTATCCTTGTTTTTTTATACTCTTGTAAAGGAACCATTTAGAGGCTAGAGCAAAGAGGACACAAACACAATCAAAAACATTACAGAGTACAAGGGGTCACATTTGACTTGGATGTGCCTTCTATTGAATGTGTATAGCTAAAAACTGCCATTTGGACACCATACTTTCCAAAACTCATTTAAAGGTTTTTTTTTATGGTTTCCATTTGTCCTCATGTGACTGTCCATCAAACTTTTTCAGATTTTCAGCAGTAGTTAATCCAGATTATTTCTCATCATGACTCATCTTTGTAAATGTATTTAACTATTTTTGAATAAAAATAACGAGAAAGTTACTATTGAAATGCCTAATCCTTTTAAACATGGTGGTCTAATCTGGTTCATGGCCTACTGCTCCCTTGCTGTCTGTTTGAGTCAGCAGTGCTAAGTAGCTCAGATACTATACTGTAGCTATTTACGTCCCCATCTGTTCCACCAAGCTCTCACTTTTCATATTTTATGGTAACTCTGTACTTCAGGTAATCATTAGAAATTCAATGGCAATTTTAACATCCTTTGTTACAAAGGTTTTTTTGCAATAAAACACACATTTATGAAGGTTGTTTGCTTGCTGTGTTGACGTCATGTTGCTGGTTGGGCTGTTTTCAGAACAGAAACACACAGCATGCTCTGTTTACCTCCTAGTCCTGCCCCACCAGATCCAACCCGCTCCTTGATCCAAGCTAATCTTCTCAGTTAATCTCCCCAATCATGAGTGACAGCCAGGAGGAAATACAGGAATAGTCCGATTGTTACACCACACATACTCTGCCTTTTTTACCATTCAAGCCTTTCAATGGGAGGAGAAGGCTTCATGCTCTGAAATATTATCAGTCCCAAGGACGCAGATCCTTGGGTTGATTTGAGGACCATGTGCACAACAATGGTGGTCCTCACCACCATCGCACTTATCCTGCGCCAGAGATTCTCCAACAAAATCAAGCCGTGAGTACTGATAATGAACCGTTTTTAAGTAGTAAAATCTGTGTGTTTCAACTATAAAACCGTAATGGGGGGGGGGGGGGGGGTTCCAAAAAAGGCAATTCTACCACTTGAGGCTTGTGAGAACAGACTTCAATGCACATTAATTATTTCAGGCCAGTCTACAAATAACAACACATACAAACAAGTACATGTCTGTGTTTCATGTGTGGGAGAGTGAGAGAAGTAGTGTGAGTCTGTGCCTTTGATTTGAAATCACTCTTGTGATTATTTAAGGGTTCGCCTCAGGCAGCAGTGTGTTGATTAAGTGGCTCCATACATAACAACCATATATTCCGGCCTTTTTAATGGAGGGATGAATTGAAGGGAAAGAAGCTCAGCTCATGGCTGCCATTTGAAGCAAAGTGCAATCTTCCCAGACCCCCCCCCCCCCCCCCCCCTCCCCAACCCTGCAAAGCTACACTCACATAACTATTGCAAACAGTGCCTTGAACAACATGGCAACAGCTAGTCACTCGCTAATACACTGCTAAACCAGATTATTGTAATGAGTTCACCTTCTCTTTCTAACTGTTTTCAGTTTTTTTCTTTAAAATGTACATTCAATGAATGAGAGAATAATGTTTGTATCAACCTTTTACAGGCAAAAAGAGGCTGTAGAGAAAGAGGTGCCATACATGAGGAGCAATGGAGCATCAAACAACCAAAAGTGACAGCGTTGAGCATCACATAGTAAGAAAACAGTCAATAAAGTCAATGAAAAGAAATGTTGAAAATGTACCTGTAATGGGTACAAGAGTGTAAAGGCCCACCCCTGATAAATCTATGCAGAACTAAAGTATCCTGAGTTTTAGTGCCTCTGATGCTAAACTAACAATGTGAAACCTCATATATGATGATGCAACAAGATACTGTAGCGTGTTTCACTGAAATTTACTGAACCTGGCACACGCCAATTCATTCATTTCACTCTGACATCACGTTCAGTGTTGGGATTTAAAATATGCCACAAAATATGTTACTTGTGTTCTGATATGAAAATTGTTTTTCCTAAATTGGACAATTCCCTCAAACCTTATTTTTATTGCTTCATGGTCAGAAAAAACAATGGTAGGCTACATTTGGAGGAGCATCATTCCTAATGTCAATCTCAACATATGTATAAGCCTATTAACTGCTGTTAGACAGAAGCTAATTAGCAGTCAGCCTTTTTCTTGCTAATATAAGAATTTGATGGTGATTATGATACCCAATCAAAGGCATACCTTTTTTTGACATATTACCATTCACACCTGCAGGGTTATGGCTTAGGTTAACAAAAAAGGAAAGGCCTGAATCGCTTCCTAATGGACATGTTATATAACTTTAGCATTGAACCAATTCCTAGCTTATTACAGAGCCTACTATTGTAAGCTAAGTTACATAACCATTCACTATATCTATGTCATGCTTAATGTTTTCTAAAGAGGGGTGTCAGTTAGTAAGTGATGTTACTGTTAGTTTTTGAGCAGTGGTCCCTTAGGAGTTACCAGTCTTCTCTGTCTGAGAAGAATATGTCTAATGTGTCTTTAAGAACCAGCCATATCTATCAAACTCCATACCCACAGTTTACCTTCAGGCATTTTGGCTAACGGTTAATTTAATACCACATACTTTCCTTTACATATGTTGTAAAATATTATATTTTCATCCACATGAGACAAATAGGACAGTGTGACTAAGTTTTTTTTTTAGTGGATAAACTATTGCCCATTAAGGATAACAATGATTTTAGTAGCTGCACAGAAGAAGAATATAAATGAATGTGTATCCAATGAGACTACTCCAAGTAAAACAAATGTACAATAGTACTAAAAAAAAAAGTCAATGAAAAAAACATCAATGCTGCATTTTGGAAAAAATTGTATTATATGTTACTGTATAGCAAGATCTTCCAAAAGTGCATTAACTGGAATGGTTGAAGAGAGGTAATGTAGTCATAATAACCCTTCCTAAGAGAATATAAATGTGTAACATGAGTTAGAAAGTTTTGAGGACATTTTGACAAGTTTCCAGGCCCAACATGTGATTGCTATTTCACATGTTAGATAATCCTGCAAACCCCCCGTTTTCATTAAATAATAGTCTCTGTCAGGTCTAAAGGATACACCACTTAGCACTGGAAATAATTATTGTATGTAAATCTGGACGAGCAAAAAGATCCAACATATTCTGTATTTAAGTCCAAGGTATACAAGTCACAAAGCTGATGACATCATCAGGGTAATTTACATATGTCTCCACAGAAGAGATTACATTATGTAATATATAACACACTACGACTGTCCAGCCTTTACATTTAACAGATTCACTATCAGGCTTGTAGTGTTTTATTTTTTTAAACTCAGTTTTGCAAAGCAACACAGTATAAACGTTGTGTTGTATATAAATGTAGAAATGTAGAATGTAGACAAACGAAAATAATGCATTGCAAACACACACAAACATCCCAGTGGAAGAAGGAAACATCCAGTTGGACAAAGAAACATGGAGTGTTTTGTTACAGTGTGTGCATGTTTGTGTTTGCGCATGTGTGTGTGTGCGTGGAGATGGCGCTTCAATTACGGGGAGAAAGTGGAGCAGTGGAGCATGTTACTGAGGCACAAATGCATAAAGATTTCTGCCCCACATTGAGCTTTGAGTATTCTCTACTACACTGCTAATACTAAATGATTCAAAGGCTAGTACAACAATCCATCATCTCTTTGGAAAGGTTATTATGACTACATTACCTCTCTTCAACCATACCAGTTACTGCACTTTTGGAAGATCTTGCTATACAGTAACATATAATACAATTTTTTCCAAAATGCAGCATTGATGTTTCAGAGAGATAGACATACTTTTGAGAGTATTCTCATTGGATACAGATTCTCTTCTTCACAAGATTTGGGGCTATGACAGAATTGACATTGAACAGCCACACAAAAAAGACATTTAATCAAACATGGTGCACGAATCAGCAGTAAGGTCAAGCATCATCCTTGATCCTTTTTTTTTTCCATGCTAATATAATAATTTATTACAAGGTATCTCTGCAGCTCGTACAAAGATATCAAACAGGAACATCATAAGAAAGAGCAAAACAAAATGATGATAAAATGAAAACTGACATTTGATGAAAGCAAGAACAGATGAGGGATCATGCATGGCTTTTTTATTGGCCTTGTTTTGTACTCTTTCACCCGTGTACAACTCCAACCAAATTTCCCCATCAGCACACATCTGGTAAACATTTGGTTAGCTTGTTAGTGACTCTCTGAAAGAAAAAGAAAGTTTAAACTTTAAACTATATGTTTTACTCCCTGATTTATTCTCTCTTTTTTTTTTCCGCAGTGGCCTCCATGATCAAGACTTCCTTCCCTGGGTTACTATGGAGAGCTTTCCTGTCATCTTTCTGTTCTTGTCTGTAACTGATCAGATTCTAATTCATCTTCACTTGACAGCTCATGCCAAGACTATTTTTTTTTCTAGAAAAACAATGAAGGCATTTTTCTGTCCTGTAGACGCTCTTGTTACTAAAACACAGGAAACCCAGAAAGAGCAGCTGAGTGAGTCCAAGCCTGGGAAATAAAGATAGACAAATTCTGCACCCTTGTAAAAACAGAATGCACTGTAATGCTTTCTGTTTCAGAATCCTGCTCTGAGTTTGAAGTGAAGGAGATACAACTTGTGCCTCTATTTCTTTCTTCCTTTCTTTCTTCTTTTCTTTTACATAAAATGAAATGGATGGATTACATGTGTGTGTGAGGACAGTCTAAGCTTTGGCAGGATTTAACTCAAGTGGCCTCATCATTACTATTGAATTAGAGGCTTAAGTAATGTATTGTACCTCATGTGGTAGGTATAGTCACGCTGCAACTCTTCCTAAAGGTTTATCTTGTTTTCAAAGGATCAAATAAAGAACTGAAATGTCTATGTATGTGATTTTGGATGCCAACAAAGAGCATTTCTGATATGAGTTTAGACTAAAGTCTAATTTGCTGATTATTAAGAAGGTGTATATTCAATGCAGTTTCCTCTTCTCTTGATCTTTTTAAATGTGAAAGAAATGCATTATGCCACTATAGTTAATGCTGTCCATCAATCAAATTACACAGCCATTTCCTTTGGGCTTTTGTTTCACCATCATTTATGATCAACTTCTTGCATTAAGGTCTTTAGGGGGTTAAAAGCTCCAAATGTTGATTTAAAAAAAAAGAAGAAGCTTTAACTAATATTTTTTGGGATCCAAAAAGTTCCAGAAAAGGGTCAATCTTGTGCTATGCATCACAAAATAATTAGAAATTCCTTTCATATATGCATATTGATCACAGTTGAAAGGCTCCAAATGAACACTTGCACAAACAGAGAGGTATAGACATGGACGCTGAGGATGGCTATGCCTGCTATAGCATTCCTTAATACTGTTATCTCAGGATCGCAAGTTAATCATTTAGTTTACTCAAGGTTAACAAAGCTTATTTTCTCGTGATAACGGGTTAATTCATCTTGTTACTGGGGGGAAAACAAAAGGGATTTCCCTGAGGAAATAAAGTTGTTTGACAATCTCTTGAGGAGGCTCATCTGCAAGTGCTTTCCTCCCCATAACGTCCTTTATGAAATCTCTATGTATTTATTCGAGCATGACAAACCTGATTTCTAATAAACATTACATGAGGAATCAACCTCCATGTTTGTGATACTATATTGATTATTAAAGATGATCATGCAATTTTTGTTGATAGTATCTTAAAAAATAAATGGAAGCAAAGCTTTTCTATGGCTTCCAGTTAAGTCAAACAACATGCACAGATTTTTCATTCATGCACAGACAGACCCCCTTTCTTAAAACAGCACAGCACCAGGGTTGTTTGTGCTCATATGGAACATACCTCAGCTCTTACACAGCAAATTAGAACAAATCATGTGCTTTTGGAATTTGTCTCAGATGGAATGGTTGCAGAAGAAATGTTTTCAATCTTATCTTGAGCCATGTGCTTACCGGAATTATAATTGTGCTGATTGAAAGTGCATCATCTGGCTGAGACCTCACTGAATTAAACATACGGGTTGAGAAGATCCATTATTTAGATATTCAGTTTGGTTCTGATTCGATAGCTTTCTAAGCTCTGACGCCACCTGGTGGTAAACCCGTTTGGCAGATTTCTCAAAAAGCCCAAGTGTCAAAGGAGGTTTTTAAAAAACAAGTTTCAATTTGTAAAAGACAAGACAAAAGATGCCTTCAGGTGCTTTATGCCTGGAGTTACCAAGATAAAAAGTTTTTTTTTTCCAATCTCAGCTCTAAAAGTGGAACAACATTGACGTAATGGGATGTTTATTGATTATAACTAAAATATAACTAAGTGTTGACTTCAATTTAGCCTATCTTAAAGGCATATTATATTACATTTATTTAAGACGTGATTGAATAAAAAAAGTTTTCAAAAATGTTGACAATTTGCTGTAGTCTTCTCAATTTACAGTCTATGAGTTCGCCATGTTTTGAGTCATTTACAAAAAAAATTATATGGCCTGCAAAAATGTTTTTTCGATTTAGGGAGACCTGAAGGTACACTTTTACTTAAGTACCTCGTTTTCCGATTAAGGCACGTTAAAACTACTTTACCCACAATTCACTGCGGACTGTAAACAGGAAGTATTCGTCTAGCGTCGGCTGGTAGGTTTGTGCTTTAGTAGTTGCCGTTAAATCCTTTTTAAAATTGACGTTTGGGGGTTTGCACTTTGATTCAAGCGCATCCAAATCTGAGAATTAATGATTTACTTTTTAATCTCAACGTGTGCGTGTGTGTTAAAATAACGAGAGACGAAGCTCACAGCCTTGTCTGTGTGTTTGATGTTTTAGCGGTGTCGTGATTCGTTTCAATTAACCGACAAGAAACCACTCTCTTTAATGTGGAAGGAAGCTAAAGACGAAATTATCAAAGCATTGCCAAGACAAAATCAAGCCATCAAACACAGCATTCGTGTTTTGTTGTGTACTTAACATGGACATGCTCATCGGTCTAACTGAAGAACGGTTACCGAGGCAACAGGAGACGCTTCACGAGATTTAGCTAGCTCGCTCACTAGCCAGCTAGCTCCTCACAGTCCTGAAGGCAACGAAGACAGATTCAACATGGTGAGTAAACACCGACACTGGTATCAGATTTTCATTATATACCACGTTTTGACATATTTCTGCTACAAATAGCTAATTATAATGCAATGTTCTTTACAGGCAACAAAGACAAGGGGCAAACCATTCAAAAGTAAGTTGTTCAAGTATTATTGTACATTTATTAGTCTTCATATTTACTGAACAATTTCGTTACAATGTGTGCAGTATTGTCAAAGTAGAAGGGAATAGTAGAAACAACTGCAAAAACACAAGTGGTAATGTCTCACGGTTGGTAGCCATAGAATCAGATGAATTCAAACAAGTTGTTTCCTCATATGTTTCCAAGGTTCATTTGGAGGTGATGATTTGCATGACAGCTTATTTGAGGATACAAGTAAGTGATGTATTCATATCAGCCAAACTGTTCATGTTTAGAATCATGTATAATCCTATTTTGTCTCTTGACTGTACCTTCTAGAACATCAAGTCAGGGGGAGAGTGCCTCGCAGTGGACCACTGGTTCGGTAAGTTTGAGGACATTTGGCTGTTTAAGGATTTACATTTGAACCCATACTCTTTGTGAGATCCATTTGTGTCCTTTTCCTTCAGCTCTTCTGCTACGGGCAACATCGTCAGTATGCTGGAAGAGGAAGCGAAGAGGGATGACGTGGGATCTGAAGTACGAGGATGAAATGCAAAGTGTGTTGCACATGTATTGTGCGTCTTTACAGCTTTATTAAGTTTCTGTTCTCTATCACAGGATTCTGATGTCTCAGCAGCAGATCCAAATGACGTACTGAAGAATATAAAGGTAAGACATTAATAACTGTGGAGACTATGTGTGGCCTGTAGTTGTCTGTGAATGGTCTGAAGTCCAGTCACATTTGTCTGTTTTTTTTTTTTTGTTTTTTTTTTGTCTGGTTTTCCTTGAGCAGGACCTGGATGATATGGATGCTGACATTTTTGGATTCAAGAAAAACTCAAGTTCAGCTCCTGCACAAACACTGCCCTATGATAACAGAGGGACAAAGACAGACTCTGCTACATTAGAAACGAACCTTAAAGCAGAGGAAGCAGGTATTTAAAAGAAACAAACAAACAAAAAAAACAACATTACTTGCTTTGCTGGCTCTAACACAAAACCATCAGAGAGAGAGAGAGCTGGTTCTTAACTTTTTTTTCTGCTCAGGTGAGCCCACAAACTCTACTCCTGCTTTGACCACCTCACAAAACTACAAGAAGTTCAACTTCTCCGGTGAGTGTGCCTCCATTTAACGCTCACATTGAAGCTGAGCAGGAAGTTCATCGTACTGATAGCTTTTGTTTTCTGATTTCTGAGGACACGCTGCAGCGCCCCTCTCATTCCAGGGATATGTTTCTTTAAAATCACGTACCCGTTTTCCTCTGTTGATATCCTGCTGTACATTTGAACGTGTGCATCCATTGTTTGTGATGTCTTTAAAAAAAAAAAAAAAAAAAAGCCTAATGGAACTTTCCCGCTCCAGATGAAGACGACCCCCTTGCTGGTCCACTTGATGACCTTCTTCCAGATGATACAAAGCCCAAATATAAACCCAGCGTTAAACGACCCAAACCTGAAAAGTCTGCTGCCTCTCCTTCAGCATCCCCCGCCCTGCAGACTGAAACGCGTGAGCCTTGAATGACCCGTGGCAGTTTATACTTCCACTTCAAACCCTCCTGGAGTCCTTAAACATGTTTGTGTATGCTTCGTTCGTCAGCTAAGGCAGCGAAGAAACCCGCTGAGCTCACATTTGACGATGAAAAGGACAACCTGCTGGATGATCTCGGACTTGACAGCGATGAAGGCAATCCAAAGAAAAAAGAGAGCCTTCTTTGGCCCATTAAAACAAGGTAACCGCTCAGATATCTCTCCCACTACCTCTCTCTTTGTTTTTTAATAGCGCTCAGTGATAAATAATGACCGCCTCAGTGCGTTAGGGTGCAGGTGATTTGTTTGACAAAGCAACTTCTTTCTCTACCTGGCGTTTCTACTCTTGTTTTGCAAACGTGTCCTAACCGTCCAAGAAGCGAGCCGACTCCAAGAGCTCGAACGAGACTTGATGAGATCCTGCAGAGTTTTACTTCACCGCGTCTCCTTGAACGACCTACAACGGGTGAGATGAAGGACCGGGCTCAGCCTCAAGAGGAGCTACAGCAGGAGAAGAGCTCTGGTGGGAAAGGTAATAGCATCATGGTCATGATGTGCGGTTCTGTTTATGAAAAAAAAAAAAAAGACACATTAAAGGCTGAATGTGTTTCCTCAGAGCCGCTCTTAGAAGACGACCTCACATTTGGCTCCTATCAGCCCACTATGGTGTCCACGCCTGAAGGACGCCACTCCCGCAGACAGTCCGTCAGGTTTGTGTGAAGCCCACTGTCACCCTTTCATAGTGTTTTTTCTTTCTACCTGCCATGATTGTCTGAACATTTTTTTTTTTCCAATATTTTTATTGGTATTTTGTTTTCACAGCACAAACAAACAAACATCAACAGTTAAACGGTTTCCAGACCATCAACACATACATCATTGAACCACAAAATACACACATTCACACACCCACACTTTTTAGGTAAAGAAACGATGTTCTCACAAATACTAAAATAAATTTTAGTATTTGTACTTTTACGATGTCGTCTGATTAGTTGTTCCTGTCATTAGATTTTCCACTGAGGATGTGAGCTTGTCTCCCTCGGAGAAGAAACCAAAACAAACGAGCGCCTCCGCGAGGCATCGCAGCTCAGCCGACTGGCTCGGCCTCAAGTTAGACGACGACCAGCCATTTCTCGGGGGCGATTCCAAAGAGATCGGCGCGGCCACAAAGGGCCCTTCATCTCCTGTAACGGAGAGACGACCCTCAGCGAGTAGCAGTCCTGCCCCACCTGCTGCTAAAATGGCTGCAGCCTCCCCAATCCGAGCCGACGGCGTCCTCAAACAAACCAAGCTGGACGCCTCGAAAAGCGAGAGGAGTGGAGAAGAGGAGGAGGATGACTGGCTAGCAGGAGCGCTGAGCAGGAGGAAGGCTCAGTCTGGGTTTCGCTCCGATGCAAAAGCAGCCAAGCAGGAAGACCCTCCAAGCCCAGGAGAAGAAGTGGATCATGAGTCGCTTGGAAGGTAATGTGTAAGCGAACTGCAAAAGAAGAAACTTGTAGAATGTTGTTTGTTTTTACTGAATGATGACCTGTTTTTGTTTTTAGTCAACAACCCACTACACAAGCTCCTACAGGCAGAGAGGACACTCTTACATCCGACAAAGAACAAAGGTAACAAACGGTGTTCTTCAGTTCATCTGACTCACGGACGGGAAGCGACAGTATTTAGCTATTTTGCAGATTTTTTTTTTCCTAAATTTCCTTTTCTGTTGTCCAGAAATACTTTCCTTACACAGTCCAGTCCTTCTGCCGATGTCGCCCCTCATGAAGAGAAGAGGACCAAACAAGGTATTTCCCTCTGATCCACCATTCAACACCTCTTCAGTGAGAACGGGATACGATACTGATTCCAAAACTGTAACCATTTGGAGAGAGAGGAAAAGTCCCTGCCTGTGATGGCTGATGAAGGGAATATTTTTCTGTTGAAATGAAGATTTGTTGAGCACCACTATGGCTCTGTGATGCTTTATTCATAAAAATAAAAAACATCATTACTTTGTTCTCTGAAAGCCATTTCAGCTTGGACTAGGTCTGCCAAGCTCTGATCATCTGCTCCAGACAGTAAAAAGACTACTGTTATGTATTAGCGCCCTCTGCAGGACAAACTAAATGTTGAATCCATTTCTAAACTTCCCCTGAGCATTTTTTTCCTGTAGGCTGATCTATAAAACCCCATCATACCTGTAATGAGTGTTGAAGGGAACTCAGTATGTGTTGGTTCCATAAATCAAGCAATCCGGTATCAGTTACTTTTTCATTAAAAAAAAAAGAGACTCGCCTCACAAGAAAAGAAATCCCAGAAGCATCTTGAGTTGCTGTCTCTCTTCCACCGTGCAGTGCATAGTGTAGCGAGCTCATTCAGAAAGTAAGATGGCAGAGAGGGCAGTGTTTACTTTGTGCAAATATTCCCATGACTTTGACTTCTGTTATAGTGTGTCTGTTCTTCTTGTTGTTGGGCTGCAGAGTTTCAGATTTTTGGGACTGTAAGAGTTTCGATACGTTTAAAGTTGGACGTTCTGACTTTTCTCAGTGTGTATCGCAGTGACACAACAAGCTACTTTTTGATTGTAGTAATCTTGTAATATCACGAGTGACTTTATAAAGGAACATCAAACACTCTCTGCATGATGCTTTCTGCCTTGGATAACTATGAAATCTTAGTGAGTAAATAACTTTCATTCTGATCTTCCTTTTGCACAGATTGCATTTCGTCTTCGCCACAATCCCCCCCTCTAGTTACAGAGTGTGCACCCTCCACCCTGCCGCGCTCCTCAGCCGCTCCTCTCCACCTCGCACAAACTCTTAGTACCTCTCATCCTCCAGATTCTCGTCCTCAGGCTGCTAGTAGCGTTAGCCACACTGAACCTCAGCCTCAGTCCCAACCCCACCACTTAGCGTCTGATGAAGGATCTGCTGTGCCTCGAGTGCTCCCACACATGTCCGCTTTACTGACAGACGGTCTGCAGCAGCTGCTTCTACAATCGCAGGTCTGGAAGAAAAAAAAAAATCAATGCCCACTTCTGCTTACAGATCACTTCAAAATGCAAGAAAAGATGTTTGTTTGATCTCGGCCGTGCGTACTCTTCTTCTGCAGTTGCTCGGTCTGGGAGGATTCGTTGACGCAGCGTCTCCGCAGAGAGCTCTGGAGAAAGAGAAGCAACCTGTTGAATATCAAGCTTTACAGGCTCGAATCATCCAGCTGGAGGGAGAGGTGCGTTGAATTTGTCTTAGCGACAAGGGAGAAACTGTGGAACCATTCACCACGAGCACAGCCTGACATTTCTTTGTGTTGTCGTCCAGGTGAAGAAACTAAAGTTGGAGTGTGACCAGAGCAAATCGTTGCTGGAGCTCATGGACTCCGCGCACAAGTAGTTCCTTTCCCCCCCCCCCTCTCATGCATAAATTCCCTGTCCTCTTCGCAGCGTGCCTGTATGCTCACAACTTAATGTGGCCGGTTTTCTCAGGTCTCACGTGAAGCGGCTTGAAGAAATGGCAGCCCAGAGGGAATCACAAGCGCGACAGGAGTGCGACGACATGATGGAGCGCCTGGCTGCCGTGACCCGGTCAGGAGAGCAGGAACACTCGGAGCTGCAGGCTCAGTACCAGCGCAAACTGACACAGGCCCTGCAGGAGAGAGACCGAGAGGTGGAGAGACTCAGAGACCTCCAGAGGTAAACAAGGCCTTGAAATCTCCCCTGAGAAACACTGAGAAACAGCAACAATTACCTGTGAAGAGCTTTTCAATTGTAATCAAGTAAACCCAGAATAAACAGATTTGGGATTTGATCCGTGACGTTAGCACGATAACTTTAACGTTAAGCTAACCCTTCCTTTGTCCTGCTTTTGTCGTCAAGGAAGTCTATCTTAGAGATGAAGAAAGACCACGAGGACCAGGTCCGGAGACTGAAGAAACTGAAGGACGAGGAGGTTGATGCAGTGACGAGTGCAACGTCTCAGACCAGGTGCGACGTTTCTTTAAACCGCACCCTTCATCCTTTTAAACGTACTCCTTTATCCAGAGGTTAGCCAGATGTTCAACACCACAGAGTTGTCACAAATCTTTGGTCTTGACGTACCATAATGTGATCACTGTGAAATGTCATATAGTGTCCATAATGTTGACTCAACATGTAAGGCCATATATTGTGATATATTGATATATATTGTGTTAACCCCCCCACTTGGTGGGGTTAATGGCCTTTGTGATGTCACAAAGGGAAAATCTTCAAATTGCCTGTTTAAGCACACATTTTCTGAAAAGTGAAGCAGGATGAAGACAGAGAGGATGGACTTTATGGGTTTGTAGACAGACAAGGGACACTAGTGTTGGAAAAACATTGTAAAGTGTATTTTGCAGAATATGTGGCCTTTTAAAAATAGAACTTTCATAAGAGTCTGCAGCCGATCAACCTGACAAAATGTTTTTCAACAAAGGAATTTGAAACAATCTCTCAAATTAAAAATGATTAAAGGTATATTAAAGTGATTTTTCCCTTCCTACCCCTAAAAAATCTTTTTATGTAATACTGTTGTTTTTTTCTAACATTGCCACACGAGCTATGGAGTCCAGGATTTCCGACATTTTTGTAAAACTCCGTCTCTGTCTTTTTGATCCAGGTCTCTCATGGGGGTGATCGGGCAGATGGAGCAGTTCTCCTCTCGGCTCGGAGATCTTTCTTCTCGAGTGGAGAGCACTCATGAACACACGGCTCAGTGCCTGGAGCAGGGGTCACGCCAAAGAGACGAGCAGCTCCGAAGTACGTCGGACGCACACAGACGCGCACAATCTGTGCTGTTAGCATCCTGTAGTTTGCGTCACATTACAAGAAGGTTAAGGTCATTTCTCTGAATGTGCATTTCAGCGACGCAGGACCGGCTGACTCAGAAGGAGAAAGCTATGGAGGAGGAGAGAGCTTACCTCAAAGAAATCATTTCAAGGATGGACGCGCAGATCAATGAGCAGCAGAGACAGCTGGAGAAGGTGGAGTGAAAGAGGTGTATGAAAAGAAAACACTTAGGGTGTACATAAGGGGAGCCAGCCTGTTGAGTTCAAAAGCAAAGCCGATGCAGATCTTGCTTTATTTGATATAACAAACAGAGGACAAGGCACTTTTACAAAAGATGTCAGATTGTATTAAACCAGATGACTAAACACCTTCTTTTACCTGTTGGAGGTTTTACTTCTTGGAAACGGCGTGATGATTATTTTACTAATTATGGTTCAAAGTAGAGAAAAGCCCAGAAACAAGCAGGCTTGACTTTAAAACAGGGTTACCTGATAGATTTGCTACCACCATGCTCTGCCCACTGGAGTCCAAAAGCAACACTTCATACCCATCTTGTAACCTAAATGTGGTCACATCTGATTCTAAAATCAGGATTGCAACTGGAAAAAAAAAAAACTACAAACTGACGGCTTTAAAACCACTAGAAGATATCATATTTTCCTCCCCATGAAGACTGAAAAAAAACCATTTCCCCCTTTTCTGTCTGCCTCAGGAACGCTGGAAATTGACAGCAGAGCAGGCCAAAGCAGAGTCTACGCAGAGAGGCCTGGAGGAGGAGCGGCGTTCCCTCAGCATGCAGCTCAACATGGAGCGAGAGGAGCTGGAAAGAGCGAAGGTGAGGCTCCGGAACAAGCACACCAGAGGTTTTCATCTGACTGATTAATCAACCAGCCGATTATACCGGTCAAGCTCTAATGAAGCTTATACAGTGACCAACAGTGTCGGAATTGAACCTGCAGTCTCTGTACATGACAGCATAACCTAGGCTAAGTGGTGCACTGGTTTGTTTGCTCCATGTAGTCATCTCTTAACCACCTTCGTTCGCCATCAGAGCGCCTTACTGGACGAGCAGAAGTCAGTGATGCAGCACTGTGCAGAGGAGAGGAGGAAGCTGGCGGCCGAGTGGACTCATTTCCACACTCTGGAGAAGCAGAGACACGAGAGGGCCGAACGAGAGGTCAGCAGCCTCCTGGAGAAGAGAGAGGACTCCATCATGAGTCTGGCACAGGTGAGCCAGAGTGGAAGGAAAAAAAACCCACCTTGTTTTAAATACTTAAAAGGTCACATGGTGTTATTCTTTCCAGCAAATTTAAAGAAGTCTTGGAGCTCCCCTGAAACATGTCTGTCTCAAAATCCACTCTGATAGTGTGTTTGATCATGCCTGTAAACGCTTCTATTTCAGCCCTGATCAGAACAGGCTGTTCCTGTGTTTGACCACGCCCCCTCTGGAAGGGCTACATTCATGTGCCTTTTACTGAGACTTTTAGAGAAAGAGATATCAGGTCCCTGCTCAGTGTCCTAATAATCTCACTGTCTTTCTGCTGCAGGAACAAGCTGACCTGAAGCTTCAAACGGCAGAGCTGAAACAAAAACAGAAGGCTTTGGCACAAGAGAAAGAGACTCTGGAGAAACTGAGAGAAGAGCTCGACGCAGAGAAAGAGAGAATAAGCAGCACTGCATTGAGACTCAAGACACGAGCCCAAGAGGTGGAGGCCTTTAGCAAGGTACATTCCACAAAACACAGACCCCTTAGTCGGATGTTTAAAGATTACTTGTGTTTTGCGTGTGATTTTCTTCTCACCATATGTCATCCTTTCTCGTAGCTCGCTGCAGACAAGCAGGAGCGTGGAGAACGAGCGTTGCAGGAGGCAAAACGTATCGAGGCCGAGCACGGGGCGAGGCTGAGAAATATCCACGCGCAGGCCGAGCGGCTGAGGCAGCAAGAACAACGGATGCTTCAGGTTTGTCACCAAAAAAAAAAAAAAGTATCCAGCACGTGAAGGGTTACGTGTGGTCTCACCTAAACACTATGCACGCAGGATCGAATGAGGTTAAGTCACCTGCAGAAGGATTCTGAGATTTCCATAACCAGCTTACCACAAATGATTCCATCACTTTTACCAGGTGAGTTTACTCCTGCTGTTTACAGGGCTCTTTTAACCAACACATGTTTTTCTCTCCTCACAGGTTATGTACATTATGCTATATTAGTTTTAAGTCTAATTGCTAATGCTAACTGCACAGGTTTAACATATAATTATGTTTATTCTTAGTCACATAGGGGCTGCTAAATCTTGTTTGGGGGATTTGTATACAGAGGGGAGGGGGGACAGCGGGTGTGTATTGTAACTAATGTCTTGTGTCCTGCCTGTCTGTATACTGCTACTGGATGCCTTGAATTTCCCTCGGGATCAATAAAGTATCTATCTATCTATCTATCTATCTATCTATCTCATCTGCTTATTGAAAACAGCCACAAAACTTTTAAATATTTCATATTAAAAAAGGGTGGGGTGGTTCTTAATTGCAGATTCGTTTATACCAAACCGTGAGATGACATCAACAGTGAATATTCCCCCTCCGACTTCGTTGGCCGACTCTCAGGCCTCAGCTCTTCAGGCTAGTCTGGCTCTATGGCGGTACAGCGCAGAGAAGGTAAAAGACACTTTGCAGTTGAAAGTGAATAATGAAAATGTAAAGGAACAGGTTAAGCGATTAACTGTACCAAAATGTCATCCCTTTGTTCACAAAGCAAGAAAGCCTGAAACAGCAAGAAAGACAAAAGTAAAGGGCGTCCTAATCAATACCCTGATGTGCGTGAAGAAGTGATCACTGGTGCCAGTGTTTTTCTCTCATGTGGCTCTCTGGCCTCTCACTTTATCACATCATAACAGCTATTACTTTGAAGGACATTTTCTATTCTTCACATACCAAGTCATGTCATCCGTGCTAGATAATAATCCACAGTACAGAAGCTCCACTACATGACTGCTGTAAAGAACCTTCAAATCATTTATGACCAAGAGCCTCCTTCATGTGTATAAATTGCAAAAGGGAACGCCTCTATTAGACCCACAAATTATTCAGACACATTGACTTCTGACTGTAGGTTTTTAATGATATTAACAGAACAGTTGCTTCCATTTTCAACATTTGTTTCCATTCCCTGTACACAGGACCGTGAATTCCTTGCGGAGGAGCAGATCTTCTTGGACAACTTGAAAAAGAACTCCAACAGGTCACTTTAACACAGACTTGACGTTTTGTTCTTCCAACAGTATTAAAAATCGGGGGAGGGTGTCACATGCTGAATACTTGAATTTTGTACAACACCCTTCAACATTAAACTCTTTTTAAGATCGATTTTCATGAAAGTTCATCTTCTGTCGTTCTTCTGTGTTGGATCACTCAAAGCTTTGGTTTCATCTGCAATGTCAAAAAAAAAATAATTATAATTTTATTTGGTCAGCCTGAGATTAACTTCCCTTTTCTCTCTCCAGTCAAGCCTCAGGTTACCATTGAGTCATCACTAAGGTTCAGACAGGGATAACTTGTTTCATCATTGGCTTGACATGAAGAGTGATTCTAAAATCATTTACCTTTCCAACTCAGAATATAACTCCCCCTTCAGTCCTCCACAGATGTTCAGACCTGCCAAGAGAAACGTACATCTGAGTCATCACAATCTATTTCTGCATCTATGGAGGAAAACATTGAAAGCATTTCTCAGAACAGCTATTTCCATCGTCAGTTATCGCATCAGACGGCACTTCCTATGCAGCAGTTTTCATCACAGATTTAGTCGAAACAGTAATAACGTGCAGTAGGGTAGTACACACCTGTTTCACTGCAATTCCATCCATCTTTAACGGTTCATGTCATGTGGGACAGAAGAACCGACCCACCCTGTAAAAACATTTCATTAGAGACCATTCTCCAGCAGCATGGGACAACACAGGAGTCTGCAGTCAATCAGATACCATTGCTTTCCACACTGATTTTTTCAGACAGGGATAACAAGCTCATCATGTATACTGTATGTTAAAGGAATACAAGTCATTTGAGGTCAAACTCACCTTACATTGGAAATACTGATTCCATACGTTTTGTAGAGGAGAACCTCATCTCACCTTCACAAACAGTTGCCTGTCAAATTACAATTAAAAAAAATGAGGACACAACTTCTACCTTAAAATATGAAGACAATTCAGTGAGGGAAGGCCACGTGCTTCTCAGGCAACATTTCACAGTCGGCTACTTCAAACAAAATTTAAATATATCGAGACTTTTACTGCCAAGTGCATTCAACACAGTTTGCTCTAAATCTACTTCTTTGAAACTGCATGTGTGACTCCTGCCCTACTAACTCTGCCAACACGTGTTAGCTTAAATTCAGGGCTGCTAACCCAGCAACAAAACGTTTATATTAAAGCCTCTTTCACACAAGTTTAATTCTCCTCGACTATTTATAAATAATTACCTCTTCACGGCGGCTCACATCTACAAAAGTTCATATTCCGACTGAAATATATCTCGACGCTTGAAAGCAGCATGTTAAAGTTTGAGAGGTGAGGCTGGTGACCATCCACGATGCTGCCGAAGCGAGAAGAGAACGATTCGTCTTCTTCGTCCTGTTTTATATGTTGCTGGTTAGCAAACCAGGGTGGCTGCTCACTACTGCCACCAACTGGACTGGAGTGCTGAAAAGCTGAGGAGAAAATAGATCAAATTTTGCTTTAAAAAATATTATCTAACAGAATGTAACTATTTTTTTTCTAAATTAAGACTTGTATGACTAAGTCTAATGCAGGCCTCGAAGTCTCGCAACACTATACCAAATCAACCATCATTTTGCAGACTGTCTATGGAAATGATGCATCCCGTAAAACATGGACTGGTTTTCTTGTTCGATGCACAATGAAATGTTTTTACAAATAAATTATTATAGTAAAAGTATCAATGACACACAGCACATTACAAACAAGATACATTAAATGTATCTGATTATGCAAAAAGGTTTATGTTGCAGTAATGTGGTTCACAAATATGCCTTTATTAATCTTTCAGATGCCATTGAGGTCAGTGATGTTAAAAATGATTAAAATGGCAGAATATTGAACAATGCGTTTAATTATTTATGTTAGTTATTTGTCTCAGTTGTCAAGAAATGATTAAAAGGATGTAGGGGCCTACAGCCAACCCATCAGAATTACAGAGAAAACCATGAATTCAGATCAAATGGACCAGATAAGGTTGGCACATTAGCCCATCAAAAATGTACAGCCACTCACAATAAATGATCTTGCACTGTTGCCAACTAGTTCACATCTAATAACAGTTTTGTTTCAACTACATTAGCCTACATGTTGCCTCTCCAAAAGAAAAATAAATCCATCATAATGTAAGCAGAACAGGCCATTATAATGTGACTTTTCAACAGATTGTAAAAGTTCCTCAAATAGCCCATTTCTTTACTCCACCATATCAAAAGCCTTAAGATGTGTTTCTCAAGAACAAAAAAAATCATGACCATTTTTTTGACAGAGATCTGCAAAGTGTTGGCAAAATTACTTTATGCAAAAATTCAAGTTATTTAACAGTAAACGCATTTTATTCCAAAAATATGTGACGAATACTGTATAGAATATTAAAGACAGAAAACACTGGGTTAAGAAATGAAAATTACAGGAGAAGCAGATGTTAACAATACAGTCTATGTGGTGAACAGGCAACCCTTCAGGAAGCAGATTGGCCTACTTGCACACACTACTACATTTAATAGGCAAACAATTTAGGCCTAAAGTTAATGGGCAAAGTAAGCAAAACAAATTATTACATTAATATTACACTAAAATGTGGCCCAGAACTGAAAAACAGTCCTTATCTGGAACAAATATAGCCTGACATGTCCTAAATATGCCAGATTTACAGGCGGTGGATCCGCGGGCGCAAATTGGACCAAAGAAACACAAACATGTCGACCAAATAATAGCCGACTGCCCGGATTAAATCTTCCAACTAAATCTGTCATTATACATGACATAGCCTCAAAGAAGAGCAGAGTGTGTTGCCAGCTTCTCTCCTCCTGCCATTCCTCTTTTCAGTCACTAGGGAGAGTCTCTGAACTACTAAAAGCTGCTGTCCTCCCTCTCTAAAGGGTCCCACAAACAGCAGACAGGCAGGACCAGAGAGTCTGCACCGCTCCGCCATCCGCACACCGGCCTGCTGGACAGCGTCGCACTCTCCGTCCGTGATGGAGAAAGACGCCTCTGAACCGGACCCATCCCGCCAGCGGAACGGGCTCGTGGGCGTGTTATACGGAGAGTTCACAGACACGCTCAACGACCGACTCCGGTACTCGGTGAGTTTGACGGAGAGCGCCTTGGCCGTCCAGAGGATCTCCTCGTCCCCCGGCCGGACTAAGGTTGTTTTTAACTTGACAGACTGTATTGGCTGCCGGGCGTACAGAGGGCCGGACAGCGCGGACGTCGGCGCCTACTTTACGGCGTATTTCTACCCGTTCAAAAGACGCTGGATGAGCGCCGGAGTGGCCCGGCAGAGAGTGGAGCAGTGCTTTCGGGTGGCGCTGGTCCAGGACCCGCTTGCGAACCTGCAGGAGGCTGAGAGGTGGGCTCGTGCTATAAGAGACGCCTCCGTGCTGCAGGCGCCCCGGAGAGACGGTGAGCACCAGGGGAAAACGGGCCAAAATGAATTACTCTGACCTCACCGACACATCTATTAAGCATTTAAAAAAGCATTCCTCCTGCTTTCACTAACCTGCTCTACCAGCACTGAAATCTAATCCACCTGCCAGTACAGCCTCCTTATTCAACAGCCCACATGAGAGGGATGATTCTGGATCTTGAGTCCTATAACACTCACACACAAACACTAACTCATCAAACTGATCACTTAAGTAAGATTTTGTACTGATCCTCTGTCAGTACAGACTGTGTAGCATGCTGCTCAGCCTTCATTATTCCTGCACGCTTAAATTCCCTTTGAGAATTTTATTGTTTTTGAGCAGGGGGGGTGAATCACACCAAAACAAAGACTTTTTTCATTCAGCCACTTATCCTAATTAGGTCTCCCTCTGTTTAAAAAGTAGACTGTCCTCAGGTTCCTTTGTTTTCAGGTCTCATTATCCTCCCTGTGCTGCACGCTGGTACACAACCAGAGAGTCATTAACATGAATAGAATATGAGGAGTGTTTATGCAGCTGATTACTCCTCTGTCAGTCATTTGGGAGGAAGTGGTGATAATAAGACAAAGCGTTTTTTTGGTCTCAGCATGAGAATTTGTGTTCAGCTATGTCAAGTTAGGAGGTTTTTTTTTTTTAAACAATTTTCCTGTTCCAAAAAGAAATCCAGGCACCTAGATATGGGAAACGTCCGATACCCACTCCAATACTACTGTGATTAAAAAGATGTACTATATATTCGAGCAAAAGCTCTGATTGTCTACATTTTGTTAGCTTGTACTGTAACCTTAAACTCTTGCTATTTGTTAAGGACACATTCGCGCCTCACCGATTTATCGGCCAACCGATAATATCAGCCGATATCGGCATATCAAGGGACTGTCTTATTGGCCAATTTTATCTCCAATAACAATAAATCTACAAAAACAATTGCTCCCAATGGTCATTTGAAAGCCTATAGCGTTGAGAAGAGGGCAATACCAAAGAACTCCTCAGATACTTGTATGATTATAAAATCAACATATTGACATGTTTGCTTTCACTTACATTACACCAAAAAAATGTTTCACCAGCCCCACCTCTTGCAGAGGAACATATGTTCATGCCCCTCACCCCTCACAATCGGCTCCACTGGAGAGATGTAACCTTTCATATTTACTTGGCTTTGTTTTAGTGGGGTCATCTGATTTAGATTCATTGCGAGCTCTATGATAACGTGAAAAATGTGCCATTTTTTTTAATCGTCTTTGTGTTTGTTTTTTTATGACCCCACTTTTGGAATCACTGCATTTCTCTTTGCTGTCAATCTACTATTGTTTGTTATGATGACATGATAATTGGTGTGAAACAGTGTATTATGGGGGTCTTGTATGGTATTTGGATGGTGCATGAAAACTAATACTACCATTTAGGCTTCTGAGAGGAGGGAAACGGATATTTGACTTGCCAGTGACTAATTTGGAATGGTTTTTTTTTGTTAAAGATGGAGGTACATGTTAGCATAGCATGCTCAGAAACAAGGTTGTCCTCTCATTGGCACCGTTGAGGTGAACTCTGCAAACAACAACAGATGAATAGAGAAAGAGGAGAGGTTTCTGTGGGATGAAGAACATCCATAGAATCAGCAGGAGTTTGGGTTTCAGGCCTGGCAGATGGTAACCTGAGAGCTAACCCCCCCTCTCAACACACACACACACACACACACACACACACACACACACACACACACACACACACACACACACACATCACTGTCCTCTTCCTGGACTCATCAAAGAGCTTCAGCTTGGGAGGTTTTCAGATTATACATGCTAATGAACTAGCTAGCCATCCAACAGATTTTCTTTTCTTTTTTTTTTGCCTCCACATTCCTTTTGAACACAGCGTCGCAGCCATGATGTGATCATTTCATTAATTTATAAGCTCATTTTAGCATTCCACATCCAGGCCAGCCAATAATACAGTATTTAACAGAATATATTATGGGATTTAAATGAGTAATGTTGTGGTAATAGATGCAAACTGAATTGCTGCTTCACAGAGGGTGTTTGAAAGTCAGCATGAGTCTAATCCCTTATAGAGTATTTACCCCCAAAGTTAATTGCATGGAATCTCATCTGGCATTGCAGATGGAAAGGTTGGATTAAAAGTGCAATTGCATCGGAAGAGTGATATTTTATCAAAGTGCTATATCACTGAACACACTTTATCTGCAAATCTGCTGAGTTTACAACGAGGTAATTCACTGTAGTTTGGGGTGTTGAAGTCTACTGAGGGTTATTATTTCCACAGCAGGTTTCGTTGGAATGAATGAGCCGTGAATAATGAAGTGCATACACTATGATACAGTCCTGCACACGCTAATGGTCTGCGAGATTTTGCTTAGATCCACTGTAGGATTGCATGCAGAGAAGTGAGATTTTACCAGTGGCATGCTACTGGTTGTATCTTTCGATGCATATCGACCAATAATTTCACATTTTTTATAATATGATTGGGATGGAGGGGGAGGGTTCGATTAAAGATTACAGCCACATCAATAAGTCAAGCAGTGAATCTTAAAAAAGGAAATACCCATCAACTACGGCTAACGGCTGTTTAGATTCTTGTTAACTCTTTTTTATCCCCCAACAAAGGGTGTGTATATTTAACAAGGATGGAACAGTAAAGACAAATAAAAATAGTACAAAAATCATCTAAAAGATTTAGAACAGAAGTGTCATACCATGTATAGTATTGGGAACTATGACAAGAGAAAAATACCCAACAACACCAAATAGCTGGTGTGCACCACTCCAAAAAAAAAAAAAAGGCTGATTGGGGGGAGACACACGACAAAAAGCTAGGGCGACGACCGCTCATCGATGGTCCAAGTAGGACAGACAGACGACGATCTCCTTGGTGCTTTCAAGGCCTTCAGGAACTCAACTTTATTAGTCGTGTGGCTGTCTTTGGTTTAGGGACACAGATAGTGTAGTGGTTTTGCTACAATCCCCATGTACAGAGGCTATAGTTGTTCAAATCTGATCTGGCACGTGTGTGTGTGTGTGGGGGGGGGGGGGTATGTTGTTTAGTTCCCCCAACATGTAAATTTCACAAATCCCTTCAAGGTATCCAGTGCAGATCAGAATGCTCGCAGCGACTGGGTGGTATGGTTGGTGGAGAGGGAAAAAGCTGCGGTCTGTGCAGGGTCAGGTTTGTGTCTGTCAGTGTGGGATCTCTCCTCCCCAGGGCTTTTTGTTTGCTTCCTTAGTGTGTGAGAGCTGCAGTGAGTCACCAGACGACCTTTCAGCCCGACCAGCGTCCTGGTCCCTGAGGAGATTTTGTCTACTGCCCTGTGACACGCGCCTGTGATGGCCTGTCAACAGCATCTCCTCCTCTCAGCCTGGTGATGCTAGTAGTGGGGTTTTTTATTTGTTTATTTATTTATTTTTTTACTTTCTTTTCCTCCTCTTCAGAAACAATCTCTTCTCTGAACGTTGGAATGACACGACAGTCCAGTCTAGAGAAGAAGACTTTTTGTAGGATTCCGCACAGCGTCCATGCCTGTTAATTCTCTTTGCTTATGTTTACACTCTGACCCCAGGGCCATGTGCACACAGCAGGGTATACAGTACATGACCTTATAATCTCTCATTGTAAAATTTTCATGGTGAGCTGCTATCGTGAAGGCAAACGGCCCAGTTTTTCACCTCGACTGAAACCAACTTTTTTCCTTCCAGTAATCTAGTAAAACTTCCCGCGTTAAATATTCAGAAAAATTCGACATGTGCGAGTGGCTAGGGGTGATGACATTTAAGTCCTGTGACCTGCATGTGCAAACCATAGACTGTATGGTGCAAACTTGGAGGCTGTTATGAAGCCGCTGGCTGAAACTGGTGGGTGGAGAGAGAAATATAAGCCCATAGAAACGAGCCTTCTTCATTAATTTTCAACATTTCTCTGAAGCTTCAGCAGACAAAACAAGTCAAAGGGGGCTGCAAGCTGAGCTGCCGCTGACGTCATGCCTGTGTATTACCAGTTTTATTGGTTCAATCAGCACTCGTAGGCTGAAAGAAGTATAAGAGGTGTTAAACAAACCATGTTGAATCATTGTTGAACTTCTGATATTCACTTCTATTTTTCCGCTCAATCTGACCCCCCTGCTGGGACACTGAAGCGACATCGCATTTTTATTTAACAGTCAGTCTTGATACACTGATAGCGCAAGAAAACGGCAGCTCTTTTGTCAAATGAGTGCTTGTGAGCAGCTCTGTCATATCCAGCCTCCTTCCTGTTGCCTGTGTGTGCATCGACATGGAACTGTGAAATACGCACACTGCAGTTTGAAGTCAGCTCCCCGGTGTAACAGGCAGGATCTGCTTACAGTTATCTGAATTCACATCACAGATGGATCTCACACCCAGATGCACACACACATATTCTGCATCTGTCTGCCTGTCTCACACACACACACACAGCATTGATATGTTCATACACAGCTCAGGAAAAACGTCTTGAGAAAAAGTCAGAGAGAGTTTGAGCATAATAAATTTGGTTGTATACTTAAAATAAATCATGGGGGGGGGGGGCGAGACTTCTCGCCTTTCAAACACAGTATATGGCGGCCTTCTACTGTTTAAGCGGTTAAGGCTTTAAGCGTTTAGTCACACAGGAATGAAGATTAACGGTATTCAATTAGCACTGGATAGAAAGACAAAGATTAAAGGAAAGTTTGAAGAGATGTTTCTTTTTCTTGTTCCTGTCCCAGGGTGACTCTGACAATCTCTCACCGACCGAGCTCTTATTTTGTGACACAATGATGTAAACTTAAGCCTTTAAACTTTGTGACTGTTCTCAGTCAGAGGAAACATGCTCTTTTTTTTTTGACTTAGCATTCAGTTCAGAGGAACATGCAAAGCATTTATCCATCCTTCTACTATCTGTTCCACTTCCACGGAGTACCCAAAGAGAACCCACACCTGCACAGGGAGAAAATGCAGAACCAGGAATCTTTTCTCTGTGAGACAACAGCACTGTGTAGCCCATCATCTCAATATATTATGTCCAAGAAGAATCAGTGTACCAGATGATGCCATGAGGTACTTGTGTATATCCCCAGATCATCAGATGTTCTATCTTTCCACATAAGTCAAAAACCTTTTTTTATGCTGTGCAAGAATAAATCCAAATTTAGCTATTCTTTCCACTCTCCCTCATATCATCTTAATGAATCAATGTAAAAGCATGTGTAAAACTCGCTGACTGTAAATGATGGCGAGCGAAGCCTTGACATCAGACATTTGTTCCAGCAGGGGGCCATTAGCGGTCGCCATCCTGGATGTGCTGTCTCAACCTAACTATCAGTCAACCTAAAGAGAGGTTAAGACCTGGAGCCCCCTTACTAACCTTTACACCATGCTCGCCTGTCAGTCCGGTACACCATGCTCCTCATTATGAATAACTCCTTATCCCTTGTAGAAAAAAACAGAACGGATGAGTAATCAAAAGATTCCTTCCCTGTACAGTGTGTGCAGATAAAGACGAGCTAATTAGGCAAATTTTGTTTTTTGAACAACACCGTAAACAAGTTCTTTACTCATTATACCAGGCCCTTCATTCTAGAGCAGCATGGGTTTAAAGCTGTAGAATTATAAAGTTATTATTCCTAAATCTCCATTACTAAAGAAGAAATGTGGTCAGGGATTTAAAAGTATGCAGTCTATCAAAGGGTTAACAGATTTTAAATTGAAATGTTGCCCTTTTCAAGGATGCCTGTGGGTTAATTAATGGTGTTCTTTTCACTGTGGAAAGCCGGTTTCCACTATATTCTGGAGGTGTGGAGAGTAGCTTTTGTGTCTGGAAATGTTTACAGTCTATGGTCTGGAAGCCAGATTGTGCTCTGATGCACTAAACAATGGTAACCTCTGTGCAGGTGAATAGAGGCAGAGTTTGTCATGTGCCTGTGTGTTTTCACACTCTCACCTCACTCTTCCAGATGGGTTCGCACCTCTTTCTCTGAGATATTTTCATGCCTGTGTGCAGTCCTGTCATCACAGGCCAAATGAGGTAGAGGTTGGCTACCACCAAAAGTGATGCAGGTCATAGTGCTGGGAATTGAGACTCCAAACTAAGGAGAAGTAGAGAACTCTTTATGCTTCAGGTAGCTTTCCAACCCTGATACCGTAAGTCAGCATCAACAGTAGTCACACAAAGTTTATTCTCATCCTTTCTGATTCCCCTGATAGGGTCTCTGGTGAGTCTGTGTTTGCTTTAAAGGTCAAGGACATTTGCTGAAAATCTTCCTCTTCACTCGAAATACCCAAACCATGTTGTTGCATCCAGAATTACGTGAATCCAGCAGCTCTCCTCTAATGCCCATCTTGGAAGCTCAAATGCTGTTGTAATGATGGTCTGTTGTGTTCCTGTTTGAAAGTGCAATAAACGTAAGGAGCGAATACATTTTGATAACACGTTAGCTACAATTAGAAAACCACAAACATGAGTACTCAACCACCTCCACTTATAAGCCAACAATACCTTAATAGTGTTACACAAAAACATAAGAGAAGCATAAATTCCTATCTTAAGGTAATGGTAGCGAGTTAACAGTCCAGAAGTATTGTTCGATTGGAATTGGTTGGATGCTAGGGGTTAGCTGTTATTGCATAGCCTAGCTGTCAGTTGCTAATAATTAATAAAATAGTTGTTTGGCAACATTTAGATTTGTCTATTTCCTATGATTGAATCATAAGCCTGAAATAAGAAGAAGTGAGCATGACGTCAGTGGGACAATGGCGGTTGTGTGAGTATAGTAAATTAAGTGGCTAAACCTGCTTTCATAGCGTACATTCACAGCATGCATTCATAGCTCATTAAGCCAAAAATAGCTAGCGCTGCAATGGTATTAAATTGAGTGGTCCATACAATAATAATTTAAAAGTAAAGACAGGAAACTGAGTAATAATTGAACCTGTTTGGACATTGATGACTTGAACATGTAACCCTTTATTAGTAAAAGAAATAAATAAATACAAATTTCATATATCGGCTGTAGCCTAAAGTCTCCACTGTAGCCGGGCAGCTGTTCCTGGATTAAACCAACAGGATTAATTAATACTTAAATGCTAATGAGTCAGTTTAAAAGGTAAAGGATTGCATTACCTTTGGAGAGAATCATGCTGTTTTCCCCCTGCTTCCAGGCTTTGTGCTAAGCTAAGCTAAGCTAATACCCAGCTGCTTTCTATAGCAATGTGTTCAAACAAGTGTTATTTTTAAACAGATTTGAACAGATAATGAAATGTTTTTTCTCCTCGAAATGTAAAGAGATCATCTTAAATCTGTCTAAATTATTTTATTTACATCGGTCAACTGTTGTCTTCATTCCTTTTTCATCTTCATAAAGTGCCCTTGAGAAATCTCTTGATGGCTCCAAACCCCTGGATATCAAATGTTATTTACTTTGACGATTACTTTGTCTTCTCTTAATCCATATAAGCAACAGGAGGATTTTCTCATGGGTATTATTACTTTTTGATTAAATTGCTATAAATTACCGATACGATTCATGACAAAGGAGCATGTAAGCCCTCCTTCTAAGAAGAAAGGAGCTCGTCACATTAACTGTCTATGCTGTCACAGCCTATGCCTTCACCGTTTCATGCTCTTTGCTCCCCTGAGGGATGAGCCTGTCCTTATACATTCTTTGAAATATTTGTTCATGCATAAGAACACCTCATCTGGTCTTCCTGTTTCAACCCTGTCCTTACCTTCCCTCACATCCACCTGTCTCCCTCTTCATCTCAGGTGTGGTGTATACAGAGGTATGCCGGCCCTGCAGAGTTATGATCCTGGTGAACCCTCACAGTGGTCGTGGACAGGCTCTCCAGCTCTTCACGGGCCACGTACAGGGCATGCTTACTGAGGCCTCTGTCCCTTACACACTTGTCATGACAGGTCAGTACTTATGCACATCTACACTTTTATCATGCATGTGATTAGCTGGAATTCCCCTTTAGATCACCCTTACTTTACATTGAAAAGGGTTGAAGGGATCAAACCTTCAACACCAATATAGATAAGCAATGCCTGCAGGTAGCCATCCTGCCACTTCTGATCTGATCTGATCAAGAATGGACATCCTCAAAGGTCCCATATTATGCCCTTTTTGCGGTCGATAAGGTTATGAATGAATATTGGGTCCTATTGTATTTCATCGACAGTCAGCTGTAATGAATGCACTCGCCTAGTGAATATAATGAGACACAAAAAAAAAGTGTTAAATTATTAACAATACACATGCGGCTTAAAGGAGCCGATTTGAGTGTGTACTGTTCTTCGTGCATTCTCACCTCTCTTCAGGGCTGCCAAGTTGTGATCAAATAATTTAGGACTGTAGGTGACGTTGGGCCATATACACCCACATTACCCCAGTAAAATCCAAGTGTGATTTTCTCTGCAGTTATTATGCATCCCAGGCCACATGTTTAACATGCAGGCCACTGCACTCCAGATTAAATGTCAGGCTCTGAAACTGCTAAACATTCTGTGTGAGTTGCTGGTGGCCTTCTTATGACCTTAAACAGTGTTGTGTGTCGGTAGTTGTCATAAAAGACTCTGAACCCCAAGTGACTTTCTTCTGAATACGAACAAGCTGCTTTGAAACAGGAACATGCAGAGTGCATCTTTTTTTTTTTTTTGCCTCAGAGCTTTAACTTTCAGCTGCCATCCATCCCAATCTCAACCCTGACTGGAGGTTCAATTTGTCAGGTAGCATTAGCATATCAGCTGTTTCTCTACCGGCAACCAGCTCAGCAGTGCATCAGCTGAATCTTAACAACAGCTCAGTGAGAGTCAGAGACAGTGGAGGAGAAAGGGGTAAAGTGTTAGTTTGAGGGAGAATGCATATGTGCATGCAGGATTTCATTTTGCAGACGTAAAGGAGGGTGAGCGGCTTGATGGTGATGAAATAAGACAGAGAATAACTGACGACTCACGCTGAAGAAAAAGCCATCAGAAGGTAGATGGAGGAGGATATGGGTTGCTGAGGGCCTTCAGTGTTCAGACACGGTAGGGACAATAAGCGATTAACTGGCAGAATTAATTTACCCATGCACACACTTCCTTGATGATGTATCACCCAGCCTTTGCCTGAGGAAGGACAAGCACCAATCGACACTCCTCTTGTGTCAAGCTTGTACCTTTTACATACTGTATGAAGCATCCAGTGTACCAAGCTTTATCTTTACCCTGTTTAACCTCAGGAGAAGGCAGTGGGGTAAGTGCAAGAACAGGAAAAAAGAATTTACACTAGATTTTTGCCTTAACAGAGGGTCAATCACAATCAGTGCAGCTCAAAGGAGAATCAGCAAATTGACAGCTGGCCGATCAGGGGAAAAAAAAAAAAACAACCACTCCGATGTGTTTGGCAGTGAACCCTTGAATAGGGCAGTGGCAGGGAAATGAAGCATCAGGCCAAGTAAAACCCGTCACGTTAAGAGTGCTGACTCAGCTGTGCAGCGCCGTTTCTTTTCTTTTCACTCTGCCTCTGTCTGTCAACACAGCACTGCATCATCGCCTCAAGCCTGCGAAGCACACAAGCAAAAACAAACAGCAGCACAGCGCAGGGAGCACCGTTGGGGGACAGAGAGAGAGAGAGAGGACAAGTTTTTGGGGACAGGTAGAGGTTGAGCAAAGTGAAACGGAAGAAGAAATGTTGATTTAGATTCTCTCCTCGATCGATACTTGAGCTGATGCAAGAAAATATTTCCTCCTTGATGGCAGTGCCTGAATACTCGATAACTTCTCTACCGTCTGCCTTCCTCTCTCACTCTATTCTACACACAAACAAATACACACCACTACACCGGGGAGTCTGGACTGGAAGGACTGTGGACTTTTAATGCTTGCTGTATTGGCCCACAGAGACCCCATGCGGAGGGACCCACTCAAGGACGCTGCCAATAAAGACAGGCTGATGATGTATCTCAGCCCTCCACCGGTGCATTAACCAACAACCAGCACTCACATGCACGCGCGTAACACTCGCATGCACCCACTGAAGGCACACACTCACACATAAGCATATATGTTTGTCAGTCACAGATGTTTGCATGGTGGCTAAGCTGCCCTGGAGCTGTTGAGTAGCCACTGGATCTGCTAATGGCGGTGGTGGTGGTGTGTGTGTGTGTGTGTGTGTGTGTGTGTGTGTGTTTGTGTGTGTGTGTGGGTGGGTTGAATCCATTTTCTGCCTTAATCCTCTGATCCTATCCCAGAGGCTGACAGCAAATCTGTCCGTGCCCTTTGTTATTGTTTTGCCTTTTTTTTTTACACATTTTCTGCGTTGGCTCTTTTCGGTTATTTTTGTCTCATCTCTCTTCCAAACTTTTGTCCTTCAGAGCATCACAACCATGCACGGGAGGTGGTGAAGAAGGCAGACCTATCGAAATGGGACGCCCTGGTCATCATGTCTGGGGACGGGCTGCTGTTTGAGGTACCTTGGCTATAAACAGCCAGTTTTAGTTTTACCATTTAGTTTTCATTTGAATAAAGTTTTTTGTTTTTTAATGCTAAGATAAAAACCACATTTGGAGTTGAGTAAAATACATTTAAAATAAAATAAAACACTGAGGCCTGAAGTTCAGTATTTTGCTGTTGCCATGTTGGGTTTTTCTTTTGAAGATTGTCCGAAATTTTCCAGAAACTTTCAGGACATTCCACAGATTTATTTGAGATTTTTCCAGAGAAAACATTGGGATATTTTTGATTTAGAAATTCATGTATTTTTAAAAAAAATACAAATATTCCAATAAACTTCTGACTTTTTTTTATAGAATTGTTTCAGGAATCACAAACATTTGGAAATTTTCATTGGGAATACATATTGTAATGCCCAAAAATACAAATTTGAATAGGACATTTAGCATTTACCTGCTAAACCCAGACATTTGTTTTCTTTAAATGAAAAAGCTTCCTTTAAACACCTCCTTAAAAACAAAGAACTAATCTTGTAGCAGGCATATGATGCTCTCTGCTGGAAAACACAGAAACATAGTTCACATTTTTCCAGGTTTTTGTGCTATGAGATATGATTTTTATGTGTCATGGAATATTGATGTGGTCATGACATGAAGTTAGTAAAGAAAAACAGCTAATGTAAAAGAGTTTTGTATTATTATTTTTTTCTTTATTCATTTTAATTGTTGGTAAGATTACAATTTTAAATCTTCCAATCAAACATTGATGAAAATGATGTAAACTCTCTTACCCATGTTTCTATTTTTATCACTTTTCATCATAGGCCTGTAAAAATTTAATTTGTACGCAGGCATAACAAAAAGCCCCGTGCCTGCATGTATTTCTAGCTCCTAAATCTCATTAGCTCTTATTTTTTATGTCAATATACATTGCTTTTAAAATATTTAAAATTATAATAAACACTCTTTCAAAAATATGTATGAGGCCGTTAGTCTTTTTTTTTTTTTTGCTCAGGGACAAAGAATTGTATGAATGAACTATGCAAATATGCAGCCATGGATTCTTTGATGTTCACTGGAACACCACACTTGATACTGTAGCTATCAAAAAGGCCTTTTTTATTTCTCTAGCCCGTACACAGACTCTAATTTCTCTAAAGGACTTGGCCTGATTCCGTTTTTTGTGTTTGCTTCTGTTCATTCAGGTGATAAATGGTCTGATGGAGCGGGAGGACTGGCAAGAGGCCATCCAGACCCCTTTGGGGATTCTACCAGGTGGCTCAGGCAATGCCCTGGCAGCTTCTGTCCACCACTATTCACAGTGAGTCACTCCATTAATGAGTCATTTAAATGCATGGACCATAAGTACAAGGAAAGAGAAAAGAAGTACCTAAAAATGAACGATTTATCTCCTCTGTGTAATTATGGCAACGGCTGACTGGGCACATCGGTCCTCAGGAGAGAGCAGAGACAGCAGAGCTGTGCAGCAGAGGTCATTCCAGGTTGCTGATAACTCTCAAAGGAATGATGTAATGGGTTTAGAAACTTGCACATTATGAGTGATTATAGTCCACAGTGCAGCTGCCATAACCAGCAGACTAAGCTCATGAGCAAGGTGTTATCTCCATCTGCTGGAAAGCTATCGGTACAACATCAGAGAAATTCATTAAAAAAAATAATAAATAGAAAATTATTACCCAAATGTTTAGCCAGATTTTAAAATGACCACGTATTGATCCAAGTTCTCCCTCCAGCCTCAGTTCTTGTTTTCTCAGATTCCTCAAAACCCTTTTTTTTAAAAACTTTTTTCATTTATTTATGAAGACTTTTTAATCGTACATATAATTATTTCACATCCCTGCAGCACTCATTAAATCAATTCTCTACTCAGTCTACACCTGTCTCTGTAAGCATCTGTTTACCTGCATGCACTCTGTTTGTGCACGAGCAGAGTCCAGTATAGAAAGGTAGTAAACAGTCGGTGACGGAATGAAAACTGCTGACAACCTGGTACAGACAAGCATTTGATAAAAAAAAAAAAACCTTGAATTTCCCTCGGGATCAATAAAGTATCTACTTCTATCTCTCTATCTATCTATCTATCTATCTATCTCTCTATCTATCTATCTATCTATCTCTCTATCTCTCTATCTATCTATCTATCTATCTATCTATCTATCTATCTATCTATCTATCTATCTATCTATCTATCTATCTGTCTATCTATCTATCTATCTATCTATCTATCTATCTATCTATCTATCTATCTATCTATCTATCTGTCTATCTATCTATCTATCTATCTATCTATCTCTCTATCTATCTATCTATCTATCTATCTATCTCTCTATCTCTCTATCTATCTATCTATCTATCTATCTATCTATCTATCTATCTCTCTATCTATCTATCTATCTATCTATCTATCTATCTATCTATCTATCTATCTATCTATCTATCTATCTATCTATCTATCTATCTATCTATCTATCTATCCATCCATCTATCCATCTATCTATCTTGTGAATTTTTTTGGTGACTTTATTTTTTTCCAGCACCACCTTCAGGTCAGTATTTGATTTTGTTAATGTTTTTACACTAATGCTAAGCATCGTCATGTGAGCATTAATTATGAGAATGTTAGCCGAAGACATGAGCATTAAGCACTAAGTGCAGCATCACTGACTAGACACTTGTTTTATAATGTTGAGCTATGATTTATACTTTCTGAAATCTCCTTAATAAATGATCAGATGGATGTTTCAATTTCTTGTTTCATGACGTAGTCGCCCGTAACACTATGATGCGTGTCACCATCTTTCAGGTCGCCTCCAGCGTGGAATGAGGAACTTCTCCTGAGCTGTGGTTTTATGCTGTGTAAAGGTTTGGTCGGCTCTATGGATCTGGTGTCGGTCCACTTGGCCTCTCGGCAGCGCCTCTTCTCCTTCCTCTCCCTGGCGTGGGGCTTCGTTGCGGACGTTGACATCGAGAGTGAGAAGTACCGCCACGTGGGAGCAATCCGCTTCCTGATGGGCACCCTGGTGCGCCTGGCCTCCCTCAGAACGTATCAGGGAAGATTAGCGTACCTGCCTGTTAAGGAGGCACCCAAACCTCCTAAAGGGAGCATCACGGTGAACCACCCTCCCTCCTCAACTCCTCAGGAGCCTTTGCTCTGCGCCTCCCTCCCGTGTCGACTCTTCCCAAACCCCTCACCAAACCACAACGCTCTTCATAAACACATTAGCACAAATTCCAACCATAACACCATCACCAACTCCTCCAACAATGCCATCACAACAAAGAGACCTGAGACTCAGATTGATGGCAAGACCAGAGAACCTGTGGACTCTCTTCTTCCTGGCCTGCACCAGCCAGTCCCAGAGAGCTGGACAGTGGTGAAGGAGGAGGACTTTGTCTTGGTGCTGGCTATTTACCAGTCCCACCTGGCTGAGGACCTGTGGACAGCTCCTGGTGCGATGGCCGACGACGGGGTGATTCATCTGTTCTATGTGACGGCAGGGATCTCCCGTCCCGCCCTCCTGCGCCTTTTCCTCGCCATGGAGAAGGGCGCCCATTTGGCATGCGGCTGTCCCCACCTGGTGTACGAGAGAGTGAAGGCCCTGCGGCTGGAGCCTATCTCTCCACAAGGCATGATCACTGTGGACGGAGAGATGGTGGAGTACGGGCCTGTTCAGGCACAAATCCACCCCGGCTTGGCCAGACTCATATGTGGATAAACTTGGATTATCATAATCTTTTTTCTGGCTGCAGAGCTTTCTAGTTTGGCCTTTTATACTCCGTGTCAGTTTCTGTGAATATGCTGTATTTTTAGAAGTGCCAAAGACATGTTATCAGCGTTCGTAAATTCCTCTATTTTTCTACTGAAACAAATTGTCCTATTTCTATGCCCCTGATTTCTCACTCTCAGTCTTTCCTTCAGGGTCAAAAAAATGGATGGTTGTCCTTGCTGGCTGGTCCCAGCTTAGAGAAATGTGGAGGGATTGTACGTCTGTCGGTCTGTGTGTGTGTGTGTGTGCGTGCTGAAGATCTAGGGATCCCAATGCATGTTTGTGTGCACTCAACTGTGTGTGTACATGTGAGATTGTGCATGAGGAGCTTTGGCTCACAGCGGTGCGGTGCAGTGGCTGAGGAGTGCATTGTGCACTCTGCTGTCTGACCTCATAAGCATGTTGCACGTGAAGAGAAGCACATTTTCTTGTCCTGGGAGGCTCCTGAAGTAGCCCCGCCCCCTTTTTCCCACTGTACTACACTAGGGCCGACAATCTCCCTCCTGGGCCACGGCGCGTTACAACATCACTTCCCCCTCAGCCTGCTGTAGACAAGCTGAGAAGGAGGTATTAATCCTCTGGGGATTTGATATGGAAAAATCTTTAATCTTTCAATAGCTTATATAAGTAAAAAAAAAAATCGAACAATAGCTGATCTAGTAGTCGGAGATTTTAATCACCAATTTTTTTTATGCCTCTGACTGAAAACTTCCTCCAGCTGAGAGTGCATGAGCTGCGAGCTGAGAAACCTGGTCTTCTGGACTTCATTTCCTGCGCTGTCTGTTCTCTTACCCTCCTTCATCATCAAACTAGCAACTGCCTCCACTCGCACATAAATACACACTTTCTTTTCCCCCATCCCCCCTCCTCCTCCTCTTCTGCCAGTTCCTCACTTGCCCTCACACACACACACACACACACACACACACATTCCCTCGCATCTCTGCGGCACTTAGCGAGGGGGAGGGGCATATGTGCATATGATCTCCTCTCCTCTTGCCATTTTAAGATTGTATTCTCACTCTCTCTCTCTCCCTTGGTTTAACAACCATCAGCACCTAATGTGTCCTTAATGTTAAGCTTTACGCATGCAACAGCGTGTGAACTAGACATGAAGAGGCTCTTTTTTTTTTTTTATAATCATATGAAAGCTTGTAAGTGAGTTTCAGCGCTTAACACCTATAAGATTTATGGGGGACGTGGTTTCACACTGGGCCACTCAGCAGAGCATATTGAGCATATTGAGCAGCATGTGATCAATGAGAGCTAGAGGGAGTCAAGTGATCTGCTCCCATGTGCGGCCTTTTTACTGGTTGCTGATGCCGTTTGGAATAAGACCACCGGATCAGACGGAAGTGCAAATGTTTGCGTAACACTGAACGCAAATAAAGTTTATTTATCTCTCAAGATAAATACACTGTGACTGTTAGTCCCACAGGTACACAACATCATTACCAGTTAGAGGGTGAGCTGTCGTCTGAGATAATCATAAAAAATAAAAGTATTTTATAATGATGAGAAAAACAAAAAACAGACTGTTTACAGATACTTTACGAAAGAAGAAGCATAAAACTGAAAAACTGAATTCCCCCCTCATGCTGAAAGTGACAGCTACAATGTTTACACACTAATAATCTAAAAAGTTTGCTGATAATTAACTTGTTAATGTTTGACACATCCATCAGTGTCAAAAAATATCTTTCTTTTTAAATAATAAGTAGAATTAATTCATCTCTTTAGGGACTGTATGAACATTTTTCTGAGCAGTAGCCTATATTTCATTTTCTGGAGAAAAAAAATATTGTTTGTTTGAACATCACAGAGTTTAATCTTCAGGTTACATCATGTTATTTTTGAACATGGGCAGTTAGCTACTTGTTAACAACCGTCATTTTAAGGACGTGTAAAAACTTTAAAAATTCACAAGTGGGGGTCTGCGCTAACGTCGTTTAACTGTGTTATCTTGTGTAACAAAACGTCAACAAACCCATTCCAAATCCCTTTTGACTTTTGGAGTTAAGAACTAAAGCTAACTCACTTCCAGGTTTTAGGACTCATTCCTGTGCCACTCAATAGTTGAGCATTTATAACACAAGTTTGCAACAGAGGCTGTGTTGATGAGACACATGAAAAGAGATTTTAGAATACATCTGCAAGCCCCAGATGGGACGGATGTTAATTATCAGTTATCAGGTGGAGCAGAAAACATCTGAATGTAGGCTTCACTACAGCTGATTATTCTTGGACCAAGGTAGATGCTAGCTCACTAGCAACCCAGCAGGTAGAGGCAGGCTGAATAATGTAGAATCCACACACTGACGCCATGGCTTTCTATGTTTCATACAACATATACCTTTGATGGCATTCTCAAGGCAAAGCTCAAACCCTGCTGTCTTACCAGGTTGTTACTGGACTTATATACTAACGCAACACAATGTTAGCTATTAAGTTATTGAACATTAACATTGTTTTTGTCTTTCAGTTGCTGATCAGTTTTGAATTATTATTTTTTCATAACTCACATTATAGATGTGACAAACTGGCCCACAGCAGTATAGTGTCCATGTTGCCACTTTTGAGCATCCCGTCCTTAGTGTGAAGTGAGTGAGAAATGGTTTCTGTTTCAGTATAGTGATCATTTCATCATATGCTATTATTCCTATCATCTAAAAGTACATTTTGATTATAATGGACAGTGCAAGATGTAAAACAGTGATGTAAAATGTGTAACTCTCGCCTCCTGACTTCCTATGAATCATTTTTGTACAGTCATTTAATGAAATGTAACATACTTAGTTGACCTCTTCCATCTTCCATCCTCACTGCAGTGCCGATTTTTTGCCTGAAACTTGATTATACATCTTTACAGATTACATTTACGTACTGTATGATATTCAGCGCCACATACTCTACCTTCTAACATAACTTTATTCTCAGTGAAACGGGTGCTTTTATGGCATTACCATGTCCTCCACATGCAGTGTTCATGCCTAAATGTATAGAGTACATCTCATGTGCAGGAGATAAGCTATGCAAAGGCCTTGTGGTGGCTGGGGATAACTGGAGTGAGGAGTCCCTCTGCTGGAGGAAACCGGTTTTATAGGGAAATACATCCTTAGGTCATATGATGCATTTTCTTCAAACTACAGCTTCTTAACGGCTTTTCTGATATTTAAGACGATAGATGGATCAATCTTAGCCATAGGAGACGTCTACATCCAGTTTATTGTAATCTATCGTCAGAGAAACTGACCGGATACTACTGCATAGAAACATGGCTGCAAATAATAATCAATGTCAGTAATCTTGATGTTGGGCATTGTTAACTTACGCTCCAGTACTGTTACATTTTCTATTCCACTGGCTGTTTTAATATAACAACACAAATGTTAATATTAACATTAAACGTCCTGGATTTGTCTAAACGTAAGGAAGTTGTGTCACAGATATTGACTGTGATGAGACAAACTTGTTTTGTGGCAGGACCCAATCGGTGATGTTTTTATAAGAATGTTGACGCCTTTTGTACCATGTACACGATGCTTAACTCCAAATATCTTTTCTGTGATTTATGTCTGGCTATTGTACCCACGTTCTCAAAAGCGTGAAATTATTTAAAGAGAAGTGATGGGTGCATCATTGTTTTTTTTCATATTGTATTTGAGTGCAGTAGATCAGGGGATCCACACATACTGTTGAATGTGTTATACAGTCTAGTTAATTAAAAAAAAAAACATTTATCCGTATTGTTAAATACGTGCCACGTATCTGCAGCTTTTTTTTTCCTTTTTTTTTTCAATAAATATGTGACAAAGTGTTTCTCCAAAAAGTGCCTTAGACATTTAAAGGACAACAGATGAACAGACACAAGATCTTACATGAAACACATTTTAGCAATTTGGAGGATAATAGTTATATGCACAACAGTTAATATGGTGCAGACACAAAAAGTTAATCAATGACTCTCTCCTAATCATAAAGCTTTCTGGAGGAAGGTCAACTGAATCTTCTGTTTTAACATCCGTGTGAGGTTGTTATGACGCTTATTAATCTGGCAGTTGGCAACCAAGTATCCTTGATCAACCTATAGTTTCTTGTCAGTTTTTGTTTGTAGTTTTTTTTTTTAGACCAATAAACATAATCATATAGGAAAAAGTTGTCTTTCTTTGTGCCTCTCTTATCATTTATTTCACAGGTTATCTGAGTAACTTGGTTGATTTGAATATTATACTGAAGGAAATATAGGAGTTCCTCTTCCAACACTGTGATCACCACTCCCCTGGCTGTTCCCACCATTAAATGGTATGTGGCGCCCCCATCTGTCCAACAGCAAGTTTTTACTACTTCAGTCACAAGAAGATCGAGAGCCCCAGCAGTCAGGAAAATCCTATCAAAGGACGGTAAATATGAACACTCACACTTTAGTTCTCACTCTTAATTGCAGCAAACTCTCTTTATGCTTACAGTGACAAATTCAGAAATCCTAAACGCCTCCCTCCCACATGGACAATTTTCCTGGTGTTAAGATGGACAGGCCATGAAGTAAACAAAAGTAAGAGAGATAGAGTTCAGAATCCTACAGAAAGTTTTACTGCTGCATGTTTCTCCAGTATGGAAGCCCTAAGCGGACATTGATACATACATTTTGTTTTTCTTCAAGTTATGAGTTGGAATATTTCTTTTTGTTTTATTGTTGTGGAGGATATCTCAAGATAACAACGCTTTATTTCACATTGTATATAGCCTAGATAATTTCCGTTCTTGAGATCTCAAATAATTTTTGTGATTCTCTTTAGATCACAAATCTTCACCTTTTGATGACAGGAAAGATTTCTGGAATCATTGGAAAATAAAACAAAGATGTGTCACTATGATAGACATGCTGCTTCTGCCTATTCCAATAAGGTAAGTCAAGCTTTCAACGTTTGTTTTGCGCTTTTGCAACTCTTATCACAGCACAACAGAGTAAAAAAAAACATTTCTGGAGGCATGTCCTCTTAAGGCTTCCGTACTCCGGGCCTGCAGGATTATTTGTTTTAAATAATGACAGAGCGTCTGTCTGCCAGTCAAGTTTTTCCTCTTTGCCTCCCGTGAATCTCGACTCAGCTATCTGTGAGGTTGCTATGGTTGGCTGCTCCTGCTGTGACCTTTGACCACTGCAGAAGGTGGTGTGACAGGACCAGCAGAGAAGGAGGGGAGGGGGGGGGGAGGATGGTGATGGTGGTTGTGATGAAGTCTGAAGATGCTTACTTGAGCATAAAGGAGTTGTTCCGGTCTGCAGCGCTGAGCCTGTAGGGTTTGAACAATGAGAGGCTTCTGTAGCTGATACAACAATGATATCAAATAAAGACCAAGACCTGATCCTGTTTGGTCTTGTTTTTAATGTTTTTTTTTTATTATCAACAATAAGACATGAATACAAAAATATGAGGAGCACCATCTTCAAACAATGGCTCAGTTCATTGAGATTGTATCCATGTGTGTTTCCCAAACCCCATCATGATGTCCTCAGGTGCCTTGTTTTGTCCAAAGATATTCAGTTTACTCTCATGGGGGAATAAAGAAATCAGCAATATTCACATTTTAAAAAGTGGGTTGAAATATTGATAGATTAAATTGATTAAATAATCACTACTTCCCAAGCTGTATTGCTACTTTTATACAGCAAAACGTCCTGGTACATGACTTTCCATGGATAAAACACCTTAGAATAACTTAAGCAAACTCACAGGCCGTATTTGTTGCACAAAGTCTGTGGAGTGTTTGTCCCATTAAGAGCTGTGATCATGTGAAGCACGCTGTACTCCATGTCATGACTTTAAAGAGGCATCAGGACTGCAGCTACGAGAAAGCCTTTTTATTGCTTTACAGTTGTCTTTGTGAGACTTCCTCTGGAAACCACTCAGCCACACTAATGTAACGCTCAAGGGGCCGAACCTTTTTGTGTTGCCTTTCTCTTTCTCTGTCTTGTGATCAAATTGCTATATTCACACATACACACACATCCTAACAGGCCATACAGAATGCTATAGGCATCTGTTTGACATTTAGCTTGTTTCCCTTCAAAGCGTCACCAGAGTAATCTGAGGGGTAGTTTGCTAATAAATGGGAAAAAGAACAAGGACATTTCTGATACACAGATCTTTTAGTTTTTAATTCTTCTGTTTCTATTCAACATTGGATCATTCAAAAGTTAGGCAAGGAATTGATTGCCATAATGGCTGATCTTTACTTTTCAGGGATAAAAAAAAAAAAAAAAAAGACATCAAGGACTGAAAAGCAGAGACAAGTACAGGTCCTTCTGTTAAACAAAAATAAAGCTAACATATCCCCGTGACTGCGGTTCAAATATTGCCCTGGTGACGTCATCTTGAGTCTGAGTTGCGCAGTAAGCCTTTCTGCAGTTTTTGATGTCCAGAGTGTTTCATTAACCAAAACACAGATTAAACTTACAGACAAAGAAGCCACAGGAGCTGCAACTGCAGTATTACATTTTAACAATTGTTGTTAGTATTAAGTAACTCAAAAAATATATATATTTGACATGTATACTGCAGCCTGTCAGTATGGATAAAAAGTCGACAAGACAGGTTCTCCAATGGAGTGAAGCTTTTTTTTTTTTCTTCCCAAGAGCGCCCCCTGCTGACCGGCGAGCTGACCAGCTGCACAGGTCAATGATAACAGCTGGGACATGGATCAAACTGTAACATTGAAATCCTAGTCACCTAAACTCTGCTGTGATCATCATTTATTATCACACTTCTTTTTGTTCAACTGTTTAATTTTCTGAGAAGTTATTTGAGGCTAAAAAACAAGATTGTCTTCATATTTGAGTTCTTTGTGTGAATAGCAAAACTATATGTCAATGGATGTTTCAAATGTTCTGGCTTCACAGTTAGGGAGTTGTTGCCCATGGGACAAGATGGGAGGATTTGTGTAACCTGCAGTGTGATGATATATCCTTTTGTGACATCAGTCAGCCTGCTTATTTTTTTTGGCTGTTTTAACCGTATGATGTTTAAAGATCAAGATTTTGTAGTGTTATCGTAACATTTATTCATTTATGAATATCTATTTGAGAACAGATATTGTGTTGTTTGTTTTTCTTTAGAAAAGCATGAATCCAATAAATAAATAAATACATGTTACATCATGCTGTCTAGCCTCTCTGTGTTTTAGTGTGACACTGAGTAAAACAATTTGAAATTCAACAGACTTTTGATAAAAACATGTATTTATGAAATCAGTTTTTTTATGAAATATGACATGCAACTAAAGTTTTAAATAACTGCAGTGCAGGGGAAAAAACATTTTCATTGATTATAAGAACATGGAGCCCCTGAAGTCCCAAAGAGTTAAAAAAAAATAAAAAAAAGTTATTTAATGAAATACATAGACAGGAAACTGTACATGCAGGAAAAACTATCCTTATAACGAAAAAGTTATCTACTAGAACCACCGCGTCTTGTGTCTTTACACTTTTATACGTCCAGAGTTTATGGAAATATACTGAGACATCTTTAATTCGATCACAGTCCATGAAGGTCCCCTGAAGTGTCCCCGGGCCTTCGATTGAGAACCTAGACTGCAGCAGCCACAGTTGACGTGAGGGTGATTAAAAATGTAGCGCTATAGAAACCAGGAGGCCAATGGAGGAGCGAGAAGCTGTTTACCGTTTCTATGGTTGCTGGACAAACCTCCTGCAACCAGGTATTAAACTGCCTCCTCCACGGATCCTGCAGCCTGCTGACACCAGTTGTAAAGACCCCCAAGGAGGAGAAGAAGCGCCGAGCACAGCGCCAAACACCCAATCCGCAGGAATTTTTCTAAACTTCACCAATAAACTGACGACAGGTGCGTCCAAGCTGACCAGGCAATACGTCCTGCTCGATTTGGATTTAAAGGGTTTCTCTGCTCAACACTACAACAGACTGAAGGTATGTTATCAGTTTCACATTTAGAAGATTTTTTTCTTTTATCCTCTGAAGGTTTTACACCTGGGAGTCACTGGTTCAGAAGGCCTTAAATCTCTGCGTTGGTGTAAAGTAAAAGCTAAATGCTGATAAATGTATTCAACATTTAACTAACACATTTATCACAAATCATGTATAACTCCCAGTGAATTACATTGTGCTTCAATTAAAGTTCTTTATGCGGAAAATGAGCCACATTTTGATGACCTTAATTCAATTGAATAATGTCCCTGGTGCCTCAGATGAAATTTTACACGCATGAAAGGTCTTAAATATGCCAATGTCTTCGACCATGACGATAAATATAACATAAAAACAATAAAAACTAAATATGATATAGTCCTTTTTTATTCTAACTTTTATTTTCCTTTTTTGTATATTTGAATGACTTAAAGCCTACAGGTGCACGGTGAAAAAAAAAAGGAGGAGAAAAAAGCGTGCGCTCTATTCCAAGTGTCAAGTGCGCATCGGGGTTTTCGGGAAAGTTCTAGGACAGTGAGGAAAGTTTAACCTACTGCTCGGCAAAGGCTTGAATTTCAGATCAGAGTTTAGTCTTACTTTCAACATCGCCTCATCAAATCCAGGTGACAATTTTCCACAGAATTTCAAAGGGTTTCGGGATATTTTACGCACACAGAGGCTCTGTTTTCAAATGTCCTGCAATATCACACTTTGTTGACGCTGTGTTTATATTTTAAACCCTGTCAGGTGGTGGCAGAGGGAGTAGGAAAAGAAGGAGCTGGCTGACGAAGAGGAGAAAGGTTTTGGTGAGAGCCATGCTGTCTCTGAGCTGTGCCGACCCGTGGCCTGAAGGCTCGGTGGGGCTGGAGGAGGAGGTGGTGACCGCGGCTGCCCAGGCTGAGGAGCGGGACAGCCCAAACAACACAAGCAGCAATAGCAGCTTCTGCAGCTCCGTCAACCTGGACGACAGCCTCACCAGCCTGCAGTGGCTCCAGGAGTTTTCCATCCTCGGTGCCAACTCGCCGCAGCAGACACACCAGCAGCCGCACCTGTTCGGCCATCATCCACTTGGCTCCGACGCACCGGCCTCCCCTCTGGCAGGGGACCCTGCTTCCATCGGCATGCCCCTGACCCCGGGGAAGCCCACAGCTGCGGCATACAGTCGGATGCAGGCACTCCCCAGCATCGTGGCACACGGTCACTGTCCCGATGAGGTGGACTACAAGACCAATGCGCACATTAAGCCGCCATACTCCTACGCGACGCTCATCTGCATGGCCATGCAGGCCAGCAAGAAGAGCAAGATCACTCTGTCCTGCATCTACAAGTGGATCACTGACAACTTCTGCTTCTACCGGCACGCTGATCCCACCTGGCAGGTAAAAGACCACACACAGACACACACACAAACACGCGCAGACAAATTACTTCAAACAATGTACACAATACACTCATACACATTGATTGCTCGTCTCCAACACACTTCCTATTGTCTGAAAATGAGTTTTTTGTCAGGACTGCTTTGTGCACTGGGGTCAAATCACAGCTGGGGGCAACATTTTTTTTTTTTAAACCACAAAAGAAAATCCAACATACTGAGAGTCCTGGGCTTGCTGCCACACTCTGAGGAAGGATTATTGAGTTAGCTGTGAGGGTAATTAATAACTTCAGTGACCATGAACAGCACAAAGAATTCATAGAAAACATCATAAAACAAAACAAATTATTTTAATATTTTGTTCATGCAAACACAAACTCTGAAACATTGATAACAAATTTGCAAAGAATCACATTCACAGCTATAGGCCCTGAAAGCCAAAGTAAAAGCAAAGGGTGAAGAATAAGAAAACCAAGTGATAGATAGAATCAAAAATAAATGCATTGAAATTAGACATCAAATTACAAGACGAATGCTTACTGTGAACACGCTTGTGACTATTCTTAAATGTGTTGTTATCCGTCTTTAGATTGACCTTTCTGTGGCATTCCTTGTAATACATACCTCACTGGCTTTTCTGCTTCAGCAAAAACTAGTGCTGTAAGGGTGACGAATTTGCGCTTGCAAGGGCAGGAATTTTCAAGAAAAGTTTAATTTCACCAGATAAATGATTGACGAAGCTGTTGCTGTACTCCCGTGTAACAGCGTCTGGTCCAGACATTTCAGACATTTTGTTATTTCAAGGCAGTGCATGGGGCAGATAATATTTAACAAAGGTCATTGGGTTACTGCTCCATTTAGACTTCAGTGAAGGGGGGGTTGAATGAATGAACGCTGGGTGAACAGTGCATTAATGTGATGTGCTTCATCTGTACCCCCCTCGAGACAAGTGGATGTGCAGTCAGTTGGTGGTGTTTCAAAAAAAAAGTGGTCTATAAGTTTAAACGTTGGAGAACTTAGTACCACTGTCTGGTTTGGAAGGCAAATTTACATTTGGTTGAAAAAAAAGGAGACAGGTAAACTGCTACAGTAGCATCTGTCCATCTGTAGCAAAAGTGAAATTCTATCACTTCCAAAGCTCACTGATTGACATCAAGGTTCAGTTCCTTGTATGTATAAATGTACTTGGTAATAAATCCAGCACTGTGCTTTTCAGAACTCAATTCGACACAACCTGTCACTCAACAAGTGCTTCATCAAGGTGCCACGTCAGAAGGACGAGCCAGGGAAAGGTGGTTTCTGGAAGATAGACCCACAGTATGCTGAGCGTCTCCTTAGCGGGGCCTACAAGAAGAGGCGAATGCCCCCAGTACAGATCAACCCAGCTTTTCAGAGCAGGCTCAGGGTTAACCTTCAGCCCCAGTCCAGAGGCCCCTGCAGCCCCACAGAAGGTATAAACGGCTTGTCTATCAATCCAGAGTCCCAGAGGCTCCTCCGGGAATTTGAAGAGGCGACTGGTGCCGACCAGAACTGGGATCCTCATCTAGCTGAAGGGACAATGCTAGGGTCCTGGCCAGTGGTCAGGGGAAGAAGTGGGCACAAGAGAAAACAGCCACAGGGTTCCAGAAATGGTTCCAAAGCCCTTCGACGTTCCAGCTCACCTATGCTCTCCGCAGACGAACCAAAAGAGATTGGACCACTGAAGGGGGACTTCGACTGGGACGCTCTTTTGGACTCAGCCCTGAGTGGGGAGCTCAGTTTGGATGGCGGAGAACCTCTAAGTCCTATAATGACAGAGGAGGACTTGACAGTTCGGGGGACCCAGATCTCACCAGTTGAGGCCCCTGCAGGGACATCGGACATACACGTGTTGGTGGAGACACAAAGGAATAATGACGTGTCAGACCTTGATGAGGAGACCTTCCTTGCTACAGCGTTCCTTGAGAATCCCTGGCCAGAAGAGGACGAACAATGCCGCAGTGACTTCCTCTGTAGTTCTACTGTCAACCTGGATCAACTGTTTGACCTAGGAGCCTCACTTGGTGGAGACCCAAGCACCCGGATTGACACCCTTCTTTGAGGAATTGTTATTTTCAAGGTCTTCTTTCACTACTAAAACTCTTTGCGAGCCTACGAGAACGGACTCCTTTTTACACTCAGTGACTTTTATTGTCCTTTTCAATACATTTTTATGCTAATTCACACAGGATTTACTTTTGCAATGCCTTCTAAACAAAGATGCCACAACGTACAGCAGCAGAACAAATCCAAACAATAATGTGTTGAATAAGTTATGGGGAACAAGAAATGATTTGTGACAAAGAACGTAGGGCCCGTTATAGAGACTTACTGTACCACGGTAGATCACTGCAATTATGCTAGCAAGCCCGGATATTCTCACGCAAGTAAGTCACCTTAGCTTCTCATCCTTCTATTTTTTTTTCTGAACTGGGGTCCAAGCTCTCCCTTGTTGATTTATGTTTGGACTGCAAATGAATTAATAAACGTTTAACAAAAGAAAACTGTTGTGGAGCAGCACAACAGTAGGGTGGCATAGCTGATACGCTAATCTCGCTTTGTCTATTTTGACAATAGGTGAACGATGCAAACGTGTGTTATAATCAACCAAATTGAACAACAAGCAGAAAACCTCAATGTGTTACATCTAAGTCAAAAAGCTAAATTGATGTTTGTAATGCCCATGTGAACATGCATAGTGAATGGCACATCATGGCCTGTGTTTACAGTACGAACAATGTGTTCATGGGATGTGTGTACACTCCATTTGGCTTAACTTTTACATCAAAGAAGACAACTGAGCAACAGTTGTTTTGGTTCTTATAAAGGAGTAAATAACCAAGTGGCAATAAGGACAAGACTGATAGACTGAGATGCATTTAGTTTTACATGATATGATTTGTTGCTGAAAATTGATTAAATCTGTATATATTATGACAGCAGCACTAAGAGGATGAATAATAAGATATGTGCCAAATGATGTTTGGTGTATGAGGGATTTACTGATTTTTTTTTTCCATTTGAGCTTTTGATACTAATTTTCTGTGTATGCATATTTCAAAATTGATAAGGTATAGTATAACTAGATTAATTATGATTATGCAGCCTATAGTTTGTTTTTTTTTTTTTTTTTTTTCAAAGAACAGAAACCTTTTTATTTCATACTGGACTGAAATGTTTCTTGTAAAAGTACTCAGTATCCACCTTCTTTGATCCAGCAGTATGGTTTAGGGTCAGAACTCACACATCAGAGGTAAAAGTAAAATGGAAATGAAACAGCTAAAGGCAAAATTCTCCAGCAAAGAACTAATATGACCTTAAAATGATCAGATGAAAAAGTGCATGGCTCATTGTAAATGAATACCTGACCTTTAACGTGCCCAGCACAACTCTTGGGACATGACAAAGTGGCAGTGCATTTAATGACAAAGAGGAAATATCAAGTCTTTTTTTGCGAGGTGTTGTTATTGGGATTAAGAAATGTTGGTGATGATGCGTGGATTGCCTTGTTGGAAGCAATACTAAAGCTCATGTTTTCCTGTTAAAATTTGTGACAGTGCAATCAATTGATACTTGTAATTTACATTCAGTGCAGTTTACTTTAGAGACCAGTTTCACTCTGTTGTGTATTATGACGTGTAAACACACTCTTTCAGGACAAAGGACTCCAAGACAAAGAAACCTGAAGTGATTGTGTATTAGCTCTTGGCTATTAAATAACACATTTTAAAACAAAAATGTTTTCATTTTACTTCCTAATTGCTTCTGGAAAGCCAGAGAAGTATCATGTATGGATTACTTTACTTTTCTGTTTTTATTCTACTTCCGATTTTCTTTGTCAAATAAAGAAAAGAAAAGAAAGATTGCATCTTAATGAATTATTTATAGCCATGTTTGACTGCCTGGCCAGGCAGGGGCTTTTTCTGTGTGGAGTTGTCATGTTATTGCTGTGTATGCATGGTTTCCCTCTGGGTACTCGGGCTTCCTCCACCAGTCCAAATAAATACTTGTTAGGTTAATTGGTGACTTTAAACTGCCTGTAGGTGTGAGTGTCAGGGTAAATGGTTTGTCTGATTAAGTCAGCCTTGTGATTGACTGGTGACCTGACCACGGTGCACCCCACCTTCTCCCCTAGTAAGGGGTATAGACAGTGGATTGATAGACGAGTGGATGGATGGATGGATGGATGGATGGATGGATGGGTGGTTGATAGGTAAACTATGACATCTGGTTCAGAAAAGCATGGCAACCAGAGAATGACTATTGATTTTGGGGGTGTCTGACTTTGATTCTCGAGTCACCATGAGCCTGGTTGAGTTTTGCTGAGGAAAATATTTTTAAGTGAAACATTTAAACCAGTATAAGGAATGTTGTCGTGACTTTTGGTGTTAATGTGACATTGACTTCCTCATGCATCACTGCCATGCTCTATTTCTAGTAATTCTACATTTTGGTAAAAGATTGTATTATAATGCTGTACAGGCATTCATGTTTCCCAGATGATGAATGATAAGTTCAGCATTGTACTGGTAAACAGCACACCTAGCATTCAGCTAAAACACTTTTGACTACAACCTGACAGAGATGCTACGATGGCTATAGACTGTTTAGGCTTGTTTTCTCTTTTCTCCTTCAACCCCCCCTTCCCTTTAGTGTCCTTGTACATGAGATTTACGCTGGTCTTTTCCTGCTCATCTCTTTTGGGTGTCTTGCTGTGATCATGCAGTGGATGGGTAATAGTAGCAGGGGGTGGCTGGGTTTTCTTTCAGGGCTTTGTCTGTGCTCAGTCAGACTCTTGTTCCCCCATGGCGTTTGGATCTGGGGTACTTCATTGGGTTGGTGTGGGGTCTAACAGGGACAAGTGTCCCACGGCCCCATATATCACCGCCTGTCTGCCCTGCTTCAGACCACACTGTCTCTCTCTGACCTTGTTGCAGATTAGCTTGGTGGCTAGCGTTCAGGGAGTCAAATGAATAGCCACAGTAATCAAATGCAAATACGCAGAATTTAAGAACCCTGCGTCCCCCCCAGTGCGTGAATAGACGGGCTTTCTGTCAGCAGGCGTGTCTGTCTGTGATCACTTGTGAGGTAAGGATGGCTGAAAAATGAAGGGCTGTAATGGTACACCTCTGTCGAATGGACACCCAACACTATGTTGGAAGGGAAGGATCCTGCATCTTCATGCCCAGCCTGAGAGCTTTTTTTTTTCCTGGAAAGAAGGGCTTGTGTTTCCCCTTCCCTCTAGAATGAGCTCCCTATAAGCCCCCCTGGACAGCTATTACCTGCTGGTCTTGGCTCTCCAGCTGGATGGCAGGGCTCATGACAATATGTGGCAGGCCAGGTTAGACGAGAGGCTTGTGGTAACCTGATGCAGGTATTATTCCCAGGCCCTGCTGACGGCTGCAGGTAAGAGGATCCCCCTGGTGAAACGCTAACCCTCAGTGCATGTTCCAACCCAGAAACGCTGCAAACTGAAAGTGCTAAACACAAACACCCAAAGTGGCCAGGATGACGCTGCAGCCACAGGTTTCAACTGGTGAGTACACTAGGAGGATGCCTATACCAGTGGATTGCCATTTGCTGCCACATGAACCAAAGACTTAAAGATAGAATAGATGCTAGGGAATTTAAACTATTTGGGTAAAACCATTGTGTGATGACTGACACAACAGTCTAACAAGATTTTCTTTGTACTTTCTACAACTTATCCCTACTGTTTAAAAAAAAAAGCCTCTGGTTGTGAAAGAACACTATATTGAAATACAATTCAGATCGATATTCTGAAGATAGAGGCTCTGGGTGGTCTAAAAGTAATGCAAGTATCAGTTCTCAGGAAGCTACTGCTGACAGGAAATGTCTCTAGCGTTTGCCAAATTCTGCACAGGTGTTAAACTGAAAAACGTGTCACAGGAGAAACTCTGGTGGTGATTAGGGATCTACCGTAAGCTGGCACAACTCTCATCGGTCTAAATGAAGCTTATCTGCAGGTTCCAACGAAACAACAAAGATGTGAAAAAAGTGAACAGAGAGGGGACGGGGAATACATCTTTTTTATCACACAGCTAATGAAAGGCCTGTTTCCTGGGTAACTCCTGGTACCATTGTCATGTAGGGCAGGAAGGGGGAAGGAATGGGTGAGGGTTTGTTACTGGTTTTACCAAGGCTGTGAGGCTGATAGTGGATGGGATGGTGTAACAGACAGAAAGGCTTGATGGCGCCTCAGATTTATTACAGTGGCTGGTTTTGTGAAAGTTCAGCTTACCTTACTAAAATGAGGCTCCGCTGACTCTTTTCTGTCACAAAAACAGACCCTGCACTTAAAAACGGCACAGTCTCATCTTCACTATATAACTCTTTTATCCAGTACCTGGGCAAGATCCTTTTCTTGAGTAAAGAATTGGACATTTTATGAAAATTCTCCATGAGTCCTGAATTGAAAACAAATCAGTAAAAATTGTTAAGCATAATCAGATAAAAGTTATCATTATTTTCAGCTCAAATATTTAAAATTCTCAGAAAATACAATGGGGAAGTACCCTCCTAAAAAAACGTGCAGTGGTATCAGATAAATTATTAGATATTGTTGGAAGTAACAATTTTATTGTGATTATTCGGGTTTAGTGATGTAAAGTTACTAAGCACTTGCACTTTTGTGTAAATTTGAGGTACAAACGATACCTTCTTTACAATGATAGACTCTGTGTTCTTCAGAAAGAAGGCATTGTCATTACAATAAGAGCTCACAGAAAGTAGGGACTGAGGGACTTGGGGGACTCCAAAGGATGTGAAGGTTGCAGGTGAATGTTGTCTAGTCTGGTTAATTGCCAAAACAATAGAGAAATTCATCAATATCACACTTGATAAATTACATCTGACTAATACTAACAGATTTCTTTTGCTGTATCAGTCGCTTTAAAAGTGAATATGCATCTTTTATAATTGAGCCAATTAAAAACCGAACACATTCAGACACATCAGACCAGCTCTCAGGATGTCTTTGTTTAAACTCTGCTCTGAAATAACCTGTGATATTTGTATGTCTCTGTACAAGTTCCCTTTGTTGAAAAAAAATTAATTTGTTTAAAAAAAAAAATTATATATATATATATATATATATATATATATATATATATATATATATATATGTGCAGAGTTTGGACCAGATCAATATATATATATATATATATAGAGAGAGAGAGAGAGAGAGAGAGTAGAGTAATTTAATGTGTTTTAAAAAAACAAGTTTTTCAGATTACATAAATTGACGAAAAAAGCTATATAAGTCCTCGGTTTACTTACGTAATGTAATTTTCTTGATTTCTCGATATGCTTCTTCGTACTTCTACTTTACTACATTGACAAATGACAGAAAGGAGATGAGTTTACTGCAATGAAAATACAGTTGTGCTTTAATTAAAGCAAACTTTTATCATAGTAAAGTTTTGAATGAATTAACCTTTTTATGGAAAATATTTACTCACCAGTACTTTTATTTTCCCTTTCATAACTTTTGTGTAACACTTCAAAATGCAATATATCGCCCCCTCCGCCATTATAAACAATCATGAATGTTTTTTCTGAGGCATATGGATGCCAATTTGTTTGAGGTGTCAGGGTCAGGACAAAGATTTGTAGATCATTGTATGCAGGGTCCTCAGTATGTTTGGGGAGTGCATGTATGTGTGCGTGTTTGCCTTTCTGTATGTGTGTGTTTGTGTGCATGTGTCCTGCTTTGCAGTGCAGGCTAAAGCCGTCTTTGTTGGGGAAGACACAGGCAGAGGGGTAATCCGACATCCATCACAGGCTTAGTGAGCAATACACACTCTCTGTTACAACAAGGAAACAATACCCAGGGAAACAGTGGGAGGGCCTCTTTATTCATTACGCAGGGCCGGGGGACGCTCTTTTGTAGGTGTTTTGGGGGGGCTGAATGAGGCATCAGGAGAGCAGCATGACAAAGCCAATTCTGGAGTTACCAGAAAACCTCCACAGCAAACCAAGAAAAACACCGAACAGAAAACATAATAATACGTTGTGTACCATTGTTTGTTCATGCTCGTGCATGAACTGTACCATGGTAAAGCACACCTCTCGCAAGCATGCTAGGTCCAAGGAAGTGGATGGATGGATGGATGGATGGATGTTGTCAATGTTTTCAGTCTTTGTTGTCTTTAATTGTAGTGTTGTGCTGTCCAGGTAACATGATAAAATGAGTCATTGCAGTGACAGAACAATGGTCTCTAAAAACTTGAGTCAGTTACCAAACATATTCTCAGCTTACACTCCTGTCTACGACGTCTCACACCAGCAATGTTCATTGTTTCCTTCACATACATCTAGCTTTGCAATAAAATGTAATGTCACTTAGGGTGTCTGCAGAAAATGTTGTTAATTCTCGGCTTACTTTGATGCCATACACTGTTACCCTATACAGTGTTATACAGGTGAGGCATGCAGCAGCAGCAGCTCCATCACATTGTGTTGGAGAAAGAGTCACCTGATCCGTTCTGCGTGTGCTGCTTAAGTCTCCCGAGAGTACGAGCTGCTGAGGCGATCCCAGAGGAGGCAGAGGACTGAAAAAAAAAAAAAACATAAACAGGGCCGTGGCAGCTGGGGGCAGGTTGAGGCGTTCTTGGCGGCCACAGTTTGACCTTGGCCGGGCATGCCCAGACCTGCCTCTCAATGCGTGGCGGGAGACTCACCAGGCCGGCTGCAGAGTTTGGACCAGATCAATGAGAAAATAAAATACCACTGCAAGCAAACAAGAGCATAGTAGGCTCCCTCCACCTCCGTCTTTTTAATGGCTTTTTTGTTCTTCCATTTCTCATCGTCGGATTCCAACACACAGCTTGGCTCGGTGCAGAAGCATTTACCACAGAGGATATACTTTCCTTCTTTTTTGCGCTTTTTTCACACTCCTTTCCAAACTTTAATTTGATTTCTTTATTTCTTTGTTTGTTCCACAGCATAGGGAAAGCTTTGAAATTGTGCTGCTTTACATATCTTAGACTCTACCCTCATTTGGTGAGCTGCCGTGGCGACAACATAGACAAAGGCCTCTTCTGCACACACCCGGTCAAGCCTGGCCCAAGCCTGGGACCCCCTTGCATCCAAACATAGCCAGATATTTCTACCCCCAGCAGCCCTCATAGGGTCTGAAGCCACCCCATTCACTGTTGCCGCTTCTCCGTTGTGTTTGTGTTTAATGCATCCACAAAATGACCTTAATCAGAATGGACATGAGACAGAGGGAGAGAGCCTCCAGGATGGTTCTCAAAAAGCTCTCAGTGTGGATTTTTCTGGCACTGCTCTAAAACATGTCCCTCTTTCTCATTCTGTTATCAGCCTGTTGCAGTGAGACTTTTTAATGGCTGCTGGTGGATTTGTGATTTCACAGAACCTTGTGTTGTTATCTTCACCCCAGACCAGAGTCAGGATCCGCGGTCTGTTTGTGGAGTTAAAGTCAGGACTCTGGTTTTGATTTCTCTTCCATGCAAGTTGCGAGATGTGTTTTATTTTAGATGTTTCACTGACAAGTCACAAGAAAACAATCAGTGTGGAGAACAGAAGAGGAGGAACACAATGGGCTTTACTGCAATATTGGAACCAATCAGGTGTCATCTGAACTTATTGCTGAAAGTCCTTTATGTCATGTGTGTAGAGGTCACAATAGACTTCTTAATTCTTCAAAACCCGAGTGGCAACCTGTGGTTTTGGAAAAATGAATCCATTACAGAAGTGCAAAAAGAAGTGCAGAAATGAACATGTTTACAGCTCAGTTCAAAAAAACTAACTGGTCTGATTAGCTCATGTCTCGATTAAAACTCACTTCAGCACTATGACTTTGGTTAAGTTCACTAAAGTGAGGGTGAGACAGCATTTCCAGTGTCACTCAGGCTTCCTCTATTCAGAGGCGCTGCTTTGCCGACATACAAGGCAGGCAACTGCTTGGGGCCCCAGGTCAGTATGGGACCCCCAACGGCAGATAAACTTTAAACCACAGCATTGCCACCAAATGAACAAATTTTGCAATGACAGTAGGAAACCTCCTTAATGGGGCCCCATCTGACAGCACTTACTCTTAATGCTCTGCTAAGTGTCGCATGCATTATTTATTTAAAAGTAATAATGGGCGCTGATTGAATGAGGCCCCCAAGGAATGTTTGCCTTGGGCCCCGACAGACCATAGAAGCGCCCCTGTCTCCTTTCATATTTACAGTACTATGGTAAGACCAGTGTTTGGACCCTATGTGATGCCACAAGTACACTGTGTGGCTTCATCACACGACATCACACTTTCCTGAAGGATTCCTAACCAAAGGACCTGATGGAAAATTTGTAACCTCACAACCTCCATAGTTACAAGGTACACAATATCAAACAATGTGCACCATGAAGAAACAATGCGTACAGAGTTTTGTAAACCTAGAGTTTCCATACAGGCATGACCTGATTAGATAGCAATGCCCCTTTCTGCACTCTATCCTCAAGCCCATAAAACTTTACTTTTGGCATAAATAGTATCAAAACAGGTATCAAAATTCAACCCTTTACTGTTATCCTGAACCCTGTGCTTTTAAAAATCCAATATTGTTGTGTTGCATGCAAATGTGTATTTTTGCACGTCAGTCAATTGGGTTTTAAATTGTTTTCAGGGCTTGGTCCATGTAATTGTCAGAGGAACCTCATCTTTTAGCTTGTCCTCATAGGCTTCATTCTGGAGTCTGCAGCTTTATATGAAAAACGTATGTGGAAAAAATAAAACACATAACTATTGACGCACACCATCAGCCCATTTCCTTTTACCTCCTCTTCCTCAAAAGACTTGTGAAAAGCAACGCTGTAGTTCTTTGTTAAGGTTTAATATGTGATCTAATAACCTCTTTAGTCTGCAAATGATTTACTTCGCAGGAGGGAGAAAAAACTGCAGCAACGGTAACTGACAGTTTGAACAAACATCTCTTCTTCCAACATCCATGAAACAGTTAAAACATCAAAAAACACAAAAAGGATAGTTATTAATCCAAACTGCCAAGATATGATTTCCTTACCAGACCTTAAATGTGTTTGTGTGATCTATTTCTTTTTCTGTAGTGTCCCACACAATGTGTTCCAGCCTTTTGCTTATTAATTCTACTTGATGGCCGAGCAGTGTGTCGATGAAATTTATGACACCTCAAACCCCCAACTCGTCTTTTCCTCGCCGCGTCGCTCCTGTCATGTTTACAGCTGGGTGAGTCAGGGGGGGTGGGCCGTTGTGTTTGTGTCGGAGGGGGTCTTTACACCCCCTGCCAAGGATCAGACAAACACTTATTAACTGAGAGGAATGCAAACAGGCTGCTGAGACGCAGGACGGGGGGGGGGGGGGGGGGGGGGGGGTGAAGAAAGGGAAAGGGGAAAACCGGGATGGCATCTCCTCCTCCCCTTTTCTTCTCATAAACTCCCCACCAAGGAGGTTGATCCAGAGTTTTCCAGAACAAGCTCTTCGAGTAGAGGAGGCGCAGGCTTGTGACCTTACAGGCTGCAGATGCTTTTGAACCTCCAAATTTATCAGGTCCATAGTATCCTAAATGATTCCTTCTAGTCACAAACAAGTATAGTACCTCAGACAGAGTACCTCAGAGTTCAACTTGAATTAGGAAGAGGCTGAAAGCCTGTGGGAAGCTCAACTGATGTTAATGAAGCCACCTGTAAGTGTTATTCATTGCTCATGAAGGGTTACAATTAATTTAAGGATATATGATTTCATCAAGTGCTGTAAGGTCGCCAAACATTATCCAGGGGTTTGGGAAACTACTTTTTCATCGAAGCAGTATCCCTTGAGAGAGAGTGCTGCAGTGCTAAAAAAAAACCCCAGCACAGTCATGACTCTATCCCAATTAATCACACATGCTGATACTACAGTGTGACTTTTAGTGTAATCTGACTTTATACAACACATTTTGTGTGTGTGTGTGTGTGTGTGTGTGTGTGTGTGTGTGTGTGTGTGTGTGTGTGTGTGTGTGTGCATGCGTGCGTGCGTGTGTGCGTGTGCGCGATTGTTTTTCTTTAGGACAAATTTTAAAGCAGAGAAAACTATAACAATGTTGCCTCAGATAACTGTGTTTCTCCTTATCCTATTAGTAGAGGAGTAAACAACTGGAAGACATGGATTACTTCAGAAGAGAAAAAGGGGTGCTGAAGAGGAGGGTGGGCCTTTGTGATGAGGACAAATGACAACAGATTTAACAGATTAGTGAGTGTGAAGCCGTAGCAGTGACTGCAGGAATGGGAGGGCAGATAATGTTGAGGATGTCAGGTGTTTGTGCTCTCAGTGTGGCTTTGTTTGCTAATGGATTGGCCTTTTCCCCAATGCTTGAGATGTGTTTACAAAGAATGCTGAGCTCTTAGATGTCAGAGTATATGAAGGTGTCACAAGGTGAATCTCTTCCTTAAGATAGTGGAGAAAGAATTATTCAGATCTTTTACTTCAGAAGAGAAACAAATAGAACTGTGTTAATGTTAATGTTAAGGAGAGCTGCCTGCATGGATGGCTTGCACTTTTAATGCAGTTCCCTTAGTGCCATTTTTTTATTATGGCTGGGTTGCGCCAACATGGATTTGGATCAACAACATTTAGATTCACAATGTTGTTGTCCCAGTTGTCCAAACTGACCTTATAATGAATGGGATCTTTTCCTGTATGTCTTGTTTCCTGATTGTGCATTTAAAAGTTGTGCCAATGTAGACGAATGATGATAATATTTAGTGGGCCTTTTGAGGTGCAGAAAAGAATTTGAATGATCCACTCATGCATGTTTAAGATGACGTGGGTACACAGAGAAGAACCCAACACAATAAAAGGGAATATATAGGATGTAACTCAGGAGGTTCTTGCTTTGAGGCAACAGTGCTGAGACAAAGTTTTGGTGATGCCAGATGTTTACTGGGTTATATAAAAAAGATAAGCCTACTTTAAGTTTGTTTAATTCAAAAATTGAACTCTTTGCTGTCTTTTAAGGCCATCTCTCTGGGGGCATTACGACTGACCTCGCTCCATGACCTTGCTGGCAGTCATCCCTCCGTGTATCAGTCACTCGTATCCTCAGGGCGTGTTTTGCAAGTCAACAGTTCCCATAAAGCAGAAGCACCCCACCGCCCCAGGTCTGAGCATACAAACAGCCGCTTATTCAGTGTTTTATAAACCAAGGGATTAAGAAATCAGGGATCCTGAAAGGCCACATCGCAGCCTCAGACTCAGGAGTTAAGCAGGCCGTGAATGAGATGTGGCGACTCCAAAACAAAGCTAGTGTGTCACTCAGACCGTTCCAAGGGGAATGCTGACGTCATGGTCCACAAAAGAGGGTGTAAGATATAGTACTCCACGGCCACTCTCTGTTTGAGTGCTGGTTCTGCTCTCAAACATGCACCAGAGAGGCTGCCAAGTCTTTTCTTTGTGTCAAACAGAGGAAACAGAAAGGAGCATTTGCTGTGTCTCATGGAGATGTACATTTTGATCCATATCGGGTAAAATATAGGCTCTCTCTCTCTCTCTCTTGGGTGGCCTGGATTGGCCAGAGGACTCAGGCCTGCGGAGTCTCGTAGTGGTCTCCATGGGGATGAGCAGGACTTGGGGAGGTATCCGGCTTACTGGAAATGTGGTTTATTGTTGACTTTCAGGAATGGGGAGGGGTCTGCTGCACTGAAGCCTGGAGCGGGTGGGGGGTGGACAGAGTTTGGTACAGGACTTCCTGGTAACAGGAACATCTTCTCCATAGGTTTTTTTTTCATAATTCAGCTTCTCCAACAGGTCAGGTGAGATTATATTTGGCCCTGCACCTGCACACATATACCACAGTGCTGTACAATTTATTCTAATCTATTCCAAGAAGAAACTTCTGGTCTTGAGAAATGAAGCCAATGTTGAAGTACTTCTTTAATTGTCCATTTTACGCTGTTCCTTCTTAGATCCTATATTAAAATGCCTTGAAGCGGCTATTTTAAAGTAGATGGTAGGTTGTAGCTGAGTGCTAGGAGGCTGGCCTTCACTTACACTTACTGTCTTACTCAGCTTTGTTGTTGTTTGGAAAACGCAAGCAAGAGGGTGTGTTCAAGTAACCAATACGTTCATTAAGCCTGCCTCATCTTCACCTCTTTAATCTTTCTCAATTAGCCAATAATAAGTACGTTTGAGTTTGCATTTTGAATACAGTGAGCAGCTGTGTGGATTCTAAACTCCACTTCAGAATTCAATGGGTGAAGTCACTGAGACAGTGTCCATACTTGATGTGTTCAGATACTTAACTTCAGTAAAATTACAACTCATTCATGTACAAAAACTACCAAAAGTCATTTTCCTATGTGTTCAGCTTTAACTTAAAAAGCTTAGAAGAGGAAAAGTCAAGTATTTGAAAGAAATGTTGCGCTTTAGCTCCCTCTACTGGCTCACATGTGTCACACACCTCCTGCATTGATAATTTAACTATATTAAACTGAGGATAGAGTATTCTTGGACTACATCAGTTATCTTGTCAAGCCTTTCTTTCCTAAACCCCTCTTAAACAAAGGTAATATGCGTGTTGGCATTAAGGAAGGCACTGTCACAACAATCAGAATCTGCACCTTTATGTGTCCAAAATGATGATGAAAAAAAATGTATGCATAATGATGAGGAAAAAATGATGACTGTGGACCTGGTCAATATTTTTATGACAAAAATTTGACCGCAAACCTGTTCAAAAATTGCATGAAAAAATGTTGACCGGATCTGTGGAAAATGTTCATGAAAAAATTTGAACCAAAAATTATCATGAAAAAATCTTCACCACAGACCTGTTCAAAATGTTCATATAAAAATGTATAAGCTATAGAATAGGGTCATGTAGAATAAGGTACTAAGAAGCACTTAGCGGTAAAAATGGCAGCCAGTGTGCTACAGAGTTAGCAAGAAAGTAATAAGCAAGATACTGACTGAATATGCTTAATTTAATTTAAAGTGTTTCCAAAAGTTTATTTTTAAAATAAATGTAGGTTAAGTATAAGAGTAGCTGTACAAAGTTTTCTAAACTTTGTCCATTTGTAGTTTTGCAGTGAAGACCTGTTTTCTCAGATTACACACAAATTCAAACAGTGAAGTGGTAGCCGGTAGTAGGAGTGTACATATTTTCCCACATCAGGAAATTTTGAGGAAATAATTACAAGCTCATACTCTGTGTTTAATTGGAAAATGAGACATTCAGCTTAAAAGTGTAAAAATCCAGTGAAGTTTTTGTTTAAGTGGTTTGTGATGTTCTTGTAAGTAAATGTTGTTAGCGCCCTCTACTGGCTCACGGCTTTAACTACTGACAATTGAACCATATGACGCTGAGGATACTGTCGTAATTTACCTTAGTACTCAATTTAAGAATAGACCTAATGCTTTACTTTTACTTTGTTAAACTGAAAACAATACTGTCATTTCACAAACAAATTAAAGAAGAAAACTTTAACGTCATTATAAACTTTTTTTTTTTTTTTTTTTTTTTTACATTATGATATCCATCTTAAAGCAAGTACATGACATGATTCCATCACGTTTAATCTACAGTAGGCTACTCATCTTTAACAGTCAGTAAACAGAAGTTTTTTGTTTGTTATGATCAGCTGACTTGCAGCTCCGCTTCTGTCACATGACATCCGTTTCCCATGTTACTTTTCGACAGATTCAGCAGAACTTCCAACTGGACCTAGATCCAAATTTATAGACGTACAGTGCCTCAGTAAAACACTGCTTTTGTTATTTATGCAGCATTTCTACGCTCTTTGTTTAAAAACAACATGTAGACCTATCAGGACTCGGGGACTCGGCTGAAAAGTATCGTCGTTTAATGCAGGTTTTCTGTAGGAAGCCACATGATGACTGTTCGAAAGGTTAAAATCTTACTTAAATAGGGCTCGTATTGTGCATTTTGTGTATGCCGAAGTGAAAACGGGACTCGAACAAATCTCTGACTACTTTCCCTTTCCCCCGTAAAGGTAGGTAAAGCAGTTGGAGCTAAGGACGATTTAAGTTGTCTGTTTTCTTTATTGACTTTGGCGCTGTGCGTTTCCTTCCTGGTACAAAGGACAGCTAGAAGTAAGACAGACTACTGGTATTGTGTTTGAATATGATTTGATAGATGACGGAAATGTTGACTTATTACAGCTTATTTCCATTTATTTTACTCTTTTATTATACTGAGAGCTAACAGAAAAAAAAGGCAGAGGTCAAAGTCAGCTGCTGCACCCTCGTTGATAAGATAATCAGATAATCATTTCATCTGTGATCAGATAAACAGTGCTAGTTTAAAAGTAGACAGACCTTACCTCTCTATATGTTCATCCCAAGATTAAAAAAAAGGTAAAGTCTCTTTATCAACACAGGCAACTTAACACAACAGGGGTTCACCTAAGTAGCTTAAATCAAGTGAATCACATTAGTGAAAACAAAAAACATGTATAAAGTGGAATTAAAATGAAGAAAAGTATAATTCAGAAAGGGTTTAATTAATAAATAAACCTTTTTGTGACATATTTCTATTAATGTCACATTTTGCTACAAGGATCTTTAATATCACTATGTACAAACATCGGGAAACTATGTAAGTCCTGCTAGAAAAAACAATCAATATAGTTAAAGGTCAGTAGTACAGAACCTACTGCCTCTGTGTCTCTCATATGAGACACTTTAAATGTCCAGTTTTCAGTGTCACCTCAGGATTTATGACTTTGTGAGAGATGTGCTGTGTGGAATTTTTTACGATTTTCTCTATCAAATAGGAGCGTTTGATTTATTCTGCTGAGGCTTCCTCCAATGATCTGAAACAGAGCAGAAAGAGTTGATCTCCAAGAGAGAAACATGCCGTCTAACAAGTCGGTGTCTGACGCTCCCATCACTCAGTTCGTCAACTGCAGAATACTAAGAGACCACCGACTGCAGAGGTACAACACGCACAGACGCACACAATTGCACACAGACACACTCTCAATGCTGTCACAGTTCAAACGGAGGTGTTGGTGTGTGTGCAGAGAGGACCTGTGGGTGCGTGACGGGAGGATTTTAGACCCAGAGAAGCTGTTCTTTGATGAGCAGGGATACGCTGACAAACGTGTGGACTGTGAAGGCAGCATCATCGCCCCGGGGTTCATAGACACCCAGATCAACGGTAGCATGCACACACACACGCACACACACACACACACACACACACAAAAGTGCTGTTTCCTTTCTTAAGGAAATAGTTCTTCCTGCTGTTAACATGAATCTCCAAATAAAAGTCAAGCACATGCTTTGAGTCCTAAAACGATAATCATACATGATGAGCATTTCTGTTGTCATCCAGTTTTGGTTTGGATCTTACCTCCGTCTGCGTTTTTGGACAGTGATGTTCAGAATGTTCTCACCAGTCTGACCCCCTCCAGGAGGATACGGGATCGACTTCTCTCAGGCGTCCGACGATGTGAGCAGTGGAGTTTCTTTTGTGGCCAAAAAGATCCTAGAGCACGGCGTGACGTCCTTCTGTCCCACTCTGGTTACCTCTCCCACAGCTGTCTACCACAAGGTGACCTTCAACCTTTATTGAGACTCTGAATATGTCGAAGAATATGTGGAACTAGTATGTTTTTCCTCCTTTGTCAGTTCTCATCAGATTCCAAAAGAAGGACAGAGAACTATGCAAAGATGATTCTGTGCAGGTTCAGAGTGTGTCTGAAGAGCAAATAAAATTCTACTGAAAAAAAAAAAAAGAATAAAACATTTAAAGTATGAAATGCATAACTTGAGCACTGACGCCTTAATATGGCCGTCAAAAACAAACCAGACCAGGGCGCTTGAAAGCATTCTTGGTTATGTTGCATGCAGCGTGTACAGAGGCTGTAGTCCTCGTCGCAGTGGTCAAGGGTTCAAATCCAACCTTTTTATTAAAGACAGATTTTCATAAAGTGACATAAGCATTGTGTAAATAAATACTAGCAAAGAAACAGTTAAAACATTCAGATCATTATTAAGGATGATAAAGCAGTGACTGACTGTTTTAGTCTAGTTTAGTATTTCTTTTTGCTAAATTACAGGCTGTTTAAAGATTATTTTCTTGTGTTTGTTTAGCTCTAATGATGTCGAGCTCACTGCCGTCAAATTGTGTGTTCCAGGTTCTGCCTCAAATCGAAGTTCACGATGGAGGAAAACATGGAGCTGGAGTTCTTGGTAAGATTAAATGATCTTAATTAAAAAAGTCTTAGTGCAGCTAAGGGTTCCCGAGAATACTGAACGTCTACACTGAAGGTTTTGAGTTGTTTGGATGGGACTTGTCAACACGTCGTCGTGGTTGGTTTATTGACAACATTTTGGGTTGCCATGTCAGTTTCCGAGAGCCAGAAGGAACCCTATTTGAATGAATGGGTCCAAGCAAGCCGGAAGTTATCAGCTAACAGGGCTAGCTTGGTTGCTAAGGTGCATCTGTCGTTAACTGTGGATGTGGTCTTTCTTACCAATCTCATTTTAGTGAAATACAAAAAGTACCAAAGAGCCAAAAGTGTAAAATTTCTTTCAACGTTAACACATCAGAGTCAACAAAGTCACATGTTCAGGTACACTGTACCCTGCTTGATGGTATATTTTAACATGGGGCTGTGATATAATTTTGTGGCAGCAGTAAGGTTTTTTTTTTTTTTTTTGTCTTAATTTAAAACAAACAGTGTGTGTGTTCACGTTTTTCACTCTCGATCTGCTCTGTGCAGGTTTCCACCTGGAGGGCCCGTTCATCAGTGTGGAGAAGAAAGGAGCTCACCCAGAGCAGTTTCTCCGTACCTTCCGCTTTGGTGGACTACAGGACCTGATGGAGGCCTATGGCAGCCTGGACAACGTTGCCATGGTGACGCTGGCACCTGAACTGACCAGCAGCCTATCAGTGGTGAGGGAGCTCTCTCAGAGGGGCGTCACTGTGTCCTTAGGTGAGCATAAGTTTACCCCAAACACACCCCGATGAGACGCATGTAACTGTATGATCTGACTCACAGGATCTTTTTTTCTCGTTTGTATCATGCAGGTCACTCTGTGGCCAACCTGTCCCAGGCTGAGGAAGCCGTGCAGCACGGTGCATCCTTCATCACTCACCTCTTTAATGCCATGCTGCCTGTGAGTCCAAACTGGTTCTCTTTTAGACCCTGTATCTAATGATCTTGTTTGCACATGCTCAGATCTGAATTGTGCAACTCTTCCACTGCAGAAACGTTTGACCAAAAGGTTAAAAAAAACTCAAGCAAATAATACTGCAAAGAGGAAAACCTGAAGTTTCCTTTGTTGGAGAAACCTTAAAGTGCCACTTCTTATACAGACATACTGGCTAATTGTTTTTCATGTGTGAACACTTTCAAAGCACACCCAGCAGCTTCTTGTCTGCGTGAACCAGCAGTTATTTTCTCCTTGAAGTGTCGGTTATATTTTTTACTCAAGGAAAATGTTCTTCTCTCTATTTTTCCCTCCTGTGTGATCCAGTTTCACCATCGTGACCCCGGCATAGTGGGTCTGCTGACCAGCGATCAGGTTCCTGCAGGCAGGACGGTCTACTATGGAATGATAGCTGATGGGATCCACACCAATCCTGCAGCCTTACGCATCGCTCACAGAGCTCACCCTGCAGGTCAGTGAAAGTGGATTCAAGTGTCAGTGCCAGGGACCCTGATCGTGGGGGATTCAGAGCGTTGCAAACACAGGCAGATGAGAGAGCCTGCATGCAGCTGCAGTAAATAAAACCAAACTTTTATTTCCCCAAACATTAGATTAGAAATTAGATATATGAACCCCAAAAAGTGCCTAATATGGGACCTTTAAATGCTGATGAAATACTTATGTTGCAGAATAGAAAAGTGATGTTCATGAAGAAACCAGCATAGCAGAGACATCATTGAAACAAACAGGATGTGATCTCAATATGAAAGAGGAAAAACCCAAAGATTACAGAGCACCTGTAGAAAGATGTGAATCAGCCTCAAAGTAAAGAGTTGAAGTGTAAAAATGTCTTTTTAATGTTTTAACCTTCAGCAGGATATCTCTGGTGTCAGATGGCATTTCAGGTTTCGTTAAATTTACAGTGATGCATGTTTTTTCTCCTGCAGCATCCGAGACCTTAATGTTCATGACACTAAACTCTCCATTTGAGTTTGTTTGGTTGTGTTTGCAGCTGATGTTCCCAGCTAAACACTTTGTACAGTCCAGTGAGTGAACCATCATCAGGAGGAGTAACAGCTGGTGTTTTCTCTCTTCAGCTTTTTTTCTCCGGGTTGTTAAGAGAGTCTGTAAAAATAGAACAGCTTGTTTCTCCCACTCTCCTTCAGCGTCTCTCCCTGCTGGATCTAAACATGATGAAGCAGAATTTCAGCTGACAGCCGATTTTTTTTTTTTTTTTTTTTTTTTTTTCCTTCAACAGTTTAGGAAGACCTAGAAAAGAACTGTTGTGCGTCTGATTTAAAGACTTGAATGTGTTTCCAGGTTTGGTGTTGGTGACTGATGCGATCACAGCGATGGGTCTACCTCCCGGCCGCCACACTCTGGGCCAGCAGGTCATAGAGATTCAGGGTCTGCACGCTTATGTTGCAGGTCTGTGTTCTAATATTCATTTAAACCTTTAAATATACACTCAGGCGCAGCTTTTTTCTGCATATTAAGTTGTTTTTCCTCGCCTCATTCTTTCCATCTTTTAGGAACGAAAACACTCTGTGGCAGCATAGCCACGATGGATATGTGTATACGGCATTTTAAACAGGCCTCAGGTGAGTTTGTGCATTCTCATAGCTTAGTTAACCGGCCAGGGGGAAAACCAGCAGTCTTGACTCCCAATGATGAGCCACAATCGACACCAATGTTCAATCCACAATGAGTCATTTATTAACAGGCAACTGAACATTATTCAAACTCCAGAAAGAGGCCTTTACAAAAACATCTTGATCAAACAACCTTACCGTAAATGAAATAAAGAAAATAACATATAGGCTTCTTATCTACCTCTCTGCTAGAAAAACAGGAGAAATTGATCATCAAAAGAAAAGGCCACTGTCCCTGACATCCTAACCAGACTGTGTAAATCAGTCTGGATTCTCACAATGAACCTACATAAACAAAACACACAAGTTCTCTCGGTTCTAGTCTCTCTTTGGTGAGGAATAATGTTTCCGCAGCTCCCTTTCATACTGGAACCCTCCTCAGCTATCCTCCAATAATGGCCAGGCACGCAGCACCAGCATCCGTCCAATCAGTGGGCAGCGTGCACGTCAGCCTTTTCCCAATCATGGGGCGGGTTCCTGCAGCGCTGCACAAAGAGAAGACAGACAGGTGCACAAACAAGCGAAGCACAAAACCCCACACACTAATCTAATAATAACAAAGGCCCTTTAATATCCGAGAGACTCACAGTCATAACAGCTTCATATAGAAGCCCGCTACACCCTGTCTTCTGTGGTCGCCAGAACAAAACAGGGAAAATGCAAAAAAAAAAAAAAAAAGCATCCTGTAAGATATGAATAGAAATGTACCTTTTTTTTTTTTTTCAATCCTCGATGGCATGTTCAGTAACAATACAAAGATTTACAAATAAGGATTCATGTTGTGAAATGTGAAGCACACAGTGAACTGAACACACTCGTAGAAGGGTGGAGGATTTCCCTGATTTAGATGTGTGACTTCCTAAGATCCATCCTGCTTTTCCAGGGAATCCTTGAGATCGTTTGCCACGAGACATTATGAATAAGACGTCTTGTTCCCAGTATAGTCAGCACTCTGAAGTTTTAATCATACATGGACAACAGAGACTGTGCAAAAAAAGTGGATGTCAGAAACAGGACGTCTCCCATCGGACTGTGGACTTTATTAAAGCCCGTGTGTGTGTGTGTGTGTGTGTGTGTGTGTGTGTGTGTGTGTGTGTGTGTGTGTGTGTGTGTGTGTGTGTGTGTGTGTGTGTGTGTGTGTGTGTGTGTGTGTGTGTGTGTGTGTGTGTGTGTGTGTGTGTGTGTGTGTGTGTGTGTGTGTGTGTGTGTGTGTGTGTGTGTGTGTGTGTGTGTGTGTGTGTGTGTGTTTAACAGGCTGCAGTGTAGAGGAAGCTCTTGAAGCTGCCGCGCTCCATCCTGCTCAACTTTTGGGTATCACCAATAAGAAGGGAAACCTGGACTACGGTTCAGACGCAGGTCAGGGTTAATAAGCAATAGAAGCATCGTCGTTCCTGCAGTGTTTCTGCACTTCCAACTGTCAAATGTTAATCAATTGTGTGATGCGTGTGCAGATCTCGTATTGCTGGATGATGACCTCATTGTCAAAGCCACATATATTTCTGGAGAGGAGGTTTGGAGAAAAGGACCATAGAAGAAGAAGAAGAAGATGTGGAGGCCTGCAGATGGAAACATGTTTTACAGTTTGACGATCTTGCTAAAAAGCCAGTATTTCTATTTTCTCTGGACACTTTTCTTACCTCGGTATTTTTAAACCAAGAATCAGTTGTTAATTCAAAGTTGGACTCATAGTACTCTCATCTCTTTATAAACTCATGAGTCTGAAAAATAAAGGTTTTTATGAATGGGCATGCTTGTACTGTAAGAGGCTGTTTTAATAAGCCTGCATGCTTTACAGTAAAGTTTATAATTACATAAAAAAAAAAAAGATTGAATGTTACCGCGACATGATTGTCCCTTTTCTTCTCTCGACGAATAAGCCAGTTTATTTAGTTTATTTAAAGTCTATAAACCACATTTACTCAAAGTGATGTCTGAAATGTGACCGAGACACACAAGACATTCAACAGTGGTCCATCAATTTCAATATTATAACAGGTAAATTTTTTGTCCCAACACTTTCTCGTGCAAACATTTCATAGTGACGTTTGAGAGTATGAATCCTTTTAATGACTGAAAACATCAAAACGTAAAAGCATAAAAACATGTGTAGCTGAACAGTTGTGCAGGTATGTGCAAGATGATCGTGAGTGCAAATATTTTTGAAAATGAAATAAAAGAGCTCAGAAAGTATCAAGTCTAATATGTTCATATAATAAAGGACGGTTGTGGTCGTCTCTTAACGGCAAGGTTGAGGGTTCAGTTGCCAGCTCCTGCAGCAACATGTCCGATGTCTCCTCAGGCGACTTAACCCTAATTTGCTCCCGCTGCTTCGTCTGCCTCGTGTAAATGGGATTAGTTACTGTGTGTGACGTGGTGTAAAAGATAAGAAAAGTGCTTTACAAGCTCAAGTTCATTTAACGTTTACTATAAGGCATAAAACCTGGTTTAGCCTTAAAGTTACTGGTTGGATGATTACAGGGCATTTTTAATTGATCTTTGGTTTCAGTCTGTGTTGTTTGTCTGTAAAGGTTTTTGTTGAACTTTTCTCGAAGTAAAGGTAGTTGATTTTTCAGTGGGAGACAGCTGTAACACACACACTGAGGCCCCAGATGGAAATCACAGCCAGAACTGTCTGTGAGGCGGTGTAAGCCTTAATGTGTTAATGTACTTTCTGGTACATTAGGGACGTTCAGAATCATTACTGACACTGCAGTGGTTAATGTGCAGAGCGCTCTTCGAGCCCTTGTGGCAGCTGTGCTCACACTCCTACTGTACAGTACTGTAATAACTCCAATTCTACAGTTCACTTAGCAAACGCTTTTATCCAAAGCAATGTACATCAAAGTGTAAGTACAAAAGCAAGGATCTAGAAAAGAGGAAACAATATCTGTCAGTGCAAACTAACAGTTCTGAGTCTGAAGCACAACATTGAAAAAAACTGAGTTTCAGTGTAGAAACCATCTTAAAATCGTAATCATTAAACAAAACCATCCTCAATACCATGATCATCATCAGTAATATCAAAACCATTGTCATCTTCATCATTAAGGTTTCAGGTGTTCATTAAAACTGGCTCTGTAGTTTTTTCTTCAGCACTAATATCCCCAGTAAGAAATGTTTACAGCCATCTTAATTGTCTCTAAGGTTGTTGTTTTTTTTGTTAGATAATGATAATAATACATTTTATTTATGGGAGCCTTTCAAAAACCTCAAAAATAGATCTATGAATGAAAAAAATCTACCGACCTCAATGAGTAACTTCATACTTATTTGCTATTTCATCATAGCAGTTGATTGATTTTGAAACAGCTTATTTGGTCAGAGTGAAAGAGTTGGTGGTTTTCAAATTGATTTCCCATTACACCCATGTCAATCCAAAGCAGTTTTATTTTGAATGTCCCGACCGGAAATGTGTTTGTATTCACTGCAACTTGATCGTTTTGTGAGGGGGGGAAGCTCGTGCTGGTGACTGTGCACATCGGGGCTTCAATGAAAGAGGACGCATGGAGCTCTCAGACGGCTGCCAGGAACAGTCAGTCCCGGCTCCTCGCACGACGCGTCCGCTCCGCAGTGAGGTGAGTGCGGCCGCTCACACGTGCTGTCTGCGTCGGTGTCCTCGTGCTGCGCTGCAGCTTCTGAGTCAGCCACCAGCTGTACTGCAGGTGCACCAGGTTACCCTAAGTCTATGTCAACTTCAGTATATCAGCAGGGAGGAATCTGCAGTAAGGTACGGAGGATGCATGCTTCCTCCTGAATGGAAACTAAACACAGTTTAGAAAATCAGTTTAAATGCTTGAAGTTTAATTTAGTTATCATCGATTTTTTTTTCTTTCACTTCAGATGCTGAGGGAAGACAGCCAGACAAACCAGACAAAGAAGGAGACGAATTGTTAGACATATGATTATGGTTTAAAGGACACAAGTAGTGTTTGGTTTAGCTCAAGGACATATAATCACAACGTGTTCTTTGTCTAGATCTAAGGATGGAGCGCACATTTGAAGTCCTTGTTCAAGGACATAACTGGGGAGACAGCCGGCAGGGAGCTGAAGCAAGGAGACACTAAACTAAGCAGTATGTGACATCTGAGTGAACCCCCTCTGAGTCAGTTTAACAGTATGTACAGGGTCTCACACTACAGAAGAGTCTTACTGCAAGGTATACAAAGAAAAAAGAGGGGGAGATTTTGTATTGTTTAGATGCTGAGAAGAAACTCAACCCTTCAGTATCAGGTATCAGAAAAGAAGATTTATTCTCTATGGAGGACATATCAACAGGAAAGAGCAACGTTAGAATGTAAAGATTATACAGTAAGTGTGAAGATTCAGTCCGAACTGTTATGACTAAGGTCCAAATGTTGGGAAGAAAGTTGAAGTCTTTGACTGTCAGATGATCGAGAATAACGTTGAGCTTTATGTATATTTGCAGGTCGAAAAGTGAAAGACTTTTTTTGCATTTTCAGAATAAAATGTAGATGTAGAAAATAAAGTAGGAATGTTGAGAATAACATCCTGACGTCGACATTAAAGAGAAATGTAAGTAAAATCCAAATGTACAGAATAAATCAGAAATGTCAAGGCCGAAATGATAAATTCATTGGACTAACAAGAAAAAGTCAAGAATAAAGTCACATTGTGTGATGAAAGTCAAAAATCTTCTCTTCCAGGGTCGTTCCACCTGAGCCAGCAGCATCATGGGAGGTTCCACCTCTTCGCTCGTTGAGGAGACTGAAGGTGACGCGCCCCGGGGTGCAGCCTTGCCCCCCTCACCCATCATGGGATGTCTGAGGAGCAGCCAGAGCATCTCTCTGCCTCGGCAGCTTCCCAGACCCGGCAGACACAGAGAACGCAGGTAAGAGCCAATCAGCAGCAAGCAGGAAAGAAAGTTCAAACTTCAAATCCAGTTCTGAATCTCACGGTTTAGAATATTGTCCTGGAGAGAGAAGTGTATGAGTGGAGATGGGGTAGTGTTGTGCTGCTCTAAACTGGTCCTGGTCTCAAGACCGGTCTGAAGACCACTCGGTCTCGTTTTCTCGTCTCACACGAAAAGAACAAATAATTTAATTTGGATTTTTTTTTTTTCCTGGTTTTCTCCGGGTAGATTTGCAGCCTTCCTGGTTTTCCAAACTAAATAAGGGAAACTCATTCTAAACACAAGATGATCATTTTTCTGTGATATTTAAGGTCTTGGTCTTGTCTCCACCTCTCCCTTCTTTGTTCTTGGTCTTGACTCGGTCTCGAACCCTAAATATCTTGTCTCAGTCTGGGAGAACTCTGGTCTTGGGTATTTCTTGGTTTCGGTTATTCGGGTATTTTGGGGTTCCTCAGATATGTCAGGTATCCTTCTTGTATCTCTTTTTTTTGTGTTTATCCATCAGACTGAGGCAGATACCTTGTAATTAAAACATTAATTAGTGGGACGCTTGTGGCTTTCTACAGTTTTCCCCATTTTCACCTCACACTGATATGAGTCAACGTCCAACCACATCTCACCATTGACTTTGGATGTCATGTCCGTCTCTATCACCTGTCAGAACTTTTCCATTATGCTGATTCAGTGTGGTTTTAACACCACACGTTGCTCCTTAAAAGTGATGACTGGATGGGGCTGTTGTTTAATTGATATTCTACACTTCCCAGCCTGGACTATGTGCTCATGAATTTTGCATGAATTGGTCGATATAAAATAAACCACAGCCTCTCCAGTTTGGTATAAATCTCCACTTATGAATTATTACTGTATCTCTGTCTCATGTGCTGCTTTAATTCTGTCCAGTGAGAGTCCCCTCTTCCTGCTCCACTGTCCCAAACTCCACCAGAGTCGAGTTACTCTCTAACAGGAAATGTAACACAACCAGGAGGGAAACTCCCTAATGACTGAAAGGTTCACGTCGATCTGGAAACTCACAGTTTGGATCTACAGGCGACATTGATTGTATTTAGTTTGATGCATATTAGATCTGCAGTAACATCGAAGAGAAGGAGAAATGAAAGCACGACTTAAGTATGAGATCACAAAGTTGGAGAGAGTCGGATATTACCAGCTTTGAACTTCTGTGAAGGAAACGTCAAATGTCAGCTTTGATTTTGGAGTTGTTTTCCAATGAATCCACGAAACTTTAAAAATCCACCCGATATCTGCTCAACATAATCCAAGTGGAGGACAAGCTTCAAAAGAAACTGCAGGATGGTAAATGAGTCTGCTTTAATTCTGAATTCTTGAACCGGTTAGAAAAACATCACTGGAGTCAGTACTAATGCCTTCAACGGCGAGTGTCACCAGGCTTTTTATTCACCGTGACGCTGTCCGTGGTGCTGAAGTAGCAGGCAGCTTCATCCTCTCCGTGCTGCCCTTCACTCAGTTTTGAATCTATAATATTCTCCAGATGGAAAACCTATAACACTCAGTTCTGTACTACACCGTGGATGTAAAAAAGGAGGTGAAACCTGCATGTAGAAAGAAGGAGATGTGGAAGAGAGAAGTAAAGACGCACAGATTCTGTATTATTTGTATCAAATTTCGACTGTATATTTTGATGCTTAAGTCGCATCTGTGCTGCTTTAATCAAATCCCCAGCATTAGCCACACGTGCACAACAACTTCAAAGAGGTGTCTCTACCATAAATGTGTGAAATAAGAGAAAGAACCAACGGGTAATCTATTTTTTGGACGTGTTTATGGATAGTTGATAAGAACTGCACAGAGGAAAGGAGCCACCGGTTGAAAGTGAACCCGGGTCATCCCCCTCGATGACTGCAGCTTCTCCACTAACTAACCACAAGGCCCGATGGTGCGTCCAGCCCATGCTCTACAGCCATCAATATCGCCCCGTCACTCAAAGCAACCAGTGCTCCTCATTATGCACAACTTTAGGCTAAACTTGATTGAAACAGGTTTTCTAAACATGTATCCACTCTCCAGTAGTCATGAAGAGAAAAATAAGAAATAGAAATCATATTATTTCTTCTTTTTTTATTTTTTCTGCTTTATAGGTGGTGTTGGGTTTGTTTTGTCTGTTGGGGATTGACTCACTTTTCAACACAGGCTCTGCTGCTTTGAGAAGGCGGACCCCAGATATCAGACCCCACACAGCAGGAGAACTGAAGAATGAAGAAAATGTAGGAGGGGGCAGGGCTTCCTCTGGTGGATTGATGGGGCCCTACAACGAAGAGGCCGTGTGAAAAAAAAAAAAAAAAAGCACAACATTTTACTGGGGAGCACAAAGAGAAAAAAAAAATCAGCTTTTATAGTTTCCACGTTGGGATAGAAGTTGCCACTGAGCTCTTGTCGAGATAGTTTGCTCTGCAGTAACCCGTCCAGGTTGTGCTCGGCTGGAAGTTTCAGGCTTCATGCCAAAGCTACTTAGAGAATGTGGGACAGCCTCAGCACAGATGTCCCACTGGCTCCCGAAGTCTAAATTTCTCCCTGGATGCCAACACATAGATAATCTAGGTCTGTTTTACAGTCCACAATGCGGTACCACATTCAGAGAGTAAGACAGGACTGAACTCTGCAACCACTGTGAAATAATCTGACTGAAAAGGCCAAAAATGATTAATGCCCAGAGATAGAACAAAATCATCAATATTGTATGATCTGTTTCTGAAGGACCGGCCTAAGAACTCTCTGTGTTGGTGCAGCTTTTCCACATTTCCATATTCATGCATTTTAATTTCCTTCTCGCAGCCACCTCAGGGTATAGAACAATGCAAGAACTGCAAATCACCATTTATATTTGGATATTTCCCTCGTCTTCTCAGCACCCCCCCCCCCCCCCCCCCCCCCAGTCATCCACTGGGAGTCCGTAGCTCCACCAGACCAGCTGAAGATACTTCTGATATTTTTTTACGCAACTCTTTTTCTTGGAAGTGTTAGTGAGAGATGTTTTGTCAGTCAGTTTGACCAAGTTAGAGAAAATAAAAAAAACAAAAAGGGAGAAATAATCCTTTCGTCGTTCTCTCTGAAGGGGTGGTTTCACTATGTTTTTAAATGTTGCGGGATCCAAATAAAATACAGGTACAAAACATTTTGCTGTAGAAAAGGCCGTAATGGATGCAATTTATCAACAATGCATAACTTTCCTACATTTAAAACATGAGCTTCAAAGGTTGATTTGATAGCAGTAAACCTTTCGGTAGAGAGAAGTGTGTTCCTTCCATACCTATAAATAAATCACCCTTCTACTGCAGTATATCATTAAGCAGCGGGCAGAGGTCATCTCTCCTGAAGCGAGTACGGCTTTACAGCACTAGCTCACACAACAGCCTTCAGTTATAAAACGGAGCCAGTCTCTGTACGCTTTGATAGAAGTCTTAGAGATGAAAGAGGAAGGTGACAGATGAGGCCAAGGAGAGAAAAAGAGAGAGTGACCGAGCAAGAAGCAGAGTGTTGATTCCTGCAGATATTATACAAAACAAATGGAGACCGAAGGTTGCGCTGTTTCAGGTTTGCTAACAAATCATTATAGAAATCCATCTCACGCTAAATAAGTTGTCTCTTTCCTTGTTAATCTTTCAAGTTAGCTTCATGCTTTTAGAACCTTACACACCTTCTCAACAAGCCCAACAAACGAACCTCTCCATTGTAGCTTTTTAGCCACAGCACATACAGAAGATATGAAAGACATGCCAGCAGTCTGCAAAAAATGGGCTGAAGACAGTTACAGAATATTTATTCAAAATCCAGTATTATTACTGAAGCCTGTCAGTCAGCGTGGTTGTTTAGCTTCTTGCTTTACATGCTCTGCTTGACAGTTCAGTTGCACTCAGAGACCTTCGGTGGTGGCAGGCTCAGATTGTTATTCTCGGTTTCTGACAACCAAAAAGAAAGAAGATCCTCTCAGAGATGGACTTTTTTTTTTGTTGTTGTTAAAAATCCAAATGTTTATTTTTAACCTGAAACGTTTGCATCACCCTCTTACAAGGAAATATGTGCAACTCTTTGATGCAGTAGATGTCGACACCTCCATCATTCTGAAGCCTTCAACCCCTCGCTGCTCACATTCATACAAAGATAAAAAAAATTGTTACAACAGCTCACAAAACAGGACAAATTATTTCTTGCTGTATTTATGTTTTTGTTTTGTTTTTTATTATTTTGTTCATTATTAGACACCAGAATCACAATTGTACTCACAGATCATTGGAGTTGATGCTCTACTATTGCCTCAATCAGTGAGTGTCTTTGTTTACAGGTTTATTTTTTATTTATTATATAATTGTCTGCCTACTCTCAAGATTTTTAAGAATATATTAAGAATGTACGCCAAACAGAAATGAGGGATTATCATAAAAAAATCACTCATTAAGAAGTATTATGAATCCAAATTGTGATTTTGAGCTCCCTTGTTTTCCCTCCAGTTTCTCCTCTGGTTCCATGCCTCTGCAGAGGAGCCAGTGGGCCTGTGGGTGCTGTACTTTCCTCAACGCTGCTGGTGCCCCACGCTGCTCCATCTGTGAAGCCCCCCGGCGGAAAGAAGACACCCGCTGGTTGTGGCAGGCAACAAGCAAGCAGGACAGACGCTGGTCCTGTCCAGGCTGCACACTCACAAATCCCCCCGGTACTCTGGCCTGCTCACTCTGCGGCTACACAGAACCCCAAAACAGACAACGGGGCTCATCTGAAGACCTGCCCCCTCGACCTCAGCGCTCCAGTAGCTGCTCTGGCCCCCTGAGACCTCCGTCCACTGATGATGCAGTTAAAAACAGCCTCGTGTGGGACTGTCGGAGGTGCACTCTGCAGAATACCCCAGCCTCCATGTCCTGCTCTGCCTGTGGTGGACCACGCAAACTTTCTCTCCCCCAGATCCCTGCAGACGCCTTGCTCGTCCCCGAAGTCGCTGATAAAACAGGAGTACAAAAACCCGAGCCTTTAGCGGGGGCACTCTCCCTCTCCATCTCTACCCAAGGAGATTGTTTACCTGTGGAGGCTTCAGGCTCCTCAGAGCTCAGCGCAGCGTCTTCAGGTCATAACAATCCCGTTCCCTGCAGCCGCAGAGAGGTTCCACCCTCTGAGGTCGGCCTCACCAACATTAGCCCTTCTCCGTCATCCCTCGCTGTTTCCCATCTCTCTGCACCATCCGAGCTGCAGCCCGGGAGGCGGCTCAGCGTCCTGACGGAGGAGATGTCGCCTGCGTCGGACGCCTCTGCGACGTTCCCACCGTGTGCGCTCCCTGACATAAACAGGACAGAGGAGTGGGCGTGTCCAGCGTGCACTCTCATTAACAAGATGAAAGCCAAGCACTGCCTGGCCTGCCACACCCCTCAGCAGCTCAGACCGGCTCCGTCCACGAAGAGGAAAGAGAGCAGGCTTGTGGAGGCTCTGCGGCAGAGTGATGAAGGAGAGGCCAAGGAGCTGTGGGAAAACATTGTCAGCTTCTGCAGAGAGGTTTGTCCACAACTTATAAGTTACAGCTTCAAACTGACATAATGGACTTTACTTCATGTCTGCTGACATTGAAAGTATCTGTGAGTTTAACAACTTAACATACCTGAAAGATTGATGACATCATTACTACTTTTTAACCAATTAGGGTCCACTACGTCACTGAAACAAATGTGAAGTGAAGATATCTGTCCCTGGTACACATCATGGAGACCTACTAAAAACTACTTTGAGACCTGCTTTTTGGAAGCAACCCACCAGTTGAGAACCATGGCTTTAACACATTAAAGCCCAAAAATAAACATGAAGAAAGGAAAACCAAGACAGCAATGAGAAAAACAGCCTGTTTCTAAAATATGCAGCTACATGAAGCTCTATTTAAAACAAGTGGTTTTCCATTGTTTTGAGGCTTGGCGTCTAACTGTCAAACTTCCACAGTCATATGTGCCCCCTTGTGGTTTACTTGTCTCTGTGATATTCCCAGAACTCTGAGACGTTTGTGGATGACAGCTTCCCGCCTGGGCCAAAGTCTGTCGGCTTCCCAGTGGACGATAGTGTCCAACATCGTGTCAAAAAGTGGCTTCGACCTCAAGAAATCAACTGCAGCAACCTGAAAGACCGTGCTGTTAAATGGTCCGTATTCCGCACGCTTCGCCCCTCTGACATCCTGCAGGGACTTCTGGGTAATTGCTGGTAAGCCAACTCCAACCTGACCCAATTAAAGAGTAAAACAGAAAAAAGAACAATCAAGTAATAAGCAAAACTGAAGAACCTGCTGTAGAATTGTGTCACAGTCAGAATATTTTTTATTTTTAACGTGCAAAAACCCAAATTACAGTCGATTCAACCACATTTTTTTTTGTTGTAAATTCCGTCGTCAGAGGCCTTTCAATCAAAACACAAACAAAAGATGATGTGGAGGCTGGTGGGGAATCATGGGAGGGATTCTCTGTGCTACTCCAACCCCAAAGAAACAAACCTAAGGAAGAGGATACGTTTACCCACAATGTATCCAACTATAATTTACATGACGGATTTTTTTATCAAATCTGTTGCACATACAGCAACTATATGGCATCTTCTAGAAGCAGTTCCTTCTTCCTTATGCAGCAGACTTTGATGTAACAGCAGCAATTATAAACATGTCGTGTGTAGTCATGGCGGCTCTCATGAATGACACGGGCCACTACAAGAACAAAATTATGGAATTTTCTGGCTTTAATAATAGTTGAAAATATTAGTGGTAATGTAATGAAAAAATAATAACATCATAGGTTTGGTTCCTTTTTAATTAACTTAGATGTTTTAGTATACAATTCTACATATTGCACCTTTAAGCTTATGTGTCAGGAAATAAAATCCTTTAGAGACACAGAGAGATGTGTTCAGACAACTGTTTAATGACTTATACCTAAAACGTGTTAAATTCAAACACCTTCCTGGCTTGCTGTTTTGGAGAGCAGGTTCCTGAGTGCCTTGGCAGTCTTGGCTGAACGTCCCGAGCTGGTGGAGAAGGTGATGGTGACTCGCTGGCTGTGTGCCGAAGGAGCCTACCAGGTACGTCTGTGCAAAGACGGCTCGTGGACGACCGTGCTGGTGGACGACATGCTGCCCTGCGACGAGAATGGACACCTCCTCTTTTCTCAGGTCAAACATTCAACTGCAAACATTCAGTTTCAAGCTGTTGTGTGCTTTAAGCTTCTACTGTTTTGATCATTTGGCTGCCAGAATTCGTGTTGTTTTTTGGAGTCAGAGGTGGATGTTTACTAAAACTAGTGCTAGCTATATTAGCCAGTGACATCTAAATACTATGTAAATAAAGCTATATTTGGCTAGGTTCGTACACGTGTTTTTTCCTACTGGGAATGTAAATGGCAGAGAAAGCACAAGCTAAACTTGATTAATGCACAAAAACAAACATTGGCACAGATTGAATTTGGACTGAGCAAAGGAAACAAAAAGGTAAAGAATCAAGTAGGGGGATAATTGAACCACAAAAGAATAAAAGTAAAACATAAGAACAAAATATTGGTAAATATTCATAGACTTATTCTGCCATGTTCTTAAAGAACAGAGTCAGGGATTTCATTTGTTAAACTTGAATCATTTAAATTTGACGATGATTGTCATTTAAAACACAACAGGATGAATTGACACTATGCCTTTAAATAGACATATTTCATCTGACTGCGTTAACTCTTGTGTTATCATATTGAAACATCCGGTCTTTGAGTCCATCTTTGTCTCTTTCTCCTTTTTTGTGACACATGTTTTTATGTATAGATTTGTTATGCAGCCATCCACACAGTCTTCTGAGGATGTTTTGTGAAACTTAGAAATAGCTACCGTTAAAAAAATACATGCATCTATTTTTCAGCAGAATCTCATGTAGAAACAAGTTTTAATATTAACTCTGCAGGCGGGTGTTTCCCTGCCATCCCCTGACAGGATTTTAAAGCTGTGCTAAAGGAGATAATTACTTGACTATAAATTCCTCTTATCTTTTCTCACGTAATTCCGCAGGCCCAGCGGAAGCAGCTCTGGGTGGCCCTGATTGAAAAAGCTCTGGCAAAGCTGCATGGTTCCTACTTTGCTTTGCAGGCAGGTCGAGCCATCGAGGGCCTGTCCACGCTGACAGGGGCCCCCTGCGAGTCGCTGGCCCTCCAGGTTAGTGCCACCAACCCCAAAGAAGAACCCATCGACACAGACCTCATCTGGGCAAAAATGCTAAGCTCGAAAGAAGCAGGGTGAGTGGAAGGAAGCAATCTGGAATTTAAATCTGTGACTAACTTGCAAGAATTAATCTTAATGGGTTTGTGTGTGTGTGTGTGTGTGTGTGTGTGCGTGCGTGTGCGTACGTGCGTGCGTGTGTGTGTGTGTGTTGCTAGTTTCCTGATGGGAGCGTCATGTGGAGGTGGAAACATGAAGGTGGATGATTCAGAGTATGAGTCACTGGGTTTACGACCGAGGCATGCGTATTCTGTCCTCGATGTGAGAGATGTAGATGGTCACAGGTAAGCAAATGTCTGATTAAGTAATTCTTCACCCATAGTCAATCTTCACACACTTACTGGAAGTTTGTCCCTGATACCACATCATAGTGGTCAAAGACACAGCTCAGAACAGGCACTGAAGAAGTATGTTTTGACAGTATTGGGCTTTCACACTTGCACACAGCTTAAAGAACTCCTTAGTATTTTTCAGAAGATGTATCCGTGAACAAAAACAGCCAACTCTCAGACTTCATCTGGAGTTTCTGCTGCCATCCCCCAAATACTTTTTTTTTGTTGCAGAAAGACAGATTGAGTTTCTGTGAGAACATAGCAGGAAATGATCCACTTAGAGCTGAAGGAGCTGGTAAGGTCTATTCCCTGCGATCAGTGCCCATCCATCGACTATATGCCTGTGACTGCTTTCTCCGAGCACATCATTAAACTTCTGCATTACATTTTTTTTATTCTCTGTACTGCACACTGAAGGTTGATACATCTCAAGTCTTGTAATCACTTAACACTGTAGTGGGTTATGCTGTAGGGACAATACCGTATTACCTTTAGAGTACTCCTTTTGCTATGATGATATGAATCCCCGATGTATGGTTGCCATAATCTGAGCCCTGGAACAGATCCCCAAATTTAGTTGCTCAGTAGTACCAGTACAATTGTTCACCGCTCTGTTGTCCCTATTTTAAAACCTATGAAATTCTGTTTTCCATAGTGGAACTAACTTGATTCATGCCTATTAAAGGATAACTAACTTCTGCATTTACAAAGCTTCAGCCTATTTTGACAAATGAAAAAGCTTCAACATAATCTCTGGGATCAAGAAGCTCAATCAAAGAATACACAACTAAAAGGCTCTTTTTTCACTAAATGACTTATATTGTTAATCTCAGTGGTCTGCAAAGTACAAAAAGGAACTCTTGCTGATAAATTAATTAAGCATTCACTGGAGTCTTTTTAAAGAAAACAGTGGGGTTATGCTTCTACAATCTTCATCTTTCAATAAACAGTCATTTTAATGTTGAATGGCAGACAGAATTATGATGTGAATGTACATTGCAAAAGCAAACACTTTTATTGGACAACTTAACTGTCCTCATTTTCCTGCTCGCATTTCTTTTTAGCTTTTAGTCTGTTATGGCTATGAATATAATAGAACCTCGAGTGTGTACTTGGTTTCTCTGGTTGCTTACAGTCCAGAAAATATATACTTACCAGTTTGGGAGTGTTGCCACAGACACCACATGTAAAACTTTGACAATTCAGAGAAACTGGAGTTGAAGCATCTTAGATCGGCTTTATGTTCCAGGTTACTTCAGCTGAGGAACCCGTGGGGTCGCTTTTCCTGGACTGGGCCCTGGGCTGACGACTGGCCAAATTGGCCTCCACACCTGAAGAGGGAGCTATGCGCCCAGCGCGCAGAAGATGGCCTGTTCTGGATGGATTTCTGGGACTTCATCAGGTACATTAGCTTGTAGAAGCGAGCTTATGTGGTTGTAGGCTTCACTGTGATCCTTTTATTCATTTATTATAAGTTTCTGGTTTAAACAGTATAAAAAATTACATTTGTTTACTTTGAACACTTCCTTCCACTACAAAAAAAGTATTTAAGTTATAATGAAAATAATCAAATAGAATAAAAAAATGCATTAACTTTACTATGATAAAAATAACTGTAGGCACATATTGCGTGTCTTGGTTGTGTCCCTGTCAGGTACTTTGACTCAGTGGATATATGTAAGATTCACTCAGACTGGCAGGAGGTTCGAGTGCCGGGTGTTTTTCCCCGTGGAGCTGATGTCCCGGTGACAATTGTTTCCATCACAGTGCTGGAGAGAACGGCGGTGGAGCTGGCTTTATTCCAGCAGGGCAGCAGGTAGAAACATTCCCATAGTCCAACCTGTGAATCTTTAATAAAACTGGGGTCAGTTTGTGCTGCTCGTTGTGCTCCTGCACATCTCTGATGTTGGTGGAGATAGTTGAGAGATGGTACACCAATATTTGTTGTCGTTTTCAACTTATCCATCAGCCTTAGAGACAACCCTGCAATTTAACCTCCCAATCGTATGTGGTGTCCAACAAGGCTCTTTACTTGGCCCAGTGAGCTTCCTTAGTTTTTATTCCCCAACTTAGACCACTGTTATGCTGATGATACGATGATGTTAATTTCACTGGGCTGAAGGTTAATACATATCAAGTCATATCATTTAGACCACAACAGTGACCCGTTTTTCCCTGTCCATGTTTAGTGAAATCACAGGCAAAAAAAAAAAAATCTTATTCACCATTCAATTTCACCAGAAATGTGATCTTATTGACTATCATATTTATGTTTTGTAATTGAACTCAGAAAATACATGAATTAAAAAGTAATGTGTGCAGACTGATCCTTGTAAAACATCCTTATCTGTTCCTAAGGCGGTGGGACACAGCAGAGAGCCACCTCTTGGATTTGTGCGTGTTAGTGTTTCGAGTCTCCTATGACAGCTCTGGTGTCGTGTCGCTTGGTCGTCTGCTGGCTCACAGCCGGCGCTCTGTTAGGAGGTTTGTTGGCTGCGATGTCATGCTGGAGCCAGGCGAGTACGCTGTGCTCTGCAGCGCCTTTAACCACTGGCACACCTCGGACACAGAGGAGACAAGTAAGAACTCAAACAGCAGACTTTTTTTCAAATCGAAAACCGATTAACTTTTTACTTGTTTTGAAGAAACTTCATCAAAATAATTCCACTTAAAATGTTTAAAGCTGTCTAAATCCAAATTTAAATGTAGGCGATAGGCAAACCTTACTGTTAACTTCTATAAACAACACATGCTTTTAAATAACATGCAGTGTTTTGAATACTTTGAGGATCACTCGTGAGGCAGAAAGAGCAGAACGAATTGAGTCAAAACACCTTATTGTCATATTAACAATTGTAAAAATGTGATTAAAATTATGAAACAATCCCAATCAAATCTTGTAACTTAAATGTCTCTTCATTCATTTTGCTTTTGGTTTCTACAGGCCATGATAACCTATCTTTCAAATGAAGTTGCAGTTCATTATCTTCATCTGTTTACAGCAAGCTGCAGCAGATCAGAGGAGCCCGGCTACATGCTGGCAGTCTACAGCTCCAGACTGGTGATGGTGGAGCAGATGACGGCCTCCAACACCACCATCGCTGACGCCATCATCCAGCTGACAGAAACCAAAGGAGAAAGACATGAAGTAATTCTTCATTTAGTAATTAATTTGTTGAACCATACATACTTCTCCTTAAGTAAACAATGGTTTGGTATTAGTACTTTTACTGTCAAAAGTACCTGATGACTTTTTGCATTTTCAGGGTCGAGAAGGAATGACCTGTTACTACCTGACACATGGCTGGGCAGGGCTCATTGTCATGGTGGAAAACAGACACCCCAGACATCACCTTCACGTGTCCTGTGACTGTAGCGACAGCTTCAATGTGGTGTCGACTCGCGGCAGCCTCAAAGCCATCGATAGCATCCCTCCTCTTCACAGGTATACTGAGAAAACACCTCACTGCTCGCAACAGTTCATAAGACTGAAAAGAAAAAAACTGATATCTGAACAGTTAATGGTGTAAGATGTGTACAAAACAGAAAAAAACATGACTTGTCAATTGATCATACATCAAATGACATCATACTGCAGTACAACAAATGTTTTATAAATGAGGCTTTATCTCTCTCTCTCTCTCTCTCTCTCTCTCTCTCTCTCTCTCTCTCTCTCTCTCTCTCTCTCTCTCTCTCTCAGACAGGTGCTTGTGGTTTTGTCTCAGCTGGAGGGAAATGCTGGATTCTCCATCACACACAGACTGACTCATCGCAAGGCAGTCCAGGCTTCCCTGGGAAACTGGAGTCCCTCAAAGGCAACACATAGTCCTGCATTGAGACCAGGAACAGCAGGTCTGCATCAGCCACGGCCTCTATGATGGCTGACTGGGACTGTGGCACAATTATTGAAGAAACCAGGAGATGGTTAATCTGTTTCATTCAGGAGACGCGAGGTCCCATCAAGGAGGCAACTTCTTTTGAGGAGCAATCTAACAGTTAACTGATTTCTCTTTTTGTACCTTTGTGATTACCGACCAAGAGGTACTCTGGAGTTACAGGTATCCAGGGGGTACATGGGAATATTTTAGTTCACCTTATTTGAAATCAAAGAGGGATTAAAATTTTATATGAAAAGAAAAATCCACCAACAACAGGCTGCAACGCTTGAACACTGCCCATGTAATTATGTCAAATCTAGTGAGAAGGCAAGAGTAGTAGATTTACTGCTAAAAGAGATGAAAGAAATGATTGAAACTGATAGCTTCTCAAATGGATAAAGAGTTAATAAAGTTAGCATAAATAAAATGGATACACTATCAAGGTTGTTCCCTTACAGATACGGAAAGATAGTTGAACTCTTAAGCCTGAAGAGATTGAGCAATAGTTAAACTGTTCAGCTAAAAGATAATGATAAATGATTCGAACAGTTGAAAATAGTAGACCATTTTTGTTGTTGACTTGTTTGCATTAGCATAATGGATAAGCAGTTAAAGATGGTTCAAAGTTATGGAAATTCAATGGACAACAATTTATAAAAAGTAATGAGACAGTAAGATTGCAATTCTTAATAAACAGCAGAAATGGTTAGCTAAAAATGAATTATGGCTAATTGAAATTTGTAGCTAGATACAGTTGAAATTGTTAGCAAAAGTGATCTAATCTAGAAGTTTGTGTCATTAGTTGAAGAACTTCATTGATACACATCAGAAACTATTTTCTAAAATAAGTGGATAAACTGTAAACACATAACTGTAAAATGTGAGTTTAAAGCTATGGATAAACAGATAAAAGTAGTGAAGAAATGGCTCAGGTGTAGCTTGCTACATGTAAACACTTGATTATACCTACCTTACAACAAACAGCTTAATTATATTGATAGAAAATCATTTTTTTCTAAATTTACAGTTAAATGAAAATGTAGCTTAAAATCAAATTAAGCACAACTGTTACACAACATTGAATCAATAGTAGCATGTAGGGTTACAGCACACATTAACAAGGATTGTCACCACTGCTCTCGCTCATTTTTCTAGAAACAGGCAAGTTTCCCACAACTGTTGGGATTCATTAAAAATATCATGCGTTGTATACAGGAAGATCTTTTTAAAGTAGCCTAGAGCTTCTTCCCTCCTAAGAGTCGGGGGGGGGAACTTTAATGAGCAGTACAAAAACAGCCAACACGTCAGCCAGGTAGCCTAGAAAAAACACATGTAACTATGTGCCACAGGGTCGATGAAAATTGTTTTTAATGAATTCCATGGAGTACATTGTGATTATTCATTCATGGAAAAAAAAAAAAAAAAAACATTTTTATATATCTACAGTCGAAGTAAAAAAGAAGGTTTCTGTTTTTGGGATATATTGCTTTCCTGCCAACACCAAAACCATAAACAGAAGTTGCACATTCCTCAAGAGCTTGTAGAACAGACACATGATGCACTTTATACAGTATTAACACATTTCAGATCACAGGCTGGTCTTCAGGTCCAAACTCTCTTTGTTGCACTGTTTATAGAGGATTAGGAGGAGTTGTTACCATAGTTGTTTGTGTAAATTGGCTAACACAATAATTGTCTCGAGTGGAGACACACTATATGGAAACATTTAGCACTTTATAAACTTCAAACTGTATGCTGGATTCTTGTGTTATACTTTGTAGAAAATGTTTTTTCGATTAGTGGAGAACCATATTTTTAGCTTATTGATACTAAACCCACCATTGTATTGTGAGTGACAACATATAAACTATGCAAATGTTTAAAAGCTGTGTTGATGCTTTTGTCAATTAAAACATGTATAGCTCTTTATATTGGTGTATTTATTTAATGCTGTTAGGGCTGATGTATTTTGATATAGTATATTGTGTTTGTGGGGTTACTTCATTAATTTAGTTTCTATTCATAACTTTTTTTATTTCTTCAGTGTATTTATACTTACAGTATGTGAATTGTTCAAATTAATCTGTCACATTCTCTTCATATTTTTATTATAACAAGTGACATTATTAGTAAGTGGTACTGAATAGAGGATGAAAATGAGTTTTGTCTAATTGCAGAGCGGACTGCAAGACTTATTGTTAGACCTTATGGGGAAAAAGGACATCCATTCACTGAACTGACACAACTCGAGATCAGTTCAGGTAAACGCCGCGAACACACCAGCATATGCCACAGCATGTGTCAGTCTGACACAGCACAGGAGTGGACCAGACTGTGTTATGCCACTCTTATGCGATTGTGTAATAGTCCAAATTTAAATGCTTAAGATAAGATGAGATATTACTTTATTTATCCCCAAGGGGGAAACTTAAAGTGATCAGTGATGGTTTAAAGTGACGTGTGTTCAGAGGCAGCGAGTTACGTAAACAGCAGTTTGACAGAATATAAAGTATAATATAATAGAACGCAATAGATATAATATTCAGTTATGTACTGTCGTGTAATGTATAGAATATAAATATAATAAATCGGTCATGAAAAATAAATCAACCACTAGAATTAATCATAAAACGCAGACAGAGTCCAAGGCAAAGCATCAAATATACACATCACATAATAAGTCTGGCTTTTGTGTTCAGTGCAAAAATATAAATCATGTCCTTTTAACATTTTTTTTTTTTTAAGTACGCTTAAGACATCAAATGTAGAGAGCTATATAAAATACATTGTGTAAAGGAGGACTAAGAGTACAAAAAAAAGTTGTATTATCACATTGAAAAATTAAAAAAAAGAAAGGTTGACGGCAGGTGGCAGTCATGCGACATCATGCATACTGACGTGAAACCCCCGAAGAAGAAGAAGAAGAATCAGGCTGCTCAGGATGTATTGGGTTAGCTGTCTAGCCGGGTGCTAACAACTGCAGTAGGACACGTGTCTGATTTTATTTACTCTTTGTTGACAGTGTAGCTGTAGCTCACTTCTCCTGCCACAATGGGGATCCTGGAAAAAATCGCGGAAATAGAGCGAGAGATCGCTCGGACACAGAAAAACAAAGGTAGAAGAAGAGGGAGAGCTGCAGGGCTAGCTGTTAGCTTCATGTTCAACTTCTAGCCAGCTGTTTGAACGTGTGACACCCGTCAGTGTTTATTATATCACTCAGTAAACTCTGTGTAATCTCAGAGGAAATATGATCATTGACATCGTCAGATCGATTCTAGTCATAGTTACAATAACAGTCTATATTTATTTCTTTTTTTTCACACGGGTTCAAATTAACATAAACATGGTGCTTCTGCACAATTACACAGCAATCTTCTATGTCACTTTTCCCTGTACCTTTAAGAATCATAAACCTACTTTATAATGCACTTTAAATGAAGCAAACCTTTACAGAATAAGACATAATGAAAGCCCTGATTGTGTCACTTTCATTCTTCCAGCCACTGAGTACCATCTGGGTTTGCTGAAAGCAAAGCTTGCCAAATACAGAGCTCAGCTTCTGGAGCCCTCAAAGTCAGCTGGGGCCAAAGGAGAGGGCTTCGATGTCATGAAATCAGGAGATGCTCGTGTTGCTCTTATTGGTTTCCCCTCTGTGGGTAAGGTATGTACACGACATGACAAGGTAATATTCAACGTGTGTCCCTTTGGGAGGGCGGCGGCTCAGTCTGGATGGAGGGTCGCCGGTTCAAGTCCAGAAATTGGTTTGGTAGCTGGAGAGTTGCCAGTCCACTTCCTGAGCACTGCTGAGGTGCCCTTGAGCAAGGCACCGAACCCCAAAACTCTGGAGCACTCGCTGTGAGACCTCTCCATTAATGCATGTCACGAGGATCCTGTTTGTGTGTGTATTTTGGCTGATGTGTGTCTTCATATCCATTAAACAAAGTGTGAATCGAATTTCCCATCGTGGGATTAATAAAGTATAAATTATTATTCTTATGACCCTGTTTTCCTGCTCCAGAATTGAATCTAACATACAAAGAAATATTACTAATGTACAATGCACTTTATTTCCATTCTTCATAATGCTTCCAGTACAACGACATAGAAACAAAAAATACCAGTACAATACAAGATGTTGGAATTATTGGTTAAAAAACACTGATTGAACTTCACTGCTGCTTTTTTTTTTCTTTTTCTTTATTGAAGAAATGATGGCACCAGATTGCTGCATTGTGTGTCGCTCATGTTTACCACATTTGAAGGCTGTAATTAAAGGCTCGCAGTCTGAACAATGCTACAAAATACCCACAGTGCAAGAAAGAGAGGTGTCACAATTTGGAAGATGCTCGTCTAATATTTGACTCTGGTTGCACCCTGTAGTCCACCTTCCTTAGTCTGATGACGTCAACGGCCAGTGAAGCTGCTTCCTACGAGTTCACCACCCTCACCTGCATCCCTGGTGTCATAGAGGTAGGTACACATGCATTCACAGCAGTGTATACATACAAACACTTGCTAAACCAAAGCTTTATGAAGTTGTGAGACATTCTGCAAACTCACTCTGTTATTTGTTGCTGTTCAGTACAAAGGGGCCAACATCCAGTTGTTAGATCTTCCAGGAATCATTGAGGGTGCTGCCCAAGGTAAGCTCAGCCTTTATCAGTCTCTGACGACTTTCAGAAATGTGTGACTAACTATAAAAAATAAAAACCCTTACTGGCCCTAATACTGCTCCGTAGACTAAAGAGGTGAAACCGACGCTACACTGCAGTGAAGAAACAGTCTACTCTTACTGATGCCTTTAATATTCCTATATGATTAGTGATCTCGACATGTCATTGTACGTTTGCCTGCCATATTGCAGTTAGCTGAGAATTGCTGTGTCATGATGTCGTTGTGTTGTAGGCCACATATTGTGAGTCGTATCGTGAGCTAACCTGGGATTAGTTCAGTTTCTTAGTTTATTCGAGTCACGGACAGTGTACTCAAATAATCATTAGTCTGAAGAGAAAAGATGCTTTGCACCACATTTACCTCATTTCCATCTGTTAGTAGAAGGATTCTTTTAATTTAATATTATTTATACACACTTTATTTGACCTTTTCTAGGTAAGGGTCGAGGTCGGCAGGTCATTGCTGTTGCAAGGACAGCAGACGTGGTCATCATGATGTTGGATGCCACCAAAGGAGATGTTCAGAGGTGTGTGCGTGCGTGTGTGTGTAAGAGTGTAAGAGTGTGTGGGTCATAGAAGTATTTTCATTCACCCATTGTTGTCTCGAACAAGTTTATTTTTTTCCTTCCAGAGAACTTCTGGAGAAAGAGTTGGAGTCAGTTGGCATCAGGCTCAACATGAGCAAACCAAATATTTATTTCAAGGTATGTTTTTTTTTTTCCGCTGTCCGTAAATCACTAAAGGCCATTTCAAAAATACTGAAAAAGATTAAACTTTCTTTCTCTTTTTTTTTTCCCCCTCGTGTAGCCAAAGAAAGGTGGCGGCCTCTCTTACAACTCCACCGTTCCTCTCACCCATTGTTCTGAGAAACTCGTCCAGCTCATTCTCCACGAATACAGTATCCTTCAGACTATATAATTCCAGTCAATTAGATTAATTACTTTAGGTAGGAAATACTACAGGAGGGAAGCATTGGACACTTCACCAGCATAAATATCCCACTATGCAATGCAGAGCTGAGGAAAACGACATAATTCACCTCTGACATCACTTCAGTCCCGCGTTATTAAAGTCGAAGTATGAAGATTACTTCTTCATTGTTTGGTCACATCATTAGACAATGACATTTCCTTTGAAGTCGGAACATCATGTAAAATGTAAATAACAAATTGTGATCCTTTAAAAATATATATATAAAGAAAGAAAAGAAAACGTGAAACGATGACACCGAGAAAATGTATCGTTTTTGAAGAAAACTAAACGCTTAAATCTCCTGTTAAACATGTCCCAGTAGATTAATTGAATTGGCTACAGGTTAGTACTGTTAGGTAATGAACAGAGCACCCGAGAGAAGGCGAGTCTGAAGGAAAGATGGGGAGGAGCTGCTTCCCATGGGATTAAAAATGAATATAGTTGAAATGATTTTAATGATTCTCCCTCAAGGTCACATTTCTGGCTGTTCACTTTCATTTTGTTTGACTTGTTAAAAGTGCACAGTGGGTTTTTTTTGTTTTTGTTTACTTCTTTAACTTGCTCTTCTCAGAAATCTTTAATGCAGAAGTTCTCTTCAGGGAGGACAGCACACCAGACGAGTTCATTGATGTCATCGTAGGGAACAGAGTCTACATGCCTTGTCTATATGTACGGCAGCATTCATTTTCTGGGTTTTAGTTAAATTGTCGTACTTGTACTTTTTTTTGTGTTTTGGTGATGTTTGAAGTTGATCCACTTTCTTTATGGTACTTACAGGTGTACAATAAGGTGGATCAAATCTCCATCGAGGAAGTGGACCGCCTGGCTCACAGACCTAACAGTGTTGTCATCAGGTTAGATACCAGTGTGTGTGTCTGTGCTTACTCACTCCTTGTTTGTACATTTATGGAAGATGACAGCTTCGTCCTCATTCTCTCCACTTGTTCATTTCAGTTGCGGCATGAAGTTGAACTTGGATTACCTCCTGGAGACGTTGTGGGAGTACCTAGCTCTGATTTGCATTTATACTAAAAAAAGAGGAGGTGCATGCACACTTTTTGTATCAGTCATCCTTTCACATAAATACATACAGTATTTTATAAACCAAATACTTAATTTCTTTCACTATTTAATCAGAGCGCCCAGACTTTAATGATGCCATCATCATGAGGAGAGGAGCAAGTGTTGAACATGTGGTAAGTTAAACGCATGTGAAATAACTCTCATTGATCAACAGATGTAACACCACAGTAATCAGAGCTGCTGTGTCCCCACAGTATTTAAGTTTACAATTCATTTTGTTTTTCCATCCACAGTGCCATCGAATCCACAGAACCTTAGCCAGCCAGTTCAAATACGCCCTGGTTTGGGTAAGTAAGCTCAAAATTTTAAGAAACATTGACCCTCAGAAGCAGATGATCCAAGTCTGATGCTGAGGTTCTGTGCAGAAAGGGGAAAAAAAGAAGCCTTTTAATTGGTTTTTTTTTTTAAGACAAACAGCCACTGCTGAATTTAACTGGTTCCATTCAAATACCTGTATTTTTTTTATTTAAACCGCACTAAAAACTGGCACCTCACTTGTTCTATTTGCTGAAAATATTCCTAACTAACATTAACATTCAAACTATCATAAAAGAGCTGTGTTGTATCTTGGTCTTTCAGGGAACCAGTACCAAGTACAGTCCCCAGAGGGTCGGCCTAACGCACATCATGGAGCATGAGGACGTCATCCAGATCGTGAAGAAGTAAAAAGAAGCTTCTGTCAGGGACAAAGAAGAGACACAACAGGATATGTCTCAGTTAAAATGGAAAGAAATCACCTGTATTATAGAGATTCAGCAATGAAAAAATAGCAGCCATTCTTATTTTGTATATGAAAATTAACAAAACACTTAAAGGAACAGATTTGAGTTGGTTGAAGGCATGAAATGTGTATTTTATCTTTTTGATTAAGATAAAGAAGCTAAATTGATCCTGAGAGTAATGGGAGAAAAAAATAAAGTCTGTCATATGTCAGATGAACCCTTTTGTTTTTCTTTATTTCTGAAAATTTTCATTTTAATGTAAAACTTGCCAGCATCGAACAACATCTCAGCTGGATGTGATTATGCCACATGATTTCAACTGTGAGTAATAGATATATTTTAAATGTTTTTATATTGGAAGCTACTGAATTTTAGAGACTCAACAAAGCCAAATGTCTTCCTAACTGCCTAAAGCTAAGGTAAGTTATAATGTAAAACCATTTGCAATTTTTTTTTTTACCACAGTTTACACTAGTTTTACACATTACACAGTTATCACATGTCAATCTAAAATGTATTTAAAGAGCAGGTCCAGTTTATAAACGCTGTAATATGTATACAAAATGTGCAAGAACATACCAGCCTTGGCAATGGTGCATTCATGTGGTGTTGGACATAACGGAGAAACTGGTTCCAAGTTGTAAAACGCACATGGCTCATGTTGGGAACAAATTAGTTGCCTGACCTGATGTCAGAATCGTCATCACGTGGGGGTTCGCGATGTACCCGTTTGTCCAGTGGCTTATAAAAGGTGCTGCTTCCGGCTTTCTGTCTTTCAGTGAATACAACTCGAGCAATTTAGTGTAAAATATTTTTCTATGTTTTTTAATTCAATTTTAAGTGGAGATACCAATGACAGTGAGGTATAAATAAGCACACTGCTTGGCTTGTAATATTAAAATATGTTTGTTACAGGAGCACCCTCAGCTGTACAGTAGCACGTGAGGGTCACCCACCTCTCTATCTGTTCCATCCCTGCTGCCCAGCTGTTTGTCTTGCTGTCGCCCATGCCTCAAAGTAGGCGGACCAGAGAGTATGGACTCCCTGCCAAATGCTCCCCATTCACTCGTGCAAACACAAGCACAATACCAACATTAATAATTCACATGCATCTCTTCGGTGTTGAAGAGGGGGGCGGAGTGGGAAGCTTAATGCCAGAGAGGGGCCGTGACACCAGTGGACCAAAAGATGGCTTAAAGATGTCAAGTCAGAGGGACCCTGAGATGGAGAGATTTTGCTTTGGGATTACCTGAAGAAGAGAGGGATGAAGGAGGGATAATACTTGGGAAAGAGAGAAGCAGACAAAGGTAGGATGGACTGTGGCGTGTGTGCATTGTGTGGAGGAGGCATGACACTTGATGCTTCTTGGCTACATATGGCTTAGTGTGAGTGTGTGTGTCGTAGCACTGCTAATGAGAGAGCACAGGGTGTTTAATTGAGCTCCTTTTGTAAGAGGCGTTTGTTGCATTCAGTCGACCTGTTTTGTGTTCAACTTCAAAAGGGACATTGTGAAAAATCCACTTTGACAGTTTATTTATTTTATTATTATTATTTATTTGGGTAACCTTTTCTCAGGTTCTGACATCACAAGTTCGATTCTGGTAAGAAAATATCCTCCCCTCCCCTGGTATCTCCAACCATGGACTCCACCTCCAGCCTTGAGCAAAACTTCAGGTCTGCCATTTTATTGTCTCTACAGAGGAGTGATGTCTACTGGGAAAACTCAGGGGGGGTCTCATGACATTAAAGAGACACACACCAAAACTGAGCGTTCTGAGCGAGTTGGTTTCTCCAGGGTCACTAACCTCCTCTGGTGCTTTATTCATGTTATATTTTGACCAAAGCACAGCCCAGATGTTTCATTTAGAGCACAGGGGACTGTTTGAAGAGGTGATAATATGTCCTCTTTAAGCTACATTGTAGTGTTAAAAAGTTCAATATTGTCTCTCACCGCAACAGTGATGATGCATTCTAGTTTTAGCAAGTTTCAGCAATAGTTATGTCTTTTTTTTTTTTTCGCAATAGAGTAGCAGGGATTCTCAATTAACTGTAATTGATAGCAGTGATTATTTAGTTAAAATGCTCAAGAAAAAAGCAAAAAATACGCCATTCCTATTACAGAATACAAACAATTCAGCCTATTTAACATGCATATATTCTACTGTTCTTTATTTGAATATCATAGTAAGAGAGATGTGTTGGGGGGAAAGAAACTCAGGACCATAAACAGAAGAATACACAGGAAACAGAAGCATAGAGACAAACAACTGACAAACTTGGAAAAAAACAAGATTAAATCATGTTGTCACAGTGTGCCTTCTTTTATCCAGTGGGCTGTTTAAGTGTTAAATACATTATAGAAGTTATAGCAGCTGACACACAGTCAGATAAAAAAAAACTGTGATCTACATGATACAGTTTAAAGTATATGTTCTCTATGATACCAGGCTTGTATTCAATCTGTAATGATAAGAACCTTTTCAGTTAATACATTTAATTCTACAGTTTTTTTCTGGCCCATGGTAAAGAAGAGATACCAGCCACTGAAAGAAACTACCTGGAGATTTGTTATTCTCTTCTGCCCTCTTCTGTTTCAGAGTTCCCATTGCATGTAGTGTTTCAACGGAGCTCAAACTCCTGTGAGGCAGTAAGTAGTCTTTTTGAAAAGTCTTTTTGATGTACTTTATTAATCCTGCGAGGGGAAATTCCATTTTTACTGAATCCATGTAACTGAGATGTGTTACACACACGTATACAAACTGGATGCTCTGGACATGTGCTGATGGTAGACAGAGATGTCAGGGTGATGGGCTGCCCACGGATGGCGCTGTTGAGCTGGTGGTGGTGGTGGGGGGGGGGGGACCATCAGAACAGGAAACATCAAAATGTTTCACAAACATGCTCATTAAATATGAAGAAGACCCACTCTCTTATAGACTTCTATATAATCACATATTTAGGTTCAAGAGTTTGTTTGTTAGGATGCCCATTAGCTTCCGGGGGTCCACATGAAAAAAAAAAACATTAACTGGAATCAAAACTCAACTTTTAAAAACCCTATAGTGCACATAAACCATTGAGAAGAGGACATGAGAAAAATTGTTCACAAATCATTACATTTTAGAATATACATTAAACTCATCAATTAGTATGATATAATATCAAACACAGGACAGGTAAACATACATAAACTGACACTACTGACACCTATGTGCATATCTTAATCTGATTCCCAAAGGCGTTTCTTTATTTGCTTTTTATAAATAGATGTTTGTGTTATTTTAGTCAATAACACTGGTAGGATGTTCATGTTTTCATTGCTCTCAATATAAAACTGAACATTGAAGGAAGTTAGTGTTTTTCAAGAGGCTCATTCCACTTCTTTTATACCGTCCACAGATAAAACACAGATTTGATCCTGATTGGGGTTTTTTTAGACTGTTTACAAAGCAGAGCTTGAGCTTCTAGTGTGTTCCTTACTGTAAGTAAGCAAAGATTTCCTGAATAAATAGAATTGTTTTTGAGTAGCATAGTCTATGTTCTTTATTTTATACAAACCTAACAGGCTGGGGATTAACACAACTGCCTATATTTGTATTTCTAATCTCTCAAAAAGCTTTCCTCAAATGTTTGTTCTCCCTACCTCGTGAGCAGCGATGTTTGTCTGTGGGATGAACAGCTCACGGATGCACAATAGAAGATGCGTCAAGACAAAAAAACAATGACCTGCAGCTCACCTATTCATAGATTCACACGCAACTTACATTTCTCCCTTCAAAGACAGCGGGGACATGATTACGCAGCAAACTCTCAGAGAGCCAAACAACACAACATTAATGTAAAAGTAAGTAATTAAAAAAAATTTCTAGCCATGTGGCAAAAAAAAATGCACAAAAACTCTAAAGGAGGCTGCCTCCTATAAAAATTTCATTTGTATAACTTTTCATAATAAATCCACTGTCCTTTAAATTTTGTCCCCAACGAACTCAAGCTTTTAATTCATAATATAATATTCACACAGTCAGAAGTGAAGAGGTCAAAATGCTTCAGCAACACTTGTAGTATGAAGATCAACTTTATTAACATTAGACCAACGTGTTTCAGTTTGTGGTCTTCATAAAGACTAACAGCCTACCAGTGCCCCAGATACTGTGGACGGATTGTCCAATTTGAACCAAAGCTGTGTGCACGGTGTGGAGGAAGCTCATATATATTTGGTGGTCGGAGTTAGGAGTTGGTTATGGGTCCGTTGAGGGAAGTAGTGATTGGAAAAAGCGAGTAGGTCGATGTAAATTAACCAAAATGAACATAAAGAAACGCGTTTGTTGTTGAACAGGAGAGAGGAACAAGAACAAAGATGATTCAGTTCAGCAGATGTTACTACATTAAAAGTTATAAAAGGGAAGTGGCAGAAGTATGCTCTTGTATTTACCCCATCAAACGTGCAGAATAGTCCTAAAAAGAGAAATCCAGTGAGAGTTGATGTTTAAAGTTTCTGGTAGTTTTATTACAAAAAAAAGAAAAGCACAAAAAATGTGCTCTGGTTCTCACGACACTAAAAAACATGTAACGCTCGTCATTACATGTATGCTGACCTGTCTTCCTCCCAAGTGCACTCTGCACACTAACTTGTTGTCTCCTCTCAAGACCTGCAGGGGGCGTGCAAAAAAAGAGTAAGAAATAAAATGAGGAATGAACAATGCAAAAATAAAATAAACTTAATGGGGCTCCTACACAAACAGTTAAAGCTTGACATGTAGAACACATTTAAGGGTAGCACTACACACGTGTGTGTGTGTGTAAGAGAGATTTGTGTGTGTGTGCGTGAGAAGGTCTGATAAGGTTCACCAACATGCATGTCTCACAACCTGTTTTCACCAAAATGGCTTTGAGCGCAAATTGCTTTTTAGGCTCTGACGTTAATGGACGCCAGTGTGGGTGGATGATAAAGTAAAGTGTTATTTGTATAATCCTGCCATTAAGGAACAAAAGACCTGCACCATTGTTTACTTAGACATGGAGGGGGATGAGATAGTGCTGTACACACGCACACACACACACACACACACACACACACACACACACACGCACACAGAGATACATGTACAAGTGTAGCTTGTTTACAAGGAAACCCAATCGCTGCACTACTCATGCATAAACTAATGTAAAGAGAAGTCTTATACCTGACGGTGCTTTCGCTCTCCTCTCACGATTGTACATTTGAACTGTAGATGTACATGTGATCACTGAAGGTAATCACTGAAGCCTCACTGAAGCAACACAGGGTATGTTTACCATTGAAGGCCCATTGTGTTTGTGGACGGGGGTGTGTAATTCAAGGAAAGGTGTGCGTGTGTGTGTGTGTGTGTGTGTGCGCGCGCGCTTGCATGTGCGTGTGTGAGAGTGTGAGTGATTGGGCTGAGACAGGATATAAAACGTAAAGGGAGCTCCAGAGGAGGACTGGGATTCAGAAAGTGATTGGGCTCACATGCTATTTTGTTTAAATATGTGGATATTCTATAAATCAAGATTTGTCACTTAAAGCACAATTAAGGTAAGCGCTGCTCCACCACCACACACTGATTGTATTTTGATTTTAAGATTTAATAATGATGATAAAAAAAATAAAATAAGCCTCCAGGTCTTTAAAGTACAGTTTCCCTGTGCTTTACTTTAGGTGGTCATTTGTTTTATTTTAAAGAGTAACTTAACCCTCAGAACACTTCATTGCTGCTTTGTATGAGTATTAAATAGTGTTGGGGATCAATTCAGGTCCAAGTCTTGACATCTGATTACGCTGTACTTGTATTGAAATATTAATTATAATATATATCGGAAATATTGCCCTCTACTGGTTGAAACCTGGACTGAACTGAATAGGCTGGTATGGTGCTTGTTGACATTTATGGTACAGTCTTTCATCAGAATGGTCACCTAAAGGATAAAAACAGGAGACTGACAACAGAAAGGTTACTAGTAAGGCACTGATGGATTCTGATGTGGAGGCAGCTATATGTGTGAAGCCCTTAAGTCTAAGTCTAAGGGGACAATTAATATATTATGTCATGTCCATTTGTCTCTGGCACTTCATGAATCGTATCAGATCACTCATTAGCAGAGGGGATTTCTTTGTTTTAACACACTGAATTCAATTATTCCAGGTTCAAAGCGTACTACTCGGCCTGAATGTGCACATTCTCTTCCTTCACTCTGCCTTTTCTAAGTAGTCACCCCCAACCTGCAGGGCAGCTGTGTTCTGCACAGGCTTCAGATGATGTGACAGCGGACCATCTTTTTAGAGACTTGAAGTGTTCAAAACAGTTCAACCGAGGCATGCGGCTGGAAAGAGCGCCCTCTCATCACAAAGTTTATCTGTTTATGGAACTCAAATGAAGAATGAAAAAATAAGCCCTTTTTTTCACCTGATTTTGTGGATGGCAGAAGGGATAGTTTATCTCAAAAAAGGCTTGTAAGAAAGGCCAAATAGATCCACTTATTTTTGTGTAAGAAATGTACATCATAAATTTTACATCTCATCTTTGTTAACATCGACTCTGACAAACAGTAGTTGTAGAGACGATGGTATTTTAGCACGAGATAACAGTGGAGTCAGTAGTGACTGATCAAACTGAACCACATGAGACAAAAGGTAGAACAAGCCTTTTTGCATTCACATTTTTTAAGTTGATTGTGGAGAGTTGTAAATATTTATATTTTAAGTGAGGGAATACAGCCATCAATATTGCACTTTTAGAAAATAGTGTGGCTCGCTAAAGAAATAACGCCCATATATCCTCTGTTTAAGTCCTTCGTTTTCGCCTGCCTCACCTCCTGAAAAATGTTGCTTTCACAAGAGAACATGAAAAGTTTAATTGACTTACATTTGAAAGGTTTACATGCATGTTTTTTATCTGTTGTTTAAAGGTGTTTTTAATAACTGGTTTCCAAATTGGGAAACTGCAAATTGTCCACTTGTTTGAAATTCAGCAAGGTCAAAGAAAGCATCTAATTTTCACATTGATACAAAGCGTGTCTGCTCAGCCAAGTGTTGGTGTTTGATCCTCAGTGGCAGGTCTTCATTGCATTTGAAGCTGCAGGCGTCTCCATTGTCAAGGCGTAGAGTAATCTGGCAGCGAAGGTTAAGACCTGAATGGGGCTTAAAGGCTTACAGGAAACCGGAGTCCAGACTCCTCATCCACCTGTCTCACCTTCACTGTTTGAAAAGACGCTCTCTTGCCTGCTGTCACTCAGTCTTGTATTCCAGTCGTCATTTTCCTCCTCATATTTTCCAAATGTAAAGTATGAATATTTGTTGAATGTTTAGCTGTCGAAGCACATGGGTGTGTTGCTGGCCTGCTTTTAATCCCCAATGAATATGCAGTTTTGGAGATGTGTAGCCCTACAGAGTCGACAGATGAGATATAGATGTTGATGTGGAGTTGAGCCTTCATTTAGTGTTGGCATACGATCTTTAATCTGAGATGTGTGTGTCTGTCTCTGTGTGTGTACGTGCACACGCCTGCCCACAGGCATTGAATGAGTGAGCCTGTTGGCGCTGCTATGCTCAGGTGATCTCCTTTATTAGTCGTATGTTGCTGAGTGCGCTCGCTGAAAGGGTGTTGTCATTGATTGGCACATAGATGAGGAGACTCTCTTCATCACTCTCCCTGTCTTTACATCTTCTTTTCTCCTTATATCCACTTTCCTTTTATGTTTTTTCTTCATTATTTGATTATTTCCTCCCAATGACAGTCTGTTACTCTTTCTCTCTTTTCACTTTCACCTCTTGCAAGTCCGTATTCTATTTTCTTGATTTTTTTTTTTATCATTTATGTTCTCAAAAAGTTCTTTTGTCTGCATTTTGTTTTATCCTTAACATAGCGGACGTCCCTCTCCTTTTTCTCTACCTCGTCCATCTCTGTCATCTGTACTCTATTCATTACCAGTTCACCCAGTCAACAGACCACAACAGCCAGACAGCAGATACATATCACACATATCGAATAGATCTCTTTGTGTTTCTTTTCACCTGTTAGGTTAACAACAGCCTTCACTCTGTGTGTGTGCACGCACATGTGCATGTGTGTGAGAGAGGTGAAGATGGGGAACTTGTGAACTTTCCTCAGTGCCCACTCTCTAGCTTAATTCCCTTATCTCAGTCTGCAGTTAGCTGATACCCACTACTGCTGTTGTTGTTATTGCTGTGCAGCATGCAGACATTTTAGAGTTTTGTCATGGTCACTACCCCCAGGGATACGTGATCTAGATTTCTGCTCAGATCTTATCTTGTAGGTCAAGACACCTTTTAGCATTAGCAACTTGCTGGAACTTACCAATCAGTGCTTATCATCAATCAACATTAGGTACTTTAAGGGGGGAAAAGTCCATGTGGGTAAATGTCTGATTAGTTAATCATAGAATAATTGTTATTCTTTAATAAAAAAAACTATTTATTCTGGTTCCCTCTGTCATCTCTGTGGTGTTTGACTGTTAACCCCTGACACTAACCCATATGTATAATGAATTGGTTGTTGAGCTGGCCAGGGAGGGGTTGACCCTTTGTGATATATTTAGAGCGGCCTGCGATTAATGTTTTATCCCTGCTGCGTAGGCAGAACACAGGGCAATCATTAAACATTCATAATTGCCACACAGATGACCTCCTGGAATATCAGTCCGTCATCAATGAATTAACATCAGACCATCATCTTCAATGAGCTGACATCAGATCTTTGTCAATGAATTAATATCAACCATTTATAAAATGCCCTCACACTTCTTACTTGTAAACCAGTGTCATGCAACAGAATGCCTAAACGCCACTAAAGCATCATGAAACAGATTGCGCTTTCAGGGTATCTTGGCGGTTTCAAGATAAATTCCCATAACTCACTGGTTATTTCCTCAGGCTCTAATCTGTGAATTCTTAACGCTGTTATTGGTTTGGTTGGTGGCTAAAGAAGCAAGTTGCTCTATATTAATAGCGTCAATGAGGTGGAGTATGAACAATGACTGGAATAATAGCAGCAACTGACTGTTGATTTTAAAGAGCTTTTAAATCTGAATAACCAAAATAAACCCATGGTGTGTAGTCATGAGTTGAACATTCATGCTGAATTTTGGCACATATTTATTCATGATTTTGTCATAAGCTGTTGAATCCATCCATTATTTACACTGCTTATCCTGTTCAGTTATTGGGTGAATCTCAACTGACATTGGTTGAGAGGTGGGGTACACTCTGGACAGGTTAGGTTAAGACAGGGCTTATACTGTTGAATATGTATGTGGATTGTGGCATCACCCTCAGCCACAGTCCATGCTGCTGCTACTGCTGCTGTGTGGGTTTTGGCTCTGCATGGCTTTGCCTCTCAGACACAGTTTAGCAACAGCTCAGCCAGCTTGCATTATTCATATTGGAGCAAGCCTGCAGATAGGGTTACCCTGAGGCACTACATTAAGGTGCCTTTTGCATGTAAAACTAGGAATACAGTCACTATCATACACATAGATATAAAATGCAGACGCTCATGTGCCTGCAAATGGACTGAGGATATTTAGAGGGCTCAAGTTATGGCAAACGGAATGGATGAAGCCACAGTAACCAGGAGAGTTGCAAAAGGTTGCAGGAGGTCACAAAGGCAAGCTGACGTGGATGTGGGAGGATACAACCACAAATGCAACACATACACCCTTACTCTTAGACAAAGAGGAGGACACCCCTGAAGTCTGAGACTCGCACAGAACTGTGCATGTCGGCTCTCCTCGTTGGGGGGAACCTGCCAATTCTGGCGTGACGGCAGAGATGAGGATTCACCGCTGGACTCAAAGGACGCTATAACAAAAGGAGACACACAAAGGATTATGAGGACTCTGGGAAAACTGGGTATTTTACTCATTGAGTGACCCTGAAAAGTTACTTCCAAATCTATAAATGGGAAGAAGCACAGGAATTAATATTTTTTTGCCGTGGAGAATGAACTTCTGCAACAAACTCATTAAACCAGGTACACCAAATGGGTAAAACTGAGAGACTGTATCCAGTAAGATAATTTTTTTCATTTGTAAAAAATGTTATTCAAGAAGCAGCTCTTTTTTAATCGAGCACTCTTTAATGGATTTCTCTCTGTTTTTGCTCACAGAGGCAACATTGCTTTAGCTGAGGCTTGAAGATGCATTGTAATGAGAGGAAGCACTGATGGCAGAGATTCTGACTTCATTACTAGATCGTATTTGCAAGGACTGTGGTTTCTGTTTGTCTCTGTTTGCATAATAGAACAACTGACTTTGGACAGAGAGTACCACAGTTTGTGTTTCTGGGGTCTCACATGGACATATCAAATGGAGGAAAAAGGAGACAAGATGTAAAAACAATTGGGATCGAGAGGATGTTACTACTACCTGGACCTTTTTGCTCAAGAGTATAGCTTCATATGAACGTTGACACATTTGGAAACTTGTTTTTCTTTACTTTGTTTCAAATGACTTGAGTTAGGAGACACGATGCCACCTAAAAAGGGTGACACAAAATCAGCTGCCAAGAAAGGCAAGTCAGAGGAGCCAAAGAAAGGAGGAAAGGATGATAAGAAGGGAGGAAAGAAAGCAGAGGAGCTACCAGTTAAAGGAAAAGGGAAGGATGATGGGAAGAAGGGAAAGGGAAAGAAACCTGTCAGTGAGTCGGAGGAGGGTTCAGATGAAGAAGAAGAAAAGATGCAGACAGAGGAAGAGGAGGATGAAGCCAGCGAGGAAGAGGTAGCTACTAAGAAGGATAAAGGAAAAGGGAAAGCAGCTCTGAAAGGTGCCTCAAAGGCCATGGCAATGAAGAGTTTTAAGCCTCCTTCCAAAAATGCACAAATGTCTAATGAGCCTCAGATGAAGAAAGGGATGGGTGCAGTGAACTTAAAAAAGATGAGTGATGTCAACATCAAAGGGGCATCCAAGGCTATGATGGGTTTTGCTGCAGAGGGACAGAAGAAAAAGGCAGGTGCAGCAAAAGAAGTAAAGACAGCAGGTGCCAGGCCTCAACTCAAAGGAGCCTCGAAAGCTCTATCAGGTATAACAGGGAAGTCCTCTCCGTTTAGCATGCCTTCTAAACCGCAGACAGAAAAAACGAAACCAAAGAGAAACCTTAAAAGCACCTCTCGTCTCTTCCTACGACTCTCCAAGAAAAAAAAGCCACCTTCTGATGGTAAACCACTTTTGGGCAACAGTAAGCTTTTTGCAGGCTTTGGGGGTAAACAAACTCCTGATAAAAAGCCAGGTCTGTCTGGCTTTGGCATGTTTAATAAAAAAAATGATACTCCAAAAGAAACCAAACCTACTGCAAAGACAATAAATCTATCCAGTTTAGGTGGCAAAGGTAAAATGGCAACAGAGGCAAAGGGACTTGGAGGAAAATTCAAAGGCATGTTCGGGAAAAAGAAAACAGAACCTGGGTTTAAGACTAGGGGCTGGATGTTAGGAAGGATAGCTGCTGCATCTAACTGGTTGACCGGGAAGTTCCTGACTTCTAAGGGCCAGAGCCGACTCGGGGCAAGAGCAGGAGGACGTCACCAAAAGCGTCTGTCATTTGCTAACAGAGACACTAGAGGGAGACAGGCTTATTATTACAATGAAGCTTATGATTATGGTGATGACGAATATGGATATGAAGAAGATTACCAAGACAGATGGAGACCTACAGGCTTACAGAGACAACAAAACACTTATGACCCATATGACCCTTTTGGAGAGGAAATGGACTACTATGATGATGAGTGGGAAGATGAATATGGTTATTATGATGAAGAGGACAATTTTTATTATGATGATGAATTGAACTACTATGATGACATGGATTACTACAGTTACCCCTATGACTTTTACGATGATGATTATGGAAATTACTATCACAATGAAGGGGTCGAGTACTACTATGGTGAAGATGGAATGCTGTATGCAATAGAATCAGAGCCATATGGGTACTACAGTAATACTGTGGATGGATTCAATGAACCCTATGACCCTGAGCTGTATGGTGATTATTTTAACCAAAATATGGGTTATAACTATGGGACATTTGATCCACATGGGATGATAAGTGGGGGTTTTGATGCTGCTCCAGGCATATATAATGACCCAATGCATGGATATACCAACCTTTCTGCTAGTTATTACCCCTATCAACAACCTTTCTTCATGGATGCTGTGCCAGACATTGCTGAGACAGGACAGCAATATGGATTGGAACAGTTTTCTTACCCTCTGACTGAGCCAATTTCTGCTGAGCAGTTCAGGGTTCCCAGGCCCCAGGTCAGACTATTTGGAAAAGATAGATTAGAGGTCCAAACCCTGCCTCCCCCTCCAACTTCTCATTCATATCTCTCCTCCCCAGTGCTTCCTCCACCCTCCCCAGCTCCTATGCTCAACAATCCCGAAGTTGTAGCAAATACAACATTCGAGCAGCACCTTCCCACAGGCCTTCCTGAACAGCTCCATTATCCAAATGTCATGGTCCAACAACAACTCCCAATGCATCATAGACAAATACCCTTCCAAACACCCATGGTCTTTCAACAGGAGAACCTTCGTCTTCCGCAGCCTACTCACCCTCATCCCTCTGTTTCTCACAACTACTTGTCTCAATCTTCCCCACAACTACAAATGGCTCAAACGTATCAACCACTTCTCCAAGATCCACAAATGTTCCAGACAGGGCAAATGTCACCAATGGTACTACCAACACAGCCACAGATGCCTCCACTCATGCAGGCACAGTTGCATTCACCTGTAGTTTCTCCAAGGCCAGCGCAACGAATAAGTCCCCATCCATCTCCATCACTGTCACTGAGACCAGCATCAGCCAGGCCAGTTGCTCCGCATTCACCCCGCCTGTCGCAAAATTACCGGGATATCCAGACAAGCATTCAGTCAGATCCAAATCTCTCCCCTCGCTTTCATAGGAGAGCTCACCAGGCCTCAAGGACAAGCCACAGACAAGGTTTGCTTCATGAAAGGCAGAGACCACCCGGCCCACCTGTTTCACCACCACAGAACAGGAGAGGGGAGTTGGTTAGAACTCAACAATCCATGACTAGTGGAAAGGGCAGATTTGGAATGCACAGGGATCTTTCGACTGTTCGACCTCAGTCTCAATTTTCAAGTCCCTTGGCATCTCCTCAAGGATCAATGAGGAGGAGAGCAAGCCCACCTCCTTCCCCAAGACTCTCTTTCAGACAGCAACCTCCCCCAGAGGCAGTGTCTATGCCTTCAACCAGACCACATTTGGTCAAAGGCAGAAAACCAATTTCGAGGTTAAGAAGTTCCCCTTCTCCCCCACTGTCATTTTCACAAAGACAAAGTCCTACTCTACAAGAGAGATCTCAGTCTCCATCTCAAACCTTTCGCCCCACTTCCCCTCATCGTCCACCCTCACCATCCCCATCACGTATCTCCAGTCGCCCTTTGCCCACTCGGTCCTCTACTCGCAGGTTGAGAGGTGGACCTGTAGGTCGAAGTCATGTGCCCATGGGGGCAGTAAAACCATCCCCAGGGAACCCTTACTTACAAAGACGTAGTAGACATGGGCCCTCTGTCACTCAGCATGTAGCCCCATTTAGATCCTCCATCCATAGTGGCCCAGCCCCTCCCTCTGGTCAGACAGGGGGTGTAGCTGGAAGACCCATTATAGCCCGGACAGGTTCCCGCCCTACAGGGTTAAGGGAGTCTCAGCGAATAGGTCCTTCCCAGGGAGGCTTTCACAGACCTGTAGGTAGGGGGCAGCCACTAGTACATATGCCCAGGAACCAGCCTTCTGTTCAATCTAGGCAGTCAATCAGAGCACCTCCCCCTCTTCCACCTGTATCTCCACAACTGTCTTATAAGCAGAATGGACAGTTTTCTCCACAGCCGTCAATACGTAGACTACAGAGCAGACCTTCATCTCCTCAACCACTGCAGCGTAGATCGCCTCTTCCCTCCCGTACAGCCTCTCCCATGCATCAATTATCTCACCCACCTTCACCTTTAACCAACAGGGCTATTAGTCCTCAAAGTCTAGGGCCAACATCTTTTCAGCATTCAGTACTTCATCCTATCACCCAGTATGACTACACAATGACAGATCCAGGTCCTTCTTCAATGCTTACAAATGCTTTACCAAACCCTCAAATTGTAAGGGCTCCCTTTCTTCCCTCTCCTCTTCCTTCCTCTGTCCCTTACCCCCACAATCCTCATTCTTTCCCTGGACTGAGGTCATCCTCCCCACAATATGAAGTTAACTCATCACCTCTCCCAGAACATGTGCTCCAGAACCCTTATATTCAGAATACCAGCATCACCACACCTTTACAGAAAAGTCCTTCCTCCATACCTGCTTGGCAGGGGCATATATCACCTGATGGACAGGTGAACCAGGAAGCAAGCTCATATGCCACTCCTGCTCTATCAAATGCTCTCATGCAGAACTCCCGCCTGCGGACTGCCTCCTTCTCATCTCCTCTACAACGCAATGCCAACCTTTATACAACAGTCCTCTCACCTCCTCCTGTACCCTCCACCCCTTACTTGTCATCTGCCATACTTAATTCCCAGCTACGCAATGCAAACTTTAATATGCCCCTTCAACAACAAGCCACTTATCGTTTGCCTGATGGTACTCTAGTAACCAGAACAGAGGCCTCACCTGCACCCTCCCATTCCTCACCTATGCTTTCCTCAGCACTGATGAACCCCAGTGTACGTAAAGCTACTTATAGGCTGCCAGATGGAACTTTGGTTACAAGAAATGAGCCAACACCTGAGCCTGTTGCTACTTCCTCTTCAATGCTCACCTCTGCTCTTCTCAATGCTAATTTACGTAAAGCCACTTATAGGCTGCCAGATGGAACTTTGGTTACAAGAAATGAGCCAACACCTGAGCCTGTTGCTACTTCTTCTTCAATGCTAACCTCTGCTCTTCTCAATGCTAATGTACGTACAGCCTCTTATCGGTTGCCAGATGGTTCAATTATTACACATCCAAGAGAGGAGACACAAAATCTTGAGAGTGCAGTTCCATCCCCAGGTCTATCAAGTGCCCTACTGAATGCTAACCTGCGTAAGGCAAAGTTTCAGCTACCTGAAGGATCATCATTGTTTTCAAAAAAACAAACCCAAGCTGCCACTTCTGCACCTTCTGGTCCTCTTCTTTCTGGTGCCATGCTAAACACAGGCCTGCGTGGTGCCTCTTACAAACTCCCGGGTACATCACTACTGAGGCAACCTGGGAACCCTGATACCACTGAGTCACGCTCCCTTGACCTTTCCAATGCTCTACGCAACAAGAACTTACGTTCTGCCACCTATCGTTTGCCAGATGGAACTCTGATGAACCGCTCTCAGCCTTCTACAGCACCTCGCACACTTGACCTATCAAATGCTTTATCAAAAAACCCAAACCTTCGTGAGGCAAAGTATCGTCTCCCCAATAGTAATGTAATGATGAGGCTAGGTGCCCCTAGCACTCCGGCACAACGTTCACTTAATCTCTCTGGGGCCCTCCAGAACCCTAACATCCGAGGGGCCTCTTTTCGTCTACCCTCCTCATATGCTGTTGTGTCACCTCAGGTTCAAGGAGCAAGTCCTGAACAGCACTGGGCACAGGGCCCTGGAATTGAAGGCATGGGACTGCAGCAAGATATGGATGTGTGGGGTTCAGAGAGGGTTCTTCCTCATGGAACAGTGCAGAACCTCAATAAATGGTCCATGTATAGAGATGGGGAGCTGCTGGAACCCCACATCCTGATTGGACAGGGACAAGAAGGGCAGGAACCAGGGGGATGGAATCTCAGCAGGGAGGGGGAACCGCAGGGGCAATGGTTTGACAAGGTAAATTTTTTAAATACAGGACTTACAAGGGGGCACAATAGCTAATGTTGGCAGTGCTGTAAGTCTTCATTTGTATGGTGTAAGCTTAGAGTTGCAGGTGTTATGTTAGTATGGAAGTCTGGCTGAATAAAGGTAAAGTAAATAAAGGGGTTGCAGTTTTCTATCTGACCTGTTGATGGTTTTTGAAAGGATACAATTTTATTAGATGAATGATGACCAGGAATACTTTGGATACAATCCTATCAATCTTTCATTGCAGAATTTATTTTTTAATGTCAGTTTTAGCATAAATTCATTAATGAACATGATAGTTGCAGCCATCCAATATATGTAAAAGTTCAAATTCCTCTTTACTGAGTGTTTATGTGTGTGCTTTTGTTTTAGATGTACTCAATCAGAAGCCTGCCTAACATGGCTCATCGGGAGCAACAAGAAGAAGACGGAGTGGAAGATATGACACAGCTAGAGTAAGAAGAAAATTTACTGACAACTCGGTCTTTTCTCATTGTCAGTTCAAATGCATTTTAATGGGTCTGTAATGATTGGGGAAAAAAATTGACATTCTTTTTAACTTGACATTGAACCCCTGACATTGAATGGTTTTGACATTTTGCTACCATCTAGGGAAATGCATGAAGGGGCTGTTCTGCTAAACCTGAGGAAGAGATCTGAGCGGGAGCTTATTTATGTAAATATCTGAGCAGAAATACCATACAACACATTGCACACAACCACAATATCACTGAAAATATCTTGAAGCATATTATTGTTCATTTCAGATCTTTTATTCTGTTGTATTTTGTAATGGAACATTTTTGTGTTTGTCTGATTTTCTTCTCTTCAACCTTTTTTTATGAATTTAATATTTCAGACATACATAGGTAGCATTTTGGTGTCTGTGAACCCTTATAAGATGTACAACATCTATGGGACGGACATGGTGCTGCTGTACAAGGGTCGTGCACTGGGAGAGAACCCTCCGTAAGTTTTGTTAAACAGTTGGGAAAGAGAAAATGAAAACATGTAAAATAAAGACTAGAACCCTTAATTTATTAGTTAAATCACAAAAGGACAGATCAATTTGTAAAAATGAATTTTAACTATCCTTTAAATAATTACTTACTTATAACCATGTTTTTATTTGTTTGTGTTTGTTCACTAGATATATAGTAGTTGATGCTATTTCTCTTACTCTTTCAGGCACTTGTTTGCCATAGCAAACGCTGCTTATTCCAAAATGATGGATGCCAAACACAACCAGGTCATAATAATCAGGTAGGGGACCTAGTCTTGACAAATCTCTTAAATCCTCTCTGATTTCAGACGTTTAATCAATCTTCAAAGTCTGTAAAATGTATCGAAAACTTTTTTTTTGACAAAATTCTATTGATACTGTGCACCTACTTTTTCAAAAACTTCAAGCATTGTACAGCAAAATCCTTTCACGTCATTTGTAATGTCCCAACGTTTTATAAGAGTTTGACCTTGGTGAACACAGTGTCCATGAAGCTTCTTGGACTGTCAGGTTTCCAATTCCAGTACCATTAGTGTTTGTAAATTCATGAGTGTCTGTCTGTGGTTTTCTTGAGACAGGGCCATCCTTCACTCCTCTCACTTCATCTATTTGTCACAAGCCCTCACTCTGTCAAAACTGATCTCCTGAAGAAGCAACACACAGAGAAAAGCACTGAATCTCATATCCAAAGCAGGAGTTCAAAGAAAAACTTCTGTTGACATATATTGTAACAAACTGTCACAATCAACACTTAATTCATTCAATCTGGTTCTTGTGCACTGTTTTATTTAACACTTCAGATTTATTTGTTTTATTTCTGTGTCAAATGAAACAAAGCATTTTGAGGTAAGAAAAAAAATGTAAACAGAACATAGAGCATGCATTATCACAAGGGTATATGCATAAAACAAATCAAATACATAAAAAGCTCACACACATGCACACACTCACACACACTTGGAACACTCAGGCCATATTTGGAAGGAGACACCTGAAAGGAAAGCCCAGCCAGGTCTGGGCCAGAAGCAGATTCTGTTTCAGGCGTGTGTGTGCGTGTGTGGGGGTGTGTGGGTGTGGGTGTTTAAGTGCACCATTTTGGTGTGTGAGTCAGTGAGTGCATGTAACGGGGTAACTCAGTTCTTGTGTGTAGTGACCAGTAATAGTTAGATTTTAGGCAAACCAGCCTGTGTGAGACACACACACACACACACACACACACACATTTCCTTTGCCCATCTTTGGCCAAGCTTGGAAAGTGGGGGTATTCAGCACTGAATGTTGGCAATGCTGAAGCACAGTGTGTGTGGTACTGGAACTGAACCCTTATCTAATGCAAGCCTACTCTCAAATCACTTAGTCAATTAAGTGAAAACAGTCCACGAGATCCAGTAGGAAGGTGAGAAGGATCAAATAATGGAGGTGCTCCCTTTCCTCTCTTGGATAATCTAAGTAATTAAAAAAAAACTATGTACTATGTGAGGTACTCAAAGTATGATGAAGACTTTTGACTTTGCTTGCAAGTGAGAGGATTTTTAACTTCTTAAGCTTTTAGAAAATGTATCAAGACATCCATACATCCTGCCAAACACTAGTTGAGTTTATTTAAGGATAAATGTAAAAATGTGCTGATTTTCTGTCATTGTTTCAGAAATGAAACTTACATGATGCGTCGCAAATGAATTATAATGATGGGTATGGTGTCTGCAATTGATTGTGTTACTCTGTGTTTCAGTGGGGAGAGTGGATCAGGAAAAACAGAAGCCACCAAACTAGTCCTTCGCTACTTAGCAGCAATACACTACACAAGCAATATTTCACAGCAGGTACACATAAACAGCTACACACTTAGACACTGTTCCTTTCCTAAAAGTTTACTAATGCTGTTGTGTGTCTTTTTTCCATGTCTTTGCGTGTCTGCTGGTTTTCTCTGGTGCAGATTGAGGTAGTGGGGTTTCTTGCATGACTTGTGTTCAAAATGTTAAAAACTCGAACTTATATTGCCATATGAGCATGGTGCTGTGTTTTGCTGTGTTGTGTGAGAGTATTTTATTTGAGATAGGTGGCATTTTCTTTTAGATTTCATAGCTCAGGATGTAAGTTAACTCATTTCTAAGCTACAGTATGTGCTTGGTGTTTTTAAAAATTGAGGAACATGTTTTAAATCTCCATTGTTGTCAACTTGTTTGAGCATATTTGCAGTGATTAGGGCTCGACCGATACAGGATTTTTGGGCACAGATACTGATATCAGTATTCGGGAGACAAAAAAGTTTGAAACCAAAATGTCAACCAGCTCTGTCTTAGATGTATGTTTGATCTGTAGTGATTGAAAGATAGATATAGATGTATTTATTGCGTTGATCCTTAAAATGCAGCTATCATACACAAGATGGTCACTCAACTGGAAAGTAACTGTGCATTTATGTGCATCATAGCTTGACACTTTGAAGAGTAATGATTCTTGTCGATGTAGCACACTCTGCTGGTGAAAGAAAACTGCTAGTGTAACCCACTCAAACTTTAATGAATGATCTTGTAATATTTGCTCATATCTGCAATAAAATTAGCCGATACCGCTAGTCACTAGATATGCTAATATCGGCCGATATTATTGGTTGGCCAATTTATCGGTCGGGCTCCAGCAATAAGAGTATTTGTAAGATGATGAAGGTGTTTGATTTATTGTGTGCTTGGATGCTCAATAGATACTTGAGGCAGCTCCCCTGCTGGAATCTTTTGGAAATGCCAAAACTGTTCGGAATGACAATTCCAGTCGCTTCGGAAAATACATAGAGGTCTATCTGGAGGAGTGAGTATGAAATAAATGCAAAAAACGTCCACAAACTGTGACCATATCACCCTATTAACACTACCCAGAAGGGATTTTTACTCATTTGTATCAATTCAAGGCTTTTTATTTATTGTTTTACTTCTGCTATTTTCTGCTGTGTTCATACTTTATTATTTTGTAATTTCTTATCATGTAATAATATGTGATTTCTTTGTCCAGTGGTGTGATCAGTGGTGCCATAACCTCTCAGTATCTGCTGGAAAAGTCGCGGATTGTCTTCCAGGTGCAAACACACACACAAGATACCTTTTTGATTCTATCCTACTCTGTATGTGCAATTGATTTCATTTTTGGATGCCCATTTAGGCCAAAGACGAGAGGAACTATCACATCTTCTACGAGATGTTGGCAGGTCTTCCTGCACAGCAGAGGCAGGCTTTCTACCTACAGGAAGCTGAGACCTACTATTACCTCAACCAGGTAGGAGACAGAAGTGCAGCACAGTCATCGCTCTCATGTGTAGATATGAATCGCATTTTGAAGTTTCCTCTTCAGTCCAATCATGCTCTGTCTTTTTCTCGACACTCAGGGAGGGGATTGTGGGATAACAGGGAAAAATGATGCAGAGGACTTCCTGCGTCTGCGTGCTGCCATGGAGATCCTTCACTTCACCCCTGAAGACCAGTCAGCCATCTTCAGAGTTCTTTCTTCCATACTGCACCTGGGCAATGTCTACTTTCAGAGATATGAGGTTGTGATTTCAAGTTTATGTCAAATGTTTTCTTTGTGATTTTTTGGTTTATCTTTCTACTCATTCGGAGACAGTTCTGTATTCTTTGAATGTCACATTAGCGCATTTATAGATCATATTTGCCTGATTAAATTTTTTTAAATCACCAAATATTTAGTATAATAACTAAATTAAGAGAATTCACAGAAAAGGGCACAGTGATATTAGAAGCAGATTTGGAAGCTTATTCAGATGTTTAGTTTCTCATGTCCCTCTGTTGCACTACAGGCTGATGGCCAGGAGGTGGCATCAGTGGTGAGCGCTCAGGAGATCAGGGTGGTGGCAGAGCTGCTGCAGATCTCCCCAGAAGGACTGCAGAAAGCCATCACCTACAAAGTCACAGTCAGTATCAAAGTGAGTTGGAGTTAGTGTTCCCCTCGATACTGCAACTGTGCATTTAAACTGTTCTGTGTTCTCTATAGGAGACAATGAGGGACAAAATCTACACACCGCTGACTGTGGAGAGTGCAGTTGATGCCAGGTGAGGGAAGGTGCTAGCGTTTTACTATTATATCAAGGGCTGTCAAAAAAAAACAAATGTAGTTTTACACAACATGGGCACTTGTCTTATTATTTCTAATGCCTGTAAAAACTGGCTTAAGGTAGCTGACAAATGAGGCGACCAACAGCCCGCTGCAGAAACATTTTCATCAGCAAAGATTTACTGTGAGTGATTTGTTGGACTATTAGAGAGAGAGAGTCGTCCACAGTGGGTAAACAAACTGAAATGTCATCACTGGAGCTTTAAAATGTGTTAATTTGACCATGAAGTCCTCGTAGAACCATGTGGTGACTGAAGGATGTATGATTTTTAGATTAATATCGTTTGTGGAAAAATGTGAAACTTGTGTTTAACTTAATGTTTTGACGTTTATGTTATAGCTTCTTTAATGTGCATAAAACATTTTTACTGCTGTAGCTGTTCAAGTTTGTGTTCCTGTTATTTACCATTGTTTCTTTCTTTGATCCTTAGAGATGCTGTTGCCAAGATCCTTTATTCGCTGCTCTTCCACTGGTTAACAGAGAGGATCAACGCTCAGGTGTACCCCCGCCAACACACCATCTCCATTTCCATCCTGGACATTTATGGATTTGAGGTAAACTTCCTCTTTGTGTAGTAATCCTCTTATACAGAGGATGACAGCAACAGAGCATCTTTTCAAAGGCTAATTACATTTTTATGCATGTAGATGAGACTTAAAGAATCACCGGATGTGTGTACACAGTGTATTTATACAGTGTGTGTGTGTGTCTGTGTGTGTTAGGATCTGGCCTTCAACAGCTTTGAGCAGCTTTGCATTAATTATGCCAACGAGTATCTTCAGTTCTTCTTCAACAAGATCATCTTCAGGGAAGAACAGGTATGATACCCCAGACACTATTTTCCCATACACGAAATGCGCAACAAATATTTTAGCACGCTAATAAGCAAAAAAGAACACTAAAAAATGACACAGAACTTATTAGAAGAATGAGCTAAAGGTACGGTATGTAAGATATCTACTGATTTAAATCATAAACTGATCTTACCATAGATCATCAGACACTAGCTTCAGTGTCACGACACGCCAACCTGCCTGCACGTCGACTCTGAGGAGGTGGTCGGGGTGCAGTACCCATTTTAAACTCTAGGTGTCAGAGTTTCATATTGCTCGTTTAATGAATTGACAGTTCGTTGACTGAAAGATGTGAAATATGTATATTTCTAAGAAATTGTATTGCGTGTGATCCCAATTCAGGAGGAGTACAGCCGGGAACAGATCCCCTGGCAGGACATCCCATTCAGTGACAACCAGCCCTGTATTGACCTCATTGCTGCAAAGCCTCATGGGATACTGAGGATTCTGGATGATCAGAGCTGTTTCCCACAGGTGAGAAAGGAGTAAGATAAGCCCACACCCACAGAACAAATATTTGTACATGTCACTTTGAGTTTTCTCTTTTGTTGCCAGGCGACAGACCACACTTTCCTCCAAAAGTGTCACTATCACCATGGCAACAACAACCTGTATCAGAAGCCAAAGATGCCCATCCCAGAGTTCACCATAAAGCACTTTGCTGGACGAGTAACCTACCAGGTAGACGATGATGACCGCACAACTTTATTCTAGTCTGTTAGTTTGTGAGATGTGATATGATTATAGATAGATGCAGAAAAGTTACAATCACAGAGCTCCTAGCATAGCATCAGCTTTCTGTGACAGTTAAATGAACGGTCCAATAAGACATGAGCATTATGATGGTTAATGTATTGCCAGTGCATACAAAACAGTTAAAGTCATGTGATCCCTGAAGTGCTGATCACAGAGCTTTTCATGACTAAAAAAAGTGAATTTGTAATGTTTCTCATGCAGGTGTACAAGTTCCTGGATAAGAACTATGACCAAGTGCGCCAGGATGTCCTGGACTTGTTTGTGCAGAGCAAGAACAAGGTGAGGAGTAGAGATGCATAGATGACACATTCTTTGTTCAATCCTATTTCCTGTTTTATTTTCAAGGTTTGCCATTTCTGTTTTTTGCTGATTTTCTTTGTGTAACTTTTCTGAATGGAAGTTCAATGTCATGTTCTTTGTAAGACACAGATGTGAATTTGTGTGTGTTTTTGTATGAATCTAGATGGTGTCAAATCTCTTCCTGGTCCAAGCAGAGGTCATAGGTCAGCAGAGAGGTGGTCACATGAGAAAGAGTAGCACAGTCACAAGAAAATACCAAGCTCCCACCGTCAGCAACAAGTTCCAACAGTCTCTGCTGGAGCTGGTGGAGAAGATGGAGAGGTAAAACGGAGGGAAGTGTAGTATATGCATTTATTACTGATAATATATTGTCTGTGTTAGAGATTAATAACAGCTTGTTATTGACATTATTTCTTTTATTTTTCCATTTCAGGTGCAACCCCTTTTTTGTGCGCTGTATTAAGCCAAATAATATGAAGGTGAATTATTAAACATTCTGCATTTTCACGATGAAGTCTCGTTTTACAGTTGGTTATGATGTGAAAAAAATTTTTGTTTTTTTTATTTGTACTTCCATGTTATTCTGCATTCAGCTACCAGGAGTGTTTGAGGGCGAGCTGGTCAGCAACCAGCTGAGACACTCGGGGATCCTCGAGACCATCAGGATCCGTAGGGAGGGATATCCTGTCAGAATGCCATTCTACGTTTTTCTGTTCAGGTAACACCAGCGGTGTTTACTGGAGCGTTTATATATAGGATTCATTTACCAGCAGCCAGCATACATACACCAGCTTTGGGACTGTCCTTGGAAAATGAATGTCCATCTTATCCTTTTCAGCTGTTGAGGAGCCAAGTAGTGACTTTACAAAGACCTGTAATTGTTGACTTCCTTTTAATTTGTCACCAATCTACATCTACATGTAATACCACCTTTTTTATAATGTTTTCACTGGTAGAAAGAAGTTGCCATCGCTCCAATAGAATCATTGGCAGTCACTAAATTACCACGTCTGAATGTAGGCGGAAAGTGCCATGTGTAGCATGTGGATTATCTTAACGTCACATAATTTAATAATGATCTTATCACTCTTGTATGCTTGGAGATTTTTATTTTGGCGGCTGTGGATCAGTGGTGGAGTCGCTTGTCTCTCAAGTGGAAGACTGGGCGTTAAGTACCCAGCTCCTGCAGTCACATGTCCTGAGACAAGACACTTAACCCTGAGTGCTCCCACTGCTTCAGCGTCAACCTATAAATGTGCATGAGTGGGGTTAATTAATACTTGTGGCCACTTCACATGGCAGCCTCAGCCATCAGTGAGTGAACGAGTGTGAACAAGCAGGTGGTAAAGTGCAGTCAGACGACTTGAAAAGTGCCATACAAGCTCAAGTCCATTTACCATTTACCATTACTGTCATCGCTCAAACAGATTGTCAGTGAAATGGGAGGACTATACTTCAAGGCCATTGCAGTAAAGCGCTTAAGCAGAAGTGTTATTTAAAAGGTGAATGTGCAAAACGATCAAAATCTGTTGTAAGCTTGTGAACGTGCATCATCCCAGGTACAAATCCCTCGTGGGGTTACGAGAGCCTCCAGCTGCGAATGGAGAGAACTGTGTGATAATGCTCAGTAAGCTGTGTCCTCTGAGACCAGGAGTCTACCATGTTGGAGTCACAAAGGTGAGCCCCCCCCCCCCAACACAAATTTGTTGTACAGTGTCATTGAATATCTCAATGTAAAATGATGTATTCATGTGTGAATGGCAGCTTTTTCTAAAAGAGGACATCTACCAGTTGTTGGAGTGTAAACGTGAGCGCACTCGTCAGCTGGCTGCCCTCACCCTGCAGCGGTACACTCGCATGTTCTTCATCCGAAAACGCTTTGTGGAATTCCGCAACAAGATCATCCGTCTGCAGGCGCAGTGCCGAGGCTTCCTCACAAGGTCTCTGCTGCTGCTGGTTTCAGAACAATCACTTAAAAGATTGGTTTTCAATAAATCTGAGGGAAACTTTTTCTTTGTAACCTTTGATGCACGTTACCTAATAAACAACATAATATCCTGAATGGAAAATACTTCAAAACTGACTGCATCATATGTCGCCAATGAAAAAAACAAAACAATGTTATGACAGAATGTTGCATCATGACAATTGGTACAGAACTTTTTTTTTTGTTGTTCAGGATTTCATGATTTTCTGTTTTCTCCTTTTGCCCTCTAGGAAGCGCTATGTAAAAATGAGGGAGAGTCTGGTTCGATTCCGCTCTCTGGTCCACATGTATGTCAACCGCAAGCAATACATCAAGGTAGCGTCTACATGATGTCTGCTGCTCATAAATGAGATAGACAACACTTGTTGTCCAGTTTAGTGCTTTGTCTAAAATCTTAACTCAGAGCTGAGGTAAATCCATTCAGTGTTTGATTTCTTTGGTCTGTCTGCAGATGAAGTTTGAGGCCCAGAGGAAAGCTGAAGAGGAGAGGAAGAGGAGAGAAATAGTAAGATGGTGGCTTTATACAACATCAAAAACGTACCCATCGACTTGTTGTCACTGAGCAGCTGAAATTGAACTAAACAAAAGAAGCGTGGGCCCGAATAAGAAGGATGAGCACTCAGTGAAGAACTCCCTCAAATACCGATAAATACTGTGCAGCCTCATACTAATGCTTTTGGTGTTTGTCATTACCTATTTTCTTGAAGGAAGAGAGAAGGATTTAACTAGATATCTCCTGTGCCCCTTCTTACTCCCCACTGACACAATGTGTCATTATCCAAATCAACCTGACAACTCCTTAACTGTCAAATGCAAACTGTCCACCCACTCCCAGTTCTCCCAGTAATGACAGTTGATTTGCTATGAACCTCCTGCTATGACACACACTTCCCCTCTGGTTTCTTCTGCTTCTAAATCTGCATACAGTACCATAGTTTCCCCATCTGCGTTCTCTCAGGGCACTGTCAATTTGATAATGATTTAAAAAAAAACAACAACAACAATGTTTCAGGAGCTGACCAGGCGGGAGGTGGTGAACGTCACACACTTGGTGATTCCTGCTGAGCTGGGAACATTACTGCAGATAGCAGGAGGTCTGTAAACAAACATCTTAAGTCCACATTAGTGTGCGCACACATTATCGAGGAACCAAACAGTTGAACGTTTTGTAAAGTGTCTCACCTGGATGTCTGAGCGATATCAGCGGATAAATAAACCATCCACACAAACAAGCTTTTAAACGACTCTGCCCTCGTCTCCTTCTTTAGCCAGGAGGGAGCTACACTCAGACTGTTTGGCTCTGCTTCAAGCTCCTCACATCCAAGAGGAAGCTCAGCTCACTCTGCCTCTGGACATCAACAACTACCTTTTCTACCGCTACGTACAGATCCACTTCAGGGTGAGACAGTCAAAAGTGATAACGAGCTCGTGAGCTTCTTCTATGTCATTTTATCTTTTTAAATATGCACTAAAAACACAAAGTGCAAACATGTGCTTACTTAGGGTTAGGGTGTGCTTCCTTCATCACTGTATTTCTTCTGTTTGTTTGTTTGTTTATGTAGGAGCCAAAGTTGGGAATGTTAATGGCACCTTTAGAGTCGCCTCTGACCCGTGTGGAAGAGGACCTGAGGGAGGAAGCTCTGGAGCTCTTCAACATGGCAGGATGACTTTTTAAAAAAAATGCTTTTAGTCGTTGATAGTTGAGCTCACATTAATCATAAACCAGTTTTTCTGATTCTGATCATGAGGCATCCATTTCTACTTAAACATGCATAAATAAAAACATCCCATCTAGCCTATTTGCAATCTCGTCAGATATTGTCTGAGGGTCCTTTTTTTTTTTTGGCCTTTATTTGATTATAGGTTTTGCGGTTCATGGGGGACCCTCACCTGAATGGGGCACAGGAGAACATGTTTGGGAATTACATCATCCAAAGGGGCCTGTCGTCGCCAGGGTTACGGGATGAGATTCTGGCTCAGGTGGTCAACCAGGTGTGGAGGAACATGAACTCTGAAAATGCTGAGAGAGGCTGGCTACTGTTGTTGGCGTGCGTCTGCAGCTTCTCCCCGTCTCCCAAGATGGACAAATATCTGCTAAAGTAAGACATTGTGACACAATGCCAACCTAAATCAACTAAGCCATTTCAATTTGTGAAAATCTGTCTTAAAGTGTTTTAATGTATCTCTTCTTTGGCTTCATTACTTAAAAGTACATTTGTGTAAAAAATCTAATTCTATAACCACAGTTGTCTTTTGCTGTCTAGATTTGTTTCGGACCACGGCCCTGCTGGTTGCCAGGCACTGTTGCAACATAGACTCATCCAAGCCAATCAGAAGATTCAACTCAGCTCAAGCTCCGCCCCAGAGAGCGCTCGAACCTACCCTCTGTCATTGCTGGAGTGGACGGCCAATAGAAAGAAGGCTAACATGGTGCTGCAGGTGCACTGTTTCGATGGTGAGATTTAATTAAGCAACAACCTCTGGTGTTAAACCAATCCGGTTCAGTTGAACGTGCAGTTCTTCAAGTGTCCACTTGGGGTTGGCCGAAAACCAAGTAAACCTCATTAGAGCCAATATTAGAATGCCTACTTTTACAGCAGAAAAAATAAGTTTACAGGATGGTACAAACAACTTTGATTCCCTATAGTTAATTTTTTTATTGGTAAAACTCTATGAGAGTTGATTATTTTTACAACTTAACCATGTTGAAGTAATGTGATTTAAATAACCTGACGAGAAGAGACAGCTGATGATATGAAGTATTCATTTTTTTATCAATTCATCTCTGTCTGTATAGGAGCATCATTTCTGTGTCCTGTTCACTCCTGGACCAGTGGAGAGGATTTAGCAGGCAACGTGCTGCGTCACAGGTGCTCTAATCTAAAATCTAAGAACAAAAGTTTGGCTCATTATGTTTCGTAACTTATATAAACTGAAACCTATACTCCTAACTGTGTACAGTGATGCTTTGAGTGCTGTACTAAGAGGTACAGGTGGGTTCTTGTTTCTAGGGGAGTGTCAGATTGGTGGAGGGGGAGTTCAATTCTGATGAAGGAGCACAGCCAGTGGGTGGAGTTAGCAGGTCATGATTATGTCATGGACCTGATCACAGACTTGGAGCTTCCTCCTGACTTCCCAAAGCAGAAGAGCTACTTTGTCATCAGCACCGACGACCCTGCCAGAGTCCGAGCCAATGCCAGCCTGTCAGTAAAGCAAATCATAAACATAATGATAATGATGATAATGCACAAGATTACCTAAGTTAAGTTTATGTCCAATTATTTTTCTGTTCTTCTCTCTCCTCCCTCTCAGCGCTTTGTTTGGCAGTGGCTTTGACTCTGACGAGGAGCTTCCTCTCAGTAGCAGACCAGCCTACAGTCTCCCCGACTCAGACGGTTACTTTAGTCACGGTACAAACACACAAATATGTCCTTAACTTTACTACATGAATACTATCTTAACCAGAAAATATACAGAAGTCACAAGTCTGTAGGCCTATTTTAAACAGTAAATAGTGCATGGTTTAAATTTCAAGGTGCTAGTCTGGTTTTGATGTGTCATATGTATTGTGCTTCTGACTGGAGAAAAGGATAACAACATGGAACTGTGCAACTTTTTTTTTTTTTATCCATCCATCTATTTTCCACCACTTATCTGCTTATGAAGTTAAACAGCCATGTTTAAATCTTGTGTGTCCAGTAGAGTCAGATGCATTCAGTGACAGTCAGACTCAGAGGGGAATGGATCGCTACCTGGACAGTCTGTTCGACCCTGTGCTGTCAGACAGCAACATAGTGAGTACTCACACTCACGCTGTATAAATTCACTTCTTCTTCCTCCTCTGTACATTAGTCAAACTCATGAGCTCTTGTGGTGGCTGAATGGATTTACCTTTATCGTTATTTTTCCTTTTTTAGAAGATGTAAACAAAGCTTTTATAGTAAACTGTAGCTTGTGACAGATCGCATGTTACAATCATAGCTTTAATGTTTTAAAGGACAGTATGTTAATGTTTCTGATGAACTGAAGGATTATGCTCAGACAGAATTCTCCTTCTTAACCGCGAGGAGTTTCTACCTGGTTTTGATATAGTCTGAAATTAATATTGATTCATCTTTAAGCGCTACAAAAACAAACAGGGCCACGAGGATACAGATTTACTATTTCTATTAAGTTATTTTGAATGCCAGCAACTGATGCTACAGGGTAGGTGTTAGATAAAGTAATTAACAGAATGCTGCCCTTTAAGGCCTTCTTTTTGTTATCCATGGCAAATACTTTTGATAAGTGATACCTTTTTTTTGTAAAATTAAGTTGTTGTTTGGGTATTGTTTCTAAACTCAAGCAGTTGGGAGAAATTATTTTGCTCTGGAAATATTTGAAGTAACTTTTTTTGTTTTTTAATCAATTTGTGTTGTCTTAGAAGTTGATTAATAGATAGTCAAATTTATTGTTCAAACCTCACCTCATCATGCTTCCTCATACTGATCTGCAGTGTGACGGTAAATGGAAGGGAGTGTTGACGGACGGGTGGAACATGTGATCCTCTGCTTGTGTTAGAGTATGAATGGAGCAGACAGGAGGCATGATTAGGTTACTGAGCGGCCTACCGTATTTGACAGTAGCAGCAGGCAGCTCACTTGCTTAGATGTACTGGATCATCCTGGTTGCAACTTCACATTATGTGTTTTCAGTGTTACTAAATGACGGCAAAAGTCCCAGGATTCATTAGGAAAAAGCAGGAAGAAAGAGCAGGTAGCAGTATCAACAAAGCATCTAATTTTTATCTTAATGTTAAAGCTCATGTATGTCAAACTTTTGTTTGTTACAAACTGTTTTTAGTTTTCATTACAGTATGTATTAAGTGTGCGCTGTAGTTTACTCTCCAGTCTTTATGGTACTCCCTGCAGAGTATTCAGTTCCTACACCTCCTCTGACTTACTCACAGAGGGTCTGAATCAACCAGGACATCCAGACTTCTTATACATCTCTTCATGTTTCTCAAACTCATCTACAATCTTCCTTTTCCATCCACTGAATCTCTGTGTCCTGCTTCCCTGTGGCTGCTAGGACATGGAAAAGACTGGAAGCTTGTCAGCGAGGATGAAGGGAGGAGGAGGTGTAGGCATTACAGGAGGAGGAGGAGGAGGAGAGGGCGGGAGTCAGACAACTCACAGCCGACCTTTTCCACCTGGAATACATCCTGGAGGTAAAACGAGCAAGTTAGCAATTTTTTCTTTCATCTTTTTTTTTTTTATCAGAAAAATAGTTTTGCTACTGTTTGAAGGATTTAATGAGGAGGAAGAGCATGTTGGCTCAAAACGTCACTTACCAATAAATCCTTCAAACGAGAGCTTCTTGGTGTGTGGATCTTCACTGCTTTTCTTTACCCGTTTGTCTTTTTGGATCCAGCACCCACTGAAGGATGTGCGTGTCTTTTTTGGATTGTTCATTGTTTTTGTGTCTGTTCTCTTTGTTCAGCTCAAGATTATTACACACTATATTCGCCCTTGCTTTAATTAATTTTATTCTGGGCCTCTTCTACCTCTCTCTCACTCCTTTTCTGTCTTGATAGATGTAAATAATTAAAGTTTGGTTCTAAATCCTCGGCAGAAAGACAGAGGTAAATGAATATGTTTGCCCTCTTTTTTCCTTAAAAGCTAAAACTCCTGGAAGTTCTGCCAAAAGTTTTTGGATACTCTGCTTCAAACCATCACTTCCTTTACCACTTTTTAAAATTTGGTCCATAGTAAATTAAAGATTTTATGTATAAACAAACATTTTTAAAATACAGATGTAGAAAATAATTGATGCCTTTAGTCCAAGAGTAAAGGCTAATGTGTCTCAACAACACTGAATAGTGTAAAGGTTCAGGTGTATAGTTCCCCTACGTTAATGTGTCGCTTAGAGGCCGTAATGAGCAGTCAAAGCTCATCCATAATGCAAAGAGGGTCATTCACTGTAACCACAGATGACTCTTTTACTCTCTATAGGGAGCTGTCACTCTCATTCTCCAGCCTGCTGCTACACACACACACAAAACAAACCCACCCATGCTAGCTTTTCTGTCTATTTAGTCATTGCTATACTTTATGTATGCCATGTTTGTATAGTATATGTTTCCCATATCTTGGAGATTCTAGAAATGTTTTTGCAATTACATTTGTCTTTTATCCTGTATCTTGATATCATGTGCATTGAAGGGAGCTTCTCCTTCTCCAATGCCATTATTGTTCTGGACTAAAGTTGTTGATGTTCCAACAGACAGACTGACAGTGATGTCAATAGAAACCTGTTCCTGGCATTGCAGCAAAGGGAATCATTGTACATTTGCTTTCTAATGGTGATACTGACACTAATTCTAATTTTATAAAATAATTGTTGTTCTTACCATGTGAAGAGAAAATTGTCTTTGGTTTTCCCACCAAGTATGACCATACCAAGTACCGGTAAGTCCAGTCAGCTTCCTTTTCCCTAACTGGTATCATGTTCCCTATGTGTTGGTCCTGAAAGCTGTGCCAGTGCTTCCTGTGGCAGGGGGAATGATGCCACCGATACCAACCATGCCAATCCCCTCCCATCACCATCACCATGAACAGCAACAGCAACCTCACCCTCACCCTCAACCTCAACAATACCACCAATACAACCGCCCCCAACACCCCTACCAGCAACAGAATTCTACAAACACAGCAGCTGTAGCATCGACTCCATTATCCATACATGCCCATGCTTCTGACAGAGATGCTAGCCTAGGTTCCCATGTCACCAGTGTCCCCAGTTTGCCAGTAGGCCCCTCACTCCCTGCCACGCCTGTGGTACAAGGCTTGCCTGTGGGGACAGGTACAATATTTAACCATATTCACACAGTGGCCTTTTTTCCCTGAGGTCATGCTCATGGTGGGAATCAGGAATGTTTTGATAATGTCGTACTTTCGTGCTCAGATAAGAGAAAATAAGAAAATCTGAACATCAGGCTAGATGTAAAATTTAAACAGCAGATTTGATGACTTACTAGCTACCATTTGACAAGAGATAATTCACCTCCTAGCTAACCGAAGTGTTTACTAGGGGATAGATGAACACTATAGTTTGGCTTTTACCGCTGTGTGGTATATCTCTATAAAATGGTAAAGTTGGTATTTGTTTTTCTAATATCAGTCAGACACTACCTAGCTAACATCATTGTAGCCTTTTCTGTCATTCTGATATCACTACAAATGGTAAAGTTGGCATTTAGCCACTTCCCTGCCCCCAGTAAAATTAGCTAAGCGGTTCAAAACGTTAACTTAAACTATTGCTAATGGTAGTGTGTCGAACATGGCCTGATGTGTACTGGATTTTCAATATCTATTGCTTCTTAGATGAGCCAAACATTCTTGTCACATCTATCACTTGTAGCTGAAGCACAACAGTATGCCATTAGAATAATATTTGAACTTCCCACCTTCTGTTTGTTGACAGAAGATATGGCTGCTTGTGAAATATGGTCAATTGGGTGTGTGTAAAGTTTTCCCGCATGTTTGGCCTGAAGCCTGAGGCGTGATGAAGTAACAACACATTTGATTTTTGATATATTGAGGCACACTTTGCAAACCTTTCTAAAGTGTGCGTTCTGTTTTGAGGTTGTCTCTGAGTGATTTGTTTATAGCCGAGGCGTTTGCGATGTACTGCACATGCTTTTATTTATTTATTTTTCTAAATCAAAAATCCTCTGTAAAACCTGTGTGCCTGTGTTTGTTTCTTTATTCTTTTCTAGGAACGGAGCACGCAGTACTGACTCAACAGCAACAGGCCATCATCAACCAGCAAGCTATCATTCTGGTTTGTCACATATCTTAACTCTGATAATGCTTTGGGTATATTATTGTTTAAGTTACATAAAATTAAATGGTTACTGGACATGACTTAAGTGTTTTCAGTAGTAGTTACATTAAACTAAAGTACTAGCATTTAGTCAGTTGTAATTCCTAGCAATTGATTAGTGTCGGTAGTAACAAGGTAAGACATAATAGATATAATTTTATGTTTTTTGTTGCAGGCCCAGCAGATGACCATGCAGGCCATTGCCATCCAGCAGCAGATGTTGTCCTCCTTCCCCCCTGTTGCTCCGGCCCCTCAGTCTCCACCCTCACAGCATCCTCACACACACTTGCCACAACGCTCTTACACACCCAGCCCTGTGAGTAAACGCACACAAACAAATGAACATCCATATGGTTACACCTTCCAGATTGGTGTAAATCTAAATTTAAAAAAAAAACACTCAGCTGTATTTCTTTGTTTTCCTGTAGACAAAAGACAGAGAGGATTCGCCGTACAAGACTGCTGCTGTTCAGAGAAAAAACAGTATGTTTTACACTTTTATATAAACGGGCAGCATGTTTGCTGTGTGATGTAAAGTCATGATAACTGTGATGATGCAGGAGGCCTTTTAATTTTTCTCGCTTGGTTGTGTGGAAATAAAAATATTAGTCAATATGTGACATTTCTTTAAAAGATTGTCAGCCTACTGTGTCAAAGGGAAACATCAAACAATATGTAATATTGATTATTGCATTTGGGGAGTGCAGGGCTTCGATGATTTATGGGTTAACGGATAATAATGCTGAATAAACCACTCAAGTTGTTGCATAGTTAATGGTGCATGAACTACAACTTAACCTATTAGTTAATGGGTAGATGGTGATCAATCCATAGTGCTGGTAAAACAAGGAACTAATGGTTAATGTAATGGTTTTAAAGTTACTTAATGGTTAATAAATGGTTACTTAATGGTCATTTTATGGTTAATAGATGGTTAATAAATGGTTACTTAATGGTTAATATATAAATAAACTATCCCTTGTCCAAGTACATGTGTACACATAAAGGACTACTGTGAATAACTGTGTAATTTCATAAGATGTTTGAATCATGTATTAAGGAATGGAAAGTGATTGTAGCAGCTTTTGAATGGCATCATTGAATATTTGAACTTGATTTAATAGAAAGTACCATTTCAGGTCCAACACGAGGCCCCCCTCAGGAAGATGTGGTGCGATCCAGTGCGAGTAACGCTGAGCGCATTGATCCCAGCCACGATATCAAAGATATTATCAAACAGCACCACCCTGCCGGGCCTACCACTTCTAATACTGGAGCCACTGCACAGAGGTCGGTCTGAATCCCTTAAGTTTAATGATAATAATATTTGATTTGTCTCTTTCTGTGCAGAACCTTAAACCTGGATCCTAACCTCTGTGTGTGTGTGTGTGTGTGTGTGTGCGTGTGCGTGTGTGTGCAGGAAGAATGATGGAAAAATGTTTGCAAAGAAGCCCGACCCACATGATGAAGCGATGGAAATCCTTAAAGATCAGATGGCAAACCCACCTCAGCCGGTACCCCTTACCCCTCTCTCACCTATCACATGCACAAACACATCTGCACCCATCCACACAGCATGAAACATCTGATCTTTGTGTTCCCCTCAGACTCAAAGGAAGCCTCAATCCTTCCAACGTAAAGAAGAGGGAGGACTGAAGGTTTCCAAGACGATCAAGCCTCGTCCTCAGGGTCAAGCCAGTTCCAACATAAACCCTGCCCTTCCCCTAGGTGACCTTTATACATATCAGTGTCAGTGTCAATCTCCAAAAAATAGAAATGACATAAAGTTCCTGAACCACTGGAATATTAAGGCACACATGATCAAAATCCCCCCCCCCCCTTTCTTCCTTTTGTTCCTTTTAATCGTGTGTGTGTGTGTGTGTGTGTGTTTCCAGTGGCCAGAGAGTTGCCGGTGGAGGAGGAGATCATTCAGACTCAGCTCCACAGCAGGACTAGTGATGAATATTACACGTACTCCAACGTCCCCTGGAAACTCTACATGAGGAAAGAGGTGCGATGTCCACACCAAGACGCAAAAAAAACGCAAAGAAAAATAATCATCCTCAGCATGATTTAACAGCATTGCTATGTTTAATTCCATCCTCATTTACAATCCTTTGCGATAATGAATATAGTTGTCCATTTTTGCTCTGACTGCAGGTTTTCTATCCTAAAGAGACCTTTAACAACCCTCTGATTCTGGACCTGATCTTCAGACAGGTGTTTTGTCTGTTTGTTTTTTGTTTGTTTCTCGGCTTCAAAATATATTCACATGTTTACATTTTATATCTGAGTCTTAATGTTCATGATGCTTAAATTAAAATAGGGATCATTTATTTCAGAAAAGCCAAGAATAGTGTGTTAAATACACTTTTTGTGTATTTGCTTCTCACACACTGTTCTGCAGGTTGTCCACGACACCTTCTCTGAGGCCTGCATTCGCATCACCCAGGAGGAAAGGCTGCAGATGAAAGCTTTCTTTGGTATGAAAAACTCACACCCCTTGAATGACTTTACCCCGACATGCACTGCACGGGCTCTTAATACATGTCAGTACACTTTAAAATGCATTGAGGATGAGAGCAATTTAATGTCTTCTTTTTTGACAGCTGAAAACAAGGTGGATCAGGTTTCAGGAACACACGATGAGAATGTGAAGAAGAAAGTCGCCGCCATGGCCAGAGACTCATGGGAGATTTACTTCTCCCGCCTCTTCCCGGCATCTGTGAGTTTTACAAAATAAGGAAAGCTTTAATAATCAAAAGCAGCCGTCTGGCCTTGACATGGCTCAAAGGGCACAACATGTACAGTGTTGTGTGTTTTATGTTGGTGTGTTTGTCTGTGTGTTCCAGGGCAGTGTAGGAACAGGAGTGCAGGTGCTGTCAGTGTCTCATAAAGGCATCAAGTTGCTGAAGATGGTGAGAAGCAGCTCGACCGCCCCGGATTATTTCAGAGTGCTAAGGCCTTACAGGTGGGCTGATGAATGAATAAAAAATAATCAAACAAAGCTGATTTTCACACCTTTATTTAACATTCTGTGCCAATGGCCTCGGTGCTTTCTCTGTAATTTAATGTTTAAATCCCCCCCCCTCCGTTTCACTTCCCGTGAAGCTATTCGGACATCCTCTTCGTGTCCATCCCGTCTAAAAACATGCTGGAGTTCAACCTGGCCAACGAGAAGCTGATCCTGTTCTCAGCCAAGGCCCCGCAGGTCAAACACATGATCGACCACTTCCTCACAGAGATAAAGAAGGTCAGAGAAGGTCGTGCGTGGGTGTAGCTTTGCTTGAGGAGGATTTATTTTCGAAGACATTGAGTGTTATCTGTCTGAGTGAAAATAAACACGTTAGCCAGTCAGTTTTTGGAAACCAGTGTTCTTCTAATCTGATCTGACCATGAATCAAAGTGTGCTATTATTACAGGAAGCATGAATTATTTTATAGATGAAGGAAAAAGGCAAAGAGATATTGTAGATATCTGCACTTTTCTTTACAAAAATGAAGAACTAGAAGTAGTTTAGAACGTCCTCATCAAGTCATCATGTCCCCATCAGGACTCAGAGTACATGGTAGCAGTGAGGAACTACATCACTGAGGACAGGAGTCAGCTCAGCTTCCATAAAGGAGACATCATCAGACTGCAGCACATGGATGGTCTAGTGCCCGGTGAGACTTACACACACACACACACACACACAACCTGCTGTCCACTCCTGTTAGCATCTCACAGCACAGTTTGTCTCCATGACACGCTGTGTGTGTGTGTGTGTGTGTGTGTATGTGTGTGTGTGTGTGTGTGTGTTCAGGCAAACGTTACGGCTGCATAGTGAGGAAGAAGGTCATGCTGCTGGAGGAGCTAAAGAAAGACACTCCAGAGTTTGGTGGGTCTGGCGCTCTTCAATTTCATTTAATTCTTGAAACTCACTGTATGTCCTTGATTTTACTAAGAGAGCTCTTAAAAAGTCAGAAAATTAAGAATTTAGATTTATCTTTTGATATTTAGACACAGCTAAACATTAAAAGACAACACTTTGTCTCTTCGTGTTTTGTGTGTGTGTGTTTAGGCTGGCGTTTTGGGGCTGTGTACGGCAAATCAGGAGTTTTTCCTAGCGAGTACGTGCACCCTGTGGCAGCTCCCGACTTCCTGATCCTCCCCGCGGAGCGCGTGGAGCCTCGAGACAGACAGGGACGTGTGGCTGCATCGGCTGCTGTTGCCGTGGCGATGGGGTCGGCAGTAGCTGCCCATGAGCTCGACCTCTCCATGGAGGTGCAGACCAGGAAGTTGTTCACTTGTATTAAAGACGTGTTTTTTCAGAAGCCACCTAACAACAGAGAAACATGAATTTCAGCATAAATGTACATCAGGAAAAAAAATCTTTTATATGTTAACGTTAGAATAACTTACGTTTTCTTTGTTTGTGTGTATCAGGTAGTAAATGAGATGTATGGAGACAGCATGAGCAGCGAATTGGACGATCTGCCTCTCCATAGCAGCCAGTACAACATGGCAGAGTTTGCCAAGAAGTACTTCAGAGAGGCACAGAGGAACAGAAGGTCAATCATCCACATAGCAGCTAAAGAACTGTGAACCACCGTGTGAAAATGTCCTCACTTTAAAGATTAAATGAACATGGATCCACATTGTTTTTTATTTACCCACAGTGCTCAGAAAGCCAAAAAGGGGAAGGAAGGCAGAGACCCTGCTGACATGGTGAAATTCTCCAAGGTGAAGCAAATTAAAAAAAACCTCCACGTGACGGGTTTTTTGTTTGGGACAGAAAACAATTTCAGTTGTCACTTACCCAGCTTAGCTTTATGTCAAGCATGGGTTTTATTAGATCAATTATTAACTACACATACAGAATAGATGAATTTGAAAAATCGAACATTACTTTTGTATTTTAAAATAATTTTAAAATAATATTTAATTGAAAATGATTTTTTTTTAAAGTTGAAGCAGGACTACATTTCAGTGGGAATGTGAGAAAACATTTGAGTGTTATAAAGCTGTTAAAAAAGATACAATGTTCAAATAACATTTAAAAAATAAAGGTGCCTTTAAAGATGATTACTAAAATGTAGAAATAGAAAGTAAAACACCTTTTTTGTTTTGGGGGAAGGGGCTCAGCTGTATTTATGCTCATACAGGCCACTTTCCCACACTCTCCTCAGACTTTAAAAACCCACTATCTGGAGGACTTGTGACTTCAAATCCTGTTCTCTCACATTTAATTTAAGTCCGAGTTTCAGGTCAAAGTTTAGTCTCTAACAAACAAAGTCAACCTCGGCTGACATTGAAGCTCATGAGCTAACCAAGGGTTTCTTTTTTATAGATCAAGTAGGATGATCATGCATTCCCATTTTTCATGCGTGTATATTTAAGTGAATAAAAAACTAGAAAAACATCAAGGGGACTTGACCTGGCTCTTCGATGTACATTGTGTTTTGCACCAAATTAATTTCTTCCTTTGTTTCATGTTTGTGTCTCAAGTCTCCAATCCAGGAGTCTCTTATCGACTTCTCCGACAGCGGGATGAACAGAGTCGCCGCTGACATCTTCATAGGTGAGCTGAGAGGCCGGAAAAAAACTCAGAAAAGGATTCTAGAGAATAGAGCGGTCAATGCCAGATTTCTCAACTTGTATAGGATAGCAGTACAAATCAAACGATACAGACACCTAGTATACCAAGTACCAAGTCCAAGTCGACAAAAGCAGAAACCCTAGGCACTAAATATTGGGGGATTTTTTTTATTACTGAAAACTGCAATCAAACTCCTGCACACAGTCTGAATGTCAACATCAATGGTTTTCAGCGATCATGAAGTTCATGGGAGATTTTGCACTCAAGGGTCAGACTGAACAGGACCTGGTAACCACGATACTGAAGGTACAAGAACAAAGACACACAAACTTCAAAAGCAGGTTAAGCCAGTGATGTTAACAATAAGCCCGTTTTTTAAAATGTCCTCATAAGTTAAGTGGCGACCACGGCCTGATAAAAGATGAAGCGTTCTGCCAGGTGATGAAGCAAGTTACCTCCAACACCAGCTCCAAACCGTAAGAAAGACTCCTCTGGATTTATCAACGCTGGATTCATTTTGCCAATGAGAGGCTTTTAATTTGAAATTGTGTTTTCGATTTGTGTAGGGACAGTTGCCAGAGAGGATGGAGACTGTTGTACATCCTGACGGCTTTCCATCGCTGCTCAGACGTTATGAAGCCGTTTCTGTTGAAGTTCCTGCAGGACGCCTGTGAGAGCCCCGGGATGCAGTACCAAGGTAAAAAAAAAACAACAACAACCGATCAATAAGCTTTAAAACGTCACACTCATGATTGGAGCATTCCTATTTATTGGTGATTCAAGTGTCAGTTTACTGTTACTCTTGATTAACAGGTATTGCCAAGGCTTGTGAGCAGAATCTTAGAAGGACTTTTCAATATGGCGGACGTACGCAGCATCCCAACAGCATGGAGCTTAAAGCAATGCTGGTAAGTGTGTCATTGGCCACGCTCATGCCCTTTTCTTCTCACTTCACACCCCTGATGTGAAGTTCAAACACTGCTGAAGTGTTGTACAGGTTTGCAGACTCTATACATCTAATTAATCTGATGGCAGCTGAAACACACAAGGATGCAAAAATCAGGAGAGACATGAAGTGACATGTCATGTAGAAACAAGCAGAAGGTTCAGAATTTAACTCTGGGTTTTTTTTCAACCGCTTTTAAATAACAACAATCAACAATTCTCAACCAATCCAACAAAATAAAAATTCTAAACCAAACAGAGGCCCCTGTCTTGTTGTGAGTGTGTTAAATGGTATAACTTGTAAATTTGAACAAGTCGGTAAGACTCATTTTAACTACATACGAATGCATGCTTTGGTTTCGCAGCTGCTCCATGCTGGCGTTAGCTCGTCATAAATCCCTCTTCTTCACTGTTTTTTTTGTTTTTGTTTTTGTCCAGGCCGGACGGAGCTCTAAGAGACAATTATTCCTGCTGCCAGGTGGAATCGAAAGACACCTGAAAATCAAGACGTGCTCCGTGAGTGTCACAAAGACGTGAAACAAAAGTATCATGCAGCTGTATCGCCTCTTCAATCCTAAATGCAGAATCAGGGGTTCACATGAAGGCGTCCTGCTTGTTGTGAATCCATTTTAGATTGCCTTGGATGTCATCGAGGAGCTGTGCTATGAGATGGGACTTCAGAGGGTGGAGGCTTTGGATGAGTACGCCGTCTTTCTGGTGACACACCGAGGTAAAAACGACTTGCCCCAGTGAAGCCCTGCATCATAGACACTCTTTATTCTAAACCGCAATACACTCCAGGTAAACGGGTAAACACTGCAGTGTGCTCTACTACACAGGTCAGAATGTGCGTCCTCTGAACAAGCGCGAGTACATCCTGGACATCGCTACAGAAGCGGAACCAGTGGATGCCAACTACAGCCTGTGGTTCAGGAGAGTCATCTGGAGTCTGCCTCTCAAACTGGACAACGAACTTTACGTCACCATGCACTACAATCAGGTAGAGGTCCGCTGTAACCGCGGATGTCTTCTTCTACTCTATCTAATCACTGCATCTGACATGAGGCTCTTATTTACCCTGTTATACTTTATACGTAACTACAGTTACTTGATATTTGGTGGCTGTATTTCTTTTGGATGAATATTAAAAAAAAATTAATAATCTAATTTAATACAATAACTGTGGAAAGTTGAAGCTTGTAATGTTCTTCTTTCTGTAAACAAAGCTTTAGGTTATTTAATTTGGCTTCTAAGGTTTCAAAGCAAATAACTGCACACTACTTTATTTTCTTAATGAAGAGGATTAATTTGTTAGGTCAAAAAAACACTTGAAATGAATATGATCAGCAAAGAGATACATTTTCCCGCATTGTCCACTGGGGGGCGCCTAAGTTGACAAAACCCAAACGTTCTTCACAAGGAATAAACTTAAACAACAGTTTAAAAGCTTTAAAAGTTTCATGATCCATTATTTTAGCTACAAGGAAAAATATAATTTCGACTAATGGACAAATGTGTTTGTTTCCAGGATTATATTTTTTTTCTTTTTAATTTTGTCTCCTAAAATATAATTTCACAAACCCCCCTGTGCTTCCTGTGTTGACATCATGGATGGGACTACATCACTAATGACTAATGAATAATTATCATCACTACTTATTCTGTATACTTTTATTAAAGTCTATACTAGTTTACCAAAATTAGAGTCTTTATTCGTAATGCATCTGTCTCTGACAGAGCAATAAATAAGATATAAATCAATTGAAAAAGAAACAAACGCAATGTTTTATTGTGTTATTTTTTTGTTCAGGTGTTGCCAGACTACCTTAAGGCCTTGATGAGTGTGGTCCCTCAGGGAAAGGCCAGTGATCAGCACCTGCAGCAGATTGCCAGACTGGCCGCCCTACAGCACCGTGCCAAAGACACCATCTACCTGCCTACCATGTAAAGATACACACACTTACAGTGTTAATTTACCATAGAGACATATGGAAACTTTTATCCTCAAACATGGTATCAAAAAATCTCATCTTTAATGTTTTTGTGTGTGTGTGTATGTGTGTGTGTGTGTGTGTGTGTGTGTGTGTGTGTGTGTGTGTGTGTGTGTGTGTGTGTGTGTGTGTGTGTGTGTGTGTGTGTGTGTGTGTGTGTGTGTGTGTGTGTGTGTGTGTGTGTGTGTGTGTGTGTGTGTGTGTGTGTGTGTGTGCGCGTGCGTGCGTGCGTGTGTCTTCAGCCGTGAGGTGCAGGAGTGTGTCCCCCCACCGTTCTACGGCAAGCAGGGCTCACAGCCATGGCTGAACATGACGACTCAGCACATGCAGCATGTCCAGCCCTTAAACCCACACCAGGCCCGGGCACAGTTCCTTGGTAAGTCTGCAGATCTGTATGTGTGATGATTATATCGATTCCTATATTATTCTTGGATTTTTTTTGTTTTTTTGTTTTTTTTTGTTGTAAAAATAATCTACAGCGCTGTCTTTGTGAAAATTAAATTGAAAACCTAGAATGAATCTTCACCTCACTTTTATTCTTGTCATGTTTAAAACTTTTGTCTTGAATGTGTGTCTTCTCACCCCAGGTCTGGTCAGTGCTTTCTCCATGTTCGGCTCCTCCTTCTTCTACATCCAGAGCTGTAGCTCAGCCTCCATCCATGCGCCGTGCATCTTGGCTGTGAATCTGAACGGACTTCACTTTCTCAACAAGGATACTCATGTATGTCACAGAAACCCAATCACACATGTAGCATGCTATTCACTGGGACAGACGTGCAGTCTGTGATATGTTGCATGATTGAGATTCCCAAAAAAATTATGAAGCACATAATCATTTAAAAGACAGAGGATTTGGCTCCCTCTGCTGGTAATCATGTGTGCCGCATTCTACTATCATTCTTTACTTAAATTATCTAACTTGCCTGTTTGGTTGTGTATTCATGTTATGCATGGCTTTGATTTTGTGCGTTTGTTTGATAAGGAGACCATGGTGAGATTCCCTTTAAAGGAGGTCCAATCAACTCGCACCCAGAGACCCACGTCAGGCTCAAGTTATCCGTATGTGGAGATCATGTTAGGCGACCTGCTCAGCCAACGCATCACACAACTACAGCTGGAGCAGGTGTGTGTGTGTGTGTGTGTTCTGTGAGACACAAACAGATTAAACGAACTACATATGTGTACATGTTACTATACTTTAAATTGCACCGTTGTTTCTGAACGTGGCGATGTGTTTTGCAGGGTCTGGAGCTGTGCCGAGTCATTGCCATGCACATGGAGAACATGTTGTCGGTCAGAGAAAAGAGACTCACTTTGCCACCAAGTGAAATCACCCTTCTATAGCACAAACATGCACACAGGGAGAGATTATATTTTATGCCTTATAAATGTACTGTATCTACCTCTATTTGAACGTAGAATATTTTGATATTTAAAGGTTATATTTGTTTAATATTATGCCGAATGTATGGTGATGGTGTTGAACAGACTGCAACTACAATTACTTTTTGATGTTTGGTCAGTAAAATGTCAGAAAAGGGTGAAATATTTTAATCAAATCCCAAAAGCCAAGAGTTAAAGTTTAAAATTTGTCCAAGCTCAAAACACAAATATGTTGATTTTGGAACATTTTTGGCCACAAATACTGAACGAGTTAATTATGGTTTTGTAAGTTATTGCAGAGAAACGTATAAAGACCTACACGCTATTTTTTTAATAGTGAGAAGTAATATTTTGAAAAATTCTCCCTTCAGACAGAACCCATAAATGTTTTTAGTTTGACCTTTTAAGCCAAAACTGTTTAAGACCCAGACTGCCATGGCTGCTTCACAGAGAAGAGATTATGAATTCTCCACTTCAAAAGAATAATAGGACCTGATAAGCTTTGTTTAAATGTGGATTTTCACTGTACAATAGAGGGAACCCTGCTGTAATCAGCTACAGAAAAAAAAATGCAACACAGAGAATAACTATGAAGATAAACAATAGCCTTGTCCTCTTTGAGTAACCCACATACATTATTTTACATTTTTAAAACAAGAACAAGGAACAGGTGATTAAAAAACATTACTGGTCATCACATTCAATCAAGCAAAACATGAACAGATGAAATAGATTTCAAGGCCACATGACTCTTTGCACTTTTTAAAATTTGTACCATGCATATATACTTTTTGTACATAGCTGTTATATATTATAATGCATGTGAAAACAATAAAGTTTGTACAAATTACAATTCTGGGCATTTTATTTCTATGTAGAGGAGAGCTATACACACAATAGAAACCCCAGGCAATGAAAAAACAAATTTAATGAGCAAATGAATCTAACCAATTGTATCCCCAAAAAAAGGGTTCAAAACCAAATAAAACCAGTTCAGGTCTGTTGAGGTAAGTTTCATGTTTTTTTTTTATTATTATTGTTTTTCAATATTTTCTTTAGTAATATAAAGTACATGCAAACACTTACGGTTAAAGTCAGATAACACTTTCTTTCGTCTACCATATAAATATAGAGGATGCAAAAAATATTTATTGTTGAAATGAAACCACAGTTTTCTTAAAGAAAAAGAGAAATATTCAATTGACATTGTCTTTAAAGAGTTTCCTTAATTTTGATCAACTTTAAGTTTTAAATGTTAATTGATTATCTTCTACTTTGTTGTCCCTATTAGTTATTCACTTTGTTGTTTTTCTCTTAATGGACTCACCGCCTTTATATTTATGCGTAATATGCATTCGGTGCGTCTTGTGATACGAACCGAGCGTCCCCCCCTCTGAAGAGCTCTGCTGCGCTGTGGGCGTGTCTGAGTAATTGCTCGCAGATTTGTTCGCTCTCATTGGTTAAAAACGACGGGGTTCGTGTGAACCGGGTTGAGTGTCTGTATGGAGGGGGTGGGGGGTGCGGGGGCTGTGGTCAAACCCATACCCACAACGACCGAGACAACACCAGAGAGGAGAGAGAGGAGGGAGGAGAGCCGCAGCCCTCAGCAGCAGCAGCAGCAGCCCCGCTTCCAGTCTGCATGGGCTAGTCAGCTAGCTAGCTTTTAGCATCGTCCAACGGCTGAAACCACCACGTCCAACCGCCGGTCTGTTGTCTCTGTCTCCCCCCTCAAAAAACCCCCCCGACTAGCCCTGTCCCCCTCACTACCCGGCTTCAAGATGATGAAGTTTAGGTTTCGTCGGCAGGGCACGGACCCGCAGAGAGAGAAGATAAAACAGGAGCTTTTCGCCTTCAACAAGGTAAAGTAACGGTTCCGAGGGGAGGGGAGGGGAGGGGGGGAGAGAGAGAAAGGCAGGGGGGGTCATGCTCCCCCAAAAAACTACATTTTCTGTTTCCAAACGGGACTCAGTTTTTTTTTAAGTCGAGCACTCTGCAGTATTTCCCTCCCCGCCTCTCCTCCTCGGCCGCTCCTCTCTCTCTCTGTAGCAGTCTCAAACAGGCATTTGATGCAAACTGCGCTTGATGGACTCTTTGTTGATGAGTTTGTGAGTGTACCGGTATGTGTGCGCGCGCGTGCGCCTGCGCGTGCATGTGTGTGTTAATTGGCTTAATTTACACAGGGCTCGCGAGGAAAAAGTGGAAACTTCTGCTCGTAGTCCCGACATGACTAATTAACCAACCTTCATCAGATGATGTCGGTGATGGAGGATTATCATTAACAGGATTAGCAACGTCGACGCTTCATGTGGGCTGCAGCTCTTTTAGTTCTTGATCTGAATGGTTGTCAAGCTTGCAAATGTTTTTTTCTTGATTCCTTTGTAGTGACGTCTTGTTTCAGTTCTGCTTTATGTATACATCAAAAGTCACCTCATTTTCCTTTTGGCCTCTTCAATTCACCAACTACTCAATCTTTGAGACAGTTTCTGCAGCTGTTTCTTTCACCTTGACCACTGCTGTTAGTCAACAGTGTCAAAGACCTCTGAGCAAACGGTGGTGGCCTTGAAATAAGGTTAGGTTAGGCCAGTGTCTGTCTGCACACTCAGAAAGTGGAGCAGAGTGTCCCAGAGGGAGCCGCTGTCCAAAGTTTTTTGATGTTTACCACATACAGTTTGTCAGTGTCGCTCTCTTCACCCCTGTGTGTGTCCATTGCTCTGCTCTTTCTTTTGTCTGGCTTAGTTCCTCACATTCAAAATCAGGTTTTAATGCAAAGACTTGCAAAACTCACAAATTATTTGTTTGGATGTAATCAGCGAACACATGGAGACTCACAAACCAAACGGAAAGCAAGCACTCACAGCACTTAGACTGTATTATATGATCACTTGACAGCACTGACCTAAAACAAGAGTTCTCTCCAAAACAATACTGCGTTCCAGTAATTTGTCTCCCACTGCTTTCCACTCTAACTCACCTCCTGCTATTTTACAGCAGTGCCTTCTTATTGGTTCTTGTCTCCGTGTTTTTGTCTAACCCCGCCCCCACCTTCTCTGTCAACTCAAACTCTCAGATCAACTCTGAACGTCTTTAAACAAACAAACATTTACTCCAGGGTGGCAAACATTCCGCGAGCTTCCTCTGAACTTATTTTACACGGATCTTGGGAAAAAAAATCAGACATTCTCAGAGGATTGGTTTCCAAAACTGTGCAACAAGGTGTCCGATGGGAATATTCATCCCACACGCCTGCTCAATTCGATCCTGCTCTTCATGCCATTTTAGGGCTGCTTGTTTAAGTTTCATCACGCGACAGGGAGTGATGTGGGCCGACTGAATATCCGCACTGCTAAACCACAGCAACATCTCGTCCGTGACTGCGATATTACTTTTTATTCAACAGGCAAAAAAATTGTGATTTAAAAAAAAAAAGAAGTCAAAATCTAGAACACACACTTTTTTTAAGCTCCACCGACTTAACTAGTATCACCATTTAACTGAAGCAAGAGTTGACAAGCAACCCGCTCATCCTACTGCACTATTTCTACTCTGGTTGTGTCCATGGTTACCACAGAGCAGCTTCTTTGTCAACCTGTGCTCATCATGACACCAGTGAAATGAGCTTGGGTTGTTTGATTCGGAGGTGTGAGGTTGACTAATAGAAACACTGACAGCTGTGCATGTCAGTTAAAAGCAGAGTTGAGGGGGCCTCGAGTCAGAGGACTTGAGACTTGCTTGACTGACTGCGTTTAAAGATCTGACTCTGACTTAAGGCAGATGACTTTTGGAGTTTCATTTTGCACGCAGTGACTTGTGACTTGCTTGAGACTTGAAGGTTGAGACTTGCTTGTGACTTGTACACATACATGATACATGTGTTGTGAAAAGGTGTAGAGCTGCTTTTTGCCCTCACAGCCCGATAAACATTTATCCTGTCAGATGGAGCGGACTCATACAGACACCGAATCAATGTCGTTCTGTCTGAAATTTATGAACTGTTTGTCGCAATTTGAAGACACACACACTGGCAGCCACACACTGACATTTTAAAGCTTTGGCACCAGCTGCCACAACCATCAGAGGTGGTCGCTCAACAGGAGTGTTCTTTTGGTGTGTGTGTGTGTTCAGACGGCTACTTAAAAAAACAAAGAGTTAATGTTTCACTTCATATCTTAACTTCAAGCTAAATAATCTCTTTCCAGATGTTCTATCTCAGAGGCTGCTGGGGGATCTTTAAAGCCCCTCTCTGACCTCTTCAAAGCAGCCCAAATGATTATAATTATAATCATCTCTTGACAAAGATTTCAACTTCTTTAGTCCTCTCTGTAAATCTAAATGGTTTCCCTGCCGTCTAGCCTCCTTCTGAAAGCAGCTAAAGGAAGAACTGTAAATGTATAATCATTTTTAGTCTGCACAGAATCTTAATAAACCGCTGCGTCTGCTGTCGGAGTGTTTGAACGTTTTTTTTCCTCTTATTTTATGGGGTGACCTATTAGCAGTGCAATAAGAAAAAAGTACAATAAAAGAAATGTGTTTTTGTTTTCCTTTTGTCATTGTGTCACCTGATCTGAATATCTGTCTTCTTCCCCTGCAGACTGTGGAGCATGGATTCCCCCATCAGCCCAGCGCTTTGGCCTTCGACCCCAAACTGCAGCTCATGGCGATTGGGACAAAGTCGGGAGCCATTAAAGTGTATCCTTTTTCTCATCATTCAACAAAGACTATCAAAGAACACCGTCTGAGCATCTGCTGCTGAGGTACACACGCTTCTTTTCTACCTGTTTGCTGGTTTTAATCTTTATTAGCCCCCGACTGATGTCAGATTTTTTGGTGGCCGATGAAGAGATGAGGTAGAGAAAAAAATCGGCCGGCTTCTTTCGTACTAAAGATTTATGAGGACAAGATGGTCACTCATCTGGAAAAGTAACTGTGCTTGTTACTGTGGAGAGTGATGGTGCTTGTAGTCCATACAGCACGCTCCGCTGGAAAGAGAAGTGTGAGTGTGACATCGGCTGATGTATTCGGTTGTGTCTCATACGTTTTGATGTCCTGTTTTAAAGTGTTCTTCCTTCTAGCTTGATGACTCACAGCGCTTCATGAATTCTGAAGAATAGATGTACAGAATAGATATATCTTCAGCAGAGGTGTGTGTGTGTGTGTGTGTGTGTGTGTGTGTGTGTGTGTGTGTGTGTGTGTGTGTGTGTGTGTGTGTGTGTGTGTGTGTGTGTGTGTGTGTGTGTGTGTGTGTGTGTGTGTGTGTGTGTGTGTGTGTGTGTGTGTGTGTGTGTGTGTGTGTGTGTGTGTGTGTGTGTGTGTGTGTGTGTGTGTGTGTGTGTGTGTGTGTGTGTGTGTGTGTGTGTGTGTGTGTGTGTGTGTGTGTGTGTGTGTGTGTGCAAAGAAGAAGATCCATCTTGGATTTGCTTTGATCGTTGTGGCGATTATCATCGTGAGTTAAATATTTGACGTTCAGGAGTCAGCGACGACGGGCGTGTGGCAAAATAACACCCAACTTTACCGCACTTAATTTGGATAAAAATCACAGGAAGTCTTTTCTTTTTTTCCCCTCATCGTAGAGACACACCGACTTAACAAGCATGACCCCCGAAGTAAACAATGTGGCATGGAGACAGTGTTAGTATCCTATGTGTTTCTGCTCCAAGCTAGTCGACCGACCTGCTGAATCAGAGAGGAGTTTTAGATTCATGTGGACAGAAGAAGAAGAAGCAAAGGACAGCATGTCAGACAGCTACAGCTAACGAAGCAGCGTTTCCTGTTCCTCGCTAACTCTCATAGCGTGCTGTATCACATCATGATTGTCTCGCGATATATCAAAGAAAACCGAATCGCTGTACCGTGACTTACCCTGCGTTTCCCCACTCCTATTAATATGCCATCAGCACATCATCAAGATCACTGGAAGTAAACGCCCGGAACTATCCAAACAACATCATCCCAATTTCATACGCTATTTGCAACACGCTTGCATCCTTAGAGGCCTCGTATACCATGAGTGCATATTTGTGTCTGCGGTCAGCGATGATCTAACCTCCGATCGCGGCTCCAGTTGTGCAAGACTTCAGTCTGATTTCAGCAGCGGAGTTGTACGCTGGAGCTGGAGGATTGGTTTGGCTGTGTCTTATGAAGCACCACAGCAAACCATAACTTGGCTGAGAGCGTCTGTTGTGTCAAAAAAATCCCAAGCACTTTGGAGACTCATTCACTGTCCCATGACTTAATTTCTCAACCTTTTGCATACATCTCTGTAGCTGCTCTATATGATCATTGTGATGTTTAGTAGCTACAGATACAGAACATGCTTCTGCTGCTTTGTGGTTTTACTTTGTCCTCTTGTGTACATCCCCGGCTCTTAAAAAGGAAGGGTTTGGATGTTTTAAAGCACACGTTTCGGGTGTTTGTTCTGCATATTTGTTTGATTTTGTGCGTTGAGAGCATGTAACAGAGGACTCATGGACACACACACACACACACACACACACACACACACGCACACGTTCCGGTGTTTGCATCTAAATGTGTGTTTATGGCAACACTTCATTGCTGCTGAATCAGGATGTGAAAAGGGAGACTGGCTGTGCTCGTGTGTGTTCTGTGCAGATGCATCCGACGGGAGAATTGACTCTTTGAGACGCAGCTTTTAGAGCGAGAGAACGGGAGAGAGAGAGAGAGACTGGTGGTGCCTGGCACTTGCACCCCAGAGGGAGATGGATGGATGGACGGAGGGAGGAGAGAGGGGGTGGAGACTAACACAAGCAGAGGAAACAGAGGAGTGAATCCACGATTGGGCTCTAAAAATCCCAACGACAAAAAACAACAAGCTCCACCTCAAAGCTCCGACAAGTCGTCCTGCTTTAGAGTAAGGTCCCAGCTGCTGCTGGAACTTCTGTGAAAATGCACAAACGTGGAAAGTTAGCCATAAAGAATACTGTTTTGTTGCAGGTTGTCTTTGATACGTTTTCTTGATGATGTAGGTTTAAAATCAAATCGTAAACAGCTCACGTGTTAAACGTTCAGCGTGTAGAAATCTGATGAAGCAGTGTGACATATCTGATTTACTCAGTCGAAGCTCTCGTCATTTTCTCTTCTTTTTTCTCTCGTATCCCCAAAGTTGCAAAAGAACTTTGATATGGACTTCATTTAGTTTGTTAGTGTGGACAATGGTAGCCTGGCATGTCGCCCCATGCGAGGGGGGGGTGGGGTGGTTAAGTGTCTTGCCCAAGGACAGAAGGGCCGTGTAGCTGCAGGAGCTGGGGATCGAACCCTCCGATTTGAGATCCAACCGACTCTTTGCTTTGTGAAGAGACGAGATAAATGAGTCCATTATGACAGGAAATGCAGATTCACCCAGCTACCTCAAGATAAAGTAGAAAATGAGTCGCTATCTCGAGAAAAAAACCCAAAAACACTTCAATTATTTTGTTGTCTTGAAAAACACAATTGTATATCTGAGGTGACAGGAAAAATAGGTTGAAATGTGGAAAACACCAAACTGGAAGGCCGATCTTTTCAGCTCTGACATCAGGCTGAAAATGTGTTTAAGATTTAACTTCTTAGAGATTTACGTTTTTTGGACTGCGTGTGCGTATTCTTCACATTCCCTGATAATCTCACAGACTCGCTGACTTGGGTTTGACCTGGACACACACACACACACACACACACACACACACACACACACACACACACACACACACACACACACACACACACACACACACACACACACACACACACACACACTCACACTCTCTTCCAGCTTGGAGTGCCAGATGTGCGGTTTGAGTGTCACACACAGGGTGCTGTTCGGGCTGTGCTGGGTGAAAGGAGAAGTTCAGCAGTCGATGCTGAAAGCTGCAGAGATATTCTGGTCGCGTAAACGCAGAATTTATCGATTTCAGTTACGAACATGGAAGAAAACTGTTCACTCATCGGGAGAGTGAAACCTCGTGTTCCTCTTTGAACTTCCTCTCCTCTTGGCATGTTCTCTCCTTCAGCCTCTCCATGGCCTTCTTCACCTTCTCTACTTTTTCCCCGTCTCTCCCACTTTGCGTGTTTATGTAGGCAGAGTCATGTTACGCTCTGAGAGTTTCTGCTTCCACCACAGACTGGGGCTCAGCAGAGGGAAGGGGACAATGTGCTCGAGAGTTTGGTGTGTGTGTGTGGTGGGGTTGGGGGGAATTTGGGGGAGTCCGTCTCCTGTTGAAGAATGCATGCGTGTAACGCTGCCCTAGGTTAACCCCCTCTGTGTGTGTGTGTGTGCGTGTTCACGATGGGTGAGTAAGAGCTTTGTTGTGGGCTCTAGTCTTAATAAAGGAAGCTTTTGAATTGGTTTCCAAGACAACCAGCACAGTTGCCGAGGATGAGAAGTGCTTGCAGACCGGAGGGCATTAAAAGTCTTCAGCTCACTCATCAGATTTTTAGTAGGAATGCATCAGTTCTGGGTAAAACAGTCAACACGCACGCACACACACACACACACACACACACATGCACCTTATTCAGTACATGCTGAATCACACTGAAACTGTGACTCTTAATTATCGATATTCTAGCAACTAGAGAACAAGCTAATATTTACACACACACAGCTTTTATCTCTGTCTGTGTGTGTGTGTGTGTGTGTGTGTGTGTGTGTGTGTGTGCGTGCGTGCAGCTGTCAGCTCCCCCCCTGTCTGACATTCTGTTGGTCACACACACCACACTGTTTGTACTGTTGCTTTTTTTTATTTTATTTATTTATTTATTTATTTTTTAACCTTTCTTTGCAATTGCATCTCTTTCCAGTACGTTAAAAAAAAATAATGCAAATAATAATCTGCACTGTTGCATTTATTCATTCATCGACCAAACAAAACAATTAAAAACAAACCTCAAAACTTAAAATCTGCTGCAGCTAAACATCCAGCGACGCTTTGTTGGAGCTAAATGTTATGCGTCTGAAGAAGCGCTCTACTGTTTTCTATAAAGAGAGTCTCTGACTCGGGCTGTGTTTTTGATCAGAAGTCAGTCGCCTGTGAGCTGATTGAATTTAGTCTGAATGATCAGCAAATCAAGGAAGCGTACCATGACACCTGTCACTCATGTACACCACCGAAATGAATGAAAGAGGATGCTGCAGTTCTTTATCTATATTGAATAAGAAGGAGGAGGGGGGTATACCAGCTTAACTATAGGATTGTCTTTGCCTTACAATGACTCGGCCCTCTCCTTCACAGAGCCATGTTGAAATGTGACTCTTTATCTTCAAGTGGACGATTCCTGCCACATTTACTCTTATTGAAACAGTTTAATTTCCATCTGCCTTTTTTTTTTTTTTTTGCCACATTACTCCCTTTTAATTTCTTTTCATGATTTTTATTTGTATCAAGTCAATGAAACGTGTTTAAACGCTCGGCTGCAGACTGCGGTTTGGATTCCAGACCGATTTTTATTTTATTTTTTTGTGTGTGGAGAAAATAGTACAACATGTTGTGTGACCTACATTCCTTCTTTCTCCTCTGTTTTTAATGCATCCAATATTTGTTTATGTGCTCGCTTTATAAAAGAGTTAAAGGTACAGACTCGCCCATCATCGCCTCCTCCCTCTCTCTCTCTCTCTCTCTCTCTCTTTTCACCCACACATTGACTACACTCTGCTCCCCGACTTCACTTCATGTTTTACACATTCTTTTTCATGTCTCTCATAGCTCGTTCTCTTCTCCTGTAGTTCACACACTCAGACATGAACACACACACAGTCCGTATCCTCTTGGTCAGAAGTTTGATGTGTCTGTCTGTTGGGATGATAATCAATCAAGTCAATGAGGGATGATCCACTGTCTCTCCGGCAGGGTAAAATCCCACACGTCGGCAGCATCGCGTTTCATCGTGGAAAACGTTGAACATTTCACCGTTTGGTATCGTTTGGAACTTCTGCAGCCAGGGGGAGTGTGCGCCGAGCAAGCGGGCCAGAGAAGGGAGTGTGTGAGGAGGCGGAGGGGTACGAGCTGAGGGACGGGATGCAAATGAGACGGGATTGTTTCTCTAGTGGATGGGTGGAGTCGTTTGGCTCGTTGCGTTGTCGGCTTCCTTCTGCCAGATCATCCGCGGAGTTTGTGTCCGTGTTATGAGAAATGAGAGAGTTAGGAAATCAACTCCCAGTTGATGCCTCGGAAAATAAAAACTCAAATCAATATTTGACTTTGTCTCTGATATAGCGGGACTTTTACTCATCATGCTAGTTTTCAACTTCGACTATCTTCTCCTGGCTGAGCAGTCTGCTCTAACTTCCTGTCTATCCAAATCTTCTTGTGTGTGTGTGTGTGTGTGTGTGTGTGTGTGTGTAGATGGTGTGTGTGTGTAGATAGTGTGTGTGTGGGGACGGTGTGTGTTCGCTCAGAGGACAATGCCTTCTGTTTGTCTGTATTCAGACCGTGAAATCGCTTTATCCCTGCTAACGCTCTCTCTCTGCATCACCGGGCAAGTGTGTGTGCGTGTGTGTGTGTGTGTGTGTGTCACACTTATTATCAGTTACTGTAGGCCTCCATTGTGTACATTTCAGGGCTCTGGGGAGCATGAGAGCAAATCTTTGCCCTTTTCACTCCATTCAATCACTGATCAGCACTTTTTAGACCTCAGACATTCAACAGGTTGATCAATGTTGGATATTTGCTGAGTTGACATAAACACTTTTAAGAGGAGACTTTCGAACAACGACAGCACAACGGATTAGTCTGGGACTGTCGAGGACTGTTGGCTTCGTCTTCGATTCCTGCGTCCTCCTATTTTACATCACGCCTTGCCTCCACTTCATCCGACATGAAAAGTCGCCCTCTCCCAGGTGCTTCTGTGGGCAGCGGGCTGTCGTGACATTTTTCTCAATCTTCTGGAATAACTGCCGGTCCATGACTCACGAGTAGACGCTGCACTCAGCTGAAGGGAGTTCAGATAGGGAGGGAAGAGGACAAGGAGGAGTTCAAGAGGAAGATGAGACAGTTGAGGAATGTTCAGATTAAAACTCTTCTGTGGTGAAGAATGATTTCTGGCAAAGATGTGGAAAGACTATTAAAGCAAAGACTTTCATTGTTTATGTGTTCCTCACTGTTTACATGCTTCTTCCATGTGTTACATGCTGGTATCCCTTTTGTGTACCAACTGTTGCATTGTATTGTTAGAGAGGGAAGATAGAGGTAAAGACAAAAAGCTGTGAGCTCCTTTTCCTGGGCATGCTGGGAAACAGAAAAATACCTGCACCAGTTGAAAAACAAATGCATAAAAGAGAGGAGAGGATATGAAATGCGTCTTATAGATGTTGTCTACTGCAACATGCGATTGATTTCCTGCCCTACAAAACCGCGGGTCGATAACGATCCAGAATAATGATGGTAATGAAGAAAAAAACCAAACGGAACAGCAGCTCTCCACACAGTCGAACACAAACATGAAAAATCCCCTTATTATTCAGCATTTTAAATCCACATTCCTACAGGCCTTATGTAAGCAGTGTGCTCAAGTGTGTGGGTATTTCTCACGTGTGTGTGTGTGTGTGTGTGTGTGTTCAGACTGATGGAGCCTCTCTGTGTCCACGGCGTCTCAGATCTTTACTGCAGCTTTTCTTTTATCAGCTCGGCCTCATTTACTGGACCAACAGAGGGAGGAGCCTGTGAAGATTGCTGTTGATTACACACACACGCTAAAACAAACACACACACACACAGAGTGGTGGTTTTGAGCATGTGCGTCATCTGGTGTTGGTAATTGCTGCGAGCTTTGTTATATAGTGTTTTAATTTCTGCTATCACACTAAACGAGTGTTTCTTGAGGTTTACAGCTCAGAATTACCGGTTGAACTCTCCATAGCTGTACTCAGTCCCTGAAGTCCCACTTTTGTCTTTCACTGAAGAATATAAACTATTCATTAAATGTATTCACCTCTTCACCCGCTTCCTCCTTTTACGTCTCTCACAGCAGTTATCCCACTATTATCCATCGGCCCGCTTCTTCTTCTTCTTCGTGTCTTTTTCTTCAGCGTCTTGACCTCCTTGCATGCGTCTCACTCAAAGAGTCATGAAGTGAAAGAGTGATGGAACTTGCCTGGGAAATCTGTTCAGAGCTCCAAATAAAGAGAAGAAGAAAAAAAAAAAACCTGGTTTAGCGTGAGCGATCCGTTTATGCATCACATGATTCTCGCCATAACAATACTCTTATCCCCAACCCCTGATGTGCAATGACATCGTTGTATTTTCTGATCACAATGTGACGTGGCATAAAACTGAAAAAGTGCACATTAGCTATGAACTACAGTAACCTCTCTGAATTTAAAGAGATGACAAAAACACTTTTTTTTTTTTCCTCCTTGAAATTGGCACCAAGTAATGGAAACGTGGCTAATAGCTGGATTCATCAAAATGCAGTGAATGGTATTACCCAGGCATATAGAATTTACTGATTGAGAAAGTATTGATTGTTCACATCTTACTGTGATAACGATGAAGCTGTGATTCATTGCAGCATATTCTATGAAAGCTCTGCCACTCCTTCCACTGCGTTTTGAATTTCCTTAACCGAGTCCTTCCAGCTACGGAGCGCCTGGAGTGGAGTTCACTGGACTACACCAAGACACCATGGCTGTCACTCAAATCCACTTCCTTCCTGGTCAGGTAAGCTCCAAGTCCGTTCTTTATAGCACATAAGCACCATGTTAAAAGATGAATGGGGTGTTCATGTTGTCTTTGCTCTGTGAAAGGGTCGTCTGCTCTCACTGCTGGACGACAACTCCATTCACCTGTGGGAGCTGATGAGCCGGGGGCCCAGAGAGGTGGGAGGGGTTAAGAGAGAGGGCCAGCTCAGTCTGCAGGAAGTGGGAAGCTACAGCCTTCCAGGAAGACCCGGCATTGAGAGCTGCAGGTAAACTGGAGCCTGTCAAATATGTTCTTATCTCGTCCAACATGTGGCAGCTTCTCTCTCTCTCTCCTCTTTTTCATCAGCGCTACACGGGTGACCGTCCTCCTCTTGCTGAGGTCATGTGACCTGCTCTGCATCGGAACAGAAGGCGGGGGCGTGTACTTTCTGGAGTTGCCCAGCCTGTCATTAAAAGACAGCCAGACGCTGCTCCAGGATCAGGTCACACAGAGGTGAGACAGTCGTGTGAATAACTCTGCATACAACAAAGGGATGACCTCACATGTAATAAGCATCGCTCTCTGTGCACCATTTGAGATTTTTCAATAATAGATTTCAATAGTAGTCATCGTCGTGGGGCCCCCTGTCAAATCAAGCTCTGTCAACCCTCCCTTACAAATCCTGATGAAGCACATTAAAATCAGGTCTATGACACACTTTCACTCAATGCACCTGACCACTTGGCTTTACAAAGCTTGCTCGGATACCCATCGACACAGACGAGGCTGGCAGCACTTCTTCTGAGGTCACAGTCGTGCATCTGAAGGAAACTGTGCTCAAGTCTAAGTTTAAAAAAAAAAAAAAAAAAGACTCTTCAATGAAAGACTAGTGACCAGCTGAAGAGAGCAGCGTCATTTGGTTTGGCTCGGTACCTTACTGTTATCAACAGTGACGTCACTCAACTGCAGTACTGTTAGATTGCACACTTGCTCCACAGTGTGAAAAGAAGTGTACAGCTGCTCAGAAACCTTCACGTCCCTCTGGGAGAGCGTCTTGTATAACCTTATTCTTTTTACCTTCAACATGATGCTTACATTCTCTGAAGCTAAAATCATCAAGTCCTTGGTGTTAGGTTTTTTTTAACTTATTATTTCTATTAGTACTGTTATGTATTATAACTCTGATGCAACAGAACAGGGACTTTTAGCTTTAGCTAATTCACAACTGTCCTCTAATGCACAACAGACAGTACAAAACGATAACCCGAAATAAACAAAGATGTCAGGATGAATCGGCTGTACACCCTGCACTTATGACTTTTTGTAATGAGTCAAACAGGAAGTGCTTCTTGTTGATGATGGGCTAAACACTGGAAAACAGCTGAGCCGAGCTGTGCTAACAAAAACTAGTTATGTTTCCTTTTTTACACTAATATACTCAAAACTGCACGGAGAAGAATAATCTGTGGACAACTGAAGTATTTTTCTTGCACATATAAGAAAGTAGTTTGTGCATTCTTCATGGCTGCACGCGCTGCTCGCTGCATTCCTGCGTTGATGCTCTGTCAGAGAATCACAGAGCTGCTGTTGTGTCTCTTTTTTCATCCCTCTGCGTCTGTCTGTCTGCTCGGCCAAACCCCTCATTAACCGGGCTTGTTTGGGGAAGTGGGCAGAACTGAGGCCTAACGAGGACCCTGATAAGGACTCTGCGCCCGTGTGTGTGCGCGCTTGCGTGTGTGTAACGAAGGGGAGGTTTCAGACAGTGAGGCTTTGTACCGACTGCCAAAACACGGTGTTCCGGTAGGGGAAGTGTTTTAGCTGAATCTCCAGCGTTCACACACAGCCGCACTCAGACACACACACACACACACACACCCACACACACACCCACAGGCTCATCACCGTGCACTGTGCAGCAGGATGCTGGATTCCCTAAAAATACTTGTGAACGGAGAGACAGGACAATGGAAAGCTTTGTCGGGAATGTTTCTGCCTCTGTGCTTCCGGAGAGGATCTTCTTCAGTGAACGCTACCAACGCAGGCCTGTGTGTGTGTGTGTGTGTGTGTGTGTGTGTGTATAAACGTGTGTGTGTGTGTGTGTGTGTGTGTCTCACTGGCTTTGAGATGCTTCTGTCTCATTCCCAGCATATACCTCAGAGAACTTCATACCTCCTCTCTTGTTGTTTAGGGACTTACGTTGAAGTAGCTCGATAACACAAAAGTGAAGGTTTATAAAGCCGCTGTCCACTTCGCTTGCCACTCATGCCTCTATACACTGATCTTGGCTGCAGAAAAGATTTAGTAATAAACACATACAGACAACACAATACTCTCAAAGACCTGAAAGAATTCCTCTAACAGCTGATCTACAAATGACAACCTTTGATAAGTTGTATGGTGTGAAACCTACAAATGAAGTTCTAGTAAACGGTAGAAGAGGCTTTCAGACATTTGATGAAACAACCAAATTAAATCCAAAACAATGTGGAAAAAAAAACAAAAACATCCTTTTTAAACCAAAGCGGATGTTGCCTCTCGACTGAACCGTTTTTATTTGAATCAAACAAACGCATAAAGTAGCCAGCTGGACTTTGAGAAGTATGTAACTGTTGAAGGATTTCTTTCTCCATCCCTCTGCTGTTACCTCGTCTCCCCCCTCTCCTCGCTGAGGGAATCCTCTGACATCTCGAGGGTGTGTCCTGCTCCACATTCCTCCTCCGCCTCAGAGGAATGTCTCCTTCCTCAGCCTGAGCAGCTTGATGTTAATCTCACTGTTGTTGTTGTTGTTGATGTTGGAGGAGCAGCCTGTGGTAGGATGAGTTTTTACAGATGGTTTGAGCTCAGCGTTGAGTATTTCATCCATGACTTTGTACACACACACAGAGTTTTACTGAGGGCGGCACTTAAACATCAGAGAAACAGACAGTGGGATGTCACATGTGAGTGCAGTCACTTCAGTCAATCATTATTCAAAACGAGCGTTATCTGGAGGCACTTTACGAAAGAGCAGGTTAAAGACGACGCTCTTTGTTCAGAGGGACGGGATAATATGCAGGAAGGATTCCTCCTGTGTCTTCCTGTTTTTCACACTTAACTGAGGCTAAGGAGGAGGTCGGAGCAGGCCGTGGTTGGTTGGTGGTTGGGTGGCCGACACAGTCCGACGGTGATGCCTGTGCACCAGGGACGCAGGGTCACCTCGCCGAAGGCTGGAGGAGCTCGGTGTACTCAGAAGTCCGGTCTCTGGTCCGAGAAAGTTGTTTCATTCTGCTTCCATAAGGGACTGAAAACATTGAATCCATTGAATTTAGCAGATGTTGACTTAACTGGTTCCACTGTGTCGCTCGGGGTGAATCTCTTGTATCCTCTCTGGCACACTCAGTGTATGTGTCCAGGCTTAAAGGTCCACTCACTGCCTCGACACATTACCGACGGTATGTAAAAAAACATTATTAACTCCTGCTTCACTTCTTTGATGTAAGACGTTTATGTTGAAGGGTTGATATTGTATCATTCACTGTAGATCTACTCTGAACCTTTCCCTCTAAACTCTTCTATTCCTCGTCGATATGGCAGCCTCCCCTTTGAGTCGATCATCTCCCCCTCGAGCTGTGTGCTCGTGTAATTTCGAACACGCTGAGCTCCAAACAAGCTGCAGATGTAGGATGATAGCTAATGTTTTGTTTTCCCAGCCTGCCGGATGATTACAGATGCGGGAAATCCTTGGGGCCGGTGGAGTCGCTTCAGGAACATCCACAGCAGTCGGGGAAGATTTTGATTGGCTACAGCCGGGGCCTGGTGGTCCTTTGGGATTTGAGCACCCGTCATGCAGAGCAGCTCTTTCTGGGAAAGCAGGTAACAAGTAGATTCACCTTTTCTCTAATGGATCAGTTAGCTGCTGGTGCCATGAGATCTTCTCTGAATCTTCTGCTATATAACCTGGTCTGATGTGCGTGTGTGTGTGTGTGTGTGTGTGTGTGTGTGTGTGTGAGCAGCAGCTGGAGAGTCTGGTGTGGGAACGCTCCGGAAACGTATTTGTCAGCTCACATAACGATGGGGGCTACTCCGTGTGGACTGTTACTAATGGCAACACCTACAACAAGCAGCCAGTGTCTTCCACCATCCCATATGGTGAGAAAGGAATCCATTTAACACACACAAACACACACACGCACACACCTGTTTGTATTTCCCAGCGCTCGTCTGTTTGAGGCAAATTTAAACAGGACGGTGTGGTGATGTCTTCACACAGAGTATAACTGACGGCGTCCTCTAATGATAATAATTAGGTCAGCCATGACATCGGACCCTCCGCATCAGCACCACCTCCTCCTCCGAGAAGAAGAACCTTTGAAGTGTTTGAAACAATCAAAGCTGAACTCTTCGCACACACCTTCATCTTCTCTCACTCGCATTACTGTCACTCTCTCTCTCTCTTCACCGCCATCACTCAGCCCTCAATGTCCCGCCTACAGTTGGTACAAAAAGCAGCAGATATGTTGTTTACTTACTCCTGCTTCCCTTCATTAGCTTCCACTTCAGGGTAGGATCAGTTGTAATACAGACAGAGCTCTGCATGGCTCCCACTGAAATCCTCTCTTCTTATTCCAGCAGCAGCTTTCACCCATCTTCTGATCGGGGCCTTTAAACAGTTTCTCATAGATGTTTGAAATCCAGAGGTGATCGTGTGTTTCTAGTGGCAGCTCCAAGACTCTGTCAAATCCGTGGTTCCCTTTAAACAGCTGTCCATGCTTTTTACTTGTGTTTGAATGTTGCTGGTTTATGGTTTCTGTTTGCTCTGGAGCCGTTTCACTTTCTCATAACCTCTCTGTGATATTAAATCTGTCTGAAGATGTTAAAGGTTTTAGTCTGTTATTCAGTCTGCCTTTAATCATTGTGTGACGTACGTAGGTCCATTTCCCTGTAAGGCCATCAATAAGATCCTGTGGAGGACCACACAGACCGGGTGAGTAGCTACATCTGAATCTTACGATCAGACAAACCACTTTGGTCACCCTGCTAGTAAATCTTTGTTTGACTAAAAGTAACATAAATATTTGAGCTGTTTCTCATTTTCCTGTTTTTTTTTTTTGTTTGTTTTTTTTAAAATCCATTTTCTTTTGTCTGTTTTCTATTAAACATGTATGTCGTCTCCTGCTGCAATAATTCAGTCATTTTCTAGAAGAGTATACCCATTCAGTTTCTATGCTCCGTATATCTGGAAAAAACTCCCAGAAAACCGCAGGTCTGCTGAAACACTCAGCTCTTTTAAATCCAGGTTAAAGACTCGCCTGTTTACAGCTGCCTTTAACTAAACTATTTTAATAAAGACTTTAATCTTTCACTCTGCACTCTAATTTTTAATTCTTTTAACATTTTTCCTTAAATTAATGTTATTTAAATAGTTTTTACTTAAACATATTTTAAGTTTTCATAATTTCAGTGATTTTTAACCGTTTTTTTTCCTCATGATGCTTTTGATGTCTTGTGTAAAGCACTTTGACTTGCCTTCATACAAATCATGAAAGCGGAAGAAGCTAAATTGTGCTTGTGACTCATTTGCTTGTGAATCAAACCAAACAAACAGTCTGACTGCAGAGCTGATTAATTTTCCTATTTCCTTCCATGTTTTTGGATTGCTTGATTTGTATGTTCATCGATGGAAAAAAAGAAAGAAACACACACATCCCTAAGTGGGTGCTGCATCCAAAAACATTGTTATAAAAAAGCGCAAAATAATAGCCCTCCATCCATCGGCTAGAAACCTCAGCTTCATGGTTTGGTAATTAAAATCTACAACAACCATCTATTGGAACATTTAAAACTGTCAGTGCTGAATGAAACGGCATTATACCTGTGTTGATAAAGTTAACTGACTTGACTTATAAGCTGACTTGGATCCAACTCGTTTGCTGTGTTGCAGTTCACCAGTTTTGTTGTACAGCGGGGGGATGCCCAGAGCCAGCTACGGTGACCGCCACTGTCTCACCATTCAACAAGACAAAGAGCACGTCACTCTGGACTTCACGTCTCGAGTCATCGACTTCTTCACGGTGCTCAACGCAGAGGAAGAGAGCGGTGAGCAGGGTGAGGGTTAGGACATCCGAGAATAGTCATCTTAACGTTGACCTGTCACTCTCTTCTTTCTTTTTTTCTTGACAGAGTTTGACGAGCCTTCAGCGCTGGTCGTCTTACTGGAAGAGGAGCTGGTGGTGATTGACCTCCTGACCCCTGGGTGGCCCTCTCTGCCCACTCCCTACCTGGCTCCTCTGCACTCCTCAGCCATCACCTGCTCCTTCCACGTCTCCAGCGTCACTCCCAAGCTGTGGGAGAGGCTGATGAACGCTGGCAGAGCTCAGCAGGGTCGCCAGCACACACACAGGGTGAGCGGCACACATGCAAAGAAGAACTCCGGCTAGACTGCATGATTTTGTGTATTCACAAAGGCCGCACATGTATTTGGATATTTGTCCCAAGATTAGCATAAATATGCAACTTAGATTTAGTTTTATATTGATCCAAGGAAGGTTATTTGAGTTAGACTGACTCTTTTACAGGCTGGTAGCCAATCAGCTTTTAGCAAGCCACACAGCGTGAGCATCAGACTGCTGTATGTGTGTTCACTTTAAGTGCATGTGTCTGCAGTTTAAGGCTTAGCAAAGGCTTTGTAGCTTAGATCAGCTGTTTGATGTCTGGCAGATTAGACACACACACACACACACACACACACACACACACACACACACAGCTGGTACCCTCGTAAATCATCACTGGCAAAAACACGAACTGGCACTCTGCAGACCCCACTAAAGCACTGAGTTTTGTGGCTTTTTGTTTGCAGAGTTCATTCATGTAGGAATGCAGGAATGTGTGTCAGGCTTTATCAGAGTTTGAGCTGATGAAGAAAGTGCGAGGTTTAGGGAGGTGTTGCTCTCGCAGCTTTTTAATGAATCAACCATTTCTCCTACTTTTGCTTGTTCGTGCAGAGTTGGCCCATATGTGGAGGGAAAAACCTGGCACCTCCAGCAAAGCAACAAGAGCTGCTGTTGACAGGGTACGTGCACACACTGAACACACACACTCACCACATTCAAGACCAAAAGGGGACACGGCCCGTGCTCAGTTTCCTTTTCGCTCTCGGATACGACACAAATCTGCTGCTTTCTAGTAAATGTAAGTTACTAAAAAGCTGCAAGGACGTGTTTTCTCTTTTCTGATGCTACTGTCTAGAGATGGAGAGACCATTAATAACAGCTGTACACTCTAATGCAGTATAATTAAGGCCCCTCAAACTCGACTAGTCTGGACAGAAAAATGAATCTTAGCTTGTTGTTTTACAGACACGAGGACGGCACCGTGCGCTTCTGGGATGCATCAGGTGTCGCTCTCACGCCACTGTACAAACTCAGCACAGCCAATGTCTTTCACACCGACTGCGACCCGAGCGACGATCCTCAAGACCCCGGCGATGACCCCGACATGCAGCACGAGGAGGAGTGGCCGCCCTTCAGAAAGGTGAATATTGCAGATGATGATCAGGAACTAGGGGACTAGTGTATAGAGTGTGTGTGTGTGAAGCCTTTTTAAATTGACATCTGTGACCTAATTTTCTCATCTGTTTTTTTTTTCTTCATGTGTTTGGGTTTTTTCAGACAGACCCAACCCATTGTTAGTCTTAAAAAATGAGACTGAGAAGGAAGAGTGGTTTTGTTTTAATGGCCTGTTTCTCGCTACACTCTGAATCAGCCTGGTGAAGCTGTTTTATGACAAACAGGACCCAAATGTAATATTCAGCTTTGTCTGTACTAGGACTTTTTTTTCACTGTTTTTCTTAAGCTGTCAATGAAGGATCATCATGTCGTCATCAGTTAAAAAAAACAACGGCATAAAAAGATGACAACGGTGTATAAACTGATTCTGAGTGATACATTTAAGGTTCAGTTAAATATGCCCCCTGCCCCATTCTTTTGTTGCTCTCTCTCTCTCTCTCTCTCTCTCTCTCTCTCTCTCTCTCTCTCTCTCTCTCCTCTCTCTCTCTCTCTCTCTCTCTCTCTCTCTCTCTCTCTCTCTCTCTCTCTCTCTCTCTCTCTCTCTCTCTCTCTCTCTCTCTCTCTCTCTCTCTCTCTGTGTGTATCCTGTGGTAACAGAGCTGCATGTTCAGGAATTTGGCCCTCATATGGGATGAAGAGCCTTTCCCTTTTTTCCCCCCTCTTTAATGAAAACCAGACCCATCAGCCCACTCACTCCGTGCATCTGTGTGTGTGTGTTTGTGTTTCTTTGCGTGTGTGTTAGTGACCAACTTCTTCTCCCATGTGAGAGGATTCTATTGGAATTCCTCCAGTGTGTGAGAGGCAGATTAATGGGCATGTTTTGCTGAGTATGTATGAGGGGGGATTGTCTTGGCATTTAGCTTACAATAAGAAGAAAGAGGAGGAAGGCTTCAGAGAGGCCTTTTGACTTTAATCTGCATGATCTGAATTTGTTTGTTTGTTCAAATGACACATTTACAATGAGGGGAAAAAAAACCTGTTTTAAAAATAACAAGTCTCTGCATTTATTAGGATTGAAGTGAAAGAAAAACAATAAAACCCTTAACTGTGCAGTCTTTGTATTGATCCAGAAGATACCAGCTCAAGTGTGTGTGTTTTTGGGGGGTAGGTTGGCTGCTTTGACCCGTACAGTGATGACCCCAGGTTAGGAATCCAGAAGATCAGCCTGTGTAAATACAGCAACAAACTGGTGGTGGCTGGGACTGCTGGACAGGTAAAGATGTTTTGTCCTTTGCTTTTTTTTTGCTTTTTTTTTTTTTTTCAAAAGTCCAAAATGTGAAGTGTTTCTCAGCATAACGTTTGCACCAAATTATTATTATTTTTTAATTCTTGGTCAATTTAAGCTTTTTTTTGTGTGTGCATGAATGAATAAAGAAGGATGATCACACATGCACATTGACATGTTAGGAGAGAGTTCTACATACTAAAGCATTTCTTCTACAGACTTTTAAACTGCTTTTAAAGTTACAGACTCTAAAGTAAAACAAATATGTCCTTAATGTTCTCTCACTTCTACCATCTCTCCAGGTGATCGTTCTGGGTTTGAGTGATGAGCGCTCTGACCACTTGGTGGACGTGTCTGTGGTTGACCTGCTGCAGGATCGGGAGGGCTTCACCTGGAAGGGCCATGACAGGCTGGAACCGCGCTTAAAGCCCGCCCCCTTCCCTCCAGGCTTTCAGCCGCTGGTGCTGGTGCAGTGTATGCCGCCGGCCTCTGTCACAGCCATCGCACTGCACGCCGAGTGGAATCTGATCGCCTTCGGGACCAGTCATGGATTCGGCCTGTTTGACTACCACAGACGAAACGCTGTGCTGGCAAGGTAACACACACACACACACACAATGATCATATCAGGCACATGTAATTTGATGGCGTTAACACTGTGAACGTCCCTCTTCTTTTGGCCAATCACAGTTCAATAAAGCATTACTGGACAAGCTGGTTGAAAAAAAAGTTTCTCAGTACTGCGCTTTATTCCCTACCAGGTGTACCCTACACCCTAATGACTCCTTGGCAATGGAGGGCCCCTTGTCCAGAGTCAAGTCCTTGAAAAAGTCCTTACGGCAGAGCTTCAGACGCATCCGCAAGAGCAGGGTGTCGGGGAAGAAACGCACCATCACCACACCCACCAGCAAGGTAAACATTCTTTGCTTTTTTTTTTTTTTGTAATGAGAAAGCCTCGTAAAGAATATCATAAAACCTGAAATAATTTGCTAATTTTGTATGTTTTTATTTTGTGTTCAGGTCCAGGAAGCCAACGCGGCTCTGGCAGAGCAGGAGGATGTGGCTCCAATTCAGAGAAGGATTGAACCCCGGTCTGCAGATGACTCGCTGTCGGGAGTCGTCCGGTGTCTCTGCTTCGCTGACACATTTCTACGTGACGGTGTGTGTTAAGAAGTGAATGCTGAACCATTCAGCCTCCACTCAGCACTGTTTAGAACATAGAACCATACATTTTGACCTGTGCGGCTGTTTTTCCTCACCAGGTACAAACCATGGTCCGACACTATGGGGTGGCACTAACTCAGGCAGTGTATATGCCTACGCTCTGGAGGTGCCCGGCGTGGGGGCGGGGCGTGTCTGTGAGCGCGGCGGAGCGGGGGAGAGCAGTGTGTGCGTAGAGGCGGTGCTGGGGAAAGAGATCCAGCTGATGCACAGAGCCCCCGTGGTGTCGATCTCCGTGTTAGACGGTCGGGGGAAACCGTTACCTGATCCGTATGAAGCCTCTCAGGACCTCGCCATCGCTCCGGATATGACAAATGCTCACTCTGTCCTCATCGCCTCAGAGGAACAGCTGAAGGTAAAGATTATAAAAACAACAACATGCAAATGGTCTGTTTGTCTTCTTTTTGTTTACATTACATGTTTATAAGGGAGTACAGGTGTAAATTAGCTTATAGCTAACTCTGCTACTGCTAATAAGCTGCATACTGTCCCTGTCAAAATAAACACATTTGTTTTAAAGTTTACACTGTTTGCCTTTCCTAGCTGTATTCAGAGAAGTTTCATTAGAGAAGCTGTAATTTTAATGTGAACTGGATCCACAAGCCATGCATCTTGATCATTTGCCGTCATTACAGTGAATCGTATCAGAAATATTTTTTTTGTCTTAAACTGTGTGAGAAGAATTCCAAATGCCAAATATTTTCAGTAGAATCAAATGAAAAATGAAACGGTTTCTATTAAAACAAGACAACAGAGTAATAAAGACATCATGAAGCTTCAGACTGATGTCACATGAGTCTCTCTCTCTCTCTCTCTCTCTCTCTCTCTCTCTCTCTCTCTCTCTCTCTCTCTCTCAGGTGTTCTCCCTCCCCAAGGTGAGCGCTAAGACCAAGTTCAAGCTGACGGCACACGAAGGCTGTCGAGTGAGGAAGGTGGCACTGGTTGTCTTCAACTCAACTGCTCAGGAGGACTACAGCGAACACACGCTGGTCTGCCTGACCAACCTGGGCGACATGCACCTCTTTAACATACCAGGCCTTCGACCACAGGTAGGGTTGGAAGTGTTACCTTGTGTGAGTATGTGTGTTTGAATCAGTGAAGTAACCATGCAGCGGATTATTATGTAACTCTTATCGATGCATATACGTCCATAGGTACGCTATGACTGCATCCGGAAAGAAGACATCAGCGGCATTGCTTCCTGTGTTTTCACAAAGAATGGACAAGGTGAGGCAGACATTTTATTTTCATGACAGCACAGTAAAAAGTATTAACACCTCTTATCCAGGCACAGTAAATCACACAGAGGAAACAGCAGGTTGGATAAGGTCAAAAGGTCACAGTTCTGATACAGTGAAGGGGAAGAGTCACTTGTTTGAAAGAAAAGTTAGCCACTCTTTCCAGAAATAATGTCAACACCAAACTACAAACACTCCTGCCTGTGCTCACAGATTTCTTCTCCCTATCTCAGAATGAAAATCCTCCCTCAGCGAGTCTCATGTTCAGGTTGTAGCTCCCTTAATGTTCACCCTTGTGTGTTTTGTCCTCAGGGTTCTACCTGATCTCGCCTTCAGAGTACGAGAGATTCTCCCTTTCTGCAAAAGTCCTCACTGAGCCGCTCTGCTCCGTTCAGCTGGACCGACTGCTGGAGTCCACACCTGCCAGGTAACGTTAGGACCGCTCATTTGAAATCGTACCGTTTGTAAAGCTTTTTCCAACATGATGCGCTCGGCTTTCATGAAGACCAAAGAAATGACGATTTAAACTGTGTGCTCATTTGTCTTCTCAGTGATGGTACGACTGCTCCGCAGGCAAATGGAACACACAAGAACCAGATGGGTCAGGCTGAGGGTTAGTACACACACACACACACACACACACACACACACACACACACACACACACACACACACACACACACACACACACACACACACACACACACACACACACACGCATGTTTCTTTTGCTTCCCTCTCCCTCCTCCTCACTTCCTCCATTCTCCCCTCGTGTCCCTCTCTCTTATTTCTTCTGAACCTCTTAAACTCAGCGCGCGGCATGCAGGGGTCCCCTTCGGGTCTCCATGGTTACCTTTTAGCATGCCCCAATTGCTCCTACTGCACAGCACCGCTTTCTCTGGCAGAAAACGGTGGTTACTGAGGAGACTAGCGTAGCGTTTGTTTTGCTTTCGTGTGATTTAACCTGCAGACTTTAATAGCAGTTCACGTCGGCAGCAGACGTTTGAACGTTTAGTTCCACTGAACATGGTTCCACATGAATGAGTGTAAACGGGGTCTGCTTTGAAACCTGAATTTTGCTCACCAAACAAAGGCTTGTGACTGACCTCTATGATAGTAAATATTTAGAGTTAACAAGGACGTAGAAAGCATGGAATGTAATGGATATTATTTCTGGTTCTGTTGCTTGAAGTAAACGCGTTAAACAATAGCTACATTTACATGTCAACAATGATTATGGTTGAATGTGGTTTTAAAGGCCAAAACAAATGAAACAGCTCACATATCCAAGTGTCCTTGGGCAAGACGCTGAACCCCAAATTGCTCCTGCTGCTGAGTCAGCAGTGTGTGAATGTGTACTGATGGGATGAGTTTTTACTGATGGATACTTTACACTTCTGGAAAAAGTCCGCAAACACACACACACGACTTATTTAGGAGCAAAGAATCACTAGATCTGATGCACAAACCTCTGCAAGGCCAGTGTATGTAGAAACGCGTTTCAGCGACCGGCTCTGTGGCTTTGTCCCCCACAGGGCAAACAGAGGATCCTCAGAGCACCCTGTCCTCTCCCATCATGGACACCCCGCTGGACTCCCCCCTCAGCTGTGCTGACCTCACCCTCGACACCACCGGAGAAATCACCGTGGAGGACGTCAGGGAGTTTCTAACGTAGGCACTACACACTTGTGTGTTTTGAAGTCTGTAATGTTTTCATCGTGTTTTAAAGAGAAACATGGAGCTGTTTTAATGTGTGCAGCACTGTGGACGAGGCGGAGAACAACCTGAAGAACATGAAAGAGGAGGAGGGACGCTCGACGGGCATCCTCATTAACTGAACAGGTGAGAAACAAACAGGGGAGGTCCTTGGTAAGCTTTTCGCTCATATTTCTCACTGAAGCACCACAGATGCACCAGCTTGAGTTTAAACTAGACACAACACTGGGGAATGCAGAACACACACACGCACACACACACGCACACGCACACACACACTCACTCACTCACTCACTCACTCAGGCACCTGTTTCAAATGGAGCTGGTCCAGAGTGTGCAAACTTCAAAGGCTCCTTCTGCCGAAGCGCTGCATTCCAATAACATGCCCTTCACTCTCTTCTCCCTCAACTCTGAGACTCTGCAAAGCCTTCCCCATGATTAACACACTCTCACACACACACACACACACACACACACACACACACACACACACACACACACAGGTTGAAAGTCATGCATGAAATACCCCAGAAAGAAATCAAATGGTCTGAATTCTAAACAGCCTTAAATATACATCGCCAAAACAGCAGCTTCTAAGTTTTATTACACTCTTGAAAATCTACAGTTTCATATTAAGAGCTTTAATAATATTCAATCATGATGAGTCATAAACTATTTTCATTTTATTTAATCTTAATTACACCAGGAAAAGTCTCATTGAGATTAAGAATGTCTTTTATAAGATCGTCCTGGCAGCAGCACACTTTACTGTTTCTGACATTTAACACTTAAAAAAACAACTAACATAAATAAAGGAATCACAAAATACAAGAAACATTCATCAAACTGTGTCATCACATCAGGAAAGGATGTTCGTCGTCTCTCATTGCCTCTCTTTTACACGACTCTCTGCTGCCCTCTGCTGGTGTCATCTGAATTATTTCATTTGACTCATTGTAAAGTATTCTTTTGCTAATGTGAATTTCTTTTTCTGATTTATACTTTTGTATTAATTTAAGGGTTCATATGTTATTAAGCACTCCATTTGCTCACTGCCTCACATTAGCTGGAGCTAGCTTTGTGTTAAAAATACTTAACAGTGAACAATTGTAGCTTAATATCAAACAGTTATTAACATGAAATCTCTGCAATAATGAAAATAACATCAGACTCATTACTTTGTAAGTAAATGAATTGTATTGATTAATCAACATTTTAAATATAGTTTTAATTAAAGTGTTTTACAGTAGTTTATCATCATATGAACACAAGTGCATTGTGGGATTTTAACAACACAACATGGTGATGAATGTAATGTCATAAAACATTTAAAGACTTCATGACTACGGTTAACCTGCTTCTACCGTCTATCAGTTAGCATGTTACTGTAACATGCTAACTGATAGACATAAGGATAAGTTGGCTAGCTTGCCGCGTTTCAAAAAGAAGCTTTTTAGCTCATCTGGTTTTCTGTGTCAGTCTTATAGGGAGGGGCTCAGGTGGTCTGGATGGACCGGATTTCAGTGCTGGACCACAATCATCTCCCATCAGGCCACTGTTGGAGCCCCCCAGCCTGCACTCTGCACTCTCCTGTTCACCTGGCACAGACCGGGAGGAAAGCCTTAATACAGACACATCACACTCTTTTGTTGGGGTTGCTCCGTCTGTAAAAGTTGACTTTTTTTTTTTCCTCACCCATGGAGACATGTACTTGCACAGTTTGGTGCCTGGAAGGACTTGGAGATTACGGTCCAAATGTCATTACCTGAAACTGGAACTTTCGAAAATACCAATCGGTGCGATCAATTCTTCTGGTGGCCTGATGGTTATGCGGCTGCGGCTCAGCCCTCACGGAAAGGAAGACTTACAAGAGATGTTCATGATTTTTTATTTTTATACCCACAGTTTTGTGGCGTGCTTGCATCAGCCTGAGGGTTTCCACACAGTGGGAACTGGGATTTCTTCTGGTCCCACATACACGTGTATGTGCAGAGGCTCCACAGCCCTGTGAATGAGTGGGATTTGGTGACTGAGGAAAATCCAACAGAGACTGAAAGAACATTTTAGTGTACAAGAGAGAAAGACTAGTAAATAAAGTATTTTAAATATTTGACTATTGGAAGTTGTAGCATTCATAACAAATCTCCCTTCTTAGGTGCCATCGACTGTTTTCAAACCAGTGAGCCAATATGTTATTTCACACAAAGGTTTTAAGAAGCTCTTTGTCTACTTTGAATTTAGGATAAAAAACAAGCAAAGGAATAATGAAGGTGATTTCTACTGCAAAGATTGATGATTTATTCAATGTATTTTGTATGGATTGTTCAGAGAAAGTTGAAGTTTGAAGAGTTAACGGAATGTAGAGGGGACCAGCTGGAGAAGTGGGAAGCAAATGTGTACTTTGTGTTTAGCCACGGAGAAGAAGAAAAAACAAATCTTGGAGCCTTTTTTTTATAAAGAAACATACTTTATCGCTCAGTGCATAGCCTGGAAAGCTGTTATCTGTCTTCTGACTGTTCATATTAGGTGAAATAATTACGTTGCAAAATGTGAGAGGAGGGCAGGGGTGTCAGCGGTACGATACATTTGGAGTGACTTTTTTTTTTTTTTTTTTTTTTAAACTACCGGTAGTCTCAAATTCAGTAAAATCCCCCCTTTATGTGATCCTTGTTTGTTTACATCGAGAAGACTCTACTGGACCATTTGATTACGTATGAAGAGGAAAATTTGATAAATTGACAGTTAAGTGATGCCAGATTAAAAAATAAAAATAAAAAAAACTATCCAGTTTGGTAAAATCAGAAGTATTTACAAAACTGTTTGTAGCAGAAGGATATGAGAGTTAGCAATGTGGCAAAAGTCTTCAGTGAAAAGTTCCCTCTGTTATTCATTGTATGCAGATATGGTTCTGACGGACTCAGGGAAGTGTGGCAAGGGAAGCGACGTCAGTCTGATTTAAAGTGTAACGTACTGTGGTCTGTGATGCACCCAGGAGTTGTTCTTGTTTTTTGCATTCTGTGAACTGTTGGCTAGATGCAGAGCTTTTAATCATTTTAATAAAGTTTTACTGTATAATAACAAGAGAATATATATATATACAGCATCTAATTAGATTGGAAAAAAGACAGGTTCATAACAGCACAAAAAAGCAATGTAAGTGTTAGAGCTTTGTAGAACCTGTTGTAGCCTAAAAGCGCTCGGTATTCAATGTTTATGTTGATCTGATCACAAAATAAAAAGTAAAAAAGGGACCTCACTATTTACTAATGTAGCTCAACAGGTAGGAATCATGTTAACGCTGTTTTGACTTTTGTGTTACCTTTTTTGGTGCTCTGGTTAACACCTTTACTTAACCTTACAGTATGATGCTACAGCTGGCACAATGTTCCTTTGAAAGTCCACAATTAAAATGAATTTGTTTCTTTTTTTGTCACAGTTGTGTGTGTAGGATTTATATTTGGTCATCTAGCATTTTGGCTGATGAAGAATTGTGAATGTTAATAAAATTATTTACTCTATGGAACTGGTCTGCTCTGAGCTTTTCATTAGTGTTAAAACACAACATGGAGGGTCAGGGTTAGAATTTTTTTCTTTTTTTGCCTTCCCTGCAATACTTGCTGTATATTTTATGGAGCACCTTATATTGTGCACACAGTTTATTATAATGTGTGCACAAGACATTGTGCTAAATCTCTCTGACCTCCTCAACTGTCACACTCCTTCCCATATAGCCTCTGTTCTTCTGTCTCCAACACACACAGAATCAAGCAAACCCGTTTTCTTTTTCAAACTTGAGAGAAACTGGGTCAGTGTGCTAAAAACATGAAAGAAATATTTGTATAGAAGTTGTAAAATGGCTAAATTGTTATTTCAAACAAAGATGTCAGCATGGGTCATGATATTCCCTATCCGGACATCTCTAAAAATGAGCAGACAGTACATACATACATTTACATTTTCATTTTTCATTGATAACATCTTTTCAGAACCTGCCTAAACTCTTCTTTTTTTTAGGCATGTACATACATTTCCAGGTAATGCTTAAATTTTGACTTATTTGTTTTTAACCTGTTTAATGTTGGTATTTTCGTTTCTTACTGTAATTTATTTTCATCTGTTTACTTTGAACTATTACAGGCTTTATGAGTAGCCTACCTGAGCATATACCTAATGATCCATGAATACATTTGTAAGACAGTAAAACAGAGGACAAAATGTGAAAATAGTTCTGTCACAACTAAAGTACCGTTATTGGTTGGACAGACACAGAAAAAGGTTTTTGGCATTAAGGGGAGCTGTTGCTCAGGGTTTTATTATTATTGTATTAATCCAATAAAGTTTAAACTTTTGACGCATAATTCGGATGCATTACCAAGAAACTACCAGCAGATGTCGCCGTTTCTCCATGTGAACATGAGGTACATGATATACTACACTCGAGGTGTAGTATATAAGCCACTGTGTCAATAACATTTTACAGACTGATGAGGGAGCGTATTTCACTTTTGTGTAGCCCTTCTTGCCTTTGTGGTTGTGACCTTTTCATTCTGCTTCCGTCCCTGTGACGTGCGGTTTGACTCTGTAAGTCGAGTTACTGTAAACCACGTGACTTCTGCTCCATCTTCCGGGATCACAACAACAGCAGTAACCGCCCCTCTAATCATTGTGCAGCTGTCGCGTTAGTCCAGTGAAGTTTCCACCAGGGAAACCATCGTCAGTGTGTGTGGACTTAACCTGCCTATCTCCAGCACCCTTCTGCTTCCCCTCCCGAGGACAAGGTAAGAATCCAGGCACCTTTCAGCTGTAGTCAGAACCTCCTTCTGAAATGTGTAACTCCATATCTTTGTTCCATAATACAAATAATGACGCATGAAACAAAAACACATTCATGATTTCTTTAAGACTTAGACAACAAACTCGTATTCGGCGTGCTCCTGATAACCAGGGCATGACTTAAAAACCAGAAAATCACAACTTTTAAATCCAAATGAGTGCAGAGAGGCGAGAGGAATAAATAAACATAAGCCATGTCTGAAGCTATGAACATCTGCATTTGTTTTGTACACGCAGCTTTAAATACCACATTACACTGCTCATTTGTTATGCAAATCGTGGACAATTCTCAAATAAGAAAACATTGTTTAAAAGTTAGCAGAAGAATCAGAAAACAAGCCCTATGCAATAATGAAGTATCCTATATGAGCAGCTGTCAGAGCTCTCTGTTTAGTCAGTGTTTACATGAAGAACAGAACCATCTTGCTGCCACACCTGCAATGCAGCCTGGACGAGCTGATGCCATGAAGGCTACTTTGCACACCAGAACAAACGCATTATCATTGAGGAAGAAGAAAGGCTCCTCCCATCTTTGCTGTTCTTCCTTGTTCCCCACATGACTGAAATATGACTCAGCACTGCCCCATGATAAACTTGATCCAGAATCTGTTCTGACGCACACGCCTACCAGTCATAAAGAGCCATGGTGAGGAAGATAAACAACACAAACTGTTTACACAAAAGTGATTTTAGTGCTTTGAAAGGCATTGTTTCCAACGTTGGAACAAGACACTCATTATATAGGACAGGTATTTCCTGGTTGAGAATTGAACCCTGGAATCATTAACCATTATTTCTTTACTCAGACACCTGAATCCAGTTCAACATGTTTGTCTTCATGTCATTGTGCTGTTTGATGCACTGTTGGAAAAAAAACAACAGAATTATTATATTTGGATCTGTTTGTTTTTAACTTGTTTAGCGGATTAAATGCAGTAAATATCAGACGGATGCTCTGTGCCAAAAAACAGGTGTCACAGGTGCTCAGGCAGGGCAATTAATTGAATCTCTCGAAGCTGAGACCATCTGGAGAAGAAGAAGTAGGTCTGATGCATCCCTCCTCTGAAGTGTAGGATTGGGGACTGAACGTCAAAGTACACTCTGTTAGACTAAGAAGAAATGTTTCGCTTCTTTCTCAAAGATACTTTTTTTTAAAAGCCGAACATAACTTTGGGTTTCATGTTTTAAATTCTGCACGTCTATTGAAAATCAGCTGCAGATGGGCTCTCACTGTAACCTGAGGGAATGAAGCACCATGTTCAAATAGAGAACTTATTGAAGGAACGCGTTCATGTAAAGGCAGATTCGACTGCATGAGCACAGTGAGATTATTTTACACCCAACAAGCTGACAAAAAATGTCACCACTTCTCTCTTCATACACTTTGTGAGAGTGGCACTCAGGTATGTGTGCACACAGACACACCTGCTACACAAAACACAGGACAAAGAATGAGAAGAGATGGATGGTCCTGTCACTATCCACACAGAGTTTTCTGCTTGTAAAAACAGAAGAGTAAATAAAGACAGGATAGATGACTCCCAGAGGAGGACAATAGTGTACACTCACTGAAGTAAAATAAAGGCACTTCAGTCTTTTGATGCCCCTTAGTACACTCAGTAGTACGCTTGTAGTCCTGTAACACGAGGGAAATATTGTACCCTGCTCTACAGTCTGTAAGTAGATTTCCATTATCTACATACCTATGTATAATAGTATTGTATTTGATTGATCTGCCCTGCATTTTATGAACATATTAATGTCAACATTTGCTGCTGCTGAAAATGAGCAATTTAATCCATCAGTAGTCAATATGTATTGATTGAATGCATTTCCTTCCATGCAAGAAGCAGCTCTTTGATTTGTGTTGAGACCGGAGTTTTATTAAGATGTAGGTTTATTTCTTCTTGTTATTTTGGAGAAAGAGAGAGCCTGAAAACTGTAAAACAAATATTGATTACTGATCTTCACTAAGTTCAAAGTCTTCGTCTTGTCAACTTTCCACATGTGCTGGACATACAGAAGAATCAAAAAAAAAAAATTCTCTAAACCATGGTGTAAACTAACAGTGGAAAGATTTTATATTTTAAATATATACAAATAAAAATACAGATAAAGGATAAAAAATACAGATTTTTCAAGAAAAAAAAGTCCTGGAGGTAATACATTGGCAAATGTAATAAGTAAGTATAAGTGTTTTCTTCACTTGCACAGTTTCTCCTCCTGTTGCATTCAGCACACTTTGTGTTGCTGACTAAGAAATGTACCCTGGAAGTTTATCACATTGGAAAATCTATTAAAATCAATCCATGGAGGGTTTTTTGTTTTTTTTTAGATCATATTTTTTAGAATTTTTTTATATATATATATATATATATATATAAAAAAATTCTAAAAAATATATATAATATTAATATAATATATAATATAATATAATATAATAAAATATATATAAATATATATATATATATATATATATATATATATATAAAATATTTAGCAATGAATAGAAAGAAAAAGCAGGTTCAACCATGGAATTGAATGGGGGTTTGTACCTCTACCTGGTAGAGACGGCGGCCATCTTGTTTTTACTGATTTTGTGGGTTTTCATTTTGCGATACAAATACTTTTTAAAATTTGGGAATTGAGACACAGTATTTGGACTGTGTGGTTTTACTTCTATACTTGCCTAAAAGACTTTAGTACTTCCTTCACAACTGCCAGAAAACATAATAAAGGCACCTAAACGTGTTCTTCTTCTATTCTGCTCCACCCCCCCCCCCCTCTCTCTCACTCACACACACACTCTGTCTCTCTCTCTCTCTCTCTCTCTCTCTCTCTCTCTCTCACTCACTCTCTCTCTCTCTCTGCAGCATTTAGTTGACATCATGTCTAAGAAAGGAGGAAAAAGCGGGCCGGAGTTTGAGGGGCCAGTTGATGCTTCAATCATCCGCATCCCGCCTCATCATTATATCCATGTGCTGGACCAGAACACCAACATCGCCCGGGTGGAAATTGGACCGCTCACCTACATCCGCCAGGACAATGAGAGGTCAGCAACTAAACTCCAAACTTTCCCTCCAGGTCTCAAAAGAAATAATGAATCCTCTGATGGTAACTATAAGTGACAACAAAATATGTGTATAGTTTTTAGTAAATTGAAGTGAGATGCTGAAACACCACACTGACGCGTACCTCCAAATCTTCCCCTGAAGAACGGAGACAAATGAGAAACACACGTCACTGAAGGGGAAACACACGGCATCAGTGAGGAGTCACTGCAGGCAAAAACTGAGGATCTTAATCCTAACAAAATGTGAGGAACCTTCCTCTGCTAACGTACGCATGCTCACGACAACTTCTAAAACTAAACTTGTCAACAGTCATAATAAAGGTAGAATTACAAACATTAGCCCACAATAAGAATGCTGCGTTAAAACTGATTAGAAACTTCATTAACTAGAGTAGCTGCTGATCAAATCTTCTGACCATTTGTGTCTCAATGAGTTATCACTGTTGCTGAGCTCTCTCATATCGGCCACACTTCTGCCACACACACTCAGTAGTGCACGCACACACATCAGTCCCTGAGATTATGCTCTTCTATCCGGCAGATAAAGGAAAGACTCATTGATTCACATATCACTCTGTGTCTACGCAGCGATTTTATCTGCATACAAGCAGAGAAATGCTCGCCAGGGCAGCTTTTGGAAACGTCACTCGAAGCGACCATCCAAGTATTGATTTCACTATTGAACTGTCTGGATAGGGTTTATTCTCGTCACGGGCTCCGTGTCTTTCCTTCCAGTCAGAAAGGAAACGTTGAGTTCTAAGATCACAGAACAGCTTCCATATCTCATGAGCTGTGAACGTTGCTTCAGTTCATGTTTCTGAGCTGCTCCTCCTCAAAGTAATGATTCGGTTTGTCTTCATGGTTTTCTTTCTATTAACTCCTCAGAGTTCTCTTCGCCCCGGTCCGGATGATCATGGTGCCGCCGCGTCACTACTGCGTGGTCCTCAACCCCGTCGCCCGCGACGATGCCAAGCAAGTCCTCTTCGACGAATCAGGTCAGGCCAAGCTCCGCCATGCTGACCTGGAGATCCGTCTGACCCGGGACCCGTTCCCCCTGTACCCCGGAGAGGAGATCCAACAGGTGTGAAAGAAAGCTCATCTGTCCCACTGGCTTGTTTTTTTTTTTACTTAAATACTTTATTGTCCATCTGAAGAAGATGCAGATCTGTAATGTTGCTCAGGATACAAAAATCCAAAGTCTGAGTCCAAAGACAACTATAAGAATTCTGCAGTTTATTGGAAGCAATATTACAGGAATATGTGTATCTATTTTTAATTTACCTTTTTCCTTTACTTCTTTTTGTTTCACACAATGAGTTAACTCAGTCATTGTCACTATAAATTCCATTGTGCCCGTGTTCCCCCAGCTTTTTGTTTTCCTCAATTTAAAATAATAAATGAACCTTTTATTCATGGGAAAATAGGCTGTGGTTAAGTGATTTAATTCTTGACAAATTGGCCCAAATAATTCACTTTTCATCTTAGAATAATGTGTGAAACAAAATATGCCAAAGGCGGTTACCAACTCTAAAGATGTTTACAGTTTAGTGAAGGCTTTCTTCTGCGTGATTTGGAAACACGTTTAACGGTCTGTGTTTGTGCATCAGGACGTGACTCCGCTGCAGATCGTGTATCCCGACACGGCGCTGCGTCTGCAGGCTCTGCTCGACTTCGAGGAGGAGGGAGGAGAGAAGAGAGTCGCTGGAGACCAGTGGCTGTTTGAAGGACCTGGTGTGTTTTCACTTTACACTGAAGTAAACTCTGCGCTCACATATACAGTATACATTACAATCATATTGGATCACAGTAATACTCAGTTGTTGCTGGTTTTACAGACTGTCCTGCTGTTGAGATATTAAATGATTCGTCTGTCTTTGTCCCACACAAAACAGCTGCTGAGTGCACTCATACTGTTAGTCAGCCCAACGTTACTAAAGATCTGTGACAGTAAGGAGTTGGCACCATGATCTTTAGCTCTGTAGCAACGTTTAAAACACTCTAATAAAGGCAAAAGGCAGAAAACATTTATTTATTTATTTTAAAAACAACTAAAACTGGGGGAGCTCCCCTGGTAGAGTGTAGGCCAATGTTTTTGTGCCATAGACCTTTTATTTATGTAACCTCAGAAGCATGAAGCGAGAGTGTACCTTTCTTAATTTAAACGTGTGATCATGTTCAGATTTGTAAAGTGTGTTCTTGGTGCAGGGACGTACATCCCCAAGAAGGAGGTGGCTGTTCTGGAGACAATCAAGGCCACAGTGATCCGAGAGAATCAGGCCATCAGACTGAGAGCCCGCAAGGAGGGAGTGGACAGAGGAGGAGTCCGCAGGGTCACAGGTAACACTCTCACAGACGCGCAAAACCAACCATTAAGTTTCTTACTAAGAAGAAAACATGTTCAGGACTGGCTCAGATGTTTAGGTAAGTTGGTGTGAGAGTTTCAAACTGAAGTGTGTTTGTGGTTTCAGGTGAGGAGTGGCTGGTCAGCAAGGTGGGAGCTTACCTACCAGGAGCTCACGAGGAAGTCATCGACATTGTGAACGCTTTTATCCTGACTGATAAGGTGACTCTTTCCCTTTATTTATATCCTTTTCTTCTCGGGCTGTAACTGGGATAGCTTTTGCTCCTAAATGGTTCCCAGTAAGGGATGGAAAATTCAAACTGCAATCACTTGATGATTTAAATGTGTAGATCTGATAAGCATGGAGAGGCATACGCTACGGTACTAGTCACATGTTTAAAGAGAATAAATAGTTAGTTCTTTAACCAATTGAACCAATTTTTAGAAACTATAAAATGTATTTTAAGAATCATGACATGTAATTGAAATCCAATAAAAAGTGTTTTGTGTCCAAACTGGTAAAAAGCTCATTAAAACTGGAGTACAGTCGAGCTTTTATTCACAAAAAGAACAAAAGTTTCACGAGTCGCCTCTTTGTGTTACTTTCAGAAAGCGCTCCATGTTCGCGCTCTGCGTCCTTTCAAAGATGCCGGTGGCCGGGAGCGTCGTACGGGGGAGGAGTGGCTCGTCACCATGGCTGACAGGGAAGCTCACATCCCCTCTGTGTCGGAGGAAGTGGTGGGGGTGGTGGATGTGACCACCCTGAGCAGCAGGCAGTACTGTGTGATTCTGGACCCGGTCGGACATGACGGGAAACCTCAGCTCGGACAGAAGAGGGTTGTTAAGGTGAGGAAAAGTGCCTGCCTTCATTTATCTCAAGAATATTTTTATTGAGTTTTTTACACATTTCCACAATGGGAGTACAAATATTCAGAGGTAGATAGCGGGTGTGTGTCAACTGTAAATCAGCAGAAATATACAGGTACACTTTTATCATTTGTACTGTACATGTAGGTACAAACGTACAGAGAGGATCCACATAGTTCACATCACACATCTACAGTTACTGGTCACTTTCTGTACCCCCACGCATCCTCAATCTGTAGAAATATGGCGTAAACAATTTTGAAAAAGAGCAAAGAAAGACACAAAACATAACATAGCATAACCAAACAAACGAACAAACCGCACACTGTCTGTTGCCTGGAGAAAGTCGGAAAGTTACAGAGCTAGAAGCCAGGTTATTTGAATGTTAAAAGATAAACAAGTCTGCTTTTATTTTTATACTATTTTACGTGTAAGGTAACCAAGATCTGGGACATTTAAGTTTACTCATGATTCTTAAAGTATTCCAGAAAAGGCCCCCACAGCTTTTCAAACTTAATAGTTGAGTTGCAGACTGAATAGCGAATCTTTTCGAGCTTTAGACAGGCCATAAGGTCTCTAAGCCACTGGGCGTGGGTGGGCGGAGCAGCATCCCTCCACCTTAGTAAAATGGCCCGCCTGGCCAGAAGTGACGCAAATGAGATTGTGCGGCGCTTACTGGGAGTGAAATGGTTGTCGTCGTCTCCTGTGGTGCCAAAAATAGCCAGCAGAGGATTAGGTTCTAAATTCAGATGAAGGCCTACCTTCATTTATTAAAAAATATATGTATTATAGTATTTTGATTTCATATGTACAGTCTATACACGTGTATATTTATAAGTTTTAAATTAGTTCACTAACATTTTGATTTTCAAGGTGCATTGTCTTTATAAAATGGATGAGATTTTGTACTTTTTTTTAAAAGAGAAAACAGAAGACAAAGAAAAATCTTCACGTTTTTCCTCCAAAGCATTACCTTCTGCATAAAGTTTAAACCATTTAAAGTCATGTTTTAATAATCGGGTGAGTTTAATTTAAAACATAGACTATGAAATCTTTAACTGTTTTATATGAAACAAATAGGTAACAATTTTTGGTTTCTTTTACTATGATCATGTTTTAAAGTGAATCAGTTCTCCTGCTACCTTCACGACTATAATCACATACATTGCTAATATTCTATACTGTGGTCTGCTCTGCAATAACATTTTAGGAATATACAACCAAACCTCTTAACGTTTTTTAACCTCTGGACTTCTTCCTTCTCTCTGTCAGGGTGAGCGTTCATTTTTCCTGCAGCCGGGTGAGTGCCTTGAACAGGGCATCCAGGACGTGTACGTGCTGTCAGAGGAAGAGGGCCTTGTGCTCCGAGCTGTGGAGGCATTCAATGACACCCTGGAGGTAAGAGACACTGATTGTTCATGCTTCACTGTGATTGGCTCAAACACGTCTTCGCTCAGCTCTTCGCTCTGTGTAACGAAATGACAGCTTGAGAAACTGAACAGTCCATGAACTGACTGCTTTATTTTTTTGACTTTCAAACTCAGCTCTGAAACACAAGTTGAAAATACGAAAGTAATCCAAGGCGTTTGGCGCGTTAAAATGATTAGCCAACTATTTTAAATGTTAGCCTACTATTTGAACATTGTGTGAAGCAGAATGCTAAGATGTGTGTTTGCTTAAAGCACTCTTGTTACCTGCCACACGATCTAATCCATCAGATGTTTTATATATGTATGTTGAACTCCTCTCTGTGAGGGAGTTATCGGAGCTCAGATGAATGAAGGGAGGAGCTGATACAACTTTGTACCTTCTGTGTACACTGACTGCTTGTAAAGCTGGTCTTTTGCAACCGGTTGACCAAAGATTATACAGGCAAGCTCCATGTTCATGCAGAGGTGTGTAAGGAAGTCAAATAAAACCGGTATGTTACAAGACAGACAACGTTTTTATAACTTCGGCCTTAAAGCACTAAATGAGGCGATAAGTCAGAGGTGTGTCTCCGCCGTCCCAGGTTTAAAGACCAAAGTCTTTGACAGCTTGAACACACCCTGCACAGATGATTGGTGTGTTCGGGTGTGTTCAGAGGTATGCTGAAACACCTGGAGCATGCTAGCTTATACACTTTGTTTGTGAACGAGCTTCCTCTTCCAAATACTAAAGTTCCTAATTCAGGACTATAAAGTTGATCAGTTAAAAATGGGGATCAGAGCTGTGTAACGTCTGCTTCGGTGGTTGAGCTGCAAAAAGCTTCCACTTTGAGCTTTTGAACATGAACAGGTACAGCTGCTGTGCCCTTTAAACACGCTGGCCTCTTTTTAAAGTACGTCAAACACGGTCACAAAAAGAGGTTACTACTGATCATAGATTAGATAAAACGTGGACATAGTCTCAGTGACGTTGACCCTGTTGGTTTCTGAGGAGAAATGTTGAAGCTCAACGACGGGGTTTGCCGTTTTGGAGAAATTATCTTCATCCAACTTTTGATCAATCTAACAGGCAAAGAGGCGCAACTCAGGCGAGCCTTAAGCCTCGTGGCAGACAGCGAGAGTCAGTCAAGCTCAAATGTATGCAAAACTCAAAACACATTTTTAACGAATTAAGTCATTAGCTATTGAGACCAGGTTAGTTGTTGTTTTTGTACTGTAAAAGCATTTATTTCTGCTGTAAATAATGGGTGTTTTAATATAGGATCCACAAAGGATTCCCCTGATTTGGGCTGCACTGTTTCCAATGTGTTGGAGGTTTCCTCTTGCCATGTGTTTTTCAGGCTTTGATGTTTGGGGAAAGAGGTGATTCTGCCCTTCACTGCACCATCTTCCCTTCCTAACCTGGCTAACCCATTATACCCCTACTCTGTTCTCTTCTTCTCTCCCTCCTTTACTTTTAATCGAACCCATCCCCTCCTGAATCCTTCATTAACTACATCCACCCTTTAAGTTTTCCTCTTATGTTTTGGTTTGCATCTCAGTGCCCCTCTCCTCCCCCCTCCCCTCCTCCTCCTCCTCCTTCTCCTCCTCCTCCTCACACTCCTTCTCCTCCACCTTCCTCCCTTCCTCCACCGCTCCAATGCATCGCCACGTTAACCCTTCTCTCCCTCCTCCACCTGTCTCTCCCCCGTTCTCTCTGCCAGCGCGACGAGGAGGAGGAAGAGGACGAGGACGAGGAGGCGGAGGAGGAGCGTCGGCAGGAGAGGGCGAAGCGCTCGCGGAGGAGCGGTGTCGTCCGTCGCCCCGGAGACCGCTGGATGCTGCGGGGTCCCATTGAGTATGTCCCACCTACTGCTGTGGAGGTGGTGCTGAGAAGACAAGCCATCCCACTGGACGAGAACGAGGGGATATACGTCCGGGACATCAAAACTGGAAAGGTAAGAGTCCAAGGGTTACCTGCTCTATGTGTAAGCTAACGGTCTCATTTGCTCTTCTAGAAAAATGCTCGCCTCGTCTCTATTTCTTCAAAGCTTCGAACTCTTGTGTTTTCCAATATTAAAACTCAAAGAAATACTGTTTATTATCAAGTGTTACAAATGTGGTAGTTCTCTCTGTTACAGTATCTTTCTTCCTCTTAGGTGCGAGCAGTGATCGGTCACACCTACATGCTGACCCAGGATGAGGAGCTGTGGCACAAGGAGCTTCCACCTAACGTGGAGGTCCTTCTGTCCTCTCATCGGGACCCGCTGGCTGACCGCTCAGACCGGAGCATCACCGGAGCGAGCGCAGCGAGGGACAAGACCAGAGTGGTCTCCTATAGGGTTCCCCACAACGCCGCAGTCCAGGTGTATGACTACAGAGAAAAGAAGGCCAGGTTGGAGTCAGATTGCGTGTCACGATGGAGGCGTGCGAGGGTCGAATGGACAGGCTGATTGTGGCGTTTTGGTTGTGATCTTTTAGAGTGGTGTTCGGACCAGAGATGGTGATGTTGGGACCTGATGAGCAGTTCACCGTGCTGTCTCTGTCGGGAGACAAACCAAAGAGAGCCAACGTCAACAAGGCGATCTGCCTCCTGCTCGGGCCCGACTTCTTCACCGACATCATCACCATTGAGACGGCCGACCACGCCCGCCTGCAGCTGCAGCTCTCCTACAACTGGTAGCCCATCAGAGAAAGACTTTATAAGGCTCTGCTCAGCACTTATACTCCAAAAGTCCAACTGCAAATAAAGTGAAATTACATCAGAGATTTATTACAATACATTATAGTTCAGGGACAACAAATCAGAAATAATAACCAGGTGAGAGAAAAACCTTAAAAATCTCTGCAACAGACGCCTGTTCAGTCTGTGTGTCAATGAGAGCAGAAATATGTGCTGCACTTCATGTCAGCTTAAATTATTTATGTAATAAAACATTTACGATATAATTCACTCAGTTTGCCTATAAGGTGCAACACGCTTAAACTCGTCCAACCGTTAATCTTCATTTCTTTTATGTTAAATACAGCTCAGAGAATGTTTTATATTATACGATACATTTATTATATTCTCACCTGTCCTCAAACTCGATGTAGAGGAAAAAGCCCTGCAGTTCAACATTGCCGAATGTGATCCTTCGCCCACTCCTCCTGTTTTTTTTTCTTTTCTTTTTTTCTTCTCAGGCACTTTGAGATCAAGTCTCCTGCGAACGCCGCTGATGCAGCCGCTCTGTTCTCAGTTCCCGACTTTGTTGGAGATGCCTGCAAAGCTATCGCCTCGCGTGTCAGGGGAGCTGTCGCCTCTGTGCAGTTTGATGATTTCCACAAGGTTAATATTTGAATTCCCTCTTGTCTTTTTAGTTTAATATTGTCAAATACAGAAGTAATTTGTTTTGTCCTAAAGGTATCTGAAACATGTTTTTAAGCAGCGTTCTGTTTCAAATTCGCCTGGAATGGTGAAAAAAACAACCTGGAAAGTCTTCAACACCAACCTGAGTTTTTGTTTTTTTTCGTTTGGTTGTAGAACTCAAACCGGATCATCTGCTCTTCAGTATTTGGCTTTGATGAAAAGCTGGCTCTTCGGTCCAACCTTCGTTTTAGCCAGAACAGGCTGACGATCAGCAGTGTGGACATTCAGTCTGTCGAGCCCGTCGACCAGAGGACCCGGGACGCCCTGCAGAAGAGCGTCCAGCTGGCCATCGAGATCACCACCAACTCCCAGGAGGCCGCTGCGAGGTGAGATAAACGCACGCACTAGTCTCTGTGAATTCTGTCAGCAGCTTGTAATCGACAAAAATAAAATTCAACCACTACATGCAAACATAAATGACATATCTGCCTTTTCTCTCAATGGCCACTCATTTCTGCCTTTTAAAAGTCATTTCTGCCTTGATTAAAATCGGTTGACGTAGTTTTCTATGTTCAGGCATGAGGCGGAGCGTCTTGAGCAGGAGGCTCGGGGGAAGCTGGAGAGGCAGAGGATCACTGACCAGGCTGAGGCTGAGAAAGCCAGGAAGGAGCTGCTGGAGCTGGAGGCACTCAGGTAAACACAGGAGTAATGGGTGAACTTGTGACCTCACATTTTAGACGGGAAACACTGCAGAGTCTGGCAAGAAAAATAAAAAAGGTTTGAACCTTTTTGCTGAAGTGTTTTCATTAGCAGTTTTTTTAACTAAATTCAGTCACTTTTGAGGCACAGTCTTTGTTTTTTTCAGGATAAATGGAAATAATTTCTGTTTGTAATCAAATAACCCACGTGTGTGTGTTTCAGTGCTGCGGTTGAGAGTACTGGAGCTGCGAAGGCAGAGGCTCAGTCTCGGGCCGAGGCAGCTCGTATTCAAGGAGAGGCAGCTGTCAACGAGGCCCAACTGAAGGCTGAAGCTCAGAGGATTGAAGCGGTATGACCTGACTCCTCATTTAACCTGGCCAATAAAACTCCTTTCCTGATACTTTACACACAGAACCACAGTCACTCTTTTTTAGTACTGAGCTACAGTTTTAAGACCTAAGGAACCATGATTCCCATACTTGGTTAAAACTATTACAATTAAGAGTACTAATCATAGAATAGCACACAACTGCTGGACCTTTTATCACATGCCTGGTGTTCTCTTAAGTGTAAAAAGCATTTAAGATATCAAGAGATGCGTGAAGGTAGTGTCGTACTTTTAACAAACCGTTTGTGTATTTGTGTGTGTTTAGGAGGCAGAGCTCCAGCGGCTGGCAAAGGCTCGTGAGCAGGAGCTGAACTACAAAAAAGAGATGGACAATCTGGAAGTGGAGAAGCAGAAGCGTTTGATTCATATCGAGAGCGAGCGCTTCAGTCAGCTGGTGCAGAATCTGGGCAGTGACACGTTGAAGGAGATGGCCCGAGCTGGGCCCGAGCTGCAGGTAAGACTAACTACTTTTTATTTCTGCCAACCAGTTATTACCGATGCACACACTACAGCTGCTAACTATTTACTACTAGTACTACTATTAGCATTGATCTAAATAATACTATTACTACTCATGACTGTTAGCTACCTCTAACCACAACTAGTTACTACAACAATTGGTAACACAGATATTACGAAAGATTACTTCTTCTAACTTCTGTTAGCTAGCAACAAGCTTGAACTTGTAACACCAGCTACTGCTATTAAAAACAATTACTAGTACTACTACTTGTGCTAACGTTCCTGTTAATAACACTTTCTTCTTAGACTACTAACAGTTATGACCGCTACATACTGGTTATTTTATAGCTGCTGCTACCTGCAGATACTGTAGATGATTTGGATGCTATTAAGTAGTTCAGCTAAACATGAGATAAGAAAAGACTAAACTAAGTATCTAAGTGTACTGTAAGTTGATGAGGTTAAAGTTGAGCATCTTTGAACATGCATTTAAATGAATCGATAACACGCATAACCTATCACTATATACAAGCTAAGAACAGCCAGCTTGTCATGATAAGATCTCAGGGGCATTACTTTTAATCTAAATCTGGTAAATATTTTAAAGAGAAAAATCCTTATTGGTTGTTTTATTATGAACTTTCCGTCTTGAAAATAGCCACCTGTTTTCTTTCTCTTCCAGGTGAAAATGCTGCAGGCTCTGGGGCTGAAGTCCACCCTCATCACTGATGGATCATGTCCCATCAACCTGTTCACTACTGCCAACGGCCTACTGGGGGCACTGCAGGGTCAGGGTCAGGGTCAGGGGCAGTAAAGGAGAGAGAAGAGAAGAAGATAGGGAACAAGAGAGAAAATATGTCCAAAAGTAAACCTCAATAAATGCTCTTTTTCTTAGACTTAGTCAAAGACAGGTGTTTCTGACATATGATGATGAACCAAGACAATGTGCCTTTTTTATGTAATTAAAGATGAAACTCACGACTTTGCAGCAGTTTAAAAACTCGACTGTGGTGAAGGATCACAGTTTGTAGCGAACCATCTTTAAAATACATCCGTGCAAAGATTTGCACTAATTAAAAAAACTGTCCAAATAATGTAGTTCTCAGGCCGGAACAGAAAAAAACAGCCAGGGCCTCAAATGTACACCACAATGTAACAGGAGATGATTGTAGTTGGTAAATTGGTCTATGAAAAGTGGTTCAAAGTCCTGTACCTTTCTACTATTACAAATCTATCTCTAAAGACATTTATAATAACGTCCAGTTATAAAATAAAATACACTTTACAAATGTTCCAAAACTGACAATGTAATCTGTTCTTCTTAAACTTTGTAGAGCGCTCAGATGAAAACATTAGCTTCTTTTAACAATAGTTTTAACCACAACTAACTACATTACCCAAGGTGCACCCTCTCAGATTCTGGTAAAGCGCTTCTGTTAAAACAGTTACTTCACTACCACTGTAAAGACATTGGTTTCTATGGCAACAGCACTCATGGGTTTTGTATTAAGCAACTCGTTAAGAAACCTAATTTCTTAGAAACAAAGCTCATATAATTCAAACTGACATGTTTCATTTATTCAGTAAGTGAGCATGAATGAAACTTTTAAATAAAGCAGGGATCCTTCACACGTTATCAACCTGTTAACACTGTAATGAATAAAGTGTACAAGTGTTTGTTTCAGATTCGCACTGACAAAATTCAGTCCTTTTCCTGTTTGTTTCTCGATATATTAAGTTGTTCATGTTATTTGTATCGCCCTCCTCTGTGTGACTTTTTGCACTTTAAGCTCCTCTGAAGAAATGAGAATTGGAGGTTTACTTTTGGACAAACAAACAGCATGAAACAGAATAAACCCTGTACAGCAAAAGAAGAATGTGCCTAAAGCAGTTGAGTCCTATAACCTGATAGCCAAAGATGTTAGTTTTTGCTTTGCACTATACAGAAGTTTCCAGACTGTGCTGATGTCTGATGTTTACATACGTGTGTGCTTTGGTGATAAAATAAAACTGCTACAGTTTAAATGCCTTTCTCTGTGCCCGAAGTGCTTCATAAAGTACTATGTTAAGCCATTAAAGTGCTACTGCTGATGCAGCCTAAATCTGTCTCTTCTGTAGTTTATGTTGTATGACACTGTGTGCTCGGCTTACACAAATGGGGGTCTAATTGACTGCTTTCAAAAAGTTTTAAAAGGGCTCTAGTAGGGGCCTAAAAATGGTCTTTAACCTGCTCTCTTGTTGAGCATCTTGAGGTAACTTTTGGTAGAAATTGGCACTTTACAAATGATTTACTGGTGGATTTGCTGAAGGGAGACTGTTATTTTAGTATACTTGTAATTTTGCGCCATGAGTAGATTAAAAATCGTGTTGCAACCACAACTGCACCCCCTCTCCTGTTTGTGCAACTGACCCCTGGTTGTTGGTGAATCCTTATTGGTGAGCAGCTACAGTGAAGAAATGAACCAATCTAAGGACAGAACCTGTCACCATCCAACCTTAAGAAGCTTGGTCAGACAAAAGTTTTGGCCTGGCTTTGTTTGATTTTAACTCGCTGCTGTGAGTCTAATTGAGTGTCTCTGTTTAATGTTGTGAATTGAACTAGTCCTGTCACAAGTGTTATGATGAAATCATTTAATAATTGCAAGAGTGTTGCAATTTCTCGTGTACTAACAGTCGCTTAATTCAGCTCACGTGTGCTATGCAAGCAATGTGATGCAAGTACTGTAGCTCTTGGCCACTTTGTCTTTTTCAAATGAGATATCAGATATCAGAAGCAAAAACCAAACTTAATTGTCCAAAATATAAGATTGTTGGATGTTCAATTTTATCACTCTATGAAAGATTAAACTACATTTTTTTGTTCAAACTCAGTAAACCAAATCAGCCACTAGATGGGAGTCTAGTCAAAGTAAGGCAACACAGGCCACAGGGGCCCCATTATGTCTGCACTCTGCAGGGGCGGAGGCTGCAGTTTCAGGACTGCATTTCAGGTACTTCTAGGACCACTGTGTTTGAGTGACTCTCACCTATTGGACGACTGTAAAACAGCAACTCAGGCAGTGTGCAATCAGAATCAGAGGCGCGGTGGGCAAATCTGCAGAGGGTCATGAGAGTTTCTATTTTTGAGTTTATGTCAGTTGTATGGATGGATTTCAGGTCGCCCAAGCTTGTCAGGCTTAGCGAAGCACAGAGCAGAACTCTACCTGCGAGACTGGGCTAAATATTTTCAATATTGACTGATCATGTGTTGACATCTGACTGACTCATACAGGCTCATTATGAACAAAAACAAAAGTGTATGCAGGAACCTGCAGTTAAACAGAGCAAACACAACCTTCAGAACTGTGTCTGAAGGAGACAACAGGCTGGTGAACAGGTGAATCTAATGAGGGTTTAGCAGGCCATAAAACTGGAGGGAAACACACAAGACACGAATTCCAAAATAAAACAGGAAACAGTCTGGACTAACATATTTAAAAAATCACAGACAGGGATTTGGTCAAGGAACATGAGGGTAGTATAACTAAATAAACAGAGATGTAATCAAATAAACTACTAAACCAAACTGAAAGTATGAGGGATGTAGAGATTAAACGTGAAACCATGGTAAATAGATTCAAAGGAGTCAACAGGACCCATTGGTGAGCGTCAGCAGCTGTAGAGCAAGATTTTGAAATAGAGAATGCACCACTGTCTTTTAAATCGGAGGTGTGGAAGCATTTTGGCGTCCACCTCAAGAAGGAAAATGGAAGAGGTAAGAAGATAACGGGCAAGACGATAACTGTGTGCAAATATTGCAAGAAGTAGGTGAACTACACAAAAAAACCCACAACCAACATGATGCAATAAGAAGCTCCAATCACCTCCCCTTGTGAGAAAAAAACATTAAAAATCCAAACCACATTATTTAAAGGAATATTTGTCTACACTCCCATTCTGTAAACACAAAATTGTGATTGAATCATATAGTGAACCCAGTATTTTATTGACTTTAGTAAATTATTATAAGAAGAACTCATGAAAATCACTAAAACTACAACAACTCATAACAGCATGGTAAAAGAAAAACATTTTCACAGCAACATGGAGAGCAAACACAAAGTTAAATTATCTTCTGGAATAGAGTTGATTGAAGCTATATGGCTATGTTTAGGGGTTGATTAGGTTATAGAAGCTATGACAAGCTTTGACAGATATATTTGATAACTTACAGAGTTAATCATAACTTTCCTCATATAAATAATTGGAGCACCAGTAAATATACATTACTGACAATGATATCAGACTAAAGGTAACCAACATTTTTCTACTCAATGTTGTGGTTGAGGTTATTAGGCGTGGACTGGTGCCACAAGGGACATCAGCACTGGAGCAGGCAGATCAGACAGAAGAGGTGGCTCCCCTTAATTCAATTCATCGATCAGATAATTCAGTCAGGGGAGGATAATGAATCCCTCAAGGTTGAGTGTAATTCTCTCCAACTGTCTCCTCTCGTTTATGTTTCACTTTGTCTTCTGCAATCCCACCATCAGTCTATGTGTCTCTGCTTGGGTTCTGACCTACATTGTTAAAAAGAGATACACATTAACTACTCAATAAAATTGAGGCAGCAGATTGCACAAATTACTATTAATTACATCTACCCTTGTTAAAAGTTGAGTTAATATAACTCAAATCAGTTGCTAAAGAATAACCTGTTTAAATTGAGTAGATTCAACTAAAGCACACAAACACGTTAGCCAAATTTAAACAAAAATATTAAGTAGATGTCACGGTAAAGAGCTGGCAGCAGAGACGCCACAAATATGTCATGCATTTGTCTTGTTCTGGATAAAAGATGTCAACCAGTCGACAGATGATAGTGGCAATAATGATGATACCCCTCTGATTTTTTTTTGGGTCACCTTCGTTGAACCCGCCTGCCTCCCACACCCACGATGGAGGGCCGGCTGGAAGGTCGGAGGTCGCGGGGACTGTAAAGAACTTTGATGTTACTTCAACTTATCACAGTTTACAATAGATACACTATAGATAATAAAAGAACTAAATTCAGCATTTTAAAGATTTATAATATCAGTTCAACTAAGAATACAACTTCATTATTCTGTAGACTACACACAACTGCCAAAATAAGCAACAGAAACTTATAAACAATTGAAATAAAGTTAGTGTCATTTGTAAGGGCAATGTCAACATGAATGCTGCTACTGTCAAATTGAAACAGCAACAACAACAACGACAAATAAACAAACTGTAAAGTGACCCAAAGATTCCAGCTCAAAAGGTTTTGAGTAGTAAACAGACATGGCTTAGAGAGGCAACACCCTCTTTTTAAAAAATAAAAAAAATACTGTAGTGTCCTGTAATTTAAAACATCAGTATACTGTTTATGGCCTTTGTCAGTTTGCTTCAGGGTGAGCATCATAATGCATTGCTAACTACAGTTCTTAACTGTTTTCGATCAAAACAGTATTTTAGTGTTTAAAATTGGCAGTTGCTTACAATTTAACTTTCAAAATAAACCTTATTGTTTTCTTTATGCAAATACTCGTGATATCTTTCTGATATTGTGGCACAATACCATCACACTACAGCCTACATTAACATAACATGCATAATTTACCTCAACAGTGTCTCTGTCTCTCTGGATTACTTTGTTTTGTTTTGTAATGTAGCGTCATAGACTGTAAATATTACACGCAGCAAACACCACAAGTTGTCATTAACATTACAGTATAAAAAAAACTCTCCTTTGTCAACCAAATGAAATTGTTGATTTAAATTATTCACACTTTCTTTATGTCTTATGACTTATGGCAAAATAACAAGAAGTGCTCAACTAAAAACTGGCAAATTCTATTGAATCATATTCATTAAAAATTCTCTTAATTTAGAATTACATAGACATAAAGATTATATTTAATGCAACCAAAATAAGCAGATACTATCTGAAACATTTTTGTTTGAAAGTTACTTAAATAATTGCCACAAAATCAATGACGCATTTATATTGAATACATTTTATCAGATATATAAAGTTATTGTACATGACTACAGAGTCGTTTATTACAATGTACATGTTTGTGTTGCTAACAGAATAAATTAAACTGTGTTGCTTGTAAAGGAAACTGCAGTTACTGATTACAGTCTAAGCGATTACCTCTAGGGCTGAGATATGTAACCATTGTCTACGTGTCAAGAATTGCAGTTCCTCTAGCAGCCACTTGAGGCTATATCCAAAAGAGAATCAGTCCCAATATTGTTCAGTATTAAAATGTCAAATTTAACAGCAGAATTCAATGAGTTTACATCCTGGTACAAGCAGCAGTTTTGGCCACTTTAGCTAATCCCCCCTCCCCTCAAAAAAACCCCCAACAACAACAAATGTGTGTGGGTTCTGACTTTTTACTAAAAATAAAGTCTTGCTGAATAAGAAGCATGGTATCATTGTTTGAAAACTGAATACTACTCGCTGTAAAGAAGTCCAATTCCTACACATTCTCATGCCACTGACACAGCAGCAGGAGCCATTTGCAGTTCAGTGTCTTCAGGGCACTTTAACATGTGAATTGGGATCAAACCCCTGACCTTCAGGTTGAGCTTTTTATTGCTATTATCAACCACATTTTATCATATATTTGATTGTACCTCCATCAGTACTGCTATATCACCAACAAAAATCAGTAGCTCAAAAGACAAACAGTGCAGTAAGTTCAGAACAATATGAAATCTTGTGTTTTCATCAAACACAGAAAAAGCTCCAGAGTGTGGTGGAAACAAACCTTTAGCCTCCTGCGAGCCAACAAACATCACAGGAAACAGATGGAAGGCGCCCCGCTGCAGCCACCAAGGTCAAGGACGAAGTGAAAGAAAAAAAAATACAAAGAAATCCTCAAGGGGGAAGGAAGTGCATGCTGGGGGATGTATGTTACCTGGATATTACCATTTTGCACTAAAGGTTGTAAAAACATATCACTCAGTCATTTTAAAATGATTATGACAGTTTAAATGCAAAAGCATTGTTAAAAGACTTTTTTTTTATTATTTAAAAATTAGCCAAATAATATATGTGATTAATCTAGATACTATAAATGTGTTCACTTTGCTTTTATGCAAATAAATCATATTCACATGCAAATAAACATTGAGCCTAATTCACTTTAATGAGCCTTTATAACACATTTAACAATGACTCAGTAGAGAAATGTATAACTGTTCTCATGTTGCCAGGCAGCAGATTGTGACTATGCCGGTCTCTACGGACTGAAGGGACAATTTAAAGTGACATTAAACTTTGTGTGGTCATGAAGCCTGATGATTTTCCAATGTTCTGGAGTCTCTCAGTGGAAAATGAGAGCATGTCAATATTTCCCAAATAAATATATAAACGTAAAAAAATAAGAGAGTGTTTATCGTAACTTATCTCCCTCTATGTCTTCCTCTGACAAACACCCTCCTCCTCCCTTTCTCCTGCTGCTCCATCTCACCACACTCATCTGCATTCTGACACACACACACACACACACACACACACACACACACACACACACACACACACACACACACACACACACACACACACACACACACACACACACACACACACACACACACACACACCACCCCCCCCTCTTCTGTGTTCATCTTCCTGTGTCTGGCTACTACTCCACCTTTGTTTCCTCCTCCGTCTCCATTTTTCTCCTGCAACCAACCACACCCAGAGACACCTTCATCCATCTCCATCTCACATTAACACACGATGATATGACTTTTTTTATTCTGCTTCTTTTCTTTCAGTATCACTAATCAGCTTCCTCACTGTCACTTCCCTCCTTTCCTTCATCTCCTCGGCAACCCCCGTTTTCTATCTCTGATCTCCTGTTGGAGCCTCGGCGGTGAAGTCTCTTAATAATTTATCAGAATCTAAAATTCAAATGAAGCTCAGAGAGAAAGGGAGAGAGGAATCAGACCTCTCTCCGTCTCTGCTTTCGTCCCAGGATCCAAGCCTGCCTCTCACTCCCTTGCCGATGGTTGCCTTGACAACCAGTGCTGTTGTCCTAGAAATAGGTTTGAAATGAACCATTTTCAGTCATTACATCCTGAGCTGTTTATTTTCTTACATAATTTCCTTATGTCGCATTTAATAAGTAAACAACCGCCCAAGCAAAGTGAAAGCGTTGTTAAGGTCATGAAAGCAATTCTTCAAGCGGAGCAGATACTGTGATCATTACTGTGATTTTTTGTTAGCATAAGGGACACTTTCTCTGCAGAACTGCAACTACAGCTCATCGTTAACCTTTTGTGCAAACCATGCAGGGTTGCCATAGATTCATTTGCATTTTCATCTTTAATGTATTTTGTATCCATTTTGAAACTACTTAATCTACTTTTGGTCATTTTGTCTGTCATATGTCAGACTGTAAACATTTAAAACATGGTCATGTGGTTAACTACCGTACATTTGTTAAAGTCTTCATGTGCGCTGTATATGGCCCTGGTTACTTTGGTCCGTGTCGTTTTAAAGTGAAAAAACACAAAATAGTGAATTTCAGGAAGAAGTCTTTGGCCGCTCAGAATGAATTGATCATGAAACGCTAATGCAGTGTTTCGTGCTTGGCTGTAGAGTGTGCACTTTTTACTAACTGTTTTCTAGTGTCATTATTTTTGTACTTGACAGAAAGTTTTTACTCCGCTCATCAAATCGGACCTAATCGATGGCTCAAGTTTTCAAATATAAAAAACAAGACAAACAAACTAAAACAGTTGTCATGCAAGTTTTCCTTCAGATTGACACATTATACAGACTCAGAGGAGGTTGTATTGAACTGGGATTTATTCCCTTAAAACATGTTCAGATACTTAACACAGTAGTTAAGAGCAATAGTGTCTTGGATAAATGCATTGTGAACACCCATAGAGTACTCGTTGTGGATGCTTTGTAAAGCATTCAGTTTAAGGCATGCACAGGCACAAAAAGAGTCCAGTGTCAGGAGATAGCAGTCAATAATTAGAGAAAGACATAATGGAAGTCTATTCATGCTAACAGCGAACCCACCAAACCTTTGCCATTTAAAAAAAAGCGAGCAGAAAGCAGCAAATACAGAGCGTCACAAACAGTAGATTATCATACAAAAGAGATCCAGAGAATAGAAATATAAAAATACAAAGATCAGGTAATCTGGTGTCAAAGGAGCGTTTACAAAAACAATGAAAATAATGAAGTGAAAAAAGATGACATGACACAGCAGAAATACAGAAGGATTTCATAAGTGCAATCAAAAGTGAAAAACTAAACCACGAAATACAGCGTCTATGTACAGTGTGTTTGAAATTACAAGTTCTGTGTTCACCATTTTTATTAACTTCATTTAATGAAACTTCAATTAATATATTTTTGTCTGATTCTAGTTTTTTCATGACCCTTTATTGGACTGTTGTACACCTTGGATTTCTCCACCTATTTCTTTATCTATTTTGGAAATCGCTGACACCTAAAGTTCAAATGACTCGTTAAATAACAGTTTTGTTCATGTATATTGTAAATTTATAGATTACATTGCCAAGAGACAAATTCGATAGTATGTCGACTTCTATCTGAACATCATATAAATTGTTCCTTTTATTCTATAGATTATTGCTTACAAATAAGTCTATTTGTTGTTTGTTACATTTAAAAGTTATGTTAGTATTTCTTGGGAGTTTCCTAGAGTGAGGGCAGTCAAAGGGTTGTATATTACTTGGAGAAGGAAATGTAAGGTCCAGTATACTGGTATTTCAGCTAACATGAAAACTGTCTGCTGTTTTAGCTGTAAGTTCACAAGAACTGCAGTATTTTCTCATTGTGTTCTCGGCTTTTAGAGTTTTCTTAGCCAACAGTCCAACAGTGTGGTGGACTTGTGTGACTTCAGCATTAGCAAGACTCTTTTTATCTTTCATATCATATAGATTTAATTCAGTTTAAGAAAAGAGGGTTCCAATAGATGTTTGAATATCAAAAATCCCCATCAGAACTGTTGACATTTAAGCGAAAGACATTTGGATTGTAATTGGCGGCTTTTCTGCTTACATTTTTATATTGAGTCCTTTTTAAATCACTTTTACCAGTCGCTATAAAGACAAATGACTGTATTGATGTGGAATCGTGTTCACAATTAAATCCTGCACGTAAATACCGTTATTAAAATGTACACAGCTAAAATGGCCAACAACTCAAAAAGCAAAAAAAACAAACAAACAAACAAACAATAGCACAAAGGATTTAACAGTCATTTAAATAATCTGATAGAAACGATATGAGGCATTGTTGATAAAACACTATAGGCAACTCTGAGAAGTAGCGCAAGCAAATTCCATACAACACCGTGTACAGTACACAACCATAGCAAGGAAGCTAGCATTCATACTGACATCCAGCTTGACCTTTTATTTGCATAATGTGAATAGTAAACAGGCATGCTACATACAGTACAGGAGAGGGTAGCATAGAGGTGTAGAGAAAAAGAGGATATCATAACCAGGTGGATTTATTACAATTTCCCAAACTTTTTATACAAAGTGCTACTCAGTTAGCGTTCTGCTAAATGAGGCTACAGTATCATGTAAAAGCATCCCGTAATAAATACTGTAAACATGCATAGGTTATAGTAAATAAAGACTGATTTTTGTTCCATGACAACAGCTTATTTGCCCGACGCAGACTGTCTGCTAGCTTTACACTTAACAGGCTAATAGAAATGTGAGGGCTTTTCCTGTGCAGGTTGGCACACACTCAGGTGTTTGGCACAGCGTCACACTGAGGCTCTCAAAGCTGATTTGACAAGGACAAGATGAGCACTTTGACAGTGTAAATCAAGCTGTTATACAGCAGAGTAATCTGTGAAAGGTGTCACAACGCCACACTAGTTTAAGCTAGCTTGTTTAAGAGAGTTTTTATGTTTCTGGTTAAAACAGCCAACATGTTTCAGGACATTTTAAAGACGCAGGATGTCCATTTAGGAATAAAAATCCTGATCTGAAGTTTCTTAAATGACCGCATATCATACAATCCTCAATGAGATTTCACTTCACTATCAAAACAGACCCTCATATTAGATATAAGCATTTTTGTTGTTGTTGAAACCAACAATGCTGAATGTTTCTCTTGATTCCAGAAAAATTAGCCATTGAACCTAGAAAACAGTTTGGGAACAGGCAGGAACTTTAAATGCTGGACAATTCCCTATTAATCTTCAACAGTACCGTAATTGTCTTCAGAGACAAAGAGATGAGGCTTGGTGTGGGGACTAGAATCAAAAGACTAGTCAGAAAATAAAAAATATATATTCACATATATATTCACACAAATAATGCTGATCCATCTCATGTCAGATCACATCGAGGTGCACAAGAACAGTTGGAGCAGGTCCAGATCTGCGGTAGAAATTTAACCTTAATGCCCCAAATGAATAGAGGGCCTGGAGACCACAGGGCGCAGCATCAAACTGCAGATCACTTTACGTCACTTAAGTAGAAAACACTGCACAAACTGTGGTCAGACAGCTGCACTTAAGAGGGCCAATGACCAGAGCGTACAGATATGAAGAGAGACAATGTACACATTTACTTATTTTAGGATATGATGGGAAATAAAGAACACAACTGGGGGCACTGGGGTCTTTAACTGAACTTTGGAACAAATTGCAATATTTCTCATTCAGCAGCATTACCAAAACAATGTCCCATAAGCCAAGCACAGATACTTAGGGGACGACCAACTTGACAGGCAGGGTTACTTAACAGTATGTCTCATAACTCGCTTTTCCATTATTGCAAAAGTGTGTTAAAATCCCAAACGTTTTCATGGAGAATATTTGATTGCTCTTGGAAAATGAATGTCAAATTAAAGAATTGAGTTGTTGGACATGTGTTGATGAAAAGAACAGTATGAAATAGAATTTCCTTTTGCATTGTTCGAAGATGAAGGTCTGTTGTTGATAGTGAAAACTATGTTTTTGTGTTTATGTTTTGCTAAGCGTCGGGGTTCTTCTCAACCTGTCGGGGCTCAAGTCCGCTATAACAACGCTCTCACTATACATTATCCCTTACACAGTGAAACCCAGCGTTATTTACAATTGAAAATAGCTGTATAGGAAGGACAAATGCATGTGTGCACCACAAACACCTACAGGAGCAGATGAATGAAGAAACAGTCCACAACTTTCTTAAAAAACAGGTCACTCTGTTTGTTCCCAGCCTTTTCAGTCCAAAGACTCTCACAGTATCTTCTTCAGTCCATATCAAACAAGCACATTAGCACAATTTTCCAGCTTCAGTTCAGCACATTTTCTCTTTTTTTTGGCATCAAAAAGTGAAAACCACATCCTTCAGTTTGCTTATTGCTGGACCTGTGGCACTGAGATTCATTTAGAGGTTGGAAAAAAATGCCATTTCCATAGATATACCAATTTCCATGACAACAGACCTTTGTTCTTCATCAAAGAGAAAAGTGATCTGATGAGACAAGCTGCGACTAAAGAATAATAAGCATTTACGGTATGATCCAGCTTTTTTTTCTCTATGTTTCCAAGTCGGGCTAATGTTCAGGAGAGGGTTGGTCGTTGGGTTGTGTCGGAGGTAGAGCGTCAGGCAGACCATGCTCTTCGTGCAGCAAGAAACAACAGCAAAGTATAGGAACAGATTTGTTCATCTGTTGCAGGCGCTTGAGAAGGATAGTGCTTCAGAAAATCAGAGGGAGCAGTGTCTTGTCGGTCAGATGTTGTTGTCAAGTCAGACTTGCAATACAACCCCATTTTTAATCAGGATTTTAATATCACTGTAGACAGAGAAAATACAGAATGACACAGGAATGAGAAGTAAACGAGAATCCTTGACAACAGAAATTGTCTAAACATGTTTGTACGTTTCCAGGAAAATGATAAGCGCTCCTTCTTTATGTCAGCTGCATTTTCAACTGTGGTGTTAAGTAGGATTGTCCTGATTTGTAAACGAACCCAAATTGTGTTCCAGTTACTCTTAGCCACTGTGGTACCTTTTGGAATCTGTTTTTCTTTAGGTTTGTTTTAGAGTATCCTTCATTACCTGTTTCAAGATACCCTGAGCTGCTCTTTCGTGGAGCCTTTTAACCTGTATTTGTGTGCAGTTAATTTTTTAGAAGTGTCTTTTCAAGATTCCCTTTGCTGTTTACTATTTGACCTAACCTTCTCCAGGTGGGATGCAGATAAGATATGATCAAACTATAGTGTGTTACTTTTATCTGTATAAGGACCAACAGTGAATGAGAACAACGTGATAAAAGAACGTCATTTACCTAAAAGTGAGCCAGGATTTTAATTGTGTATGTAAAGAAAACTTCTGTTCTTTCCTGAGAAATTTCTGGTCTTTGAATCTCTTGCAGGTACAAAAACTAAAACGGCTGTTTTATGGAATTCTACTTACATCCCCAGTTGAAGGCAATGGCGGTAGTGATGATGACGATCCCTCCCAAGATGGAGACAACAGACAGAACCATGGCGTTACGGCCCAGACGTCGCGCTCCATCGATGTTGCCCTGCTGTAAACTGTTTCGGGACTAAAAACAGTGAAAGAATGATTTATTTGGATCAACACGAATGTCCTTCAGTCTTTGAAAAAATAAATCAAATAATAAAATGAATAAAACGGCTTTGCAGAATATATAACCTGTAAATTAGCGAACAAATTTGATATGATGATATGATCCAATGATGCTTCAAGATACAAGATTAGAAGTTTGTTTTTCTTCTAACAGAAGCATCATAATAAGAATAAGTCAGCTTATTTTTACTTTGACAGTCTGGTTCTTTGAAAACATTATTACTTGCATGGAGTATAAAAATAAGCTAATCTATTGGGAACCACTTCCGTTTGAAACATTTTTAACTTCCTATTGGTGTCATTAGATTATAATTTGTGGGTTTTTCCCTCTAATTTCTTATCAATAGACAGAGTCAAAAGTCATACCATAACTGAAAAGGTGAGGGCTACGATGTTGATGGGCCACAAGGGGCAGAAGCAGGACAGGATGGCCAGTATCAGGTAGTCCCTTGGCTTGGACCCATCCACAGTGGCCTCTGTGATTGCACTGGGCTGGCGGGTGAGTGAGGGCCTTGGTGAGCCTCCCACCACCGAGCCGGACCGGCTGCCCAAACCAGACCGACCATTGGCATGGCCCCCAGGCTTGGCGTGCAGTTTGGGCGACACAGAGGACACTGTGGGTGAGGAGTTAACCCTCACAGGACCAACGCCATTACCTGGATAAAAAGAAGTGAGCAGAGAAGACATAAGTAGGAACCATGAAGCTGAAAGCTGAGACCCTCAGTGAGGACATCAGACACAGAGGAGAGATGAATAACATATATTTAGGATGTATCTTGAGGTTTGTTGAAAATGTGGATAAGACAAAAAAACAACCAAACAGCACTATTTTGCGCAGCCAAATTTGATTGTCTTGTTGTCTCTGGGGACATGAGATCAAGAAGTCAAGATCTCATGATAACATCTAAACATTCCTTATTATCTCAGGAAAACAGAGAGAATAAAATGAATGGATGCACGTCCGCTTCCATACAAACTTCATCATTGAGGTCGAGCAGCCAGTTCCTTTGATTTCACTGTGAATCAACAGTCTGATTTATTCTGTACGACAGAATATTCACCTTAAGAAGAGCTGAACAATATGACGAGCATCAATGAATGAACACAGATAACAAATAATGATCAGAATTACATAATGACAACAATTACTTCAGGGGGATAGGCCACTTAAAAGAGTATCATTACCTCACAGGTGAACAAAACTTGACATCAAGTAATAGTCCGACAGTTACAGTAAAAGTATAAGAGATCTAAACTCTTTAAGACGTAGAGGTACGCATTAGGGAGCCTAAGTCAGAGTTAGACTATTATTTGATAGAGAGGGAATCCGTTGTAATCATCACTGTTTACTGTTGCTAAATGTAGGTGAGTAAACACATTTGCTACAGAAAGACAATGAACTTGAAGTTTCATTCAGAGATAATGGAAGCACCAATGTTAAACACAAGTAATGACTTTTTTAAAGTAATAATTTATAATAATAATAATTTAATGAATGTATTCAACAATACCGGCTCATGTTCCATTCAGTCAAACGATCAATCATTAGTTAAAATAAATAACACGGAGTGCAGTGGAAGAAGAAGAGTGGAATGAAATATGGGGAGAAAACAGAGTTTTGGATGGTTGTCATGGATATTGATGCACATGTATATATTTACTGGTCTCTATGCTGTCATCCATCACTGTAAGAAGGTCCATGTCTTTGCCCTGTCCTGGTTGATTTCCATCAGGACCGTCTGTGGTTGGTGGAGGTGCTTGTTGCTCAGCACTGATTGGTTGAGACGTCACAGTGGCATGATGGGCTTCTCCATCCTGCTGTGTTTGGTGTGGCTGCTGGGACTCTTCCATGTTTCTGGATGACTGGGTGGCAGCAGTGGTGGGACTTGTGGCCATCAGACGGTGAAGATAGAGCGAAGGCGGGGAAGAGAAGCTGAAGGCAGGGTGCACGCTGAAATGGATTAAAGACACAGTGTTAAAGTTCACTACTATTGATCCTGTTTAGCTTTTTAAATCATAAAACGCCAATCAGGATACATATCCTTGTCAGTTCATCTGACCATCATCAAGTACCTGACCAGGTTTCTTTCTAAACAACCTTCATCATGTCCTGACTAAGGTTGGTTAGACCGAAGCATTATGTGATTAAATAAATATGTCAGCACAAAGCGAGACTGTTTGCGTGAGATCTTCCCATTGTGTTCTGACAAACAAACAAACAAATGCTAAGTCGACTATTGGTTTTGTTTGGCACAGATACTATTAGGTGAGGTTAAGACACATGATTGTGGTTGTGTTTAAAGGTCTCAGAACTCCTTGAAAAATGCCTGTAAAGTTTATTGTAAAAAAAAATCCACTCTGATCCTGTAACTTTAAATGCAAGTTAGCTGTGTGTGGCCACGCCCCTCTGGAAGGGGTGTGGTGGTTCTGACTTTCATGCACCATACTTAATTGTTTACATTGAGAAGGCAGACTCATAGGACAGAACAAACACTTACCTGTGGGAGTGTCACCTTCCTTGAGGAGGGGTTACTTCCCTTTGTGATGTCACAATGGGAAGTTTATGGACTTTTCCCATAATTGTGGAAAATTGTGGTTTATACAGACACATTTAAGTGTTTTAAAACCTGATGTTTGATTTACTTTTCAACTATATTAGACAGAAGCTAAGCCCTGTTAATTCTATGAACTTTACATGATATTTTTTGGAAGGCTCAGGAGGGGTTTTTGCAGAAAGGGAGATTGGTGCATTCTCGTGTCAGTTCTATGTGGCTAAGATCATTTCTACAGACATCCTGCTGCAAAGTGGGAATAAGATAAGTTGGTCCTATACAGATTCTGTTTTCCTTTTCTTATTAACTGCAGTGTTATTGAAATCTCAAGTCAGGAGATTTGAGAGAATATTAAGACTGCTGCCTAGTAATGCAGGAGCATTATTAGACTTTACAGATGTCTCTTTTAAGTCCCTGACGCTGAACCAAAAATAAACCACATACGAAAACAAGGACACAGAGTTAAAGGACTCGTTTAAACAGAAGGTAGGACTCATCAGCAAATAAAGCCACATTGAAATACTTTAGAATACATTCTGTCAAATCCAGAACTAAGGACGTACAGATCCAACTGAATTTTACGGCTGAATAATTATCTTTTGTTTTCTCTCTCTGATCCATGACGATGAAGAGACCTAGTATGCACTCTGGAACGTTTCAATTCATGTAAGCTCGTGCAGGCTGGGCATATAAACGTCTGTTTAAAACAATAATGAAATCAAAAAACATTCTGGAGGGATGGAAACCCTAAAAATATAATTGTACGATGAATGTCATTTGTATAAGAGGATAAGAGTAAGAGTGATGACTAGAAGCTTCAGAATAGCTCCTTAATGGATCTCGTGGTGAGAGTTTTATAAAAAATGCACAATTGATGCTGTTTGACTTGAAAGTTTGTTTGAAGTACGGCTCATCTGACGTCTTATGATGTCTGAGGACAAAATACTTCTGTCTTTGTTTTATTTTAGATCAACCCCCTTAGCAAAGAAGAAACCTCCACATATCCTGACCATGACCAGAGTTACACCAATTCAAGTGCATCATGTTCTTTAGTAGCAGAGGATTTGAGCACTGCAGGGGAAGTTAAAGGCCAAAATCGTGAAGAAGAAGAAGAAGAAGAAGTAGAAGAAGAAGAAGAAGGTTTTTGTAACCTGGAGCACAATATAAATATAACAGATCTCAGATGTGTGTGGGTTGATTAGATAGCCTCTTGCTGCCAGCTGCTGAGCTTTCGGGCTCCTGGCCTTGTGTGTAGGTGGACATGAGCTCAGGCTGTGTTTGTTTGAAAGCAACCAAGTCGCTGATGGAGTTTATTTAGACTCATACGTCACTGAATGCCTCTTAAAATCTGAACTTTTGGGACATAAGCATGAATCAGCATCAGCGAAACTGAGGAGGGATATTAATCTGTCAGTCTTTACTCTTTACGCTGACATTGATTATTCTTTCACAATTGTTTAATAAAGATGGATGACTTTGACTTGAAGTAAATTAAAAGTAAAGCTCATGAACTTTCAATCCTTCTACTTTGATATATCCCAGAGACAAACATTGTTCTTTTCACAGCAGAATATTTCTGTTTTCTTCTCTTTATAGAATTCAATATTGGAAGAAAATACTTGAAAAGAAAAATGTTGGATATAGATCAAACTTTCCAACAAACACTCTGCAGCTGTTTTCATTTTCAAAAAAGATAGTTTTTACTGATTTAACGTTTAATTTTATGATTTTCGTTTTTCACTATTTTTGGTTTCAGTGACTTAAAAATGTGCAACATTTTTGCTACATCATTCAGACTGAACAACATGTTTCCTTAAAAGAGTTTTTGACTATGCCTTTTCTTGACTGGTGGAAAACTGGACAGATTAAGACGTATTGAAGATGTTTGAATTCAAATTTAAAAAATGTTTAAATCTTAATAATTTCTAAGGATAAAAAGTAAGTGATTATATCACACACATCATTTTTGTCATGTAATATTCTAATGCAGCCTTTTTGGTTTATCCATGCAGATGGACCGCTGTAAAGAATTTAGCCTCCTGCAGTTTTTCTCCTATCACACTCCTCCATCTTGAATCCGTTCCACCTAAATGAATGTTCCTGCGATCTGTGTTTGATAAAAAAAACTTCCTGTCTGTGCAGTGGGGATGTTAGGTCCCTGTGGCAGAGGCTCATTGATCTGAGCGGCAGCCTGCAGTACGAGTAGCTTCTTAGTCAGTCTTGAGTCAAATGGGACACGCACCGCTCGTTGTTGTAATGCAATTTATGATTTAACAGGTCAAAATATGTAACTCTTCTTCCTGGAGATCAATCAGTGAGGAAATACGTTTTGTTTCTGATGAGCATAAGCAAGTAAAACTGAAATCTGCAATTAACATTTTCGTATAGTTTCCTGTGACTCCAGCCATCAGCCTGGGGAAGGATGCTGACGGATCCAGGTGGGGAATGGGGATGTGAATTATTCTGTAACCACATATGATAAACACCACCTGTGCAGCCTTTCCCCAGGGCTATGCCCAAATGTCTTCTGTACCCCCCCACCACCACCACCGTTTTTCCCCCACTGGTTCGCATGCAGTAGATTTGGCTGTGAGTTGGACTAAAGAGCAGATTTGGGGGAAGGGCTGGACTGCAGCACCCTTTCACTGAGCACTGTAATGACCTGCCAGGACTCAATTGATGACTTGTACTGTTTCCCCCAGAGGAGTGAACAATGCAGTGCAACCCCGCTCTCTAAAAGCTGACAATTGCAGTCTTTTCTTACAGAGTTACACTCGGTGTTAGTGTGGCAGCAGCGGCCTGAGGGACTCAGAGCTGCAGTGTAATATAAAACATGTTACAAGATACAAGTGCTCTTCAAAGGACCTCTGCAGATACCGGTGAAAGTGCCTGGTGTTTCAGAGCACTGACTTCCTGTTAAACATTAGCTGAGGCATCTATCATTTCAAAACAATGAGTGAAAAAAATCACTTTCTAATTGCACAATTTGCTGTTAATAATTACAATAGTTTTTTTCACAAGACTAAAGCTTAATGTCAATTTTTTTAAGTCAAGTGCTTTAAGCTGCAGGTATTATTTCCTCATTATTTAGTTTCTCCGTTCTGAGCTAATGAGAGGAGGACTTAGTAGAGATACATGGATCTAAAAGGACGCAACTTTTACACACGGTTCTGGAAGATCATTCATTAGTACGGTTTAAATTGCCAATAAAGAAGTTCAAATGAGCTCAGCTCTAAACCTACTACCAACGTTTAGTTTTTTACTGCGCTTATGATACTTTGAATGTCTACTACATTTGCCATTTCATAGCTTTGCTATACAATTTTTAATCCAGTATGTCGCACCAATCAAAAGTCTCTGAAAGCAAAACAAAACTCCCTCAGGGCTCCACATCCCATCCTCCCCCGCCTCTCTCTCAGAGTTCTCTCAGAATGTTTCAGACCAAAGTCATCTCTTCAGTTCGGGCAGTTTTTTGGTTCTCCTTATCGTACTTTTGGGACAACACTCTGTCATTATTACAGACAACATCCCTGAGTGGGCAGAGTTATCTAACTTCCTCTGCGTAGTGGAAGAGCTAACAGTTAACAGTCATGTGAAAAAATACAAACATGTACGTAACTTTTTTTTGTGCGTCTGACTGACACAAACAAGCTAAAGAATGCGAGACAGAGCAGAACACAATGAGAACAGATGGAGCTGAACTTTTCTCTCTTTTATTTTTAGAAAGGCAACACTCCCTGATATTTGTAGTTTGAACAGATTTCATGCCTGCTATATTTTACCTTTAAGTTTCTGTAAGATACCTTTGGTTTATGATGATTTTGGAGCGTCCTGAAAACAAAGTGGTACCTGATTTTTTTGCTCTTTTTGTCATGTACATGTCAGTCAAGTTATTTTTCACCACTCCAATGGTGACTAATGCTCAATTTCTCATCTTTCCATGAAATGTAAAAAATAGGCTGTTTCAGCAGCGAGCAGTGAATCCCTTCATCTGACAGTGCAGTTTCAGGCGTTAAAAATAACTACATGGAAAAACAGTCTCGTCAATTATTGTTTTATTTGCTTAAGTAGGCCACATTGAGTTGTCAGTATTAATTTCAGTCTGTTTTATGATTAGCTAAAAACTCCTCACTGGAGCTTTAAATAAGGTTTTGACTGCAGGACTTCAACAGGAACTGGAGACTTTTACAGTTTCGTACACTTTACCTGATGTTATCTGATTACTTTTGACACATCTGTAGTTTTTTCACAGCAAAATCTTGGACAATTCATATTTCCCCCTGATTTTTCTGATTCACATTCAGAGCTTAAGACAAGGTGAAGGGTCTATAATGAAAAGTGTGAATATTATTAAAAGGGTAGGGGTCTAAACAGACAGCTCCCACAGCAATTAACCTGCTGTTGCTTTCTTTCCTTTCCTCACTTAGAAGCAGCGTCGACTGCATCTGGCTGCCTCGGACACTTATTGTATGAGGCAGGAAGGGAAATCAGCTGGAACCATTAAAGCCATCAGGCTGTGTTGTTCTTAGCTCTGCTGGAGCAGCGTAATGACTCTGTGCTTTGATAATGTTTATTTCATGCCGGGGTTGGAGGATCATTTAGCTGCTGATTCAACTCTGCCATTACATACTGGGGGTTAGTCAGTTTAATCTGAAGTTTAGATGAGATTTCACTGATGGAGGAAACAACCACATTTTCAAATCTGTGGCTGACTGCAGACTACGTAAAGTCTTCGTCCTCGGGAGTAACGAGTAAAACTGATGCAGAAGTGCCTTAAAAGAAAACAAGCCAACTTTTCACTTGGCTTATTATCCTCAGTCCAGAATGTTCATGGCCACAGTTTCTTCTGAAGTACAACATGTTGCCCATTCAGTGAATTATGTTGTAATTTAGAGATGAATGGATCCTAAAGCAGATAATGTTTCAGAGTGTGGTTACCTCCGATTGACAGTTATTACCACGGCAACCTGAAAAATTACTTATTCAGCAGTTGGTTGAATTAAAAGGTGCACTGAGGAGTCCACTTTTCATTTTTCCTTCAAGTAAATTCAGTTTAAGCCTGTTTTTTTTCTTTTTGCCAATTAATATAACAGTAACTGGGAATTATTAATGTTTCTTACCAACCTAACTAGCACTATACAGTTACCCTGCCATCCTCTAGAAATGAATATTGTCACTAAATATTGTCACTATATTTCTTATTGTTATATACAGCGAGTTTGCAAAGCCTGGAAATAAAGCTGCATATTGCAGAGGTTGATATTCAGCCTCCTCAGATCTGTTCTAGCACAAAAATCAATTTCTATTTCTTGTTGGCGGAGCTGCACAAAACTCAAAATGCAGAAAGAATTCATTCTTGTTGAGTTTCACTCCGATACACACTTACTGGATGCCTCATTAAGTTCACATGCCAAATCAATCTTTAAATTCTACATTTAAAGACGTTTTCATGTTTCAATTATGGACCCTGGAAGGGGTTAAAGTTCTAGTTCATGTTTATAATTGAGGTGGTGCTTGGTGGTAGTGTTGTAAAGATGGCTTCATATTGAAAGTTAAAAACCTGGCCCTGAAGTGTATGTTAATGAGCTTGAACAAAACTGATTGGCACCTAAGATAATGCGGTTTATGTCACCACCTCTGTGTTTACAACCTCAGCGGAAAGTAGATTTAATGAACATTTCTCTGACTGAGTGCACAAAGTAACATTATTTTGTATTTGTGAGGAAGAATTTTTGGCTGAGTGAATTGTCTGCTGAGTGTGTATTTATATTCAGTTGTCGTCACACAGCAGCAGATTTCTGCATCCAGAGGCTCTGATGCTGCGCTTGCTGCTGCAGCGTGTGTTCCAGTATCGATTACTTTAAACAAAGCAGAAGCTCTGCTCAACTTTAACATTTTTTTGGAGTAGAAAGTGAACTTTACTTTCTCGCTGGCGGTGGGCTGGATAGTTCACATTTGTTTCAGTTCACTTCAGTAAATTAGTCATTCTAAATTCCCCCTTTTTAAAAAATAAATAAATAAATTTAGGTTTGATTGTATATTATAATTAACTGACATTTTCTATCACAATAACTGCAGAGAACTGTCACTGTTGCGACAAACACAATCAAGTTTGTTCGTCACTTCACTCCCCCCTCACTTCTGCACTGCACTGTAACCCCACAGGGTAAAGGGGCTATGGGTTAGGGTGTTTCATATCTTCTGATTGCGGGTATGCCATTGAGAAATGTTTTTTTTAATGGCTTACCAACAACATGGACTCTGATCCTAATGTTGTTCTGAAAACTGGGTAAAAATGTGCCCATCAATCCACAGATTCATGATTCACACTTAAATTAAGAATGACTAAAGCACTTTCCCCCCCATATGAAGTTCCTAACATTGCACATGGAGATTATCCAAGATCCAATCTGCATTTTTTATTTTATTTTTTTAAAGTTAATGTGATGCAAGGAAACATGCAAAGTTGGCATGACCATAAAGAATCATAAATCTTCCTGTGATTTTTGGCTGCTGTTCAACAGATCATCATCTTTAGCAGCAGCAGCAGCAGCATCTTCCTGACATCAGTCCAAGATCTGAAGGCTTGAAACTTAAAACTGAGATTTGAATGACCTTGTAAAACCTCAAGTTGGCTGGAGGAAAAGAGAGACACGCCTGACACTGATCATTGTTAAACTCATGTCTGTTATTTCTTCCCACAGCCCCGACCTTCAACCTGCTGACACACTCTGAGCACACAGGCAGCCATGTTCCTGTAGCTTCCCACACTTTAATCCAAGATAACAGCTCCGTCTAACAACCATCTGCCACTTATATCTTCTACATACTCAAAGGCTAAGTCAAACCTTTTTTTCCTCTTGGGGACCAAATAAACATCCATATGTGTTTTCACAATTCAAACTGCAAAATTGGGTCTTCAAACTGAAAGTATGGAGGATTTGGTTGTAAACATATTTTTTAAAAAAAGGTGGTCAAGTCTTTTTCTAAAATCTTCATAAATCTTGAATATATTTTCATTGTCATTGATTAATCTTTCATTACTGCCTTTTTTTGACCACAATGTCCCCACAGAGAGAGTACATGGCATGAGCAGAAACAACTGAAAATCTGACTAACCGGCTTCTCATAGCGCTGCTGTTTAAAAGCCAAACATTCAAATATGACCAAATCAAATCCTGTAAGAGTTGAAATAAATATAAGAATGATAAACTATATTATGAGGAGCTGGGGAGATTAAAAGCTGTGAAGCCATGAAAGCATCATGAATGCAACCATATTTTAATACATAATTAACAGGTTTCACTGGCTTTACAAATGCACCAAATGCAGACAAAAGGAAAGGTAAAGAGTGATGCAGGGCGAGTTGAAGGGAGCTAACACACCCACAGAGTGAGTAAAGCAGGAGAAGCACATGTTAAACACACTTATCATGTGGAAAAAAGAACATTTTTTACCTGGTCCTAATCTACAGGCAGCTGCAGACTGATGTTCATGGTGTCTCTGCAGGAGGTACAATCCAGTGGTGCAGATGCAGCAACAGAACTATGAAATAAAAAATAGACAAAGGATTCTGGATTAAAAACCTGGCCGATCTTTTTTAAAAAATATTTTAAAAGCTGTTGAGCCTGTTTGGTATTATTACTGAAGAAGGTTTTCAGGTTTTAGATGAAGCAGAGTGGTGGGATGTCGCTGCAGCAGATCTCTGTCTGTTCCACTGCAAGAGGTAAAAGGAAAGGGAGGGGTGCTTTAATGTGTGTGTGTGTGTGTGTGTGTGTGTGTGTGTGTGCAGGAGGCAGCACTTTCACTATAGTGTCTTCTTCCCTCTCCATCCTCTGCCAGTATAAAGCTTGAGGATATTAAAGGTGGTTCTTTTTTTACCCTTTCAAAATAAAAGTTTAGTGTGTGTAGATTTAAAAAAAAAAACGTAAGCTGAACTCTATGTGGATTGTCCCCTTGCTTTCGTAACTCATATCATGAATATCAATATTTAGGTTAATAACAAACTAAAGGTTCCTTAAAGAAGCTTTAAGATCAATTTGCAGAATAATTAGAGATTTAATAGATACAATATATACAATGACGTAAAACTACCGTAATACCCTCGGAGTTGTTGAGTAGACGACCTGAGGAAGACGCTCTTCTCTCTTATTTTGAAGGAAAATGGTCCCTCTTCCTGTATGGTCTTGGATGACAGTGGATGTTTTGCTGCACGTTTTTCTGTCCCTGTCCTGCTGTGTTTCTGCTGATGGAGCACAATCCCATCAATGCACCAGACACTCTCCACAACTCCACCTTCTGCAGTGACAGTAATAAAGATAATCATTGCGTTTATCATTCTATGTTGCAGGCGTCAGTCATGAATTTCATCATCTATTTGTCAATGTTTAGTAATATCTGTCAATTACAGAAACTCATGCATGGTGAAATACCTTACCTTAAACGACCCTCGAAATTAATCCTGACACTGAAAATAAACATCCTTATTCTCAACACACCAGAAAGAGGAACAGCAGGAAAAAGGTTCAAAAATCTGTATTATTTCTACAGACTGTTGGTGACATAGATACAATTTAAAATGCAATACATAGGCCTCGGATTTTTATTGATTTTTAATTTCTGTTGCATTCTTTCCTTAAGCTATGTTTTAATGTTTTTATGTTTGTAAAGCACTGAAAATTGCCTTGCCATTTGTTTGTCACTATACGTCACCTGTAAATCAGTATATATTTCTTGAAAGACACTTTATTCTGAAGGAACACGGAGAACCAATCCGAATCCTGGGAACCATTTCCTGTTTGGTTTGTTGTTGTATTGTACTGTTTCCTGTGTGGATGCTGCTGCTGCTGCAGTCTGTTTTCAAAATGACCAAACTCCAGCTCCTGAACGCCTACCTGACGGAGCGGCTGGCGGTGGTGGTGAAGGAGATCATCGACGTGGTGGAGGACACGGTGACCGAGTACCGGGAGGAGACCGCGAGAACCAAGCAGGAGAACGAGAGCCTGCGGAGGCAGCTGCGGGACATCCTGCTGCTGGAGGCCGAGACTGAGTGGCTGAGTACGGGCCAGCTAGTCAGCTAGCTTCGAGATGAAGCTTCAACACTAACCCCACAAATAGTTCAAACTAATTTAGCGTCAGATATCGAAATAAAGCAAAAACAATGCATTTCCGATATTTAATTCGGCACCTGTTAAATATTCTAAATCAGCTTAATTGCAACAGAAAAAGGGACTATAATTAGCATGTTATTATAACTTCCTCTTCTCCCACATGCTGGCATCAGCTGATGCTTAAGGGTAAAGGTAGAAGCAGTTGCTTCTTTGTGTAATATTATTCAGAACTAACCTTAAATGTGAGTTATTGTTCTAGCAGAGTTCATGAATAGTTATAAGCCTGTGGGTAAAATCATTAATGCATTTTTTTTGGTTAATTACATTTGCAGAAAATTGCACAGAGCCTGCCAGGTGGTTTTCTACAAAATGTTAGTTAATGGGTTAATGTATTTAGTTACAGGGTGGAAAACGTTATCATGACTATTCAAATTTATTTGAGCGGTTTTAACTCTTAGTGTGTTGAAAACATGTTGATAAAAGCGTTTCAGTTGTTGAACCTTTTTGAAGATCTGTGACTGTTTCTTTCCACCTTTGAATTTTGGCTGCAGGATACTTGTTGATAACCGTTGTGTTGCTGTGTGGTGTTCCAGGATCGACCAAAACCAGTCTCGGGTTCTCAGCCTCAGACCAGCAGCAGTTACCTGATCTGCAGCTTAGATCCCACTCAGAGGAGCCAGACTCCACCCTGAACCAGCCGAAACAACCCCCATCCGACACAGCAGAGTCCATTCACGAGCAAGTCGTTTCTGTGCATCTCCCGTCCCTGCAGAGTGAGAATTTCCCAGGGTCGGTAATCCTGCCACGACAGAAGAAGCCTACTGAAGTGAGGGAGTCGGTCTTGAAGCACGAGCCTTACAATGAGTCATTGCAGGAAGCATCACCTCCTTCTCCTCACTGCTCCCTTAATCCTTCTGCCCCGTCCATCCCTAAAATTCAAGTTGCCGTGCCTGTGCTAATAGAGGAGTCACGGGCCACAGCGGCTGTTCTGATCAAAGCTGAACCTGAGGAATACAAAGTGAGTGAACCTGAAGGTGAAGCTGAAGCTGAATCGTCGACAGTGGCTGGTCAAGGTCAAGTCGCACAGGAACAGTTGAACATCAGAACAGATTCAGACAGGACAGTCTTGGTGCTTTCAGACCGACACAGAGCTCATCGAAAAGAGAAACCTTCTCATGAGAAGGTGACACTTACTAACGAGGGAGCAGCTGCTGCTTTTCCTGAGCTCGTCCATCGCTGCCCTAGATGCGGCGATGCGTTCGACCGGGCCGGCAGCCTCCGACTCCACCTGGAACAGAAGAGAAAGACCTACGCCTGCGAGTGGTGCTGCAAGTCCTTCGCACAGTCTGCAGACCTGCGGCGTCACCTGCGCACGCACACAGGCGAGAGGCCGCACCGATGCAACTTCTGCTCCAAAAGCTTCAGTCAGAGAGGAAACCTGCGACGGCACCTGCGCATCCACACGGGCGAGCGGCCCTACAGCTGCCCGTACTGCTTCCGCACCTTCAGTGACGGAGACACCATGAAGAAACACAAACGCACACATTTAGGAGAGAAACCAGAGCGCAGCGTTCAGTGCTCCAAGACACTTGTAAGAACCGGCAGCTTGCAGACACACTCAAAGAAGGACATGTGTTTCATGGCAAACGCCTGATTGGTCCATTTAAGGAAGGTCCATCTCTTCAGGAGGGTGGGTGCAATCACAAGCCACAGAGTGTAAAGACATAAAAAAAAAGAAAAGAAAAAAAAGACACAAGTATACACTATTTTTAGGTCCACATACTACAATCTTACTCTTAGAACTACGCTCTCTGCAGGACCGAATACTTAATGTCACACTTTTTAAATAACTCCCAAGAGTTTGTTTTTTTTCTTCACATTTTGCCCAAGACGAGCAAAATAACACAGATTCTGATACCAGTTACCTCCGATAGGCCAATATTGGCTAAAAATGATCAATGGTTGGCTCTATTACAGAACTGGCTAAACTTTTAAGACAGGGTACTTGATCTAAAGAAGGGTGGAGGAGTCGGTGGCCGGTGAACACTGTGGCAACTTCTGAATCCACTTTCTCCATTTCAAGATGCAATCGTTGTGTGTGTGTGTATGTGTGTGTGTGTGTGTGTGTGTGTGTGTGTGTGTGTGTGGGGGGGGTTAGACGTGGTGATAATAGACAAGAAAGGAAACGATACATTTACGGCCCACTGGCTTGTGATGCAGCACGATGGTTTACGACGATGGAAAGGGGAGACATGAATTGTTGATTGTGTAAAGTCAAGTAGCAACGATCTGATCTACATTCCCACTGACAGTTTCACTTTGTTCCTTGAGATGATCATCCTTTTACGACCTTCAGTGTTTTCATCCATTCAACGGTGACAGTTTACAGGCAGCTCCATTGATTATAGATGCCTTCATATTTATTCATCTATTTATACATTTGTACATCTTCAGTTGTACTTACAAGCAGGTATGTGGTTGCTGGGATGACCACCTGCAGAGGATCCATCAGAACGTCTGGGACTTTTTCTTGGAAGACACTATTGCACCCAACAGGGTCACTGTAAAGCAGGGAGGCGACGTTTTAAGAAATTGATGTGATGAATTCCACTTTGCACTTACCTTGCCATTAGGGGAAAAGATTGAAAAAATGGCACCGAGTTTATTGAAGTTTTTTTTTTTTTTTCCACTGACTGTTAGGAAACCCAGAGCTGTTCAGATGAGCTACATGTGCAAATGAAAGCAGCTTGGTTTTTAAACCTGAAGTCTGTGAGAAGTCAGGGTGAGCTGGGTGGGAGCTTCTTCATTTTCTGATCGTCAGTAGATTTTAGTCCACTCTATAACTGAAGCGGAGAAAACATCTAATTAGGCGTATAATTAATCGAAAGGCCAAAACTGTCATCATAGCATCTGACTCTGTTGCCTTGTGCTCCTTCATGAAAATGTTCTAAACAGCACAAGGTGATCGTTGCAGTGTTGTTGTTTTCTGTCATGTGCCTCCTGAAACCCCCCCACCTCTCATGTCTGACATGGAAAATCTCCCGTTGCGAGGGGCATGTGTGAAAGGGCAACTCTTGTAAATGTCAGGGTCAGGCCGTCCTGACACTTTCAATTAGATTTGATGAGTCTTTGGTCTTTTTTTCTCTCTTGTATCCTGTCGTCGGTATTAAATAGTCCCTGCTTTCGCTTAGATTTTTTTTCTCTCGTGCTCTAATGTTTTGCCTTCTTTTAGATATGTTTGACATTTACAGGCCTTTTTTTTCAGTCAGGCTGCTTCTGTGCACTCAAGTGCCCAAGTCGAGGAAATGTAAGCACCAGCAGGGACTATTTGAGTGCACGAACATCAGTTTGTGGAATCAATAAAAAATGAGACAGTCTTGAACACAGAAAGGAAAGTAGACCTTACACATTGGGATGTTTTAGCATAGTTTTCTGCTCTGTTGTCTTCCTGGCCGGTTTCCATTGAACTTTCACATCAAGAGACTGAACACGTTGAACTAACAGACTTATTGTTATTTGATGAACTGGTGAGGAGACTTATATTTCTTCTGAGCAGACTGGATGCTGCAATACTACACATAGAATAATATATTATTTATTTATTCTTTGATCAGTGTTAGAATGTTCTTATCTTGTCTGATGTCACTCCTGGAAATATACAGTATGTGCTTTTGGAGACAGCTGATTGTGAAACATGGAGAGAGAGACAGCTTCACACTGCAGGAGGAAATGACAGCGCTGATATTTTTTACAGAAAAATAAGACGAAACATTTTGCCAGCAGTGAAGCCCGTCGGAGTTACACAGTGAATGTGTTGATCTCTGAGGACCTTCAATTCTGTGTGATTATGTTTTGTATTGATGTGGAAAGTGTTGTTTTTTTGTAGACAAAAATAAATACTTAGTCAAAATGAGTTTCTTCTGAAACTGATTTGTTCTTTGGTTATAAAAACTACAACGGAGGATAAGAAAATTCACAAGAATAATGGCGTAATTTTAGTCTATCAGAGTAACCGCCAACTGTTCAAAAATGATGAACGTAGAGCATCTTGATATACTAAGGTAAAGGTTTCAAAAATGGAAATAGGGTACTTACTTGTGGAGTTTGTAAAAAACTGTTTGACAAAAATATCCGAGGAGTAGTGTTGGAGCTTTACATATTCCATAAAGTTACTCACATATGCAAAGATGTACAAGCAGGATTCTACTGTTGGAGTTTTAAGACGTCACATGCAAAAAACAAATACATACAATAAAAATTACATAATGCTGTAAAAATTACAATATTCCTTTCTGAAATACTTAAGAGTTCTAGGCATACATCAGTGAGATTGTTTTACCTCATGAGCTGCTGTTGTAGTCCTCTGTTGTAGCTGTAGGGGGCAGTAGTGATCCATGTACCCAGTATCATAACAAACCCAAACTCACTCTTCAGTCTGTGTTGCATTCCAAATTTATTGTTGCATCGTACATAAAACACCTGATAGAAATGTTGGAACAACTGTAAAGCCCACGATCAGTGTAAACAACAAGATTGTATAGAAAGCCACATTCATACATTCAGTCGTGCATAAAAGATGAACAATAACACTGTAAACAGTAGGATTTGAACATGAGCCATTCCTCAATGTTTCCTCATGTAAACACTTTGAAGATAGAAAACAGGCAGGGGGGATATAGAGATTATAAATATATCAACATATTGCATCATGCAACAACGAGGAAGAACCACTTGTATTGAGATATAATCATCAGTCATGGTAACAACAGGATGCACTTTGAATGTTCACAGTTCAGTTAAGAGTGCAATAGTAACGTGATCCGTGCATTTCACAGCATGGCTGACAATTATCAGAAATGATACGAAGCAAAATGACATTTCTACGGTGTGACTGATATGAGAATGTAACATGAGACCGTCATAGTTTTAAATGGAAGCTACTGATGGTTCATCCTGACTGATTTGATCAACCTACACAACACTTGTCCAATCTCAAAAACCACAACTTGATGTTTTGGTTCTATATAACATGAATGGGGCTGATGTGTTGTAAACAGGCCATAAGAGAGCATGTTTGTGCATGGTGTTACTCGTGTGAGTTTGACGGAGGGATTATTTATGATTATTGATGTGTTGGTTGACAGAAATGTGGGAAAATGTAATGTTCCTAGTACATCCAGAAGGTCCACAATGAAATGCAGTAGTCTCTGTTTTCATAGCATTATTAGTATACGATATTCAGGATGAAGATGTCGAGCTGATCATCAAGGAGGACACGTGGAATTTAAAACAAATGTCAGAGCGACTGTATCACATATATTGAGCATTTTAGGGTTTTGTTCAGTTTACACTTTGACAGCCCGAGCTAATGCTAAAGTATTGTTACCCAGGTTGGACCTAATGTGTAAAGCCCATACACAAACCAGAACATAAACTCAGCAACCAGAGAACAAAAGTCCCATCTTATTTTTCCAATCTAAGATACTCAAAACATGTTACAGTCCACTAATAGATCTACCTCTTGAAATGGGACAAAATGGTTTAATTTTCATATACATTGTTCACTGGCATTGGGAGGACACGTCTTTTTCATAAGGCTTGTTAGCTTAAACCTGATTCGGTAGGATATCACCTCCTAGGACTTTTTAACTTTAGCCTCAGTCTGTTAGCTTAGCCTCGGCCTATAATGATATCATAAATGCAGCTCTCAAGTAGATACTGTATCGTTTACATTCTATGGTTAGTCAGCTGGATAGGTTAACATTTAAACAAAGTTTAAATGAATGTGAATGTGTTAGCTAGCTAACTAAGTTTAGCAAGGCTGGTTAATCTACTAGAAACTGTTGTAAATTTAGCTGAGAAACTTTTGTATGGTAAAGGTTGTAAAAGTAAAACTATTTTTTAATTACTAATTGTCCCAGTTATTGTAAAAAGTTTATGTGTTATGCTCAAAGATGAACTATAGGCGTCATTATAAACATTCAATTATAAAGATTTCTCATAAATTATAGAAAAATGTCCATACAAAGAAAACATTAAACTGTAAGTGTTTCACTGTTAACAACTGTCAAACTCAGATTAAAAACTACCTACAAACAAAATCTAATTTACATTTGCACAATAATTGCTTTTTTTGTAAGAGTTAAAGTAAATAAGTTAGACCCAATTCTCAACTTTCTAAAAATGTTTTTTTGTTTTTTTTTAAACGAGGGCTAATTGCTTATGAAACACAATCTGGCCATACTTGTCCACATGTTTATGAAATTATCATTATACAGTATGAAGACATTGAAAATCCAACCATAAGGGCTGGACCAGACAGAAAATGAAATATAAAAGATCTACATTTTCTGTCTGGTCCGGTTTAAGTTCTTTGAAAACAAATATTAAAATGTGATGGTTTTGTTTTTCTCCTTAACACCAGCATCATTTTAATAAATACATACAATATTAAGAATGCATGTCCATGCAAAGAGGCACTATCAAAAATTAAAATCAATGTGACAAAAAAAAAAGTTTGGTCAGCAGTTTGGATTTCCCAAATTCCGTTTTTCATGCCAAATAATTTCAGTAGATAGAACAGTAGGTTTGCTGTAATACATTTAAGCATGTAATTATTTACTCAAATGTAATTTAATCAATCATGCGAAGCCTCAGTCATTACATTAAAGTCCTAGACCTTCATTTTTATATTTTCAGCTCTATGTTGGCACTTTACTTAATATTGTTGGCCTTTGCCCTTTTCTACCTCAAATGGTTACAAAATTATCCTCATTCTCTTACTTTTGATGGATTTGGAAAATAAAAAGGTTTCCTATAGCCGACATGTCAGATTGTACTTCAATATGGCTAAGGCTTAATCCAAAACTCCCTATGGATTATGACGTTATGTATGAGGGATCCCTACTTAAACCTTTCACTGTGTTGAAGTAGCAGTGTGATACCTAAGGATCCATTCAGATAATACTCAACATTAGACCTTTACCAAACTAGAATAGACCCTCAAAGGACTTTACCAGACCTGATACCCTTAGTGAATTACTTGTTGTCATAGGTAAATGAGCCTCAATTCACAATTCACAACTCTACACTTGGTTAATGGCAGACCTTTGTTTTGTCTTTAAGTGTTGAAGACTTGAGAGCCTTTCAGCACAACCCCAGAAAATCCTCCAGTAACATAAGGACCAGATAAGACTATAAATAGTATTAAAATCTTTGGTGTTAAAAAGTGTTATGGTTGTATCCAGGGTACAGGAGAAATAGAGATGGCATCCACTGGCCTTGATGCTATCCAGCCACTATTCTATGATAACTATTGTGCTTTCTATGACGTTTCTGATATGAGATTTCTTTCAACCAAATATTGCTATGGACTATCTTCAGGTGTAAAATTGTAAACAACGGAAGACTGTACATAAGAAGTTGACATCGCCATTTTATTGTGACCCATTTATTGGAGCCAGAAGTGGCCAAACCTGGATGAAAAAGTTACTTGCTTACACAAGATGGCAACATTTTGTCTTAATTTAGCATCTGCAAAATATAACTCAACCTAACTCTGCATCTGATTGGCTTACTCTGATTCACTTACCCTACCAACCAACGAAGGCAACGATGTGTACGAGCCAATAAAAGTAGGCTAGTATGCGTACCACTGTGTGATGGGTTAGAAGACTTTAAAGGCATTGAAGACTAAAAAAAGAAGTATAAGCTGTGTACTTCCACCATCTCCGAATTTGACTCCACTGAAGGCTGTAAATTACATTTATCTTATCACTGTGTGAGCCACTTGTGAATCCCAACTTAATGAAAAAAAGGTTTTGAATCAAGTGAGAAAATAAGTTCATTATTTGGGGAGACTTCGACGCAATCTGACATTTCTTTCACAACTATTGGGAGTCAGAATGAGCGCATGATTGAGGCCATCCAGTATTGGGTTCACTTCTCAGACACAGAGGCTATGTTTATTTCTATATATAGTCAAAATTTTCACACATGTATCTACTTAATTGCTGAAAGACGACCTGCTAATATGTTTGGTAAAATGATGCTGAGCTCTAAGACTTGAATGTAATGGCACAGTCATATACAGGAAAAACATTCGAGGATTAGATTGTATAAAAAAAAAAAACTTCCCGTCTCTGTTTGAAGGGAAAAATAAAGATTAATATATGTTGGCTGAGGCAGCTTCATGACAGTTCAACATAAAATAAACGTCTCTGTTTCGGCAATGGACAGTTAAAATTGATTTTTTTTTCCCCCAAAGTGAGGGCAGAACGTGATTTACTACTTTGCTGTTGTAAAAAAGAAAACATGCAGTTTAATCTAAAATAAACTAAAAGTACAAATCTGACATCTGCAGCTATGATTTGTTTTAATGTCTGTGTTTTAACCCTCTTCAGTCTAAGTGTATCCGTCTAACCCTGTGATGTGTGAATGAGGTGAGATGGTGATGTGTTGATGGAGCCATTAATGTGTCCCAGGCGCCTCGCTGATCAATAATGAAGGCACAACACCGTCCTGCTCACGCTCCACCTTGCTCTCCACTCATCAAGTTAGCTCCTAATATTATACACTTTTTTTTTTCTTCCCCCCTTTCAAATCGCTGCTGACTCCTGTGCTGTAGTTTCTCATGTCTGTCCCTCAGAGAAACAGGAGGATACCTGTTGAGCCGCTAATTACCTGACAGTGACCGCATGCAGAATGCTGTGCGGGGTTTTAGTCGCGGCTGAGGGTTTGCGGCAGCTCGTTGGTCAGGATGTGCCACCGCTCAACCCGCCTGCCTTGATTCTTCAGGCAGTCCATCCAGTGACGGAGGGCGTCGCCCTGGGAGTGACAGCTCAGACAAACTCCACCTGAAAAGAAACAATAATCATAAGGTTTGTGGAGTTACTCTCAACGTCAAAGAAAGTACGTTTTTTAAGTTCAGCTCAGGGCGTCTAAAGGTCAACATTTCTTCCACATGATTTGAAGAGAAGGATTCCTCGTGGAGCTGCAGTGGATGGATTATATTTAGATATTTAGGTATACATTGCTTGGATAGTGACCGTGGGTTGTATAACACTTCTCAAAGTGCATCGTGGGATACATTGAGTGGACTGTATATGGGGTATGATCATGCTCACTGTGAATAGTGAGTGAGTTCCCTTTAGGTCAGCACAGAAAACAGCCGATCAGATTCTTTACTCATCGCTATAGAAAGTTCAATGACCCCAAAGCAAATGTCTGTTCTGTTTCCTCTCACCACTCCTCCACTGCTCTGTGGAGTCCTGCACAATCCTGCACACACAGCGTCACATTTGTCCACAGAGCTGTCAATCATGGCATGTTACCCCTATTTTAGCATCAAATGAGGGATGAAAGCTTCACATAAAAATGATGATCTGAGCTCAGAAGCTGCGCAGCGGGAGGAGCTCTGAATGTTTTTGAAGAAGAGAAGCCAGATGGTTATCTTCAGGCACACTCACGACAGTCAAAGATACAGTAATATGTCTTTATTTGATCATTCATTCACTCTGAGGCTCTCAGATTTTCAAAGGCTTACATTTACCTCCTGGTGTCTGATTTCCTTGTAAGCCTGTAGCTTGAGGACAAACAAAAGCGATCAGATTGCTGTGCTTAAGATGACGCTGTTGTCTTGAGGTGAATTATCAGCTCCTGGGAGCTCTCTTTGTTCCCTTGTTTACAAGAAGAGCTGATCAGTGATACAGATGGCAAAAGTGATTCAAATGCATAAAACACACAAGTCTCTGGTGAACAGCTTTCCAGGCATATGTTGGATTCATTATTATTTACAGAAGCAGCTGAAACAGAAATGTATCCTGTCAGTTCATCTTGTGAATATTTATTCTGATGTTCTCCACTCAACCTGAAAATATGTCCTTGTTTGACAAAAAAATGTCACGAGTGGCTTCACAGCCTTTGAGGTTAACGCTTGCGTAGAAACTCGTCACACTCTCACCTATGAAGTCATTGGAGCGGCCGATGTCGTAGTCCCACACCGTCACCTCCAGAGTCTTATTGGCCAGCTCGGACAGTGAAATCTCATAGAAGAATTCCTGCAGGGATCAAACACATGCAGGGTTCAAAATCAAAACATGTCTTTTTGGTGCAGCATTGAAAAAACAAAAAACAATCCTGTATCATGTTGTGTTGATATCTGTCATTTCAGTGGGAGCTGAGAGTAGAGCTCTGAGGTTCTTATTTCCATTTCATTTGCAGAGGACTACTTCGCAAATATGACATTTACTTTACAGTTGTGTAACCATCTTGTCTTCTTAATATATTTTTTTCCACAAGTGATCAATAACTGCATTTTGAGGAGTTAATGCATTAAATGTGTATATATATCTATCTATTTATCCCAACTGATCGGAGATAGAACAAAGAAAGATATAAGATATATCACTTACAGAGTAACACGAGAAAAACAAAAATAATAATAATTATTATTTATATGCTTTACTGGCAGCGCATGATTACCTAGTGGTAACTTAATGGTAACTTAATGGTTACCAAGTGGTTACTCAGTTTCCCACTAACTATGTGTACCTTATAGTGAAGTGTAACCCTAATAGATTATTAAAATCTCTGATATCGATATCGGCCCTAAAACTCCATATCAGTCCAGCCCTAATATTGATGTCTAGGAAATTCTGAGAAATGGGTTTTGTCATCATTTATGCTCAACTTTAAGTTAAATTGTTTTTAAAGAATAGAACCCATAATGTGGTCATCTTTATTCATCAGCCGGGGAGTTTTTGAGATAGAAACGAGACATACTGTGCAGAAGAAGCAGAGCAGTTTCTCTCTGACCAGTCTTAAGTACTATTATTTTGGTAATGAATTATGTGGGAGAAACCCAGCAGAAGATGAAGGAGGAGATGAGTGCAGTGCAGAGATTTTCCAGCAGATTTGGGTGACACAATGAGTGTGAGATTTTAACCAAACAATAAATCTGAGGGAGAGATCATTAGCATAAACTCTGATATGGAAGTGCAGCGGGGGGGGGGGGGGGGGGTTCTTACCTCATTGAATTCAGGGTTGAGAGTTTTTTTTATCACTGTTGTTTTGTGTTTGGATTTCTTCTCCATATCAGGCTTCAGGTATCTGACAACAGAAGAAAAAAAAAAAGGAGTTGATGCAGTTAACATGATGCTGCCCTCATCTGACCAGCGTGGTTGAAAAATGTGCCAGGAGGTTCAGCAGCATTTTCTTCCAAATCCTGTGTTAACAAGTCATTTCTGTTTTTTTGCTTGTTTTTGTTTTTTTGAGATCACAACTTATCTATCTCTCTGTTTCTATATTTATCTCTGTAACATCAAAGGTGCAAGGGCACCAAAGAAACAGAAATATTCTTGACTGACTAAGGCAGAATGGTATGTTGTTGTCTGGTCTATCACGGCGACAACAAGCCTAATGTTTTCTTCTAAAAACATTTTATTATCGCAAGAAAGCTGCTTCTCTTGAGATAATGAGAACAATTAGTCATGATTATAAAAGAATAACAGATGTACTCTTTATCTGAGGAAAGCAGCATTATTATCTGGAGATGAAGAGATGCATAAGTGGAGATCTCGAGAAATCAATCAAAAAGTAATCATTATCCCAAGCATTAGTTAAAAATGAAATGTGTGGCTACATAGTTTGGTAGATTATAGTAATAGCCAGTGTTCACCTTGTGTTGCTTCTTTGCTTTTTCATTTGATTGTGTGATCCTTTTGAGGTTCTAAGCATGACAATTTGAGGCTGATCAGGCTGATCAGTGTTTGAAGACCTGTTTGCTTGAGATCACGACGATTTCTTTGATGGACTCAAACTACTAAGTACATAAGTGTTCTATGACAATAAACCTAAAATGATATAATCTTGTAAATCATCATAATAAAATCGAGAACTCATCATGTGGGCTCAGTGACTCATACTTTGGCAGCAAGCAGGACGGGGGAAGCCTGAGCTTCACAAACCATCTCTATCTTCATCAGTGGAAGATCCTGGCTTTAGGTGCTGAGCGGTTATATAAAGAGATGACATGAGGAGATACTAATAACCATGTGAAGCCTGGACCGACTGAGGCCGTGTTCCAGTGTCATATCTCTCTCTGTGTGTGGATGTTGTGCTAATGTTGGAGAAGCTGTGCAGCAAATGAAGGAGCCTGGAGCTGGAATATAACACCTGGTAATACTCTCATTCTGTCTGAATGGAGTGCACACACTGCGGTTCCACATAGCGAGGAAATCAGAAGGGAGCTGTTTGATCACACAGACTTTGGCTATTCTTGATCTTTTTCACCTTCTTACTGAGATTTAAAATCTAAGTTACTTCTAGAAAATGCTTCACCAGACTGCTACTACTCTACTTTTTCAGTTAAGTGTTGCACCAGCTTGTATGACAGCCTACAGGGGTATAATGCTTAAACTGCAAGACACTGTTTTAACACGATTCTGACATCAAGTCAGGCAACTAATTTGTTCCAACATTTTCAGCCAACGCCTCTTATTGATTCAAATCCTGCCACTGTTGTTCATGCATCATTAAACCAAAAGGAATGATTTGATTAGCTAATGAGCTTCAAATAGTGGCAACGATCTCCAGAGAAACAGAGTTTTAATTAGAAACTGTTTTATTAAGGGGGGAACAGATGGCCTAGCGGATTGGTTCAATGTACTGAGGCTATAGTCCTCCAATCAGGTGGCCCGGGTTGTCTGGTCTGTGGCTTCCTTCATGCCATTCCCCCCTCTCTCTCTCTCTCTCTCTCTCCCTCCATGGTTTCCTATTCAATTATTTCTCCTTCTCAATAAAGGCAGAGAGGCCTGAAGAATGTATCTTTATTTATCTTTATTCAGGTTTTCACAGCTTTACCTCAGAGCCTGCTGTTCGAAAGGAGTACCGACCTGGTTCACCAGACGTACATGTTCTGAATGTAAGCAGTGACACTGAAGGGAGATATGTTGAGTTATTTCAAAAAGCTGCTTAATCTCTGAATACCCCTGGCTTCTTGCTCTGACTCAGACTCAGTTTGTCTGACAGCATGTGACAAAGTTTTCTTGAGTGTCGGAGAAAACAAAAGCAACGAGGAGCCATAAATCTTCGACTTAGTGCTTCAGTGTTTTCCTCCCGAGGAGGACTACTCGGCTCACTCAGTTCACTTCTCCTCACTGATTATCCTTCCTGCTGGCAAACATATGGGGCCCCTTTTACAACAGCATCATTGATTAGCAAAGTTAATAAGATGGCCAGACTCCAGCTTTTCTTATTTTCTTGTTAGTCTCCGAGTCCAGCGTTTTCTCAAGGATTAGTCTGGCTTCATGTTTAGGACCGAGTGAGACCAGTACCCCAAAAATCTGTGTTTCTTCTTTGAAGCAATATTAATTCAGAATGAATCCAACAACAATATAATAATTGTGTTGTTAAATTGTAACTTTGATCTTGGTTTTTATTTTGGCTGCAGTGGAGATATTTCCACTGTCACCGAGGTTTGGTAACCATGGTGATTAGTATAAGGACAAGTTTTAGAAACAATAAAATTATGTTAAGTTCTTCAATCAATGTTCAAAGATATTGAAGCATTTTAAAAGAGTCCACAAGATCTTCAGATAAAATCTCTTTTTCGACACTTTCCAGATTCATTTGGTTTTTTCAGACTGCCGTCAATGTCCAGAATGTTTCTTTTATAAATAATTAGTTTAGTTGGTCTGGTGGTTAGTTTGTGCGCTCAATGTACATTAGCAGTAGTCAAGAGTAGGCAGCCTAGGTCTGAACACCTTCTATAGCTCCTGTCACGTATCCCATGTTAACAGTATGTTTGTAAATTGGTGTTTAATTTGCAGTTAAGAGTTTTTTTTAGCCGACCTCTGGGCCAAAGGGGGGGGGGGGGGGGGGGGTTGAATCAAACCTCATTGAGACGGTGTAGCACCATAACTGTCTGACATCTGAACTGTTTCTGTTTGTGCAGACTTCTTCTTACATTTTGACGTAAGGGTCGGAGAATCCGTTGACATCCATGGCTGCTAAATGGGCGCAGCGCTTCACGCCTACGCAGAGCCCACCACTGCGACGTCCTTCACCTTCTCCTCCTCCTCCTTCCACCTCTTCGTCTTCCATCTGAGGAGGCAGAAACTGCAGAGAGAGAAGAAGACGACCTCTTTCTTCCAGGCTGTGCAGCTGCTCGTTCTCCCACTGCAGACAGCAAATAATCAATCAGATCCCATGAGTGTAAGTCAGATTTGAGAGACAGATGAGTTTGAGCATAGAATGAGATACATCAGATTGATGAGTTTGTCACATCAGTCACATCAGTTAGATTAGATTAGATGAATCAGACTGATTCGACAATAAAGATCTATCGATCAATTCAACAGTCTGAGTCCAAATGTATAGACTTTAACAATTTATTGGTGTTTTATAATCACTCTACTATTTTCATATTCATTTGATTATTATTATTCATTATGACACCATGTATTATTACCATTCATTATTAGTGTATTGTCTGTGATGTTAAGTGATGATTTGGGGATTCTGTCCTCGTAGTTTTCATGCTAATAAAGCTCAGTGAATTGAATTGTGACGACTGGTAATTAATAGATTTGTGAATTTCCCTGTGGATTAATTTAATGCCGTTGTTCAGAGGTTGTGTGGATGTTTTTAGTGTGTTTTGTTTCTTAACTGAGACACTGTCTCTGCCTCCTGTCCAGGGAACACAGATGTAATGAGCTTATCGGTAACTGTGGGGGGCGCTGGTGGCGTGTCCCATATATGGACGCTACAGTCGTCATCGCGGGCGGCCCAGGTTTGAACCTGTGGCTCATTATCCCGCGCTCATTTCTCTCTCTCCCTGATTTCCATCTCTATCCGCAATCATATGTGTCCAATAAAGGCACAAAATAAATTTTAGAAAGAAAAAAAAAAAGTAACTCTGGTTCAGCTAATAGGCTGAACACAGTCCCTGTCAAAATAAACAAATATTTAATTAGGAGAATAGAGAGAACGTGGAATAGTTCAGATGGATTTCATACTCTTGATTTTTTTAGTTCATTGTGATTAGTTAAGATTAATTATTTTCAGTGCAGGGGTTTAATAAGATTAGTTTAAACCGATCAGTTTTGAAGGATTCGTTCAATTCCATGAGCCTTATCAGATTGGAAAGATAGAAGAGTGAAATCTAATTAATTTGTCTGATGAGTGTAATACGATTTATTTTGTCTTGATTATTACTCAGAGGATTAATTGTTTTGACTTCAGCTCTCGCTGTGACATGATCTCCACTTCTGGTTTTAAAATGCTGAACTGGTTAAACTGAAACCAAACAAAATGGCTTCCAAAGACTCAAAGCGTACATCCTGAAATGTCTTACTTTTTAATATCCGAGGCCTTGTGTCCATTTGGCATCCACTCCGATGATATTTCTGATGTTAGGGTATTTGTAGTCCTGTTTTGAACAGAAGTGTTCGCCTCTGGCGTTCCAGCTGATTTTTGTACTTTTTTGCTCGAGGCAACGCAAAGTTTCACATCAAACCACGTTCTGCTTTTTTATCTATGGAGGATTCTCACTGCCAGCAGGTTTCGTCTCTCTGCTTTTGAATCTTCCCCTCTCTGGCTATTCAAGTTGTTTTTTTCCCTCTCGTCGTGGGTGTAGCTTGGCTATTTTATTCGAGCGGGTCATCTGTCTGTTACAAAACCTGAGTTTTCACGATTTATTCCTTCTATAAATATACAGTAACCACAGATCATGACTACCTCTACAAGACGGTCTTTCATTGGAAAAAAAACAAAACATACTCTCTGTCAAACAGTCATTTGTTGATGAAGACACCAGATAAAGAAGAAGATGAAACCTTCAATGTTATTGATGATAACAGGGGGACTGGGGAGAATGCAGATGTTACAGGTGTGTTTGGCTGTCTGAATGAAAGTGCAGCTTTCATGGCTTTCGTTTTGAAGAGTTCCCACAAAGATCCAGAGAAGCTCTGAGAAGTCAACTCCAGTACACCAAATTCACACTTAAGACAAACAAAGCGACAGTCCACCATAAGTTTAAAAAAAAAAAAAAGACTCACAGCACCACAACTGATCGTATTCATTAAAATCCCTTCACCGCAGGTCATTGATTTGATCTCTCTGTGTTTCATCCAGCTGAGGGTGAGAAGATCAATACTTCTTTCTCTCCCCCCTCTCTCCCCTCCTGTGGTTAGATGTCCTGTCTATTAGTCTTTCTGCTCCCTCTTACCCTTCATTACAGACAGGCCATCAAAGCTCCCTCCAACTCTCCCTTTTATCACCTCATCTCGCTTCACAGTTTGAGTGATCATTAATACTTCCAAAAAGACCAAGATTGGGGTTCATTCAAACAAAAAAGAAAAGAAAATGCTATTCAAGCCTATTGAAGTCGATGCAACAAATTCAGCTGGCTGAAACCCACCATCCTTCATAATAAAGCTGCGGCTAAGAAAAGAGGGGGGAAAAGATTGATTGGTTCTAGCAGGACTCCACAAAGCTTGGAAGGATTTATCTAATGCCCACCTCCGATCTGTGGGGGCGGCACTCTGCAGACGAACCCTGCACTGGATGAGATTTCAGCTCAGCAACATTTCCAAAGTCAACCTCTCTGGCTGCATAAAAGCCGTCTGCTCAAATACATACTTTGATAAAGATGTCAGGCTGCGGGTTCATGGCCCGAGTGAGAACCTGACAGACAGCTCCCCCATCAAAGTGAGAGCTCCGTTCTGGTGTTTGAGGAGAGAGAAAAAGGCCCTGAGTCCCAAAGCTCACAGCTCTTCATGTTTGAAGTGACAGCTGAGGTCACCGGAAGGTTAAAATAAAAAACTGTTCACTATTTGGATGTTGTGCAGAAGGCCGAGAGGTGAAGACAGCTTCATTTAAAGCCTTAAACGCTTAACTTAAAAAAAAAAAGACCTCAGAGCCATAAAAATTGGTCAAGTAAAGACCTAAATCCAGACAAATAGGTCCAAAGAGAACAAGAAGCCCCGAGTAAAGAGAAAAACCAAAACCAACAAAAAGTCCAACAACAAGAATAACAAGTCTTTAAACAGGTCCAAGAAGTCAGAAAGGAAGTCTTGCATCTCATCTGGACTTATAACTCCTCAGATTACTGAGAAGGCACAGCAGCGACTGTCCTTCCTAAGAGTGTTCAGCGAGAGGCTGCTGGTGACCCTTTACCCCCCCCCCCCCCCCCCACACACACACACACACACACACACACACACATCCAGAGCCTGCTGGCGTCCTGCATCACAGTGTGGGTATGCCAGCTAAACTGAAGCAGACAGGAGGGGGCTTCAGAGAGTCGGCTGCACTCTAACCTCCCTGAAGGACATTTACAACTCCCGCTGCCTCACACGGCGACTTTCATCTGTTCGACCTGTTGCCCCCCTGGCAGGTGTGAGAAATTAACTAGACTTCCAGGAGACAGCAAATGTTCTGAAGAATGAAGGTGAAAGAAAGCCACAGGAGGGCATCCTCTTTCTCAGACAACACCATACAAAATGTAAATGTAATTTGATTATCACAGAGTCACTGTCTCCAGAGGACAGGATACAGGAAACTTCAAATAACTATTGTAATGTAAAGATCACCATTTGTTAAGTGTAAGGTCACCTCCCTCCATCTCTCTGTACTGCATATAAGGATTTGTAATGTAAGGGTTCGGGAGAAGATGCTCTGGCCTCTCCTCCGTGCTGCACGTATTAAAAGAGATCTGATTCAAGCGCCACCGTGAATTTTCTTCTTGAGAATTAGCAACTCTCCACCTCGTAAAAGGAGAATTTTCCACGACATTATGGCGACGAGGATGGGATAGACGTTTCCGCTGATTGCAACCTGAGACTGAACTGAAGGAGCTGCCGGCCGGGAAAATTCCGCTCCGACAAACGGAGATTTTTTTGGATCCCACCTGACGTCAGATACAGGGTGCAGACAGCGGACGCTCTATCTAAGTGAGTACGGCGTTTGAATCATTTGCTCAATTTGTAAAAGCCTAGGTAGCTGAAACGTAATTTAAGTCCTTTGGGGTGGTTTCAGTTATGCTTTTCGGGTCCATATAGTGTTTTATGGACGCCATGCCCATGTAATACCGGTCTTGGAGGTTTATGTTTTGGTAATTCCCATACCCTGCGCGGTGATGGAGGTTGATGTGTAGTGTGTTTTGTTGATGTGTTGTGCGTTTTATATGTTTAGAGTGTCTTAAACGAGAAAAGTTAAGAAAAAGAAAAAACGAAAAATGAAACTAAAATATCTAACGAACAGCACGAGGCTGTCTGCACTTAAAGAATAAAACACGTGAAACAACGATTATTATAGATATACAAGGCCCCACTAAAATAAAATGGGCGTATGAGTGATAATCAAAAATAAAAACTTTGTTTGCGACATTCAGTGTCTGGCATGCAGATTGTATGCTATTGAGGTGCGTTGCTCGGAACTTATGTGTCATACAAACCACCTGGCTGAATTAAGTTGCAAAAAGTTTTAGTGTATGTTTGATAAGATCCAACCATACACTGTATGGGAAGATCAGTGTGATTGTGAAGTTGTGTGAGTGATAAGCCCATTGAACGTTTAAGCACATCTGTCCCAGTGAGTCACTGAAAACATGAGAAAACAAAACGGGGAAAAATAAACATTTATATCTGATTTTTTCTTTTTCTGACAGGCTCTGCTGAATTAAGAGCAGACAGATGGGGAATATGTGATTTAGAGATGTTCAACTTTAGCAATTGTTCACACATGAGATGTCCTCTATTAAAAGAAATTAAGCAAAATTAGTAGAGATTGAAAGGAAAAAGAAATGAGGTTTTAAGTAAGAAATGAAGGACAAGTAGAAATGTAGGGTTAGATTTTAAGATGTGACTTCCTCCTCTGTCTCCACACCTACAACTCTGCAGCAACACCTCCTCCACAGGAGGTCAAGCACACCAGACAAACTCTTGGAAAGAAGGGGGGCCGACCACACACCTGGATTTAAAAGCCTTCTTTCTGTCTCTTTAAGCAAGTAACTCTGTTTCTCCAAGAAAGAATTTTTACACAGGCCATGTCAACCAAACAACATGAAGGAGGTTGCAGAGGAAACACCTGAAAAAAACTGGAGATTGATGGGCCACAGAGTCCTGGACAGAGATTGCCACCAAAAAGCAAAAGGAGAAGCAGACTGGGTCCATATCGAACTGAAAGTGCAACAGCACTGACTCCAAGAACAATGCTACAGGAGGGAAGGAGATGGGAATCCTGAGATTAATACAAGATCCAGAAGAATCCTGGTCACATGCACCACTTGAAGATGTCTGTTCATTCTGTAGGATTCCTCTTGACAAAGCCAGAGGAGGCAGTGGAGGAAGGTCAGAGTAGTGAGCAGCACATACAGAGACACACACACACACACACACACACACACACACCTACACACACAGAGAAACACTGATTCGACTGAAAAAGAGTAAACATTGCAACTAACACTGTAATGATAATTAAAATTTTAAACAATCTTGAATTTTAGAAATAGAATAGTATATTGTTTTCCAGTCAAAATTTATTTTTAGACGAGGTTAAAGATATCCATTTAGTCCTGAGACTGTTTGGAAATCATTGTTTTATAAATTAAGGTGCTATTGTTGAACTTTCTAAATCTCACCATACCTCCCCCATCGTGCCTGAAGAAAAAAACAAAAAAAACAAATTGGGGTTGGAATTCATTAAAGTACTTAAGGGATGTAAATGAAGGTGGTCAGCATCCGGCAGATGTCTGTAACACCAATGTTAATCAGCTTGGGTTTTTAGTTTGTTTTAACAAATGCAAATTCTAGCATTCTTCTTTCATATTGACTCACAGTTCTGGGTTGCTTTCACAATCAATGGTGCATTTTTATTCTTGGATGAAGATACCATAGGGTGTTCTTCTCCAACTTTCACTCTGGATTGAAATAGAGCTGAGAAATTAGTTTTTTATCAACCATTGTGTATTAATACACTTGTTCAGTATGTTGACAATGTCTGTGTATATGTTTCCCTATGCAGAGGCATTGTCAAGCTGAGACAGTGTTTGTTGTTTGTCCATTTTTGTTTTCTGGCAGAAAACGGTCCGATATTTTGCAGGACAAGTTTGCAAGCTATTTTTAGTTTTTTAAAAATGCATTATTTTACTCCGGAGTTTCATAAATTTGGTCCTGATTTACGTCCACAATCTTGGATGTTAAAAAACTGCAAAAACAAACAAACGGTTGCCTAATTGGTTTGAACAGGCTATTGTTGTCCATGGATTTTAAAAAGGGTGGAGATCTCCCTACCCCCACACATGGGGGTAGATATTTGGCCATGACTGACTTTTTTTGACTTGAACTCCTGACACAGATAAAGCTTCAACTGACTTGACACAAGCTTTATCGAGTTCCCTCTGTCTATGACTACCAGACACTACCAACCTTTTTACATCTTTTTGTGCACTCATGTGATTTTAAAATGAAGAACAGTCTTAACCTTACTCTTTACAGCTCAAGATGGAGAACCACACCCCTGTCTGTGTCAAAAACCAAGAGATGCACTCTTTGACACTCTTTTCATTAACTTTGATTTGTTTGTACTAACACTGCTAACCTGTCTGCTCAGGCAGCTGTACTATTGGGAAGGATTTCACAGTACATACTGACTTTAAATATGCATTTCATCAGTATGTAAATGTCAGCTCATACAGGTGCTAATGACCCAGAGTCACTGGGATTTGAAGCTCCTGGGACTGCTGCTCTTTCACCTGTCTCCCCCACTCTACAAATGTTTTATCTGTCCAAAATGACGTTTTTACCCCTCAAAGATATCTCTGTGCCTCAAAAGTTTGACACATGGTCTTGACCATGTGTCAAAGGGGTGGATAACCATGTTTTCTAAGTTGTCTTCCCTAAGGTGAAAGCGGCCCTTCTGGGGATTACATTGGTGAAACTCCACAACATCCAGCCTGGAGATGGAAAGGACCTGAGAAGGAAGCATGGACGTTTTAACCACGATGGACAAGAACCAGATCTGGAGCTGCTGACAACAACAACTGCTGTCCAGATAACTGAGAGGGACACCTGGAGATGATGACAACATCCACTGACGATCGGATAGCTGAGAGGGATACCAAGATCCATACATCACTGCAACCCTTTTTCGAGCCATGGCACCGACGGAAGAACGACGATCTAACCTACGGAGTGCTGAGAGAGGACGCCGTGGGACGATTACCTATCATCAACTGATTCACTATACTGATACTTAGACACCCCATCTCTTACAGAAGGGTAAACATGGACTGTGTGCAACAACAGATGAAGACACAAGATTCAACACAGGATCGGAACATCCAACAAGGGCATGATCAAAAAACTTGCCACAGAGAACTGTTTCAACAACATAAGTGCCTATTTTGTTATTATTTTGTTTTGTTTTTGTTTTATTTTTTATCTCTTTATTTGTTTTTTCATTCATCTTTTCACTGTAATGAACAGTCTGTTATAATGACCTTGTATGATAATTTCTATAAATGTTGTTTTGACACTTTGTGTCAAAAAGGGAGGAATGTGAGAAATTAACTAGACTTCCAGGAGACAGCAAATGTTCTGAAGAATGAAGGTGAAAGAAAGCCACAGGAGGGCATCCTCTTTCTCAGACAACACCATACAAAATGTAAATGTAATTTGATTATCACAGAGTCACTGTCTCCAGAGGACAGGATACAGGAAACTTCAAATAACTATTGTAATGTAAAGATCACCATTTGTTAAGTGTAAGGTCACCTCCCTCCATCTCTCTGTACTGCATATAAGGATTTGTAATGTAAGGGTTCGGGAGAAGATGCTCTGGCCTCTCCTCCGTGCTGCACGTATTAAAAGAGATCTGATTCAAGCGCCACCGTGAATTTTCTTCTTGAGAATTAGCAACTCTCCACCTCGTAAAAGGAGAATTTTCCACGACACAGGCGCTACAGGTCCATCAGAACACACACACACACACAGACAGATTTAAGGACAATTTTCTTCCCCAGAGCCAAAACCCCACTGAACTCAAACATGCACTGACCCTCGTCTCCTTTCCCCCCTGGTTCTCCTTGTGCAATAATCACTGCACTGTCTCACCCACCAGCCTTCAGTTATGAGAAGAAGCCACTTGTCTGGACGTTCTGATTCAATGGCGAAGAGGAAGGCGACAAAAGCGACACCCCTGCACATATTATTCAGGAGTGATTGCGGTGTAACGTTAGGCTGTATCGTTGATCTGTTGTGACTAACCGTCTTACCGAGAGCAGAAAGTCATCTAAACCATTAAAACGGTTAAACACACAGACGCTAGCAGAGTCATATTTGTGCAGAATCTTGTGATAGCGCTGAACCTCGAGAGTTGAGATCGCTGTTCAGCTTCTAACAACTTCTTTACCGGCCTCACTCGCTCTGCTTGCGTAGGCGCAACAGTGCTACGTATGTCTTAGGACAGTGCAGTTACACTCAGATGCCTCGGGTGTGCGCTAAAGGGCACCAAAACAAATACCTATACAATGTTGCTTTAAGATCTACATCAAGTACTCGACCTTCATCAGGCAGTTTGACATCTTTCGTGACTACAAGCCAGCAACCGATCCGAATCATGATGTCAGATCTGAGTCAGTAAGTTAATAAATAAAGAGCGATTATCAGCTTCCCCACTAAGATAAAAAGTGTACAGAAATCTTTAGATGTAATTCTAAATTGATAATCCATGGCTGACCTGTGTTTTTTAATGGCTCCATTAATTTTCTACCCGTCTTTTAAAATAGATGTTCGAAGTGTTTATTTTATTCTATATCCTAAAATCAAGTCCAAAAAGTTCCAATGTTTTTTATCACATCATTTTTCTTTCACACTTTATATACGTCTTTCCATTAGAGGACTCGGGGAAACTTGACGGGAGACGGTGCGGCTGTATAATCCAAGATTTACTGGCTTAAGTTGCCCGTTTGTTGTTGGAGCGTTTACTGGGAGGACAGCCACTCTCAGATCAGCCTAATGTCTGACAGGCAGCCATTAGATAAAGCCCCTGTTTGTCACAACAGCAAGGTAAATTGGCTGACAACACTAGAGGGGTTTCTCCAACACCTTCACTGCCTTTCTCTGTGTAAAGACACCTGTGTGGTAAACATAGGTGGCTAATGAGCTCCGACCAGGTTAAAACAACTAAACAAAGCCTGACAAACCCTTGTAAAGAAGCTTAGCAGTGACCTTGTCACAACACACATCACAGGAATGTAAACCGATCTTTCAAAGGGGCTAATTGGACCCTGATGTCCTATTTTCTCAACGTAAACTGGACAAAACGTCACCAGAAATATACACTCGGGAAAGCACACAGCATGTGATGGAGGCTGCTTTAAAGATCCTAGTGGGGGAATGTTGCCATAGAAACACTTTTTAAAGGAAACAAAAAACATCCTAAATCATGATGAACAGGTTCCTATTCATAGGTCCAAAATCAAGATCAGCAATAGCTATGTTGAGTCCAAGAACTAGTTCAATGTGTTCTAGTAAAGACTAACAAGTCTGACTAAGTCTAATCACAGGTCAGTCTAAACCAACAAGTCCATCAGAAGACCAGCGGTCCTTTACTTGTAAAGTATGTACTATTAAGCTTCCCTGTGGACGAGTTGTATTTGTCAATGGACCTAACAGGCTAACCACACTGCATCCTACTGTTGAGGCTTGAAGAGATGAACATGAAGGCGTCGGGTCGAGGGGAAACTCTGCAGTAAAGCCACCCAGAGAGATGAAGTGTCATACAGGGGAAAAAAAGGGATGCCGTTTGAACTCACAACAGTTTAATTGGCTGGAAACGAACTCAGTTAGAGAGCACATAATACGGACTTATTCATATGATAGGTTTCACTCCACTCTGGTGCCGTTTTCTGCCCACATGTAGTGAAGAGAGACTTGAACTGATGAACTCCTCGTGAGGATGGCAGAGACACATTCCTATTTGTTTCTTGACATAAAGTCTGGTTTGTTCCAATTCTACTAAACGTTTATCCCACATTTCTCTGTGGATCGACATCAATGACTAAGTGTTTAGAATATGAAAATAAAATAAATAAAGAAATAAAGAGACGTTCACGTGGATATTAATCGCACGTCTGAACAGGCAATTTTTGGTCACTAACACAAAAAATACATCGACTGTATTCAAGGCTCTGAGCAGGTAGTAGCAGCAGACGATGTATAAGACGTTATATCCTGAAATGTTTCACGAGGTCACGTAAGTTTGTATGTTGTAATCAAGCAGCAACCTCCAACGTTTAAAAACTGAGTCAGTGGTTGAGTGCAAAATCCTGAAGTTCGTCAAGTGTGTCCAGTTGAGCCTGGCAGCAGAAGCACCTGAAGTCACAAACACACCCCACTCAAAAAGGCCTGTTTTTACCGCAGAAATTAATTAACATGTTCCCAGCCTGGTTCAAAGAATGACATCGCTCTGATTAGCTCACGTCTCGATAAGAACACACAGTTCATTTTTATAATTACTCGTCCATTTTAATTTCATGAAGTAAAAGTATCTGGGCCATTCAAGGTCCATGCCTCTGTGCGCTAACTAACCATTACAGCATTACAGTCTGACTTTTTCTCTGGCGTGGCAGCAATATGCTTCTGTAGAAACTCACCGTACGGGTTCCTTAAGCTGAGCTGCAGATTCAGATGACTATTCAGGACTAGAGAAACACAACACACTGCCAATAAGGGACTTCTCACTTAACAAAACAACTTCAGGTTTAAATGTCATTATCTGTCAAACAGACTGAGAGTCTGTCATAAAATATTCTTGTTGCTGAAGATAAGTTTCTTTCCCATTTACTAACGGGTTTTATTTGTTTGTTTCTTGATGCGATCAAACCTTTGACTTTATTTTTCAGAAGCTTTAAAATTCTGTAAAAGTCTGTGGGGTTTTTTAACGAGCTGTTGCTCCGTGACTCGATGTTTATTTCTTTTACAGACACGGCAGGAGAGCAGAGTTTCTGTTCACAATCTTCACTTATCTCCGAAAAACTCAGGACAGACTCAAATCCTCAACCATCTTCTCTTCTCTTCAAAAAACACCTTTGTAGGTTTAATCTCCTCAGGGCAAGTCGTCTTCAGTCACTTTCTCTTCACTCATCACACTCTCCGACTCTCTTCCTCCTCCAGCTGCCACCGCCGGCTCTGATGTGTGTTTTCTGTTATTCATGCGGACAACTCTCTGGTACAGATTTGTGCTCTCAGACTCTGCTTTCACTTTTATTACAGGAAGTTCCTCTTATCTGAGAGCGCTCATGCCAGGAGATTTATTCTCAGTGCTGTAGTCTCATGCTTTAAGAACAAACAATAAATCACCAGAAGAATTTGAAAGAATCTCAAACGTGGCACAGGTGAATCACCATCACTAAATTTAAACTTAATTTAAAATGTGGATAATGTATCGCTATATGATAATGTTTGTGGCCTCTGTCTAATGTAACCATGCTGCTGTCACAGACGACAGGCAGCGGCTACTTTTTCTGATTTGATATACTTTATTAATCGGGGGAGGGGAAATCTGGATTTTACTCTGTTATTGTAGAGACATGTTTATCACACACAGAGAGCTGCTTCACACTGCTACTCAGGGAATACACCAGAGCGGTTGGGGGTTCGGTGCCTTGTTCAAGGGCACCTCGAGCAGTGCTTGAGAGATGATCTGTTTCAGTTTTGGTTTTTTTTGTTTATGAAAGAAAAAGAAGGGAACTAAATCTGTAAATTGCTCTCATGAATAGGTCATAAAATGTGTGATTTCTTTGTTGCTTTTCCTTCTCCCCTTGTTCTTTCCTCCTTCTCTACGTTTCAGATGCTTTTGTAAGATTACGTTCCTTTGATTCCTTACATTCTTTCTCCAGCTACCAGAACAACTCCCATATTTTTGGTGCACATCGGGACTTGAACCAGCGCCCCTTTTGTTCCCAACCCAAGGCCCAACTGACTGAGCTACTGCCGCCCCAGCAAACTGTCTAACTTGACACTGTGGTCATGGAGGAAGCTACATTGCCTGGATTTGTGTACAGACTAGTGCAGAAGGGTCATTTGTCAAAGAGCAGTGCTGATAAGAGAGCTAACATACTACTTAAACACTGATGAGCAAAATAACTTCCTCACTTGTAAACTAAATAATGTCAGAATAGATTTCCTCAAAGAGTTGTTCATGTTCTCCCTCAATTTGTTTGCGTTTGTACAACTATTTCACACTGAAGTCTTTATGAACTGTCTTTTGTTTTCTCCAAAGAGTGAGATGAAGAAAAGAAGTGTCGAAAGACAAAGTAATCTCATGTTCTTTAAAGCCTTATCGGCATCTGGTATGAAAAAACGTATGAATCTGCCTGTGGTGCTCTAATGACACCTTGTAGCAGTGGAACAGTTAGAAAGGCTGTAAATAAAATACAGTGTGTGTGTTTGTGGGTAATGGGAGAAGATGTCAACCAGCTTGTCAAGGTTTCTCAGAGATGAAGATACATCAGGCTGTGATGCACACGCCACATCTGGATTACAGAAACAGTGTTAAGTCTGTTGAGTGACATTGCGCGGCCTGTCCCTGGATTTCCACGGTCCCTCACTGAATGAATTCCCCGTCATGGAGACTGCACGGGGGATAATCACATTACCATCCACTGCGCCCGAGAAAAATCTAATTAATGACCCTCCGTGGTTACACTTGAGCGAGGTGTACAGAGGCTCAGCATGGCCACCACACAGACGGAAATACTGGTTGAAACTTGATCCAGGTCCTGGTGTGACGGGGGTCGATAACAGGGGTCCAGCAGGTGGATGTCACACTGTGTGAGATGTGACTAATGACACTGGTTTTAATGAAGCGTATACGTATCACCGATCAGTGGTGGTATTTTAGATCTGTGTAACCAGAAAAAGACCCACATACTAACACCTACAAACTAGCACAAAACATCAACATTTATTATGTAATCAGAGAAGACATTTCATCTAAAAATAATAAATGAAGGGCACAGTTACAGGAAGCTGCCATATTCCGTGTCATTAGTCATACTTGAGCCTCTCTTGGTACAGAAACCCACTGTGATTAAAGCTTTATTCAATGTGACTGGATTCAATTTCATTCAGAAAGAGAACACTGTGTTGTAATGGATGTGTTAATATGAAGTGAAATGAAATAACAAATAAGTTGAATGTGCAAATACTTAACTGTTTCAACTAAACTCACAGCAGCTCCTGCCATAGGATCGTTTCACTGTGAAGTTTATCTCATAAAACTTCCATGAGATCAAACAGGTACGAGTGGATTCAGCCGTGGCTTTAACATCTGTTCACTTTGACTTAAGAACCAACACGTAAAACATAAAATGAGCTTACTGTTCATCATCAGACATGATGATGAACAGAAAAAAAAGCGTGACGGAGCGTTGAAAAACTACGCTAAGTACGCTTTTTGAAAAAGGGAGATGGTTCGAGCGCGGGAAGGTTTCGAGAAATCTGCCGAGCTGAAACGGAGCTTCATTGTCCGCGACACAGAATATGGACTCCAGGGCGGAGCAGAGACACATATTGTCCTTCAACACCGTTTGCTTTAATGATGAGAAAGTTACTGGTGCCATCACGTCAGAATAACCAAGATAGAAAGTTAGAGATAACTCAGCGATCAGAACCTATTCACGGACGGATGATCTCTTACCTCCCGTAAGTAGCAGGAGATCCCTCGCAGGGCTTCACCCATGGCAGTCGGAGAGGGGAGCTACGTAAGGAAGAAGAAAAAAAAACAGGGGCAGATGAAACGTGCTCCTGTGTTTGAGCGCTGATCCTTTGCGAACTATGTATGAATAAGCTTGTGCTGTGCTGCGTTTGTCTTCTCCCTGACACGAGGACCAATCGCAACGCATCGAAATACAATTTTCGAGATTGAGCAAACCAAGAAGTATTGAAAGTGAGATTCTCAATTTGCCCTTTAACCATTTCCTGGCGTCATGTTGTTGTAGTCAGTCAGAAAAAGTGTAATGTGGAAAGTATCAGTGACCATTTCGCTTAGCCAAGGCTTGATCAGTGTTGTACTGATTTAGAGACACCATTTATAAAGCTAGATTGTAAACTGTCGAAACTATTATTAGTCTAGCTCTCCAAGTTACACACAGCTCTTTAGTATGCACCGCTGCTGCAGCTGGATTGGCTGTCTTGACGTGATGTCTAAATTCTGAATCATGCATGTCATGTCACCGCACACCGAGAGCTCGGTCCACCATCGCAAGCAGTAACCCAGCCACAGCTTCCATCAGGAATTGGAGCTTTTTTTTTTACCCCGTTGGTTCACTATCAGCAGGCACACATCTTCAGTCTGTGTGTGTGTGTGTGTGTGTGTGTGTGTGTGTGTATTGTGCATAATACCGGGGGAGGATGTTCCAGGCAGGTGTGAAAATGTTTCGTCTGGTCGGGTTTGACTCTTTTCAGGGGCACTCTTGACTCTCCAATTAACTCATTGTGAGTCAACTTGTCCTCGTCACACACAGTCAACCTACAGAGAGAGGAGACAAGGAGAGAGGACACAAGGGAGGAAATAAGAGAGGGACAGAAATGTGAGAATAGAGATGAGCAACAGCCCAAAACGCAGGGGAGGACTTAATATAGGGAAAAAAGAATTTAACACGCAGACAATTTTGATTTTTTTTCTGTGTAATTTAAGTCAGGAACAAACTGGAAGGAGAAGAGTTGATTCATTTAAGTGTTGGTGGCATAAAGTCTTAAATAAGAAGGTCCAGATGTTTTCTTGGCTGGGGTCGACCTGAACGAAACAATAAATCAACAAGAGAACAAAAGGGACGATTAAACGCACATTCAAAACACAAAAGAGACATTTCTACAAAATGTGAGTGAAGAGGGAAGCAGCTTGGATTGGTTTGAGGTGGTGAGTCAATATCAGCGCTACAGTTCACCAGAGACAGACTTATTAAAACATTGAGAACGCAGCCAGGAGCTGTGGATTAAAACAAGCACAAAGAGCATTCAGTAATCGATGTGGAGGTAAACAATGTGGAGACACTGAAGGGGAAAGTTCCACAGAGAGAGACAGAGAGAACAGAGAGCCGTCTGGCAAACAGAGGGCTGAATATGTGTGTGCTGTATATATTTTTGAAAACAATATATCACTGAAATGATATTCATAAGGCTGAGAACGAAGAAGCCAGGCCAACTGACTGACACCTGGAATAGATTCAGATGTATTTAGATTATTTATGAAATGAATCAAAATGAGATTTGCAGCCAAATCAGGCAAATTTGTCTAAAAGGTCGGCAGCCTGCTGAGCTGCACTGCAACACTTCTCCATCTCGACAGAATAATATATCAAACCAACGCTTTGAGCAGAATAGGAGTCAGAGCTCTTCAGTATCGAGCAAACGTGTTTGTTGCTTTGACAGTGTAATTATTTGAAATGAACAATAGGATGATTTCCTGCATTGAGAGCAGCTCCTACGTAAGTGTTCCCAAGGTCACATGAAGCATATCTCAGGTGTAAGTACTCATAGCACATCGAGACGAGACGCAAATCAAAGCTCTTCATTAAGACCTTATGTTTGAACACAATTTAGACTCTTCACAGGATTCTGAGGAGTATTTATGCTTAACTAAAGTAGATTTTAAAAAATCAACAAAAGACATCAACAATATAGGACGGTGTAGTAAAGAAAAGTGTGAATAAAGAAAATATTGAACACAATTAACGGCCGTTTCTCAATATCGAGAACGCAACAGACTTGCGTTCTCGTTGAGTTGTTCTTTGAAGAGTTTTTCTTGCAAGCTCATGAGTTCAGAAAAAAAACAGCCGACTGTCTTCCGGGGATTGTGGATATATGGATACCGAATTGCATGCTGGGATATCTCCTATTGGAATTTGGGAAGAAGAGTTAAGTGTGAAACCTTGATGTGATTTTTTGCTGAAATAACTGATAAATAAACTCGTCTTGAGAACTTCTGAAATCATTTTTTGTTGAATCATTCAAATGTTTTTACCAAAAAGATATGAACGCTGCAGTAAAATGGTCTAATAACACGTGTTGCTCTTAAAAATAACATAAGCACTGTGTTCTTGTGTAGGAAGCATTTTGTGGCTGCTGACGTTAAAGCTTGTGATCATTTTAACAACTTTGTAAAATATCTGTTTTAATCCAAAGCACAAGAAGGAGAAACATTCCATCAGCACATCATGGAGAAGTAAATCCTTCAGTTTTCCTTCAAATCAAAGAGCCACTTTTAGGGCTGAAAAGTCTTTGTTGAGCCCGACAATCACTTTGAAGCTCTTTTGGTAACTCTGCTAACAGCTAATGTGACGTGTATGGATTGCTGAAGGTAAATTGAAATAACGCAAAGAGAAGCTCGAGCACGTCTTTGTCCAAATCCATAACCTTAAGAAGCTGTTAATGTAACAGGTATAGAGATAATATAACCAATAGCTACTGTTTATTAAGTTGACTGTAAAAAGTCACATGTACAAAATGGCCGTGCAACATTCTATGGTTGCCACGGTTCCCTTTAAAGTGCTTGATTCGTATCAGAGCTTCCTTTCAAGACAAACTTCATCGCAGACAGCCACAGAAATTTGTTCTCGAGTTGAAATCAGCCATTTCCTCTGAAATCCACGCTCAAACAGCAGATTTGTTACACCTTAAGAAGGACCAAAGACTTTCTGAAAGTGACTCAAGCCAAACATCCAACTTGTGTCATGGAAAATGTAAGATTTTCACTTTTTGACTCTGTGCTGTTTACTCTGAAGTTTAAAGTGTCTCAACGAGACAACTCCAGATTTCTTTTTTTATCCTCCATTCACTTATTGAACAAGACTTAAAAAGAAATGTTGAATATATGAGTAATATTTAAAATCTTTTCATATATTTCATAAATAGTTCATTAAAAAAAAGAAAAGAAAATCTCTTCAAATGGATGAAATGTCGTCATGAAGAAATGTGTTATTTTCATATTTCTTAAAGTTTATAATCCCCAGCAGATATGTGTCATTAGATATTTATGAAGAAAAGACAAAATATTATTTATTGGATGTATCACTTCATTAGTTTTTCAGTCAATTTCTTGTTTAAATCTTTGTTAATAGATCAATAGTAAAAGCACAAATATGTTCAAAATGGCCGAAAGACTCCCACGTTGCTATGGTTACCCTAAAAGTGCATCATTTATATCAAATCATTGAAAAGTAAACAACAACCTAAAAGAGCCACAAGTAGTATTTCACAGTAAAAACATTTTTAAATGAAATAATTCATTGAGGAAATGTTATCCTGACAAGAATTAAAGACTGAAACGTGAGAAACATCCATCATGAAATGATGACTGATGATACTGTAAAAACTTTACTTAAGGCCCGTGTCTACATAGTGCGTTTTGACTAGGAAACAGTATGTTTGGAGTGGTATGTGTGCATGAACCTGTGATTGTAGGAGAGTGTGTCTGGATACCTGAGCAGTAATTTGTAGCAGGGATAAATTAATGTTTTGCACATTTTTATATTGTTTCATGTATTGTTTTTCTAGCAGTTTTCCGAGTGTGCTTAGTTTCTGCTCACTGAGCATTTAATGAAAAGAAACATCACAGCAGCAGCTGTACATGTGGTGAATGTACCAGTTGTTTGACTGTATTTCTGAAGTGCTGTTCTGTCTGTGTTGTTACAGCTTGTTGTGCCCGTTCAGCTGAAAGACCCTGAAGACGGACCCACAGTCAGAGTGTCAGCACGCCTGGCGGACAGAAAGCCTCGAACTTTCAGTCGATGTTCGTGCTGCAGGAACGACCTGGTAAGACTTTTGATTTTCATGTTTAAAGAAAATAACTTCCAACTTTCTCAAGTGCTGAAGTCAACTACACAATATTTAATGACATTAATAATGACACTGTTCTGATGTGTTGCATGAAGTGTGCTCAATGGGTACAGTGTTATCTCGTCTTTTATCAAGTCGATCTAATTATAAATAGCATTTGATAGACTGCATCCCTGAAACATGCCATTAAATATTTAACAAAATATGCACAAATGAAGCCATCTAAACTATTCTTCTCTGAACGTCTGACAGAGAATCTTAACACTTCAATCAGCTTCAAACATAATAGTGTCTGCACACTGTTTAAATGTTCTTGTGAGATTGTAAAGTATGCTTCTGTGAACTGAACTGGAGTCTGATGTCTTCTTCCAGGACTCAAACCATCACCGTGCAGCTCCCGCTGCTAAACCGTCCAGGAAGAGGAAGCGGACCTCCGTGGCCCCTCCTTCCACTTCTCCTGCTCCTCAGCACCCCGCCCACGACGCTGACTCTCCCGCTCCGGTCCTCAGGCCCAAGGCAACCCTTCAGCCCGACCAGCTACCAACGGTCTCCTCCGCGCTCCCTGGTCTCCAGCCCTCCATCGCTCCTCAGCTCGATGACGGCCCAGTTAAGATCCACCACTTTTCAGTGCCGCAGTATCAGTCCGTCTATCACTCCGTGGTAGATGACGTGCTGCAGTACAAGAACGGCCGTCTTCGACCTTACAGCCTGACTCTGGGACTTCTTATGAAGCAGAAGCTGTGGGAGCGACTGGATCGCCCGATGTTCACAGAAACTGTCGACGAGACAGGACTCGTTCGTGTGGACATCGCATACGGGGTGGGAGTCTATCCTCCCCTGTATCATGTGGACGTTTCTGGAGAACCAGAGCCTGGAGCTCCTCTGAGAAAACGTGTAAAGAACTGATACGATAGTCTTTACATTAGTTGATCAGTTAGGATCTGTAAATATTGTAAATAATTTAGTTTGAACAGTAAGAATTTTAGATTTAGTAGTAAGTATAAGTTTAGATTTAAAAAGGTATTAGTTAGAAAATGTATGACAACTCCAAAAGTGCCAGGGTAAAAAACTTTATGCAAACTCAAGTCACCTGAACCGTCCTCCACCGTCAGCCTCCTTAAAAGTCCTGCCTCAACATCAAACGTGCCTCCATCCTAAAAAAACAAAAACAATCTGCGTCCGCCATGTGCCAGCAGCTTTTACCATCAAGATGCTGCACATGGAAAGAACAGCTCTCGACAACCAGCTCAAACCTCTGAATATACCATCAGCCTCTGAATCCACCTGCTAAAAGCCGAACAGCCTCAAGCTCTCCGTTATCTGCGACCTCCAACACGTGCCAGCAGCGTTTACCATCAACACGCTGCTCAAGAAAAAAAATCTTTGAACCTCCAGCTCAAGCCTCCGAACAAAACCTCGAACCTGCTCCAAATTCAAAACAAGAACCTCAAGCTCTCAAGCCTCTGTTATCCACCTGCAGCTACCTCCATCTGCAGTCGGTGGATGACAGCTGCCCCGAAAGCCTCAAAACTTTCCAAAACCAAAAGCCTCCACCTTCAACTGAAGCCTCTCACAGCAATGTAAGCTGCTGCCTCCATCTTACATCTCTGTCAAGAATCTTCAGTCACGATCATAGATTGCAGCCACAAGAAACCAGTAGCCTTACCTCTATCTGTAAAATATGACTCTACCAGACAAAACAAGCTGCTTCCTGCAGCCTCTACCAGACAAAAAGAAGTTGCTTCCTCCACCTGCAGCCTCTACCAGACAAAACACGCTGCTTCATGCACCTGCAGCCTCTACCAGACAAAACAAGCTGCTTCATGCACCTGCAGCTTCCACCAGACAAAACAAGTTGCAGCCTCTACCAGACAAGACAAGCTGCTTCCTGCAGCCTCTACCAGACAAGACAAGCTGCTTCCTGCAGCCTCTACCAGACAAAACAAGCTGCTTCCTGCAGCCTCTCATAGCAATGTGTGCTGATCCTTTCACCTTGCATTTCTGAAAAGAATCATCAGCCCCTGTCGTGGACTGGAGGAACACAAGAATCCAGTTCCATGTTGCATCAGCCAAATGTAAGTTCAAACGTAGCCTACTTTGAATTTAAGTTCTTCCTTAAGACATTTAGTTCACACTTAAACATTTGAAGTGTTGCACCAGCTAAGATAGTTCCAGTGTAGACAAACATGATAACTTCAGTCTCACAGCTAGTTTCTAGTAGATTCAAAGTCTACGTCATTGTGATGTCTGTCACTTTTCACACACTAATTATTTTAAAACCGAGCAGCTAAATATGAAACACAGAACTCATGAGATAATTCTGTTTATTACTTTAAGACTTGAATTAAAAAAGACTCAGAGTTTAAAACCTACAGTAAGTCACAAAGATTACATCTCAGCCAAACACAAAATATCTGATTTTACCACAATAAAGATTAAGTCATTGTTTATATTTAATGGAAACATTTCTTAATTAAAATTATTTAAATTTAAAGTAAATACACTCTTGACACATTTGGCTGTTTCTATGCACTCTCCAGATAGTTTCAATAATCTTAGCAGTTTTCCTCTCTGCCTGCTGCCGGTTTAGTTGTTTTTACCCGTTAATTATCAGTATGTTAGGTCTATAATATTGTATTTGATAATAATAAGCCTTTTGATGCATCTCGCAGTACATGAGGGATTTTCTATCACACACTGAGACGCTGACGTACTGTGGGAACATCGTTGTGCACAGCGTCAGGTTCTTGAATATGAATTTAAGACGCATCGCTCTCTAACAGGTCAATGAAGGAAAAAAAGACAGAGGCAGAGACTTACTGTGCAGCCGTGTTACCACTGTTTTTGGTGTTTAATGACGCTTTCATAGTAATTATGACAGCCATCTTTGTGCAGCTATATGGCTATTCTTCTTCTGTCCGATCCTTTTGCTATTATTTATCAAAAACTGATGTGTCCTCTCTGCCGAGCGCCCCCGTGTCCCCTAAGTAACTCACTGAGGGGCAGAGTTCACACAGACGACAGTGCTTCCTAAATGTACAGGGAAAGCGGGTATTATCTTGTGCGTCAAACTTTTTTAAATCAAAGTCAACAATAGAAAAAAGTTGCTGGCTGTAATTCAGAGAATAGTCGGCTGATGACAGCAGGCGCTTATGGAAAGCCCTGGTAATTTTCCATGTGCAAAGATAATTCCCCTTGTCCAACAGTACCGTTAAATGACATGTTAGTGAGTGGTGAAATCTTCCATTGTTATTTTACACTAGCTGTAGATTAAGGTTGGAACACAACTCAAGATTGAACCTAACTAGTTTCATGGGTGGGGTGTGTTTTACACTGTAACGTACGACAGAGCTCACACTTAGTTTAGTACTTAGCTGGTGCAACTGGCCACAGCAGCCTAACTTTTATCTGCTCGATATAAAAACAGCCGCCAACAATGCCTTTAACTCAAGCCTTTGTCAGTAAACTGCAGCCGCCTCCAACTGCACTTTTTGGCTGACAGCCATACCAAGCCTCACCATGCAGCCTCCACTTTGGCAAAACGTAAGACTAGCGTTGGGAGAAAAATCAATTTGTGCGCTAATCAGTCACTCCCTGCTAAGTGCTAATGCTAGCTCTTTAACTCAGTAGAATGCTAAATGGAACAACAAGAAATTCAGCCAGTCATACAGATGACTGGAGTAGATCCTGAAGTATGCACCCATTCATAAATAGACTTTGAATCCATAGATCAATGAATCCAGAACTGTTTTGAATCGATAATCGATTCTCATCAAAATATGACCCGAGGAATTGAAATCAAATGGAATTGTGAGACACCTTAGCTTTCCTAGTCCTATGTAAAACAACTGCCTTTGTTGCAGCCACCTCTGCCTACAGTACTTAGCTGAAGGCTGCAACCCATGCCTTCAAGTAGGACGTCCGCTGAACACCAGTAAGCACCTGAAAAATGCAGCCTGAAACAATGTGAGGATCTAACACTGTCTGCAGCCTCTGCAAATAACCATCAAGCTCTCAAGCTCTGCCTGCATAATAATAAGTTGCCTCAATAGTTTTACTCAAGCAAAACATTAAAAGCCAAAGGGCCTCATTCACCTCATCAGATTCAAGTTTCTCTTCAGAAAGTTCCCAAGAAAAAGCCTACATCGGATTCAGGAAGTGTTAGTAAACAACGAAAATGTGAACACCTATGTTCCCCAACTTGACGAATGTCCTTGAAAAGTGGAAGCTAAAGTTTATTATTTCTAATAATTAGCATAGAAAAATGCCCCTTTGTGTTCAATAGAAGGGCTCAAGTATGCAGGGCTGTGTCTAAACACACACAAAGAAGTCCCACTGTAGAAGTGGAGAAACCTGGGGAGAGCCCAAATTAAAGTCTTCAAATGATTGTGCACTGGATGCCATGTTAGAAATACTGAAGCAGTTCTGAAGTGGATTAATGGCGGCTTGAAATTCAATTCAAACAAGCGGATTTAAATTTAAGACATTTGGTAGCATCAGCAGTCAAAACAAAACAGACACAATAGACATACATCAGATTAAATCCCTACTTCAGGCCGTGCTGTCATCTGAGACGTGGCTACAGCTCGCTGAACAACTGCCAGGAAAAGAACACAGGTGAATGTCAGAAAACAACGTAAGTGGGTCTTGAGAACACATTTGGTGAATGAGGCCCAATTAGAGGTTTTAGCTCTGCCAGCCGGCTGAAGGTGCTGCCTCAACCTGCAGCCTATAGGAAAAACCATCCTCTTCCTCCACCGGCACGATCTTCAAGACAGCTGCTTCCAATGCCTTCAACTCAATCCTCCCCCCGGGAAACCAGCAGATGCCTCAACTTGGGTGCAGCTTTAAACCATGCCTCCTGAACATGAACCTGCCTTGAACTTCGGTATTTAAAAAAAACAAACAAACAAGAGGGGCTGACTCCAACTGCCACTAATGCAAATAACCTCCAGTTTCTGATGGCACCTGCAGCCTGCATCAGATAGTGCTTCTGCCTGTGAAATATGAAACACAGCAGCGTCCAGTGTCTCAAACTCAAGCCCTTATTAGAGATCTGCCTCAACCTCCACCACCTACAATGATTGGGCTGAAAGCTGCAGCCCACGCCCCCCCTTCGACCTTCATAGACTCAAAGCAAAACTCTTAAACTGCAGCCTCGAACCACAGCAACAATCAGCTCTGCAACTCCCTGCAAAGTGTGGCTGAGAGGCAGCCATAGTAAAGTAACCCAAAGAACCACCTTCAAGCTCGGCAAAACAAGCAATGCCTTCAATGCCTCTAGCTCCTGCCTCTGAGGAACAAAAGCAAAATCTACCTGCTCTAAAAAATTAAAAAATAAAGTGTACTCTGTCTACATGCAGCCACTGCAAACAACTGCTGGCTGCACCTGTTACCTCTTATAACAACTTACCTACTCTTAAAAAAACCAAGACAGATGCTTCAAATGCCTCCAACTCAAATTATATCCAGTTGCAGTTTATGGACAAAGACTGAAGCCAATATATCAAACTTGACCTCTGCGAAAGAAAAGGAAAAAAAACAGCATTGCCTCCGACTGCAGTCTTTACTGCCGATGTGAGTTCCTAAGCAGCTGGGCGTTGCCAGAAACCATCAGCCAGTAACTCTAGTATGATAAAAGGAAAACCTCTGCCGAACACCAGCTGCCACTCCCATAAACTGCAGCCTCTGCTTGAAACCGTCATCCTCCCCACGCCTGCAATCCTGCACGTTTACTCCAGAAGCCTCGGACCTCCACCTCAAAACAGATAAGCAGTCTAATTAAAAAGACATGTTTTTCAATATTAAACTAAGTTCATTGCACTCTTTCAAGAAGCCTGTTAACTGTTGTCTTTAAATGCTCTGTAGGAATCTTCCATCACCTGCGGAATCACATTTTTGTTCTGTTGCAGCCTTTTGGTGAAGCCAACTGTGTTTGTCCTCATCATTCGACACTCATCACACCACAGTGACAAAGTGGAAACAGAATTTTAGAGATGTTTGCTAATTTATGAAAAAGAAAAAAAAAAAAAACTGAAATATCACACTGACGGAAGTATTCAGCTCAGGTGCCTCCCATTTATCTTGGAGCTGTTACTCCATCCTTGGTCAAATCCTGCTTTTTATATCAGCTCTCACAGCCGACAAACCATAATATGAGGTCAAAGGAACTACTGACATCAGTGTATGCCGCACTATAAGCAGGTTCATGTGGCTGTTTGTCAACAGGGCTGATATCAGCTGATGATGTCTATTAATGCATCCCTGATATATGTACATTCACTGTGAGGTTTAATTGTATTGTATTTAGACACAGAGATATATTTTGTAAAAAGTCTCAATAATCTTGTTCTCTATATCGGCACTCATGGAATGCCTCGTCCAATCGAATGACTCGGTTTGAATCGACTAAACTTTCGAAACCAAGTGTCAGCTCTCAAACAGACCTTTGAGGAAATTTGGAGCTAAAAATTCAAGGTGCTCATAAAATACAACTTAGCAAAAAGTCTCCGCCACACACACACACACACACACACACACACACACACACTCTACAAACAGACAAAATCTACACACACACAAACTATATTCACACACACGCCCCTGGGAAGAACCACAAAATGTCCTTTTCTCACTTCACTCAAAAAGCTGAGGAGGAGCGAAGAAGTGTGGAGTCCCAGAGGAACCAGGAACCTTTATATTGGCACGAAGGTCGGAAGAACCAGTGAAGCACATCGAGGTTGACGCTTCCTCCTACATTTACAGGAGATACCACTAATTAGCTCCGCCAAATATGTAGGAGAGTAAATCTCATTAATTGGTGCCTGGATTATATTTGCTGTTCGCCTCTGACCGAGGGAGTCACACATTCTTCTACTGAGCCTGGTGGTGGTGGTGGTGGTGGGGGGGGGGGGGGGGTGGGGGGCTGATAACATCTTTGGGAAAGCCCAGGTAACAACAACACATTTAATTTACAGACAAAACATTACAGCTCCTTCAGGACGGTGTCCCCGGCAGCATCTCGAGTCTGTTTGAAGAGGACACTAAACGTTAGAGAAAGTTCAATGAGTCTCATGAGGCCAACGTAAAGAGTTACATCAGGTCATCGTTAGTCAAACTACCTTACAGAGGTGGGGGGAAAAAAAGTTCAAAGACCACAATTGTGTGCCATCACCCTATCACTATTGGTAAAATAGTAACCGTGGCAACAATGTAATGAAGTCATGTCATGGAGAGGCTTGTTTGGATCATGGGTGGGTTCAAAACAGCGGCTTGACGTTCTGTTGAGTTTCTAACCAAAAGTAAAAACCTGCATTTTGACCTTTAATCACATCTGGGACACAAACTCTCGTCTCCACGTGTTCTTAATGCGCCCTTGTTGCTCCTCTATGGCTCTGTATACTCCATCACCAACCTTTAGGAACGATTTGTTCACGTAACAGGACAAAGGACTCGCACTAACCCTCGGCTGATGTAGCTGCGATTAAAAAAAGGCAACAATCAGAGCAATAACAAAAAGATGATGTCGAGGCTGGTGGGAAATCATGGGAGTTATCTCTGCTACACCCCCCCCTCCCCCCCTCCCTCCCTCCCTGGGTTTACCGTAGACAAGATGAAAATGATACATTCGCTGGCTTTGATAACTGTTGGAAATATAAATATTAAAACTAAATATATTTAAGATAGGTTTGGTGAATTTTGAATTCATTTAGACATTTTAATGTAAACATTCTGATACAATTCTGCTTTTATAGCTTTAATGTCTTGGCTGACATTTGTTCTTTTGACTATTTTAAACAGGGTGACTCAATATTACACGCTGGCTTTTCTCCACGTTTAGTTAAGGAGAAGCCTTGGCTTCTGAGTGCAGTAATTAAAGGCTTCCCACTCTGTTATTTTAGACTTCTTTTGATTATGGACACGCTTGTCTGGTCACCCCAATCTGTGTCTTCAATGGTAGAAACACTAATTCATCATTTAAGGGGAGTGACATCAACATGTGCTGAGCTGATGTGAACACCATCTCCCAGACTTCTTTGGGGGTGGGGGGAATACGTCCGAATGACGTGGCTGATAACGCTGCACTTTAATTCCCACTGATGGCTGCTTTCTTTGTGGGCGTTTATGAGACAGAGCAAGGCCGAGAATAAAACAAGATCAACATCAAACAATGACTGTTTTGGTCTGAAGTCCTGCAGGGCTCTATGACCGTTTCTTCTCTGACGTTTAAACTAATCAAAGGCGACAACCGAGCTTCTATGTCGAAATGTCAAGATATCTCTGCGCCTGATTAATGGCTGAAAGTGTAATCAGTCCGAAATGAGACCAGGCGTGGATTATTTCCACAGATTTCACACACACACACACACACACACACACACACACACACACACACACACACACACACACACACACACACACACACACACACACACACACACACACACACACACACACACACACACACACACACACACACACACACACACACACACACACACACACACACACACACACACACACACACACACACTCACACACTCACCGGAGTGTCTTCCTGTGCATGTCTTCTTCTGTGATCCCAACATAAGTGAGGGTTTCATTCCAAACTGGATTCAGAGAGTTTCGAATCGTCTTGGTCTTCAGCTTATTGGCCTGAAACACAGACACACACATACGCACACACACACACACACACACACATATGCACACACACAAAGACAGAACAAGAACTTCTTTTAGTTGGCAGAACGCAGCCAATGTTTGTTGAATTCTTCTGATATAACTCTTTTTTAGGTTTTGTTGGAATACAAATCATCCTGATTTATGTCAAGTCCAAAATTCAGCTGAAAGCGAGCTGAAAGAGCTCGTACTGGTTCGTTCCACATGTCAGTGTGAAATCAGCACCACTGAATGGAACCAAACCACAGAGCACACAGAATGCGGCGTGCAGGGATGGAGCTGGCGTAAGAGTTGCCCAAACGTTCATAAAAGACTTTTTAAGACTGTAAACCCTTTGCTACGCATTTTTGGATGTGGGGTGAAGTCTCACCTTACAGGCTCCGGGCAGCAGGTGCAGCTTCACGTAGGGGTCCGCTAAACCGTTGAAGTCCATGGGCTTCAGACCCTGCAGACAAACACAGAGGCAAGTCTGTCGATTAAAAAGTGTGCTAGAGAAACCACAGGAATGGATCTGACTTCAAACACAAGGCGAAGCCTAAACGCTGGTAACAAACTTTCTCCATTAAATCAGGCTTTCTGCTCCAGGCTCTGACTGTGCTCATATAGAAGGATCGCCGGCTGCTTAATTCAGTCATTCCAACATAATGAGAAGAGAGATGAATATAATGTAAGTTGATGTATGGGCCTTGTAACATTAGCGTAATTTATTAGCGTACATGACAGTTTCATATACATTTTACATAAGCTGAATATATATACTGCCTCTTTTCCTCTCTTTCCCATTTTAGAAGTCTTGATTTCATTCAGGCTGATCACTGAAGCTGCCTCCTCGTTGCTGACTTTCTTTCTTGGACTGTTCGTTGGCGAGTGTGAACGCAGAACCCGAGATGCTCTGACATGCCGACAGCAGAGGAGCAGCAGCTACCCCAAACACGCTTCAAACTCAGCATGTATTTTTAAGCACAACTATTATTGTGTTTACATTTACAGTAGCTGGCAGAAAGCTCCCCAAAGGGAACATGTACCTGCATTCGGCACTTGGTGGCTGTCGAGCCCACTTTTTGTTGGGTGATGAATGAGGTCTGACAGGAGTGATGTGATTGTAGGGTTACTGACATCAGCGTACTATCTAAATAAGACTTGAACAACACCTCTGCAAAATCAGCTCAAGTTTGAACGTTTGATGTTTAATCCCTGTAAGCTGTTCACGGATCAACACTCGCCATTTGTATTACCATATAAAACACTTGATTGGATGCTGCCTGACCTCCCTGTGGATCGGCCTCATTGATAAGCCCACAGTGTGTTTTTGGCAGGAAGCAGGAAGGTATATATATATATGTCTCCGCACGGCTAAAGGATCAGAGGACACTCGGTTTAAATGCGTTGCCCTCATCAGCGGGACACAGATCATCATGACAAATTGCTCCTAAATTTCTTTCAACAGCTTTGACATTTGCAGCGACAGCAGAGAGATGGATTTTTTTTATTTTTTTCCCAAGCAGCATTTTTAATGAGACTGCGGGAGCTGTGAGAGACTATGACCTTATAGATGAACATATTCAATCATACATGAGCTGGAGGACGGATACACACCTGTTACATGATGTTTCATTTACACTCTGCACGCTGCACTAGCACATCTGCAGCCTTCTTTATGTCTCCATACATCCATTACAGTCGCTTTGTTTTACAAACTCCTGCAGTAGATCATCTCTACAGTGTCAACGATAACCCATTTATCTACAGCGTTGATCCGTTTTGATGAAAGATGTAAATGAACATGAATATTAATGTTCAAAGTGTCAAATGGTGTTTTGCCATGTATGATTGCACTTTGGTAATGAGACACATCTAAAGATGAAGACTTGACAGCCAGCTTGAGTTTCTGCTGAAATGTTAATGACCATATCATCATCGTCGCATTATCGCCCATCTGGTTTCCACGCCAACTGGTGATTGTAATGTATTCGTTGCTGTGTTTAATTTCACGGCAGGAGTTGTCCTCTGCTTCATCACAACATTCGACGCAAATTCCCACGCGTACACACGGCGCACACGAGCGGTTTGTCACATTTATTAAAACAGATATGATTGTACAGGCGGAGCAGTGCGTCGAAGTCACCAACGGCAAACAAACAAAAAAATTACCAAAATAAAGACAAGACAATAAAACGTGAGTGAGTCACTGCAAGAGACAACTCTTTTCTAGCAGCGTGCTCGGGACTAGTTTTGATCTATCAGAGGGAAGAAAGGGAACATACACCTCGTATCCAATAGTCGCACACCGAGCAGGATCCTTCTGCCGTTTAAAAGACAAACTGTAGCTTGTCAGCACCGTCTGTCACTTTTAGAACCAGCTTTTAAAAGACTGCAAGCCCGATTTAATATTCAGGAACAGCAGCAGACGTCTCTGTTTTTGGTTTAGCGCTCAAAGATCAGCCGTCCTTGATCCTAAAAGAAAACCGTCATTTACAACAGGCAGCTCCAAGCTGCTTTTCTGTCAGAAAGAAGTCGATGCCAGGAGGGAAATTATCGACATTCAAGTAGGTCCTCGAATAAAGACGATGCAGGATACAAAGCTCAGTAACAGCAGGTGCTTAAATTATCTCCCATCTCCCAGATAATGAAACAATTTCAAACAGGCTTCTGTTTTCTCTAATGTCTTTGTGCCGATGTTGTACCCTTTAGATCTGCCGCTGTTAGCCCCCCTCATAAAGAGAGAGAGAGAGAGGCGCGGAGATAAAGGATTATATTTTTCTGTCATCTCTGAAGAGTTCAGTCTCGGTGTGGAGGAAAACCGCAGAGGTGGAACATGTTCTTTTTAAATGATCACCATCTGAAGATCTCAGACCCCAAACCAGAGCGCTTCATCCTCGAAGCAAATTGAAAAATCGTAACCAACCAAGATTTTTAATACCAAGGCCGACAAAAGAGTTGGCAAAAGGACAGAACTCAATGTGACAGCATGAGGTGCTCACAGAAAAAATAAACAGTGATCTTAGGCAATGAGCCCCGAGGGACCATTTATAGCCAGACAGACTGGTCAGCAATCATGATGTTTCTTATGCAGTAAGTCCAAACTGATTTAAAGAGGCAGAGCGTCGCCATGGCGATATGAGCACCCCCCCTCCAAAGACAAAAATTGCCGATCGCATTGTTGAACCTCTCCTCTAACTGTGGGTCTGTTGAAGTTTATAGGATGAGCATGTTCTATTCATGCCACATCTTTTTAAAGTACAAGTCCATACTTTGAAGTTGTTGAGACGCTTCTATGATGAGCGATATGAGGGAATGTGGTATCTCACGCCGCCACATCACAACACACACACACAAAAAAAAAAAAAAAAAGTCTGCGTAATCCTGGAGGGATTGGCTCGGAGTGGAGACTAGCTCAAAATTGGCGAAATGCCTCCAGCATGCTGGAGTTAGCAGGACTTCAGTTTTTCACAGTTAGCTAAATGTTGCTAACCCACCGTCATGTCAAACATTTACCGTAACAGAGACACATGGTCCATCTTTATATACAGCCAAGGGTTCAAATGTGGTCACTTCACAACCAAACTGGTGACTTCAAAACAGCATTCCACGAACCAAGGGGTCATGGCCTGATGGTATAACATCTTTCCGGCAGTAGCTCGGTCCTCAGGGACTTGAGTTGGGAACTGGAGGGTCCAGGTGCGGACCCCTCCAGGGGGGCCCCTCCTGTGGGCTGCCACCGCACTCTGACATCTCTCCATTGATGCATGTCCACATGTCATGTTTGTGAGAGGCGTGAGCGCGAGCAGGGATTTCCCCCCACAAAGTTTATAACATTTAAAAAATTAATTCTTGGCTTTCATCCATTCGAGCCACTAACGTTCAACCTAATTTTGAACCACTCTGTTTTGTTCAAATTAAAATTTACTGGAGATGACACTCAAAGGGATATCATCACTTCAGAAGAGAACGACAACGAAGTCGTTCCAAGAGCTCCAGTTGCCAAACAAGGGATATAACACGTTGTTCCTTTTTGTCTGTTTTATAGAGGAACTTGCCCACCTCAGCAAGATGGGAAACTTTTAGAATCGTTGTTTGATTACATTTCCCTCTGAGACACAAGAGAGGAGATAAAAAAGTCACTGTCAGGAAAAGCAAAGACTCGCTCTCCCTCTTGATCTTCGGTGACTCAGCAGGAGTTTGTTCTCCCTTTATTTACGCTCTATCGGGCGGAGATTTATAGCTGCTGTCGTGTCAAATATTAATGGAGTCCCTGATAGTATTTCTGTGTAAATCCTGGAGCGCCTCACACCCGTGACATTTCAGTCTTCTATTCAGATTAATATGAGAGCTGGGCAGCACATTTCCCTAGAACACAAAAGATGGAGCACACTATTGTGTATAAATCACATCTCAAATATCAGACGATATTTTGGGAGAAATGACTAAAATTGTGTTCCTACAGAGCACAATTCTTGTTGCAGTTTGAACAGAAACTCAGGAGCAGAAACTCTGCAGTGACTCAGTGTTGGGAACTGGAGGGTCGTGGTTCATGGATGGACGGATGGCTGTGTTCAATATTGTGTTTTGTTCAGAACATGAAACACAACACAAAACTCAAAACTGTTACTAATGAACACCTGATTAAACCAGTTTAGAGAATGGAGTGGCCCGTCGCCAGTAGGTCGGACACATGATTGGGTTTTACCTTGGCCCGCAGCACAGTGCAGTGAAGCTCACTGGAGCTCTGATCGTATCTCAGCTCAAACTCCAGCGTTCCCAGTGCAGCTGAAGAAAGAACAGATAAAAAGAAAGAGATGAGAGACCCAATTATCATAACATGTAAAAAAAATAAATCAATAAATACATGAATAAATAAACATGATTCACCAACATTCGCACCAGTGGAGAGGAAAAGCAACATTGTTAGAAAATTCTGTCACATTAAATTGAAAGCATGCGGTGGGAGAAGAGAAGAATTTCCAGAGGAGCAACATGCGTTCAAAAGATAGAAATCCAAATTAGCAGAGCCGCACCTGACACATGAACGTGAACACATCACATCACATGTCAACGCCTGAAAAATCCTCTTTTAAAAAAAAAGAAAAAAAAAGGAGAGCAATCGTGTTTGTCAGGGCTCGTTTCAACCATGCAGAGCACAACTGGAGTTCTTCCAGTGTGGTTATATAAGAGGACACATACAGCATATCATTCACAGGGATTAGAAGAAGCGTTTATTATAGGCTTCAGCTCAGATAAACACCAACAAGCCCCGGCTTACACAACATGAAGATACTGTAAACTGATGTGAGCTTTATGAACCTGCACTGCACTTAGACAAGGCTGGCTCAGTTCGCTAACATCAAACAGGCTCGATTAAAGGGATCATTGAAAAGACAAGGAGGAATGCAGAGCGACTATGGAGAAAAAACAAAACACTCAACTGAAAACAAACACAAAGGCAGAAAACAGAAACTATTCACGACTTCAAACAGATGACTACAAAGAGACATAAAACGACGACGTGTCAAACAGCCACGAAGAGGCGAGTCTGTCGACTGCTTTGGTCTGGAATGAAGAAGGTAACACTTCATGACACCTTCCTGTCTTTAAGTGTCATTCAGTCGCCTATGTCCCCCTTTAATCTAAAGGTGACGTCGTTTTTTTGTCATGACAACATGGCGTTAGTCAAACCAAGACTAAGTAAACTGTGATGGTCTTTGTCACGTGGTAATAATCCAGACACCATCACCTCGTCCACAGTCAAAAATACAGAGAATGTCACACATTTGGAAAAGGGCGTCGGTGACATCAACAGCACCTCACGTCTGTGTTCACGTCAGTGACATGGTTCTGTACCCGATGGCACGAGTACACATCCTGATACGGCAGGAAGCAAAAAGAAGAAGAAGAAGCAGCAACCATGTCAACCCCTCAGTTTTAAACCTTTAAATCTTGTCACTTTGCCGTTTTAGTCCTTTACAAACACAGGTAATGTTCTGACAAAAACAAAAGTCTCTTCTGCCGTTTAACCTTTAAATGTATGAGTTGTTTTGAATATCAGTTTCTTTAACGCGCTGTAAATCATCTGACATCTGCCTCTGTGGCATTTCAAATAAGGACACAGAAATACTTGTTTATGCCGATGGCCTTGTTTGCTTTGTAAGTCACAGAGAGGCATCACTATGAGTTTTAGTCTGTTTAACCAAATGAAAATCTGCCACTTTCAGAGCAACCATTCATCAAGTCTGGGCATCTCGTGTGTTGACACGATGATAATTTAGTACCACTGAGGTGTTTGAGGACAGAATCAATTCAGGATCTCTTCACTTCCAATCAAACCTGCAGAGTGAAGAGATAAACAAATGAGCTCAGCGCTACACTTCATGGAGGGAGATCTCTGCCGCAGCTCGGAACATTTAAAGGCAATAATAAAATAAGCTCTTGGTGCACTTTTCACTCTGACATTTTATACATCTTTTTTTTTTAATTTAAATGCTTATGGTTTTGATTCCTCCCACCTCCACTGACTTCCAGCAGCCCGCGGCAGAGACAAGCGGCTGCTGCTGGAACATTGCAGTAAAAACATTCTGCACCAACGATACACATTAAAAAAAAAAATAAAAAAAACTCTGCAGTAATAAAATCTGAGCCTGAGCATGAAATCTCTTAATCCACACAAAAAAAAACAGAGAAAGTGGTATAGATTGTTTTTTAGTAAAGTATCACATACAGACTATATGTTAATGTAAACTTATGATAAAACAAATACATTTGTAAAGCAGTGACTGTGGTAATAAACACATGGATGAGGGAATTAAAAAAAAGGTCCAATTAGTCTTTTCTTTGGTGCAGATCTAAATCACAGAGGAGCCTGAAAACATGTCAGAGAGAGAGAGCAGCTCTGACGCGTCATTTATCACAATCTGTGCTCACTGAGTTCAGCGAGTGATCTCTTAAAAAGCTTTTATTCCCCAAAACCTCAAAACCATTTCTCCCCAAGGGAAACGTTGTGTTCATGAGCAGTCACGGATTTAATGTGTCACCGAACACTTCTCATGTCAGTGTACCACTTCAGGTGTGGAAGTGTGTGTGTGTGTGTATGTGTTGAATTCTTAATGCTACTTTCACATACAGACATGAATAATGGACTAGTGGTTCCTCTGAACTGAGAGGAGGAGAGGCATTTGTGTTGTGGCCAGTCACACACACACACACACACACACACACACACACACACACACACACACACACACACACACACACACACACACACACACACACACACACACACACACACACACACACACACACACACACACACACACACACACACACACACACACGAGACTTTCTGTATTGATCACAGTGGAGTATCTACTCTGGCATCTTTAAGTCATCTCAGACCCCGATGAGATCTCTGCACGGCCTCTGAAGGGCCACAGCAAGTTTTAGAAACACTGCGGTTTTATGTCTGCGTGCTGGCAGCCACTCCAGTGTGTGCAGCATTGTGTGTGTGTGTGTGTGTGTGTGTGTGTGTGTGTGTGTGTGTGTGTGTGTGTGTGTGTGTGTGTGTGTGTGTGTGTGTGTGTGTCTCAGTTCGCCCCGCGATTCTCACAGTCATGACAGCAGAGAGAGGAGCAGCTACTTAAAACACACTTCATACTCACAGAGTGCCTGCACTCTCTCTCTTTCTCCCGCTCGCTCGCGCACGCAAAATGAATCTGTGGCGTTCCTTGTCGATTATGTGGCGAGCTGCAGCGGATTAATCAATGTATGGGAAACACCACCTCAGCATTAAGTGTTTGCTTAATGCGATGGAATGGAGAAATGGAGTTTCTTTAAAGATATGCGTCTTCAGATATAACTGAACGAAGTATACCCGCTTTCAGATGGGCACACTCGAGACGATTTCAGGCCATATTCTGGAGCGGAAAATGTCAGACATGTTCGATTTGGTAAATGAAATGTTCCAGGATAAAAGTATAAAAACTCAACTAACATACAAGGTACATGACACACCTGTATCAGTCAACTAACGCTGATCTTAAGTGTTGAAGATCATGCTGAGTCATGCAAACAGTCGAGTGAAGAAGCTCGTTTCTCATTTTTCAGAATGTGTAGAGACAGACACACAGACACACAGACACATGCCAACAGCGAGGCTCACTGCAGTCGTCACTGTCAGAGCTGTTCATCTCCACCGACGTGTCCACGCTGCTGGTCAGAGACAGAGACCCGCCCCCGCCTTGCCGCCCATGGGCCAACAGGGGAGACAGGAGATTAGACCCGCCCATCCCCGGAGCCACCAATCCAGGGCAAAGGGCCAGAGGGGAGGTAGCAGGGTTGGGGGAAGTGGGGCCAGGGGAGGTCGGGGACAGGCGGGGGAAGTAGGCGGAGATCTGTCGGATGGGTCTGATGGGGCCGGGGCATACGTCAATGGCCATGTGTTCCTGGATGGAGATGCTGAGCTTCTTTCCTCTCTGCACCGTCATAGAGTCTGAAATGACGAGAGAACACACGTGGACTCCAAATTATGACGTGGTCGGACAATGTCTTCCTTTGCCCAAGGAGTTAACCCGACGGTGCCCCTGCTCAGGTTTGAAACAGAGCAGATGCAACACAAACATGAACGACACAAGAAAATAAAAGCATAGAGGTGAATCATATAAACAAAATTAAAAAAGAATGAAAGTTTAAAAGGGAACGCTGCGTGCAAACAAACAATCAGCCAGGTTTCAGGGAACGTTGAATGAGAGTGTTCTAGCAGCTTGATTCTCTTCTGGTTGTTGACTGAAGCCTTCAGGCAGACAGATTATCTGTTCTTTATTGAAAAACTTTGGTGGTAGAATAATTAAGTAAATCACAAATTGAATTATTATTTTTTTTTTTCCAAATCGGGCCTATTTTAGTCGCATATAAAAGCCTCGAAAAACAAGCTGGTGACTTCAAAACATGATGTGCATTATCAGTTCACCTGGGGATGAGGACAGTCAGGTGATAGATAAAAGCTGCTCGCGTGTGTCTCATGTCCATATTCTGTCTTCAAGGTGTCAAGAGGTCATCATATCATATCCTGCCACATCTGATTCACCCAGGATAGAACAACCCAGCTTTGTTTGCTCCTCTGGCTCTCTCTCTCTCTCTCTCTCTCTCTGTTGCTTTAGTTCTTTATGTTCGCCGACTCTTCAACACCTCACACCACATAATGCTTCTACACAGACCCACACATTCAGCACTGATGATACAGGCTAAACAAACCTCATCATAACTCTTGTTATGGAGCATTTATTTAGCCCATTTCGTAACAAATTACTCGTTTTCTTTGATAACTTCTGACTCGGGTTACGACAAAGCTAACACTTTCGAGTTACTGTTAGCATGTTGACACCACGTGAAAGCCCTCATATATTGTCTTGGAGTCCATTTCCATTTTCCATTCGGATGAGCTTCCAACCACATCACCGGTACATGTTCTTCATCTTCCCCTCTCATGGTTTTATTTACCGTAAATTCCGTACTATTGAGCGCACCTGGATATAAGCCGCACTGGCTAAAAATAAGTAAATAAATGTATTTGTACATATATAAGCCGCACTTGATTATAAGCCGCAGGTGTCCACGCTATAACAAGAGCTATTTACACAGACGTAGGCTACCGGTAACATCCGCAAATACTGTAGCGTCCGTACGGACGTTAAAGGACGACGAGAGCGTTCAAATAATAACTTTTAATAACCCGATCACTGTCGGCCGTGACCACGCCGTTTACAGCAGAGAGCAACACATAACTTGCCGTAACAATCCAACTCTCTCCCCCAGCGTTCTCTCATACAGCCACTCAACACGTTCTCGCTGGTGCATTCACTGACTCTCCACATAATCGGAATTATGAACACATTATCAACTACTGACTTTACAACATGAACCGTTACAATACGAAGCCTAGCCGACGGTGTCTGTAACACGGCTGATGAAAAAGATGACCGTAATATATTTCACAAGAAAAAGTCCATCCATTCACTGCCTCAGAATGACTTCATTACTCACTTCCTCAGTCTCTGTTGTCGCTGTCAGTGTCATCTTAACGTGCAGCAGCTCTGTTAGCTTCTTTGACAGCCAGGTCGATCGCCTTTAACTTGAAAGCTGCATCATATGTATTTCTCCGTGTGTTTTCCATCATGAGGGTGCGTGCATGAAGCGCAAAATGACTGATATTAAGATCCGACGTGACGAAGTCAAATGTTTTTGCGGCAGAAGCTCATTGTCCCCCATAAAAAATCCATGCATTAGCCGCACCGGAGTAGAAGCCGCAGTGCTCGAAGTGTGAGAAAAAAGTAGCGGCTTATAGTCCGGAATTTACGGTAGTTTGGTTCACTTTTTCCTTCAACTAAAGATTGAATGGTTGGAAGTGTAGAATTGAGGATTTTTAAAGCTCCTGTGGTCTGAGCCCAGCCTAATCCATCTCTCTGGAGTGTTTGACGTTCTTTCTTTGACTGTCAGCTCAAAGCCTCCAGGTTTCTACTTAAATCTTCAAAAGTACTTTTCAAATATACCGTTATTTGAATAAGAAGAATCATTGATATACTAATACAGCTGCTCATTGCAGATTTAAAAACAGGGGGAATACTGCCTTTTTGGGGACTATTGTGTTTTGACAGTCCTGGAGGTTTGTGGCACGAAGAAGGAATGTGTATCAGGCTGCGACACACGCACACACTCACATACACACATCCACACACTACACTTATTAAGACAAATTCACTGTTAGTTTAGCTCTTAATATGAAATCTCAATGACATCGAACAATATGTCAAATACGATTATGAACCTCTAAACGTACAGTCTGTGAAATCCGCCACTAGGGGGCTCTCAATCAAGACAATAAGAAAAGACAGCGTCGAGGCTTGCGGGGTATTAAGGGAGAAAGCAAACAAACTGTGTTGAATCAATATGAGCGGGCGAAGCGTCCTCTGAAAAGACAATACGCGTACTGTTGACGTATCTGAGTATCATTTACGTGACATTTTTAATCACAGCAGCACATACAGCGACAGAACGGCAGCTAGTGCTAGCTTATGCAACGGTCTTTGAATTAACATCCGGAGTTTCCTTGACAACATTTTGTGTCTATCATGGCGGCCACCAACACGACACAACCCCTTACCACTATAAAATGACAGATTTCTCTGGCTTTAAAAAGTTTTGGAAATATTTCAGTTATTGTAAATACTCGACTCAAAAATATTTCAATATTCAATATTGAATTTAAGTTTGATATTTTCATGTAAACATTAACATGCCATTCTACATACTGTACCTTTCAGCTCCAAGCCAAAGTGGCAGACACAGCCCAGCTCCGATTGTCACGATGCTGTTAACCTGCCACTCTCTCACCTCTCTGCAACAGTTGGGAGTCATTACAGTGCAGCACTGACTCGACCATCTGGTTCTGGATGTTAATGGGAGCACACACCACCTTGCTTATTCTCATTTTTTCTGACACCAGGTCTGACACAATTTATCCCGAGCAGTGGCGTGCACGGCCTGGCAGCAGGTGTTTAATGAGGAGCGTGTTTGAGTGTCTGACACATGAAAAGAAGAAAGAAATTGAACGTGAGTGAAGTAGAAAGAGGCTGCACATGTTTGAGGTTGAGAGCAGGCGGTTTGACTGACAGTGAGCTACAAAAGGAACTGTAAAGATGTGTTGGCATAACAGAAAGATAAGCAGCCGTATACAGGTCCTGCACCGTGAAAAGACCAACTCATTTCCTTTCCTACACACACGCCTTTTTTTGGGACGAATTTAAGAAGCTTTCGTGGCGTTTTTACAGAACAACGGAACATCAATGAACCTCAAAGAAGAATCTTTTTTTTCAAATGCTTCGCCATATGTTGAAGAGATATGTCTGACATCCAACTCAACGCAAGCTGAGGATGCAGATCCAGGGATCCTCGGAGCACCTGAAGAATGTGTTACCACACACATTGGTATATAAACCTCTATTGGAAGTCAAACAGAATCTTGTTTGGATATAAGTGAAATTCGACGTGTTGTATTAAACGCTCCACCTTAAAAGATAACTACAAGATCACAGGGGAGTAAAGAGGAAAAACATGCTAAACATTATGTTGCTTTGTCCTTCTGGGGATGATTTGATGTTCGTTTGTCGCCTGTTCTGACTGATGTGGATGAAGTGAGCGAAAATACAAACTCAAGTCTGTATTTTGTGTTTTATTTTGAAAATGACGCTCTGTGCGTTTCCTTGTCTGACTTCCTGTCCGGTTGTTCCGTTCTGTCCAGCTCGACGTCTGCTTGCAGTGCGCTCTATCTCTTGCTGTGTAGACTGAAACATTGGCTATAGAGGCAGTGCTGATGAACAGCGAGGTGCACGGATTACATGGAATAATAATCCTGTCCAGATTGAAAATAATAGAAATCATGCACTCTATAAAAGAAGTGGGATAGCGTCTGGGTCTGTAAGTTGAAGCCAGGTGTTGGCCTAATGAGTAATGACTGTAAAGTAGGTGTGTGAGTTTAGATGACTAAATGTCATTACCTGTCATTAAATCTCACTAATTGGCCCCAGGAGGTTTGACGTTTTAATAAGTTGGCCCTTGAAGACAGAATGCTCAGAGTGCATCAAGGGGCCAAGCTCAAAATGACTCTGTACTCCACAACCAATCAGAAGAAAGAACCACAGGACATAAAGGTCAAACGTGATAGATCCAACATCCAGCTGTAGTTCAACATAATACTCAGACAGTTGGCGACATTTTATTTAACAATTCTTTCAAACATTAACTACTGTCCAAGGTGTGACTAGTGACAGGATTCAGAACCTTCCAGATTAGCAGCAGACATCTTTGTTGTCTAAAGAAAACTGCCTCCAAAGAGTTTAAGAACGGTTTTGATTGAGCCCCACCAAAAACTACAAGAAACTGGCATCACAGAGGGCGGGCTTTTTACATCAGTCAGAGGAAACTAAGAAAAAATAAATAAATACTACAATTTAGTTGGTTTTAAGGTGAGGAAAAGCAGAAATGATGATGATGTGTTATGATTCGCTTATAACTTGTTGTGTTTAAATATGGGTCAACCTCAGTACAGCATCCAACCCACGTACTGTACAGAGGCTCCTGTACTCAATGCCCTCTCCGTCTACTCCACCATGTCGCCGTCATCCTTCAGCTCTCCTTTCAAGGCCCCAAATAAGATTGAAGAAAAATTGCAACATGTAAGGGAACTAAAACTTCCTATAAACGTAGGACTTTCTATCGATATCAATGTTTGAAGGGCTACAGTTCAGTTCAAGTAAAATGTAAAGAGTTAGACTGGAATCAGGAGAATAAAGGCTGCTGTTTATGATCATGTTGAGGGAAACAGAACGGGGGAGCTGATAGCCTCGAGTTAGGGTTGGTACAGCATGTACAGAGGCTATGACCCCAGTGCGAATCCAACCTGTGGCTCCTTTCACACGTGTCATTCCCCTCATAAAAAGCCCAAAATTAACCTAGCAAAATAAAGGAACAAAAAAGAGTGGAATCCCTGCTAGCCAAAAAATGTTAAACAGCTGGCTCCAATTATAAAATAATGTGCTTGTCTTTCCACAGCCATCTTCATGCTCACTGGTGGGAGATAGGGATCATAAGGGAGACAGTGCATCAAATGTTCAAGGAACTAGAGATATTAAAACTAGTGGGAGAAAGTCATAGTGGGAGGATGCACTTTAGAGATTGTGTAAATGAAATCTTCAGCGTGTAAATCCATGTAAAAAGAACACTCTGCAAAGTGCTGTATCGAGGCTGAAACAGTCTTTTATCTAAAATAAATAAGTGTGAACAGCGTGAGGGGGGTTGATCAAAGTGGTATCTCCATTTGCATGATTTGAATGCACCAGAGAGTGTTATTTAATTCACACAAAGTTTGAACCAATAGTCATCCAAACTACACCACTAAAATAAATCTACAAGTGTTACACGATTCATATATAAGCCTTTTATGTGTCTACCTCAGTGATCTTGTTAAATTAAGTTTGCAGTGTTTAGTTCAGGAGTGTTTTATATGCTGTTATAAGCATATATTATGGATCACGACTTATGGTACTAAAGTTAACTACAAAACGAAGGGCTGGTAATAAAACTCCCATCAAACCATAATTTACTACAGTACTAGTTAGCTTACCAGGCAGTAAACTTACCATTCATGCAGGTTAAATTAAGCTCTTTTGGATATCTTCAAGGCATGCAGGTAGTCAGCACTGTTAGCTGACCACTATAGGTAGCCTATGGAGTGGTTTAGTTGGCCCTGTTAAGTGCTAGCGTTAGCGGCTTATCTGTTGTGTGTAAATATAAAATATCATGCAGCTTCCAAGCAGTTTATATAAAATAATAAATATCCATTATAAGTTAGGTGTTCAAACATTACATGGAAAACTTAGTGACCTTTAACTATCATGAAGTGTTTGTATGTTTACATGAGGTTTCCTTATTCCTGCTACTAGCTTGTGTTTTGTGGGTGTTTTGGTTTCACTGGTGCTCCGCTGTAGTCATGTCTAATTCAGGGGGTGGCAGCATTTATCAGCGGAGACATTCTCCCACTTGAAAAAGAAATCTGTTGCGTGTCCAGTGAATGATATTCAGTCACAGTGGGATTACGGTGAGACTGAGCAGAGTGTGTCTGAGAGAGAAACCCAGTGGAATATGTTAATGAAGACACATGAAATGCTTCCCCATCCCTCACCCTCTCTCCTCTTTAGGGTTGTATATCACCTGCCAGTTGCTGCAACAGGTCCTTCATTCTTAGCTTCCTGTTTGTCTCCCCTCTTTTATTCACTCTGTGTTGCTAGTTGTCGATATGTCACTGTTGATTCTTTCTTGCTGCAGGTCTTTAAATTACAGGTTCTGGTGTTGGTGCCGTTTGCAGGGATGAAATTTGGTGGAAGAAGTTGTGACATGAGTTATAGAAGACAAGATTTTTGCACCAGATCTGATTTAAAGTTTGAGCCAATCAGCATTAACATAAAACAAGTTTGAATATTTTCCCACTGAAGGCTGTAAACGAGGGTTTTTACTAAAAAAGCAGCCATCATCCAAAGGTTAATACAGTCCAAATCCAAATGACTGTTTCTCGAGTCTTTTTTTTTCATATGAAACAATGATTTCCCAAATGCTTGAGAAAAATAAGCAAACAAAAAAAAAACATATTTTTTCACCACATGTCGAGACATTACGAGGTTGCAGTTGCAGAAGACCAGACTGCTGGCCTTGTTCGAGGTCTGTGTTCTCTCATGAGTTCCTGAGTTGGGTTTCATGGTTGTTATAACTTATCGAACCCTCTCAGTGTTCAGCTACTGTAAGTCCTGCAGGATGTACACATTCTCCTCACATGCACTGTAGAGGCAGAATACCCTGAAGTCTTAACTCAACACCACGCCGCTCTGTGTAACACTCACCTCCATGTTTTTCTAAACAGCTTCACCACATCCTGCCGTTAAATAAACAACATGATTTCATTCACTTTTCCTGCCAACATTTTCTGAGCATCTCTGGGATTTGACAACCTCCAGTCACTGAAACAGCACATTATAATTCATACCCAGCAGCAGCCGCTGCATGTAAATCAATACTGACTCTTCACTGACACAAACCTGATGATACCGGCTGTTTTGATGGAGTTGCATTAGCAGAGAAAAAAGTGGGAAGGTGTCAAAAGCATTTCCTGGAGAGGACGGGAGGAAATAACTGTTCACCTGACCAATCAATCAACTCACACTCCAACCACACACACGTGTTATACTGCTAATCAGCGAGAATAAGTGAAAATAATCTGATTTATTGGTTTTGCTTTTATTTCCCCTTGGTCTTCTCTAAATAAAAATATTTTACAAAGAGCAGTCCTTTCAGGCTGGTTTTGAGATCCTTTACTTGTACCCACCAGATGTCCCTCATAAAGTGACGAATAGAGACAAAGCCCTCGGTGGTTTAAAGGCCCCGAGGGGCGAATTAGGAACTCGTCTTGTACGTGTATTTTGATTGAAGCAATAGCCAGCGTCCAATACATTAGGTTTCTGTAAATATATATCAAACCAAAATCAATGGAAGAGTCCACCAAGCCGACGCACTGACATATGTTCCATTCCCACACCTGGAGTTAAGGCTTTATGCAGACCACAGCAAGGCTCCAACAGGTGCTCCATGTGGGAATGACATGCTCGTCATATCTTACACAATAAACACGTATTGGCTCCAACAGCACCAGTAGGTGGTGACCTTATGAGGACATAGTGGATACGTTGTTGCGGGGATGTGGTCAGAAGCTACAGTTCACAGTTCCTGACTCTGTTTCGTCCATGTCATGTCATTTTCTGTCTCTCTACAGATGTCCTGTCTGATAAAAGCCATCACACCCAAATGATGTCAAAAAGTATGTGCTGCATTTGTTTAACCCTTCCATCACCTAAAACCACCACTGCAGACAGGAGTCACACTACAAGACATTCAGCCATTCCAATATAAAGATGATTGGAAAAAAAGGGAATATTATGTTTTACAATTATTTTTACTTTCGCCTTAGATTCAACTGTGACAACTGCTAACAACAAGTGTGCACTTTAGTAAGACTTGAATTTAATCTCACGTGAGACACTGACATTTTGAATTCAGCTGCATTACTTACGCAGAGTATTTACAAACTATGGAAAATGCTTTTTCCTGAAGCGTATTGACTGTGTCATCGATTACACTGGTTGATCTTTATCATTTAAATGCAGAAAGAAGTGGTGCAAACAAAGAGCATAAAGTTGTCGATGGAGGTTCACTTCACTGCTGTGTTGTTTAAAATGCGAGAATATAACTTTTTCTGAACAAGACTGTCATTTGAATGTTGTTAGGCAGATAATGAAGTTTGAAAGCAGTCATTGTTTTGAGGTTTAGCCAAGAACAAGAACTAGGTGACTTTTAAAGAGATGAGCAAACGTCAAATAAACTGAAAATGAGCTCTTTTAAACATCTGTCCACTACTGATACGCACATGCAGCAGGTACATTGGAAGAGATGGATAAAGAAAAGCCATAAAAATGCACACTTGCTGAGAAGTGGATAAATAAAAAAAGGAATAAAATACAGTTAAAGCAACAACAACCAAAAAAGCACAGCAGGAAAACTAGAGAGAGACCATGACAAAATATAGTTCTTACCTTTGATTGTGAGTGGAGGAGATTCCTACACAAACAAGTGGATGTCAGAGCACGAGGGGTCCGCACTAACAGGTGGTGAGAGAGGCGGCTGAGTGGTCGAGACAGAGAGAGAGAGAGAGAGAGAGAGAGAGAGAGAGAGGAGGGGGGAAGGAGGGGAGAGAGAGAGGAAGATTTCCTTGTGATAGTGTTGGACTTTTAACTCTTTCTCTTCCTACTTGTGCTGTAAGATTTCTGTTTAATATCCTTAGTGCAGAGCTTCACATATATCTCAAATGTCAACAGCAATGAAGGTCTTCCTTTAATCACACTACACATGTATTAGATTAACTCCCCCCCCATCCCGCTCTCTCTCTCTCTCTCTCCTGCAGATTGCAGGGGGAGACTGGAGCAACATAACATGCCAGCAGCAGCATCTGTCTCTCTTTTCTCTCTCTGTGTAATTTGTGCTTAATGACGCCTAATGATACATATGTGCATCCAATACACATATACGACCACGCATCGATAGAAACTCCTCCCTCTCAGGAAAGGGTGGAGATGATCTGGACCTCCATCCCTCCTTGTTTCTTTTTTCTTTCACCCCTCACCCTCTCACTTATTTGTTCCCCCTCCTCCTCTTCTTCTTCTTCTTCTCCTACCATGGTCAGACAGATAAGCATCCCTGGGGTGAATAAACCCCTTGTTTAAAAAAAAAACAAAAAAAACCACATCCATCCCCCACCACCTCTTCTTCTTCTTCTCCTCCTCCTCCTCTCTGCAGCTCATCCTCCCACACACTCTCTCCTTACCCACCCATGCATGCTTAATGGTCGAGGGAACCCTGAGATGATTTCTTTCATATCTCATCGATACTTCGCCTCTCTCCGAGGTGTAACACGATATAAAAACCCTGTAGGCTGCTTCAGAAGGAAATAAATAAATAAATAAAAAATGCTCCTGCTGCTTAACTTGCAGGTTCTTGTGTTGTGAAGCCCAGATGGAACAATTCCTTCTTGTTCCAGTTTGCACCAGCTATCACTGGAGTCTGACCAAAACAAACCAAGCTGGAGGAAAGCTTCTCACGATCTCTGCAGCTCGGAGAAAAACAGGGTGCTTATTTGGGATAAGCAAGCTACTGGGATACTGGGATACTGGGACACCTACTTAAAAATCAAGCAGTCGAGAAGAGGTACGAGAGGAGCAATGAAAGGATTACTGGATGCTGTGAAACATCTGCAGTTCAGAAGATAAAGAACACATTTAGAGTTTTTTGTTTTTGTGTTAGTTATGTCAGCTCAGTAACACAAATCCATTTCAGAAAGAAAGTCTTGTGTTTGACAAACTTCCCCCACGTTGACCTTTAAACTTATACATCATCTGACTTTGTCCTTTTCAATGCATCATAACAATTAATCCTACGAGGTCACCCTGTGATAATACATGCAAGTTAAGGTCTTAAGCGGCTTGCATATGGCCGAGCAGCAACATGGGGTTAAAAAGTGAAGCCAACACTGCGGCGCTCACTAAGTGTCTTAGTATGTCGCGTTAACCTCTAAATGTTATCACTGTGGTATTAACCAGCAAACGGCGGAGAACAGAGGCAACCAACACAACCCGAGTCCACCTCTACGTGTTCAAACGGAAACAAAGGGCAAACGCACTGGTGTCTAAACCGAATGTAAGTTCTCCGCGTTGGGAATAATTCAACTTTCAGCCAAATGAAAAAAGGAGAACCAGCTCATTTAGACGATGCCATTTGTAAAATCTGAGCCCAAAACATCCCAGTGATACATCCAATGTGAAGTCTTACCTGGCTAATAGTACTTAGAGTGTTTGTTTAACACGTTCTTAATGACGGGGGGAGAAATGTAAAACATCTGTAAACATTAAAACTAGTTTTTATAGTTTATGGGGGGGGGGGGACTTTGCCTATATAAATATGTCTCCAATTTTTACAGCCTGTAGATTTTATCTTTTGAGCACCCCTAACTTTTAAATTCAAACTTTACCTCCGGATATAAAGACCAGGGCGAATCCACAGAGAAATGAAAATGGTAAAATTGTGAAAATAACAGGTGACTGCATCGCTGCTCTGCTCCTTTATTGACAGCTGGGAATGTTTATGTATTTGGTAAATGGGCTGTAGCTTCTACACACTGATGGTTACCGAGGAAAAATCAAATGCTACAACACGATCGTTTGTTTGAAATGGGGCTTTGAGAGAACAGAGGACAGACAGCGACGTTTCTCAAAGTGCGTGTGAAAGTAAATGGTGTCACTCTCCCCTGTACTTACTGATGTGTGTATTCACAGCTGATCTAAAGAGAAACCCACTCAACTCATTTCTCTGCGTATTTTGTCATTTGCATTCACGTCCCTGGTTAAATCTGCAGGTTCCAGTGCATGTGATGGAGGGTTAACAGTAAGTCCATCAGCGGAGGACTGAGAAGTGAACTCGGGGTGAACAAAGGCAGAGGAGAGAGGGAGCAGGAGAGTAATGCAAATGAAATTAGACCTGAATGGTTATTGTCTCATTTCTTGCGGGCCATTAGGGTTAATAACGCTCAAGCTGAATAATACATGACCGTTTCATCGGCAGCACACATCTCTGAGGCTGAAGACGGAGGAGGCTGGGAGGAGGGCTGTTGATATTTTCAATTATCTGAGTCATTATCATTAATAATGAAAAGGATCCCGAGCGTTTGGTCCAACAGCAGCAGAAAAGGTGTTCTACTAATTTACTGTCTCACTCTCCCACAAGGACGTTGATTAATCTTTTGTCCATCAGAGGGCAGCACACTGTGGCTGTGGTGAGACATTTCTCAGTGTGCCTGTTGGCTTCATCTCTTTTTTTACAGCCATACATAACGGGTGGTCTCACTGTGCCTCACATAAACAAATAAGAGAAGGTTATAAAGTAGATGTGTGTCTGCGGGCGAGTAGGAGGGGAAAAATGAACCCTTCTTTCCTTCTTTACCCCGCGCCAACAAACATGATTAAAACTCACCGAGTTCTCTTCCCTTCGTACCTTACAGTCAAGATTGCAGCCATATTTTTTTTTTAAAAAAAGAGGGACAGTTCATTTTCTTCCAGCTTCCATCCAAAAAGACATCACAGAAACTCACTCCAACATGTCACACAAAAAACAATACAGATCACGACACTATGCAGCGTTCGAATGACGCCGAGATCGAAACGCCGCACTGACACGTGCCACGGCACATTAAGTGCCACTTCGGAAATAGTGGCGAGACACATTGAAGTGGCGGCTCGGGAGCAGTGGCGTGCCGCTGGTATGTCAGGGCTCGGAGCAGAGCTCATCCCCTTAGCTTCAAAACAAAAACAAATGTTTAAAAATATAAAACACAAGGTTTTAAAGTATGTACTAATGAAAGTATGACACCAAGCAGTTACAGGGACTCCTTCAGCGTTAATGAGGACACTTCAGCACATAAACCACTGAAAGGAAACGCCCAAATGAGTCCCAGACTAAGACTTTCTTCGAGTACTTCTCGAGTCTCGTGGGTCCAAGTTAACAGCTCGTTTCTTGTCTCCTTTCTCTCTCAGCCAGTGTGTGTCAGGCTAAAACTTCTCTCCCTGAGGTGATTTCATCATTAGCAGCTCAAAACTTTAACCCTGTGTGACACCTGTAGCTGTTAGAGACGTTACTCTCTTTCACAATTACCTTCAGCCTTGCTTTTATCATGTCTCATAGGACAGGATAGGATATTACTTTATCGATCCCCAATGGGGAAATTCAGGCGCTACAGCAGCAGCAGTGCAGAATCAAAAACAAAAAGTCAAAAATAAAATAAAATAATAACATAAACATGAATACAATCCAGGTAGTAAGGGAGGGGGAAATATACAGAGGACTATAGTGTGATGGACAATGAAAAAGATAGTAATAATACTGTGCAGTGTGGCACAGTACTGTGGCATCTTATTGTGACCAGTGAAGAATTTAAAGGGACATTTGTGATCAGGTTATGTAAACAGTTTTGACAGTTATAAGTAATAAGTTATAAGTATAATAAATATAGTGCAGTTTTGACTAGAACGGAGTAAGGAGGCAGATTTTATCTTATCTAACACAACACCAGACTCAGTCTAAAAGGTTGTTTCATTAAATTAAACAGATAAAGCACAATGCCAGTGTTCAATTTGCCAAATACATTACATGTGCTTTCAAGGCTCCAAAAAAAAAAAAAAAAAAAGAGGCTGAGACTGTTTCTTTGTTTTGGCATGAACCCCCCCCCCCAACCCCACCCCAGAAATCAGTCCTTCATTTGTAAATCTAAATTAGCATCCCAATTATCTCCCAGTCTGATGCACTAGTTAACTAAGAAGCTAGGGGGGGGGGGGGGGGTCTCAGTAAGAAAGACATGATGCTGCAGGAATCCAAGTGGCGAAGAGATGTCAGAGTAAAACACTACAATGACAGTTTCTCTGCTTTGTATCAATGCTGTGTGTAATTGGATGTATCCACAGTGTCAGCGAAAAAGAGCAGACCATGCTGATGGACAAAAAAAAAAGAGAATTAGGAAGCATCATTACCAGCACAATAATAACACTGGTGTTGGACTCTTATTAACCACCTGTTGCTCACTTACAGTGAAAATGTCAGCTCAACCCAACTTCACGTGGACATTTTTCAGGGTTTTGAACTTGTTTGAAATGCCCTTATTGATGCCCTTTTTCTGGCTGCAAAAGAATTACACTTACACACTTAGCTACAGTTAATGGCATAGTCAAAGTCGATGCTTCAAGTCAACCCACAAACAAATGTGTGTTGTCAAGGCCGATGTCTTTTATATAGTCTAGTGTTGTCTGTAGTAAGAGGGCAGAACTGAGACAATCACAGACATTAAATGTGAGAGTTCATTGAACCAAACAGTTCTGCAGTCTTTTTGTGCCATACAAACTTATAAGAATACATTTGAGTTGACTTGTTTGTGCAGCGTTTTATCTTGTATTATTTAACTCTGAGTTTAAAGTGCATTTCTATTTTAAAATCCACCTGTGTGTGTTCATTTCAGAGCTTTAGAGTTAATTAAAAAGGCATTAACAGACATGTTTCATGTCCCCGTCATCCACGGGATAAGAGCTCTAAAGTGTCCAGAAGTATGTTGTGATTGTTTGATAAATCTCATAAACCCTTTCATTTGTTCCAAAAAGAGAAGTTGTGGGGTTTTTTCGTACTGCAGAGATTTTATGTTTCTGTGCGAGAGCTTAAGATGGTTAACAGGCTTTGTTTGTGTCTCTCTGACCAAAGATTGTTGGATTTTAAGATGTGCGGGCGTCATCAGGCGTCCAGTGTGTGTGAACAGGTGACAAGTCACGTATTCAACAACTCACACTGACAGGCAATAATGGAAACTTTGTGCTACGTTGTTAAAAAGTTGAGTGAAAAATCAAGGAGTGAAGAGCCGATGATGCAACTACAGGGTAAGAGTGAACACGTGTAATTTAATGGACCAACAGTTGCTGCACTCCAACTCAGGTTTCAGGCTTAAAAAGGCCTGTTTTTTGTTTTTTTTATTAAGATGTTTATATAAATATTAAAACTAAACTGATTGAATTCAAGTTGGTAAGGTTGTTTTTTGCAGATGCTTGACTTCATAAGATTATTCCACTGATCCTGTGTCATGACGGTGTTTCATTCCTGAGATTCTGCTCATCTAATAATTACTTTGCAGTTTAACTTTTTATTTGTTGCAGGTTTTTGTGAAAAGCCAAAGTATTAATTGTTCACCTGATGACCGCGCTATAGGAACATCTTCTTCTGATGTGGATCACAATTTAAAAAAAAAAAAAACCTGGAGTGTCCTTTAGTCTCTGTTCTGTTGGTGTTCATTTATTTGTCCACTGTGTGTGCGTTTGGGAGTCACAGTTTGGGGGTGAGCTCTGATTTGCCATGTGAAGGTTACAAGGATGACTCTAAACACTCCCGAGTGTTTCCGTGTTCCTCTCAGTCCTTTGATGTTTGTGATCGCTCCCTCGGAGCCTCATTATTCTTTATTTCCTCACAACTCTGTCACTGTGGCTTTACAGCTCTTTGAAAATGCATAATTGTATCTCTGAGATTCCATTTAGCAGCTCTGGGTAAAGGACTTAATTAGAAAGGAAAGAAGATTTGAAAACACTACTCACACACTGAGGCTGCTACATTTGTTGACTGTAATAAATATATGGGATTTTGTATCATGGTGGTATACTTGGGGAAGAAATATTCAACTTATTGAATTAAGTTAAAGTTAAGTTAATTCTACACTTGGAAAATACTGCCTTCAAGTATGCTTTGTAAAATTCTAAATATAACTTTAAGCATTAAGTCATGTAGTTTGGCAGCACAAAATCTTTCAGACCTACTCACTGAATACAGCCTCATCTGAACCCTGGGATCAGCAGTTATGGGTCTCCTGAACTTGCCAGAAGTCAAAGCTAAATCTGGTGAATGGACATTTAACCACCACGGCGCCAATCTGTGGAACAAACGACCCGCTGACCTGAGGGGAAATACAAACTTTAAGTTCTTTCAAGAGCAGTCTTACAACATTGCTTTTGTCTCGTGCCTTTGGCTGTTAGTTTATCTTTGTTTGTGTGTGTGTGCATGTGTACAGTTGGTGTATGTGTGCATGCGTTGTATTAAACAGTACAGGCTCATTTCATGAATGTGTGTAGATTTAAAATGAGCTTTTTAATCTATTTGTTAATTTTTAAATGAGTTTGTTTTCTTTCGTCTTCTGTGCAGCACATCACATTTACATTTGTATTTAATGTGCGAAACAAATAACTTAATTGAATTACATTACATTGAATTATTATTCAGATTAAAGATGCTTCATTAATCCTTCAGATTATCTTCTGAGGCCTGTTTGTGTAGAATGCAGGACGTCTGATATTATGAATAAAAGCGTTTGAATGTGCGGTCAAGCACAGTAACACCTGGACAGTGTTAGAAATGATCGGTGGGCCTGTGCACAGCCACGCTGCTCCTGGAGAGTCAACTACAGATGTGATCTATTGTGGACATAAAGAGAAGAAGGGAGGATGACTCTCACATTCTCACTCAGACGATTACTGCCAGCAGGTTTCTTTGCCCGTAATGAAAAGGCTCTAATCTAATGTCACACAAAGGAAGTTCACCAAAGGCCAAAAAAAAAGAAGCAAATGGGAGAAATGGCAAACTCTCCACACTATGCTCTATATTTAAAAGCTCATTTTGAGGAAGAAGTATAACAGCCAGTATAGAATCAAAGCATGATTTAATTATTACCAGTTCAAGTGTGCCGATATGAAATCTAATCATTTTAAGCTTCCACAGATCTGTGCTCTTGACAAAGTATCTTATAACATTACTGAACAAAGAATGCAACACATTCATCTACTTGAAAGAAGCAATAACTGACATGTAGCGTTGAACCATTGTTACTACAGTCTAACTTTGAAACGGTGGAGAGTCGATGTGCAGCTAGCATGCCAGGTGGCAAGCTTCAGTGTTTAGCTAGCTCTGCATCAATTTTAAAACCTGCCTTCTAATCCCCCCCCCCCCACAAGAATTAATCAAAGATTTTGGTGTTAAATTTCCCACGTGTGTAACCTCTTTTATGGTTTCTTTACCTATAATACTTGTTGGGTATTTTTGTGTTTTAGCTTTTTCATTTTTTAAATTTGGTTGATTAGATATGCAGTCTGTGTCCTGAAACATTTGGATGATGATTCAAAATTATTTGTGAAAAGAGCCAGTAAATCATGTGATTCACTTTTTCTCAATCCAGACTTTATGGCTTCATATTACCTATGCATGGTCATCAAAGGCTACATGCAAATTAAAGCAGAAATAAAAATGTGCTTTTTTTCTGGAAGACCAAGTTAAAGGCTTGATATCCTTTTGATCCTGGATACAAATGTAGTGCTGAATAAATTTTACTGCAGACCCTGTCGACCAAGCAAGAGCACTTTCGAATTTGTCACACTGAGAGGAAACAGTTCGAAAGAAAAATGAAAGATGAATGGAACAATGTCGAGTTTTAACTGTGAGCTAACCTGGCGACCTTTACAGGAACTGATCCGGTAGTTCCTGACCTGCTGTTCCATGCAATGAATCATTCTGCATCACCTCTTCATATGATGACCTTTGCACAGTTTGGGTCATATTGTTTTTGGTTGAACACTGCTGCTGAGAGTCATGCTCTCATGCTGACACACTTCCATTTCAAGCCAATAGAAATGGATTTCGAGAGGAGAGTGTATTGTTATGTCCAGACTCGATAAGGCGTGATACTAGTTTCACAGTTGTATCAGACGCAGCAAGAGCAGCTAAAGCTCAGAGCCCTCATGATCAAAAACTCTCTAATCCCCGTCCTGCAGAACAGCTGGATATCTCCTACACATCTGGAAAGAGAGTCTGTGCACAACGGATTCAAGTCATGCATTTAATTAAGAAGTTGTAATTACAGAAGTGCCAGGTTATTAGTTTGAATATGTCAAAATAAGGGGGGGAAGCTGCCATGATCACTGTAAAGTGCAGAGTGTGAGATTGCTTATAAAAATGGATCAGATACCACCAACTCTCTGAAGATCGATCGATCTAATTTGATTCGGATTGAGCGGCTGTCCACATGAACCGTCAATGAGGCTCATTTAAAGACAGGGGATCCTTTTACTGTCTGCATGGAGGCTGATTCACTGAGTTACCGCCATAAAATCTCTAATGTAAGACTCACCGGTGTATGAAACCAAGTCAGATTTTTGAGGTCTCCCAGAGAGGGAAAATTGTGTCTATGAGTGACGTTCTCAGCGAAGTTAACAATGTGCAGTTTCTGTGCAGCTCTTCTAGTTCCACCTGTTTTTTTTTTCCCACTTTGTGGCATTTGCACTCTTACTTACTGCCGTACAGTAGTTTTGTTTGTTTTTTGCTTTTTTACCCCCATCAGGCAGGAAAGGTTAGTGAAAAGTGTCCCTGCCAACCCAATCAGCGTTGCTTTGTTTCCCAGAACAGTCTGCAATATATGCAATGAATTGGGATGAATTTTCAAATATGTCATGTCGCGTGCAGTGTGTAATGGTCATTATTTTACACCAGCATGTTGGTCACACCAGTATATAGGACGCAGCCAGTTTTCTAGATAAAAAATACATGTTACGCAAACTAAGAGCCTCGAGGGTTTACAAGAGAGCACAAAGAGGTGTAGTGGTCCAACAATTCAGTTCAAGTCATTATGGACGTGCATGTTCCTTTTACAGCTCGATATTAAACACGGTATTCTGCCTTTTCTCCAAGGATTTGCAGCTCATAACTGCAGCAAAATAAAAGGTTCCTCGACGTGAGCACAACTCAAGTTTGTCAAATTCATCCAACCAGAAGAAAGCAGCTTTAATGGAGGACATTTGACAAAATTGTATTTTTCTTATGTCTTCATAGATGGGACAGTTAAAGGGAAAATGAATCTTTTTTATTCTAACAAACTCACAGAACAAACAAACGCCCGTCCTCCTCTGGAGTGGCAATAAACCTGCAGGGCTCTAAAGCTAAGGGTAATGTTCCTGGCAGTAACTGTGCACAGAGGAGGATTTATTTACACAAAATGCTCTTTTCTCTGCAACTCAGCTAGCGGTGCATCTCACCCTTGGCGCATGTTTAAGAGAGAGACGGTTTCTTTCTGCCTCATTTGCACAGATGTAGAGGCAGCAAAAGTCCCCCAATCCTTTTGTGAATAAGCCCCTCAGTGTGTACAGCCCTGAGGCCAATCAAACAGCTGACACTAATAAATCAGGCAGTGATGGTGTTCAAGAGAAGATCAAAGCTGGAGAGCAGCATGTTATTTTATAATACTGAATATATATATATTATAATATATACGTTTTATCACATTACACTTACAAAGTTACGGGGAGAGTTTCTTCCCTCTCAGCCTTGTTGGAGCTGCTTTAATCTAAAATTAGAATTTTTACTGGCTGTCCAAGTAGTTTGTGCTCGGGCTTTTCAGCTCAGGAAAATGATTGTATTATCGTAGTGGTACGTTTGCTTTGAGTAGCAGTTCACTGGCCAGACCTGGCTTGATAGCAGATCTGTTTTAATCCTTTATTTATCAGCCCGTGCAGTCAGGATTGATGTTGGCTTTTCAAAAAAAAAAAAAAAAAAAAAGAAAAGATTACAGCTGACTCAAAAGTCTCCAGCTCTCTGAGCGAATTTAGTGATCTACATCCGTAGACAGCCATCGTGAGGTGAATCTGTCTCTGTGAGAAACACAGGGTTAAGCTCATTCAGCAGCTAACAAATTAGCCACAGGTGCTAACTGTTAGCGTTGATAACTGGACTTTTCCAACCCAATCTTATTCACTAAATATGATCCATCATGGGCCAAGGAAACTAACATAGCAGCGACCGACAGCCAAACAATCTGAACTCAAAGCTTCATTCACACAATTTAGAGTCCAAGGGGAACGTTGTGACAGATATTGCCATTATTTGCACATTTGATACGTTTCCTCACGTGTATTGCTGTCATATTTCTACCCAGGCAATGTTTATATGACTGCATCAGCAAAGTGTTTTTGATGATAAAGCAGGGGAGGCAGTGATCATGTCTCCTTGATGTTAATCTCCGAGCGCTGAGACAGACGTCATATTGGCCTCATTTGTTGCCAGATTGATGGTTTTAATAGTCCGTTTTAATAGGGCAACAAATCCCAGTCTACAACACCAGTTATACTGTGATTTGATTTTTACAGCTTATAAATCTCATTCCAATCCTTCCTTCATGTCTCGTCTGTGTGTGTTCACAGAAAGATTGATGATCGTATGTAAATGTGATGCAACGTGATTTAGTTAGCGGTGTGAGAGAAAGTGTGCCCACACCAAAAGGAGACGACTCAACATTTTCCATTCTCTTAATATTTTTGACTTCTTCTTCACCCCGTTTGGTTTTACATCACGTTTCCATGAAGTGTACAGCATCTCAGCTACACAAATCATACGTCGTTGTTAGGTTGGAACATTTTATCATGAACACCACGGAAAGATTACAACCTTTCCAGCACACTATTTTCTTCTCAAGTCACGTCACCTATAGGTCACTTCGTCTCATAAAGAATATCTGTAGGGCAATCTGACACTCACTCGGGTTCGTGTTCGATTTAATAAAAACAACCTGTATCACGTATCAGATGTCATCTGCTGCGGCAGAAGCAGGATGTTTGATCTTTTCTCCTCATACTCTTCTGACGGGCAGCCACAGACTCTTTTTCATGATATTGTTTTCTAACAGCTGCTAAGATACAGCAACATCTTATCTCTAAAAAAAAAAAATACATCTTCTGTAGACTGACTCGATGGTTGCTGTGTTTTGTTGAATCACGTGTATGTTCCAGTTTGTTTTGTATGACAGACGTATGATCTTATTGATTTAAATGCTCTGACCTTTAAGCTGCACACAGCGTCCATAAACTTCTTTTTGATGCCAACAACGACGAGGAAGAAACGAGAAGCCAGAACCTGAAAAGAACAGAGAGAGAGAGAGAGGGAGAGAGAGAGAGAGAGAGAGAGAGAGAGGGCAGTGAACATTCAGTCAAATTAAAAAAAACAGTGTTTATTTGTAATTTTGAGAATAGAGTGAAAATGTCAAGTTAGCAGTAATTGTTCTGGGTGTAGAGTATGACTTTTTCTATTTAGATATAATATAACACTTAAATTTATACTTGATTTAATTTTTTTAATAATTCTTAAAATTATATTTAATTCTCAAAATATGGGTTAAAAAAATCTCATTTGTAATGCTTTGCACATTATTCCAAGTTTCTAAATATTTCTTCTTTCTCCAAAATATTTGGAACACATCCTGAAAGTTAAATTAAAATCTTAAATTTAATTCTTCATACTTTATATTCTCAACACTGCGTCTTTATTTTGTATTTATTCAATCACGTGTGTGGTTCAGTGTTTGAAGAACAGACGAGCAGAGGCTGAAGTCGGAGGCATTTAAAGGCTGTAAGTGGAAGAAGCTGCTGAAGATGAAGATGGCGGCTTTTAGTGTTTGGAAGGGTCTTGAGATTGAGGCTCTGGAGACAGCTGTCAGTCACACAGTAGTAGTAGTAGGAAGCTGAGGCTGATGGTTCGATGCAGAGGCCTGAAATGGAGAATGAATGCTCTTTGCAGGTACACATGGTGGTTATAGAGTTTGTTATTTTATTCCAGGAATGGAGGCAGGTTGGATAAAAAGGCGTCTGGTGGTCGGGTTTTAGTTGAGGCAGGACATTTAAAGAGCCTGTTTTGATTTATACTTATTCTATACTCAAAATGAAAAAGCTGCTCGCACATATTAGTGGTTGTCAAGATTTTTAGGTTAGAGGCAGGTTGGATATTAAGATGGCTGGTTGAGGCAGGATTTTCAGAGGAAGGCACAGGTACTTCAGGTGTCTGCATTAAGTTTTGTCCTGAAGTTGTTGAAGCGGTTTCATCTAAACTTACACATAAAATATTACTCTTCAAACTAAATTATTTACAATATTTACAGATCCTAACTAATCAACTAATGTAAAGACTATCGTATCAGTTCTTTACACGTTTTCTCAGAGGAGCTCCAGGCTCTGGTTCTCCAGAAACGTCCACATGATACAGGGGAGGATAGACTCCCACCCCGTATGCGATGTCGACATGAATGAGTCCTGTCTCGTCGACAGTTTCTGAGAACGGGCGATCCAGTCGCTCCCACAGCTTCTGCTTCATAAGAAGTCCCAGAGTCAGGCTGTAAGGTCGAAGACGGCTGCAGCACGTCGTCTACCACGGAGTGATAGACGGACTGATACTGCAGCACTGAAAAGTGGTGGATCTTTACTGGGCCGTCATCGAGCTGAGGAGCGATGGAGGGCTGGAGACCAGGGAGCGCGGAGGAGACCGTTGGTAGCTGGTCGGGCTGAAGGGTTGCCTTGGGCCTGAGGACCGGAGCGGGAGAGTCAGCGTCGTGGGCGGGGTGCTGAGGAGCAGGAGAAGTGGAAGGAGGGGCCACGGAGGTCCGCTTCCTCTTCCTGGATGGGTTAGCAGCGGGAGCTGCACGGTGATGGTTTGAGTCCTGGAAGAAGACATCAGACTCCAGTTCAGTTCACAGAAGCATACTTTACAATCTCACAAGAACATTTAAACAGTGTGCAGACACTATTATGTTTCAAGCTGATTGAAGTGTTAAGATTCTCTGTCAGACGTTCAGAGAAGAATAGTTTAGATGGCTTCATTTGTGCATATTTTGTTAAATATTTAATGGCATGTTTCAGGGATGCAGTCTATCAAATAATAATTTATATTCAGATTATTCTACAAGTTTAAAGACAAGACAACAGTCATTGAACTATACACATCGAGCACACTTCATGCAACAGTTAATCACAGTGTCAGTTTTTGGTATCTTTAATGATCTAGTAGTTGACTTTAACACATACTGAACATGAAAATCAAAAGTCTTACCAGGTCGTTCCTGCAGCACGAACATCGAGTGAAAGCTCGACTCTTTCTCTCCGCCAGGCGTGCTGACACTCTGACTGTGGGACGGCCTTCAGGGTCTTTCAGGTGAACAGGCACAACAAGCTGTTACAGCACAGACAGAACAACTCTTCAGAAATACAGTGGATGCTACAGCAGCACTTCATGATGTCACATTAACAGTGTCCTGCCATGGTTCAAACAGGCTCTTTAAGGGTATTAGTAACATTTTCTTTTCTCTGTTAGTCCCTTGAACTCATCCTTTATAAAGCCTGCCAGGGCCTCGTGCCGCCACTTTCCTCCAGTGTGTTCAGTTTAAAAACTAACCAGCTCCAGATTCACAGTGATGAGCTCATTACGTGTATGAATACGAGAGTCTCAAAAATGTTCCGATGAGCCATTCAAATGGATTTAACATTTCTATGATGTCTAGATCTATGATTATTGTTGTCTTACTTTAACAACAGTACCTGCACAAACTGATGACATGGAATAAAGTTCCCCGTTTAAAGCAGTGAAGGCACATTTTAATTTAGACACGTATTGGTAGAATAAATCGTTCACAATAATGACACTTTCTATACAAAGCTACTTTCTAAACCCTCGGTACAATGTGCTTTAGAGCGAAAACAAACTGCTGCACATACTTCAAAAGATCCAATAAAACAAGTCTGTCCTGATAACAGAAATGCAGACACTCCAACGTGTTACTCAATACATGCACTTGTATGCTCTGAATATAGCAATAGGTCTTACAGAAGATCACAGAAAAGACAACGATCTTGAACCCATGTTCACTTTTAGGACCATTACACACGTCATGAGTAAGGCTAAATCACTCCAGGCTCACAGGAGCAGGAGAGGCAACCGATTATTCAAGTAGAGACTGAAGCAGACCGAACAATCAGTCAACTAATTCCTGCATTTAAAGTACATCACTTCTGTTATCAGTGCGCCAGTGAGGTAAAGAAAACATCTCAGTATTCTCTGCCAGTTTTCTTTTTTTTTTGAGGGGTGGAAATAAAAAAAAAAAAAGTTTTCATTGAATAAATAATCGCCTGATGAATCGATTATTAAATTAATCGTTCGTTGCAGCCCGACAGTCAAACATGGTTCCAGCACTGGCAGCTAAGCGTCCGCTCTTTGGGACCGTCGTCTTCTTGAAGCTAGATTTCCTCAGGTCCAGAAACTATGTGACGCACTGCAGCACAGTGCTGAAATGTGGCTGTGTTGTGTCCACACACTTAGGGTATTGAGTGTCCAAAGAAACAGGATTTAACTACCTCTTAACTGTGTGTTTCTTTTATCAAAGACAAGCCAAGCACAAAGGAAACCTAATTATAAGACGAAAGGGGTAAAGTTGGCTTGTTAAAGTTTCAGTTAAAAATAAAATAATAAGGGTAGGTGTTTTTTTTACAGTATGTCTGACTGGGTAACTTCTGTTACAAAAAACCCTCCTCAACGTGAACTTTACTTTTTTTTTGTCACTGCAGGCTCTACATGAAGGAACACAAAGCCTTAATCTGAACAGGATGTGTTTTCACTGGGAGACACAATGAGATATACTGTAGATTAAGTGAACCACACACACCTGCACAAACACACACGTATCTTTTTTCAATGACAAAAAAACTAATCATCTGTGGTCCCTTTTGGCAATCCTGAAGACTAGTTGCTAGGCAACCAGGGAGTTTCTAAAAAGCACCGGTATCTCCTCTGCAGAGGGGGGAGGAGGGGGAGTTATGGTGTGTGTGTGTGTGTGTGTGTGTGTGTGTGTGTGTGTGTGTGTGTGTGTGTGTGTGTGTGTGTGTGTGTGTGTGTGTGTGTGTGTGTGTGTGAGATAGTGGCAGAAACATTGAATTGAGTCCGTACGGTGAAGCTGCTTATGCAACAACACAGTCTTGGAGCTGATGAGTGGGATCGCCTCTATAAATATTCCCGATCCCTGTTTTCCAGCAGCACAGCCAAAATCCCCTCAGGCTGCAGGTGTACGAGGGATTCACAATCATGCTGCTTCTGCCTTTTGTTTGCCAAAAACAACAGAAGATTTACTGAGCAGCATCAGGACCAGAGTTTGCCAAAGACTCCGAGCTAATTGGTAAGTCGGGAATAAACATGAATTAATCTACGAGCACTGCTCAGATCACAGGAGGATGTTCATTATTTGAAAACCTCCTTCACAAACAAATACTTCAACTGAACACATCCTATTTGTCCTACTGTCGTCATTTGAGCGCCCGTCATCTGTTCTTCTCCCCTTTGATCACGAGACAGTCTTCCCCTCTGGCTTCCTTGACATGAGCTGACAGATACCAGTGCAACACCTTCCCTCCTTCTTCCATTTGGTCTTGAATTTCTCCTCTCTATTGTCATCTCTCACGTTTCATCCCTCAACCAAACCTGTTGACAGAGAGATGCTGGACGTTGATAAATAGAGATTTACATCAACTTCAGAATTAACAAACTTTTTTTTATGTCACGTCTGCTCCTCCGTCCACATATATTCACATGCTTTTCTCTCTCACTGATGTTTCATGTTAGTAAAACGGTGATCTCGGACAAACAGCGAGACAGAAAAAGACCGCAGTGAACAATAAAACACATCATCCTGAATACATGGTAAAACAAGGGAAACCCTAGGGAAGACCCTGAGAGTTCATATGCTACCGTCAGCGATTTTATTGATTTTAAATTGTCTGGGGAGTGTACTGAAAATGGCATATTTGCAGGAGACCAACGTACTTATTATATCTCTCACTCTTACCTCAGGGTGCACAAGTATTATATTTGAGGAGAGAGAAAGAGAGGCAGGCAAGAGAGTGCAGAGGCGCCCGTGCTCGCAGCAATTTTATGAATAAATGAAAAATGAAATAAAAACAGGAAGGAAATATAATGAAATCAGGCTTTATCTTTGCTTCAAGGGGAGATAAACTCTTTTCCTGTGGTTCTCTGGTAAATAAACAAAATGCAGCTTCTCATCTGAAGGGTTAACAATTCAGGTTTACACTTTTAATTCAGCAACTGTCTGCAGGAGAGAGGCAGCCGCACAACACTAACACAACTAAAAAACTAACGGACGGACGGACTCACAGAAGGGACGGCGAGGGTTGAACAACAAACAGAGGGACAGAGGGATAGATGGACTAACTGAGGCAATGACAGAGGGACGGATAGATGGTTGGATGGTCAAAGTCAATCTCAAATATCTGTTGCTTTCTTTTATTTTCATATTTTTCCTGAAGCAACTGTAAGGAACTTTTTTGTTATAGGTCTTGGTGGAAAAAATATAGAAAATCAGAAAAAAAAGACAAAAAAAAAGATTTTTAGAACTAATAGGGGTCAGGAAAATTGTATCTTATTTTGAATGAACTCCTAAAGTAACAGAGGGTAACAATAAACCAATAATCTCCACAGTCTCCCAGCTTTTATTTTTCAAATACTTGTTCAAATTATTAAATTATTTAGCGCTATTTACTCTTGAGCGTCTAACCTTTAAGCTGCGTCGTGAGGCTCAGTCTAAGCTCTGCAGTCTGAGGTTGTCCTTGTTACGTAACCTAACACTGTTGCATAACTTTTCCTTAAACGCTGCAGTTCTGACACAGCAAAACATAAACTTTCCAAATAAACACACAGCTTCACTTTGACTCTCGATTTGCTTATAAACATGCATTTATATCAGTTTAAATGAAGCTAGATCTTCTGATTTATTTGCTCCTCTGAGGGTGAAAATCACAACACACTTTTATTCTGTTTTAAACCCACCATTCTGCCATCAGTGAAGGCTCTGTTTTGGCCTCTGGGACTTTGACTGTTGCTGCCCCCTGCTGGAGGAATCTAACGTTATACCCTGCAGGTGAGAATCAGGGCAGGGTACTAGGAACAGGTGGAGGGAGACTAAGATCTGTTATTCACAGCTGAAGTCTCAACCAACAGCAGTCAAAGCATATTAATATATATATATATATATATATATATATATATATATATATATATATATATATAAATTTACCACTGTGTAAAAGACTAACTAAAAAGTAGGTGTTGTTGATTGGTAGTATTATTTTACATATGCAAGCAGCAGTGATGAATATACACTAAAAGTGTTAAAGTAAATATTTATATCATGTCAATCAACTTGTTGTTTCAGCTTTCCTTTTGTTAACTTTCATGAAACAAATATTTCTTTTTTCTATTTCTTTTTGCTATTGCATATGAATTTTAGTTAAAATTATTAAACTATCAGATAAAACACAAAGTATGACCTCGAAGAACCTGTGAAATAGAAAAAATGTTAAAGTTCAGTAAAATGTATTGCTTAACTTTAACATTTTAGTGACCCAATCTGCTCTACAACACAGAAACAAATGTTTCATTACCCTTTAAAAAAAAACAAAATTATAACACAAATTAATCAAAGTTACAACAACATCCAATGATAAAAGCTTTAACCCTGAGCTAGTTTACTTTCACCTGAGTTAGCTTACTTTCACCTGAGTTAGCTTACTTTAGCCTGGGTTAGCTTACTTTATTCTGAGTTAGCTTACTTTAGCCTGAGTTATCTTACTTTATTCTGAGTTAGCTTACTTTAGCCTGAGTTAGCTTACTTTAGCCTGAGTTAGCTTACTTTAGCCTGAGTTAGCTTACTTTAGCCTGAGTTAGCTTACTTTAGCCTGAGTTAGCTTACTTTAATCTGAGTTAGCTTACTTTAGCTGTGCTCGACATACACCGGATTCGGCCTTTATTACGTTATAAACAGCTCAAAGCAACTCATATTGCTTGTCTGAGACACAATGCACGACAGAGGTTACTTACCTTCAGTTACGATGTTTTCTTACTTCACTGATACGGTTCATTATTATTTTAATCTTCCTCATCTTCCAGTTTTTGGCGCTTTGATGTCTCCAACATGATGACCATCAGGTGTCACTGCTGGTTAAGCAGCAATATGTTTACGGCCGTAGTTGTATAAACCAATCCATAAACTGTGTGTTACCCTTAAATTAGAAATCAAGAAGTTTCTTTGTGGAACCTCATCTTCCATATTTGCATCAATTGACCAAAAACTGATGTAAGGTTGTTTTTTTGTCTTAAAAGAAGGTCAGGCCAGACAGCCAATCAAATCCCTAAACCAGCAATACCAGGAACCTAACTAACAACTTAAAACATATTGAATCGTGATACAAATGATTTTATGAAAAATATATAGTACTAATTGTTAAAGTCTACATTTGACTTATTTTCACACAATGTCTTCTGTTAAAAAAAAAATGTTAGAAGAACTGGTGGCCTCTGCTTTATTTGTGTTCCTGCTTATTAGCTAATTGCATTCAGGTTTCAATTTTATATCCATGTCCTTTTAACTACTTTTTTCCATTAAGTTTTACTTCCCTCTGATCACTACTATTGTTTTATATTCTCTTTCTATCCTTTCGTCAAAATGTAGCATCCATTCGAATAGGTTTTCCTTGTTAACATTTCTTGAATTGAATGAGCTATTTAAACAAATGTATTTGTTTTTGTTAAAGTCACTTTTATCTTTTAGTCTTCCTTCTTATATACCATATTTTTAAATAACTTAGACTTGATTTTAATATTTTTTCCCAGATAATCTATGCCAAAAAATGTCCAGCCCAACTATCCAGAACTTTTTCATTCAGTGTAAAAGCAGCATTTGAGGGTGGAAGAACAACTACACAGTCAAGTCATTTAAAAGACAGTTTTAATGGTAAAAAATATTTTAAAAATACATTGAAAAACGTCAAAATCACCCAACTGTCGCCGCCACCACCACCACAATCACATGTGCAACATCGTGGTCCAAACCAGGACCCATCCAGTACACCACGCTACTGGTGAGTGCTTTGCAACACCTTCAGGCGCTGGAGCCACAGTCCACTGCCACGCAGAAGAACTGAATCCGTGGGCTCCTCCTCACGCCCAGGTTAAACCTTGCCTTTGAGAGCTCGGGGACACTCCTGCCTGTCTGTACATCTCATTCTGTCGCCAAGGAGGCCATGGTCGGTTTCCGGGTTGAGCCATCCGAGTCGCCCTGGATTAAAGAATTACAATCCTTATAAATGACGATTAAAAAAAACTTAAGAGTTCTTTTTTTTTAACATGCTTGCCTGCACAATGCAGGCATGTCTTGACTGATGTGTGTTTTGATTCTGTACTGGTCAAAGCATGAAATATATTCAGTGATTCTGCAACTGCCCTGATCACAAGTTAACCACTTCTTTCAATATAAAACCAACTCTTGAGTCAAAGCTGGGAAGCAGCCGCTCACAGCCAACATACCATTTACAAGAATACATCCTCAACCATAACATCTGTCTAAACACGCATCGAAGCATTCAAATAATTATTTACACATCTTGAAAGTATTTGAAACTATTCAACATCACAGGGATTTTAAAAATAATTGGATGAATTATATGGTAAGAAGTAGTCTTCAATAGTCACACTTAAAAAAATCACTTTATTTTTAGTTACGTTGGATAGCAGCAACGAAAACAAAATCTGTTTTTAAGTTGTAACCAACCATTTGAGTGGTGTGGAGGAGGAACAGTTTCAGGGGGAGGATACTTAAAGAGAAATCTGAACCTGGAGGTGTCAACATAGTTCCTCGTGCCAAATGTCACTCAGTGTTTTGACAGTCTGACAGTGCTGAGCAAATTCTATGGTTCAGTAATTTGTGAACCAAAAAAAACATCCGCAGTTAGATCATAGTAAAATTCGGCGTAAAGTAAGGAAAGGAAAAAATGTAGGGGGGGTTTAGATGAACTTAAGCCTCACCTCAGTCTTCATTCCTTGGCTTTCTTCTCCGTGTTCTGGAGTTTCTCTACTATTTTGCGCTCATGTCCGCCTGGGTTGGGTCTGTTGGTGTTGTCGCTGGCCTCCTTCTTTGTCCTGCCTTTACGGGCTGAGCCTTCTGTGAAGAGGAAAAACAAAACAAACCATGTCAACAAACGAACTAAACAAAATACATTTCATCCAAAGCAAGTGAGGTTTGCAACGAAGTGATGGTGCAATAATCACGATTTCTCACCTGCGTATTTATCGGTTAAGTTGTAATATTCATACTGATCGTAGTACTCATCTTCAAAGCTTGAAGGCTTCAGGTTTTTCACGTCGACGTGACTCATGATTGTTTTCTGATTTGTTCCAAATAAGTGCTCTTTTTTCAGAAACAGTCAAAAAGTTGTGATCAACAAGCAGCAATCGTCGTCTTCGTCCTCTGTCTCCTCTGAGAAGAAAAACAACTTATTTTGGATGAAGTCTTGGAGAGTTTTTATAACGGGACATGCAGCTCCTCCTACACACAGACACGCCCTCGACAGGTCTCCTCTTTCTCCTGCAGAAATGTTGCATCAGGCAAAGAAAACGTCACGTCAGCTGAAAGTTACTCTGATTGTTCAACAACAGTGATAAAGTGTTTTTAGGTCATGGCCTCTGCAACGTTTGAGGGAGCCTATAGGCCTTTTTGTACCTGAATCTGCTTCTACTCAACTACAGACGGAAATATTACTCTTTAAACTATTAAACTGAAAGCCTTATTACTTTACAAGATTTTGACACAGAAAACAAAAGTTTTTAAAGTACTGTTTTATAATAAAATACCTAAGAGTAGAACTATGTATCTGAAACCATACATTGGATAGATTAATTATTGAAAAAAGCAACTATTTGAGGAATGGTTGAGTTCTTCTTTTTTATAAATCATGTCAACACTCACACAATTTTTTGTTTGTACTAATTGCTTAATACTATCTATAATTGCTTAATTAATATGTGCTTTGTTAACCTTCGGTACAAACCATATAACGTATATTTGGGCCAATTCTCAGCCCATATTAATACTCAGAAAACATGAAATAAATGTAAAATTCAGACTCTGGTCAGAGTGTTATGTTTGACCCTCCAACAGAGTCTGACCTTTTTTCTGTAGCAGATCAGGTTGTCCATGTTTGTCAGCAGCTGCACACATCTCATAGCCCTGACCTGATTCAGTGTTTGTGCACGTGACATGATCGCCACGAAAATCCGGTCCAGTGTTTGGGTGTGTTCTTATCTCTTTATTCAAACGCCTCGTGACATTTCCATGTAAAACAAACTTTGGACGGAGTAAAAAGTGTGCAGAGACATCAGACAGTGTTATCTATACAAGCTGCAGCTTTCTGCTCGCTATGTGAAAGCACACAGAATTTGATGCACTATTTAAGTGGGTTTGTTTAGTTTCATTATATATATATACAAAGTTAACACTGAACTTCAGTTGTCTCCAGCTAAATGAAGCAACATTTTGTACGAAATGTCCATCTCAGTTTTAGTCCCACGTAAAAAAAACAAACATGTTTATCATAGTTACTCAAATGAAACATACAGTAAACTACCCGTAGCTTTGGGAAAGAAATCAGAGTTTGGTTCACAATCCATAGATTTTCTAAACATGTGTGATACGTATTACTGTAACACTGTCTGTTTTCAGCCTGTTTACGTCAATGGAATTAAAGATGTGAAAATAAAAGTTTCCATGGAGCAGCTTCAAATACAAACACTGCAAAAGGGAAATGTGTCATAGTCATATGTTCAAATCCGCTCACTCTTTTATCATCACCACTCTGTAATTACTGCCTCCACATCCTCCATCCCTTGACAGTAAAACAAACCTCATATGTTACAGTGAGTCACGGGAACTCCGCATACAGCCACTGCATCGCTCTGCAGAGCTGGAAAGCATTTACTGCAGCGGGAAAAAATACAGCAGGGGGAAGAAAAAGTTCACATGAGGTCACTTTAAATAGAACCAAAACAATACTGCAAACAATGTTAGAACCACTGTTAAATCCCTGAAGTGTTTTCATCTTGATGTAGTTAAAGTCTCACAGTAACCAGATGATCTCAGCTGTATAATATATCATAACGTCCTGCAGTATTCTAATATCAGTGTGCTTCGTGTATTGCTGTGAAATTATAGGACAAAGTATCAAAGTGAAATGAAAGCAGTATTCTAAGTTTTATGTGTTGGGATTTTCAAATTAAAAGTACACAAGTATGTTCCGCTTTGTAATAAAGCTTCGCAGTTAGTACAGCAGTAGCTTGAAGTTATTCATGTTTTGTTGTAAAGTAAAGCAGCATTGTTGCTTCATTCAGTTTAAATGTTGTACTTAAGATATAAAAGTATTCTAAGATTCATGCAGTTTAAGAATAAAGGCCAAAGTACTCTCAGTGATATCTAGTTAGAGTATTACAGTGACATTAGAGCAGCTTTGTGAAACACAAGGAGTTTAAGTTTTATAGTACATATACAGATAATAAATATTATACAGATATTAAAACAGTGGAGCTCAGTATAAATTATTCCTTGTGTATGGTTCATTTAGTGATAAAAGAGTTTTAGAACCAACTTAATCACATTTATTATATTGAGAGATATTTCTAACAATTTAAGCCTTTCAATATTCAGGACATTTAAGGCTGAGCAAAAGTACAACAGTGGTTGTTTTGAAGTGTAATAAGAGTATTGTTTGTGTTTTAAAGTCATGGCAGTCATGTGTCTCTCCGGTCATCATCAACCTGTGACTTTGTGTTTACTCTGAATGTGTCACAGTGTGTTTCTGGATTCAGCTGGGTATGTATACCTCGTTCTGCAGAGGCTCGTTCAGTGAAAGTCTCCCCCTGCGAGAGCGACGTGACTGTTTGCAGGCAGGAAAAAGACGTCTGAACAGGACGTTCTGCTGAGAGAGAGAAAAAATAAACTGAGGCTGCAGGAACATTTCCCTGTCTGATCAAACACAGGAGAAAAACAGGCTTCGGAGGAGGCGTTTTATGACCACCTGCCCCCTGCTTATGCCTGCTGCTTTATGAAAATACACAGAGAGCTTTTTGCTATTCCCTATATTTCCTCTGAGTACTGACAGGACTTTCATGTTTATCTGCAGTTCATAAGTTTTGTTTTGGTCTTTGCTTCCTTTTCCAGCAGTGATGAGGCTAAGCACAGTAAATATTTGAAGGAGTATGAGCCAACGTGTCTGAGCTGTGAAAGTGTGCCTTCAGAAACTTGGCGAGTAACACACACACCCAGTGAACAAACAGTGCTTTTAATCAGGTGACAGATAAGATATCAACCCCCAGTGTATCAGCTTCATGGTCTGATTCTCACGGGTGAATATTAACCTTGTTTTAAATAGGTCATGCATGCTCAAAACATCTTAAACACTCAATGCAAAAAAAGTTTGATGCTTGTAATCAATTAGGCTTTTAAGTTCAGCCTGAAGTATCCAAAAAATGTAACATTTTCCCTCTGATGCTCCCCTCCTCTGAAAAAGAGTTTGCATACTTTCACTGGCAAAAATATGATGCAGTGCAGGAGCTCATGAGTATACTTAGATTAAAGAAGTGATGCATTGAACTAATGGGTAAGGCTGAAAATCTTTGGGTATCTCAAGATTTCATTTTGATTCTTGAGGTCACAATTTGATTCATGGAGTCAAGGTCTATTTATGAATTAGTACATACTTCAGGATTTAGTCATTTGTGGGACTGGCTGAATTTCTCGTTGCTCTATTTGGCATTCTACTGAGTTAAAAAATAAAACGTAGAAGAGAAAAATCTTGAGTCGATTCCCCCCCCCCCACCTCTACTAATCCTGATGAAGTGTCCTTCTACTGGAGAAAATGTGATGTAGTGCAGGAACTCATGGGAGAAAACATGTAATTAGAATTTCTCCAGTGGAGAAAACATGATGTAGTGAAGGAGCTTATGTGAAAAAACTTTATTGATTGAATTTATGGGCGTCTTTCCATCGGACATGTTGTGATTCATTGACATTCAAGTGGAGAACAATGCTTCACGGTAAAGGATAGCCTTGTAGTTGAGCAAAAAATTAAAAGCTCACTATCAGGTGCGCAAACACCACACTGGCTTCCCAACAAGCTGAGAATAAGTTGACCTCTAAATAGTGCACAGTGTATTTCTATGACAGAGTGTAGCTGTTTGAAAATCTGTGTAAGAAAGAAATTTAAATTTTATTGAGATTTTCTTCAAACTGTGTGCAGTCCAATATTTTCTGCAGGCAGTAACTTCATTGAGTCTTAATTTCACCACAAAGTCATTGCTCCCTGCCAAGGAACAGTCAGACACATGAACCCAACTATACTACTTTGGTTTATTGCAGATTAAAGAAAAAGATATAATATGTGAATCAGTGAGCTTTGGAGATGCTTGTAGGCAACAATTTTCTTCCACCGGCCAGAGCCAAATTCGGCAGATGGTTGATGGAGCACATAAGAGAGTTTTTTTTAATGATCTGCTGCTCGTTGTGACTTTACTGTCACTGTCCTCTGAGTCCAAAATTGAATCTAGACCATTAACTTAGCATTTTTGTTCCTTGTATCTGAAAGAAAAAATCCCTGGAAAACTAAAGATCTAGTCAAACTTTTGGTTCTTCGACAAAAAGACGAAGGACTGTCCTTTTTTCTGTCTCTGTGTCCAGAAAATAGCCAAAAGCAAGAAAATGCCAATGAGTTTGATCAGTTTATCTAAGTGTTCAAACTACTGATTTATAAAAACACCAGCAGGGGAATGTGCACCATACGAAGCGTTACAGTCATAAATCATTAGCTCAGTGGTTTATCTGCTGTCAACGTATGATAGCAAAGTTTGTACATGGCACCTGGGACAGGTCAAAGTACCGACAACTTTTCTTTTGAAGTTCATGTGCACTAAATGTCAGCTTGAAATTAAGCAATCCTTTAAATTCACTTATCAGCTGCAGTTTTACTTCTTAAAGCATAAACAACTTAATCCACAGGACTTTTCTCATTTCTGTGTTTTTAAGAAAGACTCAGCAGATGGTATCATGTTACAGAGAAAATATGCAAAGCAGTAATGTTTGGCTGGATGTTCATTGTGAAGAAAACTAACTCACTCATGAAGAAACTGTTGAAAATTAAGTCAAAACATTTCAATGTGTATTTTTCTAAGGACTTTCATACTTTAAAGGTATAGTCCTAATTAATCCCCTGAATAGTGTGCTGTTATACAGTGGTGAAAAGTTTGAAATGTAAAGATTGTTTGTGCTATTTTTTAATCTATACTCTTTAAAGTAGAATAACAATAGCATTTAAAATTTAAAATCTTCCATTGTAGAGAAAAGATATGCATTATGGGCAATTTTATTCCGACGTTGGGCATGCCAACCTTTTATTTACCTTGAACCTATTGGATTATGATTGTCTAATTCTTAATTTTTTTAAATCGGAATTCAATATTGAAACAAAAAATGAATTTGAGTAGAGGTATAATGTGTTTGTAAATTTAAACGGTCAAGTTTATTCGAGTATCTCAAAATTCAAGTCTTGTTTTTTTCTTTTAACAACAAACAAGCGAACAGCGTTTACATTTTCTAAACCTGTAGTTCCACACTCCGTCCAGCTGATGGCGATGTTCTAATCTGGTGTTGGGGGGAAGAAAATTACCAACTTCCTGTAAACACCACCGAAGAAGAACTCGCTAAACTGCGTTGATAGCAAATCAACAATTAATAAACAGAAAATCTAGCAAGGTAAGCGTTATAAAATGCCCCGCTGTTAAAAAAGATTATAAACTCGATTTAAATATGTTCATGTGGATGACACATACGTCCATGTTCTTTTGCTTTAGTCCATATTGTTGAGCTAACAACCTAGCATACGTTAGCGTAACACCGCTAATGCTAAAGTAATTAAAGCTTCACACAGTCTCATTCATTGTTGGTATGAACATTAATGTTCTTGTCAACCTTTCTTACACAACATGACAGTTACCCCACAGTCTCAACCTAAAATCTTCTCACGTTGATAAAATAAACAGAATCCCATTCAGACATCCATCAGTTCAGGGATTAGTTTGTTATATGTGTGCAGTCAGATCCAGCTGGACTCACTTTATTATTCAATTTTATCCTCTACACACATTTTATAAACGTGTTTTTTTTTGGGGGGGGGGGGGTTCTTCTAGCCACACTTATCTAATAGAAATGAAACACACACCCTTACCTTCAAAGTGTCATCCCTTTTTCTGCAGTCTTGTTTGTGTAAAACACTGTTCTGACGAATCTCTTTCCAGGTAACTTCAGATCATGTCAGGGGATACTAAGATAGCCGAGCTGCTCACAGAGCTCCATCAGCTCATCAAACAAACGCAGGTGATGTGATGTAGACAGTTGTAGACATGTTGCTATGATTTTTACATCCAAATAATCACTTTCTTTTTCCTTTTTCAGGAGGAGAGATCCCGCAGTGAACACAACCTGCTCAACATCCAGAAAACACACGAGAGGATGCAGACGGAGAACAAAAGTCAGTCACAAGAACACCTTAAAGTCTTCCTCCATTGTGTGAGGAAGACTGCAACTTCTATTTCCAGTATTATTTCTGAGTCATTTCATTGACTTTGTGCCTCTTGTCTAATTCAGCTTCCCCATACTACCGGACCAAACTGAGGGGTCTGTACACCACAGCCAAAGCAGACGCAGAAGCAGAGTGCAGGTGAGGAGCGCAGCACTTGTTTTTGGTGCAGGAGGTGTTCAGAAACAAACTGGTCAATGAGAATCCTGTTGGAAAAAATATAGAGACAAGAGCTCTGATCAAGTAAAGCTTTATGTAAAAGTCAGTTGATCTCTGTCCATGGATGAGGTTATCACTTATAACTGTTCACGTAATTCTTTTGTGTCTCACAGCATCCTGCGCCATGCGCTCGACAAAATAGCAGAGATCAAGTCTTTGTTGGAGGAGAGGCGAATAGGTATGTGTGTCATGAACATATTTGTGTTGCTGTTACTGATTTATGCAGAGTGTGTGTTTTACTTTCGAACTATTCAGATTTGAATTATGTGTATGTGTTTTTTTTTCTTTTTCATTGCAGCTGCTAAGATGGCCGGAGTTTACAGCGACAGCGACCCTCCCAGAAAGACGATGAGGCGCGGCGTCCTAATGACGCTCCTCCAGCAGTCGGCCATGACGCTCCCTCTGTGGATCGGAAAGCCCGGGGAGAGGTAGCTGCTGAGGAGTTTCTTCTCTCATTTTTTATTTCTCACATTTCAGTAAGAACGTTTGTCCCAACAAGGAATGATCATACACATCGCAGAGTCATCATTAACATCGCTACGTTTTTAACATACCACAGTATCCTGCTTTTTTTTACACTATGTGCCAATCATATTAGAATATAACCAGGAGAGTTGAGTTTATGATCAGCTACACAAACAAGCAGATCATCACTTTGTGAAATAACTTCTTGAACAATGAAGAGCTTCTATGATGCAGATACAAACTGATCAACCGTCTGTCGTTTTGCATCAGCCCCCCTCCTCTGTGCGGGGCAACTCCAGCCAGCAGCGACTACGTGGCCAAGCAGGGTGACAAGGTGGCAGCCAGGGTGAAGGCCGTGGACGGAGACGAGCAGTGGATCCTGGCTGAGGTGGTCAGCTACAACCACTCCACCAACAAGTGAGAGCACACAGCATGACCCCGTCTTCAAAGGACTCCAACTGTCAGGAAGGAAAATTCCATCTGAACTGACTTGTCTTCACTTCTTTCTCCAGATATGAAGTTGATGATATCGATGAAGAGGGCAAAGAGTGAGTTCATGTTTCTCATCTTCATGATTCACCGTGAAGCGTCCCTGTTTTCAGCCTCCAACCTTTACATTGTTTTTCTCTTTGTGTTGTCCTTAAGATCTTTTCAGTTGTAGCCTGACAGTGTCACAGTGTTCAACAACTGGCATTTTATTCTGAATACTCTCTGATCTGTGGGTAACATCAGAGCTCTGGTGGTCCGTAGATGCTTGTTTCTGTCGACGGGTCACAGCAAGTCGATTTCTAGATCTGAAAAAGAGAGTATGAAAGGAAATCAGTTTCAGTTTCATGTCCTTATTCCCTTTTCCAAGCTGTAAGGATTCCTACATGATAAAGGGAATGTTATTTTCCTTGTGTGTTTGGAGCAGGCAGAACAGCCATATATCACAGCCTGCACACTAACTCTGCTTAAAGAGCCTTATATCATCATAATTATATGAACATGTTTTTTTTTCAACACAATTTTAGAGATATTAAAAAAGGTGGAAACATTGGTAAAATATTGATTATTCATGAAGTGAAGTGAAAATACAAGAGGTAGTAGTGTTTGCTCTTTACGCACAGATTTTTAGAGGAGTGAACTGACCTCAAAGTCTGAATATTGTTTAATTTGAAATGGAAAATGTGTTTGGCTCCTGGTTTGACACAGACAAGACATGTCTTGATTACCATTTCTTTTTTTTACATGATTCTGCTGGTTGCTTGAATACTAGTTCTGACCATAGACTGTAAAAAGAAGTTCTGACATCTTTATTTGTGATCTCTGAGATGGAGCACATTCATTTTTTACATTTTATACACATGTTGTCGCTACTTTGACCTGTCCCTCCTTTAGAAAAAATCTCTCCCATTTCTAGGCTTAAATGTCTGATTGTCCAAAAAAAACTTCAAGTGTCTAAAAAGTGTGTGTGTTATCAGGAGACACACTCTGAGCAGACGGCGGATCATCCCTCTGCCTCAGTGGAAGGCCAACCCGGAGACAGACCCCGAGGCCCTGTTCAGTAAGGACCAGCTGGTGCTGGCTCTCTACCCCCAAACCACCTGCTTCTACCGGGCTCTCATCCACACACCCCCTCACAGGGTGAGACTCAGCACTCCGCTTTGAAGCACAGAAGAGGCACACATTTAAAAAAACAAACAGTGATGAATTTTACTCGTTTGAAAAGTAAAGAGATGTATCCATCTTCAATATTGTATATGGATGTAAGGTTAAAAAAAAGTATGAAGGCTGACTTTAAAAGAAAAGGTTTGATAGGGCTGATTTCCCCTCTGAGACAAGTCCATAGCTATGATTACGGATTAAAAACAGTAAACAGACACTTCCTATAAATCTGTTAAAGCCTCGAGAGACTGTCATTGATCAGTCAGACCCGATGTATACTCCAGAAAAGTTAATGTCTGCTTTGTTTTTCCAGCCACAGGACGATTACTCGGTGCTATTTGAGGACACGTCGTACGCCGACGGGTACTCTCCTCCGCTCAATGTGGCTCAGCGGTACGTGGTCGCCTGCAAAGAGAACAAGAAGAAGTGACCGATGACTGGATGGCAAAGACGCACGCACTGAGGGACGAAGATGAAGCCTAGTGGGGATTATTGTTTCACTTTTAAATGGCCCTGATTTCCATTTTAGTGGGAATTGACCATTTGAAGTAATTGTCCAATCTAAAGTCGGCCTCCCAGCAACACAGGATATCTGTGTGTCAAACCATTTGGAGCAGATCCACAAGAACAGAATGTGTTCTTCAAAGTCAGCACCAAGAAACACTACAGTGAACTAAAAGACTGAACGACTCGTAAAGAAAAAATGCTGTTTCTAGTCCATACCACATTTTAATTCAGAATACCTTTCTGAAGAAAATGAACCTGAAAATGAATTTTGACATTGTTGCTGCACAAAGGAGCAGCTCACTATGGAGTCTCAGGAGTGCCGTCAAACCAAAATGAACTTGGGGTAAAACAAGAGCATACATGTGGAAACAAAGAGAGACAATTAAGGAATAAGTTCAGAAAAGTATTTTGAACAAAAAACCTCTTTATTCAAAAGCTAGATTATAAAACTATTTTATTAAAACTCTTCTCTCTATTTTTCCCAGAGACCTTTGCTGTTTCTGAAAAGCCAAGCTGTCAATCACATGGCTTCCAGTGGGTCTCCACGTCCCCTCTAAAAGTATACTGACCATTTAAAAACACATTTTAGAAAATCAAAATAAATTTCAAGACATTTCCGAAATAAATATTGAAATAAACTCGTACTGTATTTGTTTCGTTCATTTGTTCCTCTTTGTTTGTGACACTCCTGTGACTCCATACGTCAAACCTGAGACTGATATTGATGCAGAACGATTCGAACAACTATGGGACTAGTTCAACCATGTTTTTTTGTTTTTGTTTCTTCTTTAACTCTGAAGTCACATTTTGTTCTCCTGTAAACAGCACAGGTATGACCTCATTCCCTGTATATTCCCTTTTCTTGTGGATGAATCAGTTCACTGAAAAAACTTCTAGTCGGAAGAAGAGAAACTCCAGCATCGAGACAGTGATGGCAGCTCTTTGGTAATTTTGTATTGAATGTTAATTTTTTTCGTACAAGGGTTCATGATTATTCTGTAAACGTTTAGACCTGAGTGAAAGACTGTTTTATACTTTTGTTTATTCTCTTGACACATTTTAATCGACAGTTTGATCATTCTGATCAGTTAACTTACAGGCAGCGGAGGAATATAGATTCCTACTAGAATCAAGTCCACAGAGGAGGCTCTTCTACTTTGCTTCAGTCTTTTTCTTTTCACTACATCTTGAAATGACTGAGGAAATGACTTTACTTTGACCTGTTCTATATTTCTCTGGCAACTTCATCTCTTACTTTACAAATAAAGATTATTTTTTTACAAAGAAATCATCAGTTTAAACTATTTGTATCAGAACGGTTAAAGTAGTGGAAATGATTTAAAATACCCTAATAATAGCCTAAAATACCTAACTAAAAAACAAAAATTTGGACAAACAAAAATTTAAAATTATATTTTCAATGCGGTGTTTTGGGTTTCTGTTGTACCTGAAAGCAACACCAAACCACTGCTGAAAAATATGTTAGAGATTCATGATGTCCCACGGTCCGTGAACATAGCAGCAGCGCGCGGAGAAGAAATAATCATGGCTGAAGCGGTGAGTGTCAAACAGATCTGCTGCTTTTTATCAATGAAAAACGTCCTTTATCAGAGTGTGAGATCTTTAAAGAAGTGCTATGGCGTTCAAATCAAAGTGGCTCCTCACAGATTGTGAACACTTTGGGTCAGAAAAACAACGTTTCTGTGTGATTAACCAAACTAGCATCAAAGGTAAAACGTTAGCTTCGACATGTAATTCGTTTAATCCGTAAAATGTGCTTTAATAATAGTTCATGAATTAAAAAAAGACCATTAGTCAATGAACTGGTTGCCCGATTGCTCTTCACTTTTAGTTTTTATCATGTTAGTAAATCACTTTAAACTACAACTGCAACCATGACAACACATTTACAAGATGTGAAGCTAAATGAAAGTAAAACAAAAGGCGTGCTCGACTGTTCACAGACAGACAATCACAGAGCTGGATGAGTTTTCTTTAAAAAAAAAAAAAAGTTACATAGGAAATGTGCATTAGAGGGGGGTAGTGATACAAAAAATATTTTTATTCAAAAAATAAAGATTTGTGATGATCAAAAATAAGTTAAAATTGAGGAATACTGAAGAATTAAGTTAATATATGGGAAAATGTGGAATTTAAAAAAAAGCCGTGTCACTTTTGACCCATTCTGTGCATCAAAGTGTTAAAGTATGGTGCTAAAAGCAATGCAGCCTTTTGTAACATAAATAATCAGATTAATTCATGAACGTCAATGCTCAGTGGTTAGTTCAGGGACTGTAGTCAAGATTTACTGTAGTTTACTGACCACTGGGTGAAGGTTGAATTTCGTTGAAATCATTTTTTTTCCAACAAACTTTGAAGTATGTTTATGATTAGCTGCAAATACTGATTACATCAACTCTCAATTTAAGAAACCTTCGTACCTGGTGTGTTTAGAAAAAATTGAAAAATCTTCATCCTGTATTTTTTTGTGTTCTTATGTATTTAGAAATAGAGATTTCAAGACATTCAAAAGTGTTGCTTAGTTTTACAACAAACTGCAACGACAAGTCTGAAGGATTGTGCCAACACACATCAGAGACCATTCATTTTCATATAGGAGATATATTATAAGCAGCGGTGGAGTGCAGCTCACCTCTTCCTGTGTTTCTGTTCTCCAGATGTCTGACAGTGACGTTCAAGCTTTGAAGCCGCGACCCAAACGCAGACGCATCCTCGACCCTTCAGCTATCGTCCTGGTGCCTGTGTACTCCAGCAAGGTACACAAACAGGAAGTGGGTGGGGAATAACATACGTATATGTTACGGCCTGCACTGCTGATGGAAGACCGTTTGTGTTGATGGATTTGATGCTTTAATATTCTTCATTTGAAACTGTGTTTTGTCCTTTAACTCTAGTTCAGTCACAATCAATTCGTAGCTCTTTGGAAGATGCTGTATGGATTATTGTTTTGAACGTGTGCTCTATAATTTGTGTGTTTTGGTGCTCAGGTTAGCAGCAGTCTGCAGCTGAAGCCGACTAAAGCCGTACTTACAGAGCAGAAAAAAACAGGTAAGTTTTCAGCAACGATAGGTGAAAGCAGCGTTTGATTTTCACCCTGAGGTTAATTCTGTTGTTCTCCTCCCAGACGACAGTGCAGATGAGAGTTTGTGGTCACAGCTTTCATCTCAAGGGCCGTCGGCAGCCATCACCACCCTGAGTGACTCTGAGGAGGAAACGGAACATGCAGAGGAGAAGACACAGCAGTAAGTACACATCAGGTAAATCTGCTTTCAGATGTCTTTGTCACAACAACGGGAATGAATTCATTCACAACAGCCTCCATCTTTTATTACAGAGAAGCAGTCCACTGCCATTCTCCTTCTCCTCCAGACAGTCCGGTCAACAAACACTCGAGACAGTTCCTGAAGAAGATCAGGTAAATGAGTCTTAATAATAAAAGTCACAAGCAGAGAGACATCCGAGCACGGTAATCGACTTGATAAGAAAAAACACTGGAGCAGAGATAATTGCATTAACATATATTGATAATTATAGGGCCGCCCATTTTAGATGATTATAATGATAATAATTATGAGAAGAATGTTCAGTTTATAAATGTGATGATGCTCATGTGTCCCACAGTGAGATTGACAGGAAGCTCCAGGCGGTAAACTCCTTACTGTCTCCTGAACCTCAGGGCAGAAGGTCACAGCGACGCCAAGGAACCCAGTCTCCAGATAATGATGATGATGTCATCATAATGAACCCAAATGATGATGACTGTGTTGTTTTGAACACAAACTCTGAAGTTCTTAGTTCCCCGTACAGCTCGTCGGTCAGGGAAATCCCCCTCAAGGTCCGCTGTCGGACAGAAATCCACAAGATCCCGGTGCTGTCAGTATGTATACACACACACACACACACACCTTTTAGTTTAACAACATGAACAGACCTGCAGCAGAGGCCGTGAAAAGTTAGATTACTCATTAAGACAATTGTATCTGTTCTGTCTTTTTAGACGACTCCATTAAGTGAAGTGGTGAAGCAGCTGTCAGTCATCTTGAAGGTTCCTCCTCCTCGCCTCCTGCTGATGAGGAGCGACGTGGAGCTTCCGACAGACTCCACGGTCAGCGAGCTCGGCCTGGGCATCGCAGATATTCTAGGTGATAATAATGTTATTTATTTAGGGCTGTTTTATTTATGAGTTTGTAGAATCTGAATGATTTTAATTCCATATTTATTGTGTTCATTTATTCTCTGGGATAACTGATGCACTCTGATAGTTTGACCACTAGATGGCATCAAATCATTATCAACAAAACTTCTTACCTGCTGCTCACAGGCAGTGGTGAAGGGGTTTCCTTTGTCTAGTACAAAGACAGCAGATAATAACTGACACAAGACTCACAATACCCTTGTGTTAAATTATTATTTTAAAAAAAGTGCATTGAAAGTTTCAAGATGTTTACTCAAAAACAAAATTATTATACACATTCTTTGTTAATTGTGTAAAATAAAAAAAATAAAAATAAAAACAGGAAAAAAAAATATTTTTTCTTACTTGTTAAAAAACTAATTGAAGCAAAAATTAAGTTTTTGTTGGAAAATTGGTAAAACTGAAACCATTGCTTGAATTTGGGTTGCACAGTGGTGCAGCACATAGTGGTTAGCACTATTGCCTTACAAGGAGTAGGTTCCTGGTTCGAATTCCGGTCAGACAGGACAGAGGTTCCTTGTGCATCCAGCTCCCTCCAACAGTCCAAAGACATGCTGGTTGTGTTGATTGAAGAGTGTAGAATTGTGTGAGGGTGACTGGTTGTCTGTTTTACATGTCAGTCCTGTGATTGACAGGCGAACAGTGCAGGGCAATACCCGCCTCTTGCTCAATGACAGCTGGGATCGGCTCCAGCTCCCTGCGACTCTGAACAGTAAACGCTGTATAGATAATAGATGAACTCAACCTGAGGGGAACATTAAGGTTCTGCACCATATTCTCATCTGTCCTGTAGTTTTGGAAAATTATCTGACAGGACCCTATCGATGGCCACAAGCCCAGCGAATCATATCAAGTTATTGAAAGATGGAACAAGCGCAGTCTTGATGAGTGACAAGGCGGAAGAAAAAGACTGAACATCTCTCCTCGCTTGTGGTTGTGCAGAGTGTGACGTCATGGCGGCAGAGGAGCACAGTGGAGCAGGCAGCAGCAGCGGCAGCGGCAACATCACAGTGAGGCTGCAGAGCAAAGACAGGGACGCCTCACAGGAGTTCACCCTGCACACAGTTCGTAATTCTTTGTCTTTTCCTCTTCATCCACAGCTATGTGTGAGCAGCAGTAAACAAACAACATTGATGTGTTGATCTGTGTGTTTTTTTTTTTTTTCTCAGGATGCACCGTTGGGCTCCATCTTCTCTGTGTACATGTCCAACATGTCAGCCGTTGAGCAAAAAAAAGTTCGCTTCCACTTTGACGGCTCCAAAGTGACTCATTTCCAGACACCAGCGCAGCTCGACATGGAGGACGGGGACATTATTGAAGTCTGGATTTAACTTGAGGCTCTCTGCTGAATCAGTATTGTAAATAAAATGTGAACTGATTTAATATTTCATGAGTTCTAAAGATAACTTTATTTGTCAAACAAATGGAAGCGGTTAGATACAAATGTAATTCTATTTTTAAGCACAATTAAAAAAAGAAAAATGCGTTTTATGTGATGTAGTTCTTTCTGTGAAAGTTAGAGCTGGGAGCATGGATTGGTTGTTGAATGTCCCTCTTGAGCTCATTGCTCTAAACCTCTGCCTCATTTTTTATTCAGATTCCCCCCCCCCCCCCCCCCCCACATCTCAGAACGATACTTACCAATAAATTCAGTTTTTAAAAAGGATGAATTTGGTTGTGGCTGCATTTATACTTCCCAAACACAAACTCAATTTAAACTTCCCTACCCATAAACTGTTTATAGAAATCATCACCGTTTTTTATGCAAACAACCTTTGCAGGTGACATCGGGTCAGAGTCCAATCAAAGGTTTGCTGTTTTGCTTTCTAGAGTATTTGCTCTCACTCACTAACCCGCCCAGAGCGATCTCCAAGACCAGACATCCATTGATCTTATTCATGTTATTCTTTAGTCAATGAGTCCTCACACCTCCATCTGTCACTCTTTCTCAAACCTCTGTTTGGTCTTATTCAATGTGTCCTTATTCTATTAATCTTACTGCAGTCTTTTGTTACGGGTGTGAGTCAATTTAAAATCTCACACTGAGCAGAATTTACCTTTGTAGATCATGATCAAAGACCAGTCAGGCATCCTGAAAAAGTCCCACACTAACACAACTGTCTGCAAATTAGGACTGACAACTACTTCATATTTTGCAAAAATAAAAATGTTGTACTAAATCAGAACATTTGTTAATATATTTACGTCCAAGAATGAAATTGGCCGATAGACCATGATTGGCCATGCTGCTCCTTTGTGTCTGACGTCACTTTGCTTGGCTCCTGTAAGTCTGTGTGAGGATAAAATGGGAAACAAACTGACAGTAATTCTGATTATTTCACTCCTGTCCCTGTCCAGGACACACCAGAGATTTTTCTGGTTAAATGTGTATATTTATGTGTGTGTATATATATATATATATATATATATATATATATATATATATATAGTGGTCAATGGTCAGGTTATTAGCCAGTCAACCGGTTTATCATTACAGAGGGTCATTTTGTAGTTAGATAATCAGCATTGACTCGTTAATATACAAAGTGTACTTTAATGTTTGAAACTGTTGATTTCATTTGAAGAACGTGTTTCTGAAAATGTGTCAATCTGTCACAGTATAGATTGTATAAGCTGTTAATATAAATAAAGAAATGTCGATGTACAATTTAAATACAACTGTTAGAGAAGTTAATTTAACCAATAAAATGTTAAACAATATATAATATGGGATGAGGAGCTGAAACACGTGTGCAGTACACTTGAGTAAATGCAGTAAAACAACTGTGGCCTGCATGTTCAGAGGACTGAAAGATACAGTGGCATTGTCACCATGGTGATCAAACACTGATTTGATAACGCGATCGATACAGTCATGTGACTCGCAGATGAGAAAGTCATGTGAGCTTGCGAAGCGGAAGTTCAGTCAGAGCCAACATGGCGGCGATCTACCAGTGTCATCTCGGAGCCGCTCTCAAGTAAACATGTTTTGAATGCAGCCCAGGTTAACGCTGTTCTCTGTGGACCTTGTTTCTGTGTGCAAAGCGTCAACATGGGTTTGAAATAGCATTCAGCACAGTTTGTGACGGAGATTGAATTTGGAGCAGAGGGGGACAGGAAGAAGAAAGAAGCGTCAGCTGTGACTCATCCTGCAAGGTAAACAACAACAGAATAACAGTAACGGGTTTAACACAGTCAACATATACAATTCATTTACAGATAGACTTTAAACCAACATAAGGGCTCAAAAATCCAGAGAAAATACTTGTTGACTAGACTACTCACTCTTTAGCTTAGTTGACTCCCTTTAAAAAATGGCGAATTTAACCGTAATTAGATTTCTTTGTTTAATTAAAAAAAGAATGTGTGTAGTGAGATCTTAGTGTCATTATTTACTCCATAACTTTTTCGATAGTCTTAAAAAATATAGAGATGTTTTTGAGTAGAAAAGTTTGTAATTTTAGAGAGCTCAAACTTCAATCCTTATGCTTGAATAGAAATTATTTTTTAAGCCGTATTTGTCAGAGCATCCCTTCAATAGACATATTATGAGAAAATTGACTATTAAAAGCCTTTAATGTGGAGTAAGATCAATAAAGTTAACTAACCCCCCCCCCCCCCCACACACACACACATACACACACACGTTATTGATAATGTGACAGTGCTTGCACAAGGTTGTTGACCACACCAGCAAAATGACTTTGTCATGAGCTCTGCTTTCTTCTGCAGCAGTTGAGGAAGTATCCTTTACTGAAGTATCCTTTTCCCTCTGTGTGATGCAGGGTAGCAGAAGAAGTCAAGTCAGCGTACTTTGTTACTTTACAATTCACATGAGTGAAGTTTCACAGAGTCATGTCTTCTTTCTCTTCCTCGCTTCAAGGTCTTCTCCTTTATTCTCTTATCAGCGTAGTTTCCTCCTGCAGGCAGAACTCAAATATCTAGATCCATTGTTAAAAAGTATACACACATCATTTATAATTATATAATTAGTTATAATTGCTCTTTCTGATGTGCTACAAACAGGATAACAAATCAGCTGGTCTTCACTTCAGTAACAAGTCTGAGTCCTTTCCACTTTTTAAAGACTGCGTTCTTTAAAATCTTCTTTATATTTCATGTAGAATGTGTTGATCAGCATTAACTAATTCTATTGCTCGAGTAACTTTTGAAGAAAGAAAAGAGGGTCGTTATCTTCTGATTTCAGTGTTTTGAATGTGAATAACTTCTGGAGACCTGATTGTTGATCATAAAGAGACAAGATCAGCTGATTGCTACATCAGTCAGACACAAGTTACAGCTGTAGGTTGGTGTGGCATAAAAGTAAGATAGCATCTTGTTTGTGGGACAATTCACCTTTATTCATTTTGATATTGTCAAAGTGAACCCACTCACTTTTGTTTTTATATTCAGTGGATACCTGCAGGAGAAGAAACAGGATTTTCCTGTTGAGCTGCTGCCACTATTGACAGCCCGTGTTACTTAGCACTCTTGCCAAAAAGCTCCAGAGACTATCGTTTTATGTTTAAGGCCAACCATTATTTGTTTTAGTAAAATATAACAAAAATCTATGAATTATTCAGTCATATTTTCTTATCTTAAGAAAAACTTTGTTTTCAGGTTAATTTCTGTGCACACGAGAAATGTGATCGAGTCACTGAGTTGTTGATGGAGTAATTATCTGGTCTGGATCCCTCTCTCTAGCATCAGCCATGTCTGTTGGCGAGCGCACGTCGGAATCTGCGCTGTTATTTTCCGATGACAGCGAGGCGGAGGGTCAGGAGGAGAGAGGCGGCGGCGGCGGCGGCGGCGGCGGTGTGGCCGGGTCTCAGCAGACGCAAGAGGAGTCAGCCAGCGGGGTGTCCGAAGTGCGAGCGCTGCTGACTGTTCTCACCCTCTGCTACATCAACCTGCTCAACTACATGGACCGGTTCACTGTGGCAGGTAGGGTCCAGCTGCTGCACCGTCACAGCCAATCACAAGCTTTCAACTATTATATCAACTAAAGAAAACATGTGGACACCTTCGGGAGGTCATTTTATATGCCTGATCGATGAGTCCATTTTTAGACATGAGCTGCCCTGACTTAACTATGATGATATTCTCTATCGAATATCCGTCTTGTTAGTTTTAGAAACAGATTCCAGGCCAGGTTTGAAATATGTAACTTTGAACCTGCTTTACTGGAGTTTGAATGGACTCTTGAATTATTCTAATATCCAGAATAACAAGCATGGGGGTTCGATACCTTGCTCAAGGGCTGAGCTTCTGCTGCCCATCACCGTTTATCTAATCACCTGAGAGGTAAAACTTCTCCTCTTGACTCCACCAGGTGTTCTCCCCGATATTATACAATATTTTGGGATCGATGACAGCAAGTCTGGCTTACTCCAAACAGGTAAGAAAGTCTCCTCCGAGGTTATTTAACATTCTTCACCTTTAACCTTCACATTACTGACCGACTAGACTGAAACGAGAACTCTTGTCTTTACTAAGTGAGGTTTCAGAGTTCAGAGTCAGTTCAAGGAAAAAACGTGATTTTTCAATCAGGATTTTCAGCTCTTCGTGTTCGTTTTGTGTTTCGTCCCAGTTTTCATCTGCAGCTACATGTTCCTGGCTCCTGTCTTTGGATACCTGGGCGACAGGTACAACAGGAAGCTCATCATGAGCGTTGGCATCACTTTCTGGTCTCTGGTGACGCTCGCCAGCTCGTACACCCCCAAAGAAGTGAGTCGCCCCTCTCTTTTTCCAAAACTCTTCCGACGCGTCTCGTTGCTGGATAAAAGGCCGTGTTCGCACAAGTTTAGCGTGATGATTTAAAAATCGTCTTTCGTTACCTCCTTCCCGCAGCACTTCTGGGCCTTGCTGTTGACGCGAGGCTTGGTTGGTGTCGGAGAGGCCAGTTACTCCACCATCGCTCCGACTATCATAGCTGACCTCTATGTGAAGGGAAAGAGGACAAATATGCTCTCCATTTTTTATTTTGCGATCCCTGTCGGCAGGTAGGTTTAATAGTAACGATTATATTTGTCACCATTTTCGAGCTGAGTATGGATGAAGGTTTTGACGCTTTTTATTTGATATAACAGCGGTCTGGGATACATCGTGGGCTCCCAAGTTGGTAATCTAGCACACGACTGGCACTGGGCTCTGCGGGTACGTCTGACCGCTTTTATTTATTTATTCACCTTCCTTTCCAGGAACACACAGATGTAGCTAGAACTGATCCCTTTGTTGTTTGTGCCGTCCTCTCTTCAGGTGACCCCGGGTTTGGGGCTGATCGCCGTGGTGCTGCTGGTATTTGTGGTCAAGGAGCCTATAAGAGGAGCCATCGAAGCTCGCCCGGAGCACCAGCTGCACCAAACCAGCTGGCTGAAGGACCTGCAAGCTCTGAAGAAAAAGTCAGTTCAACACCTCTCAGTCCTGATAACACTGGGTTGAGTAGTATATGATGTGTCTAAACACCAAAAGCCTGTTTCCATCCTAAAGTGACGTTTTTTACAATAATCAAGAGGAAATACATGAACTTCACACCAGGATAATGGATGTACAAATGTTGAGCAGCAGCTGTATGTGACACATGATGCTGCTGGTGTTTGCAAGCCTGCAGAGCTGTGCAAATATCTTAGATGTAGAAGGTGTCGGATGCTAAAATTCGACTGAATAGGGTTTCTCTTTCCGTCACCACAGTGTCTGAGTCATCGCGCCCTTCAGCAGAAGATGAAACAGCAACTCAAAATCGTACATGTCTGAACGCCCTTAATGCTCGTTCACACGTGATCACAATCTCTGGTTTTCTATTCTCATGCAGATGTGTAATTTCTTCATGTATGAAGTCTCAAGATAACAAAATGTAATTCTGCAATTACTGAAACTATCCGGCTGTAGGCGAACAACTCTTCTATTCTGTTGGTAAAATGTTTTTGTCAACAGAGTTCGGCTGCTGCTAGTTTATAAAAGTGTCTGACTCTTTAACAATCAGGTCTATTTCTGTGTGAATTATTGCGATAATGTCCGACACACAATCACAGCCTGCCCTGTGACAGAAACAAGAACATACTTGATCAGAGTATTTCACAAGAATTCTTGCCGTTAAGGCTCGTCTCAGAGCTGCGAGGTGAAGCAATTCAAAACTGGCACGGTTAGAAATGGTGGAATCCCCTTCTTTAGGCGGTTATTGTTCATGGATTAGCAGCTTTATTTTTGTTACTGTGATACTGTGCATCGAGGACAGTGGGGAAAACTGAGGAGACACTTTTATATATGGGTGAAGTGTAGTTCACATCCGCTAACTCGAACATATAGCTAAAAGAGCGTTTAAGAAATTTAAAGGATCTTTCTTTTCTTCTTTCTTTCTTTCTTTTCGCTGATTCGCTGCTTCTTGCTACTTTTCTCTCATATCTTCTTGTTAGCAGTTTCACTCCGTTTCTCTGGGGTTTCTTTGTTGGTACAGCAAGGGCTCAAGACAGCTCCGATTTGTTTGAAACCTGTGAAAATAATCAGATGTAGAGTGAGAAAAAACCTCATCTCGCAGTGTGTTTTTTTTAAGTCTCTTTGGTTAAGAGTAGAGCTTCAGCAAATCCTGCTGCAGATTTATGACATTCAAGGTTAGGTTGAGATTAAATGAATTAAAATCTTTAGCATTTAATATACGTCCTACAGTCAAAAGACAAGTTAAAGAGATCATCCACAACAGCCAGCGTGCAGCTGATCATTGTCTCTGCTCCCTCTGCAGCTACAGCTTCGTATTGTCCACCTTTGGCTTCACGGCGGTGGCGTTTGTCACCGGCTCTCTGGCTCTTTGGGCGCCAACCTTCCTCTTTAGAGCAGCTGTGTTCAACGGGGAAATAGCGCCCTGTGTGGAGGGAGACTGCGCCTCGTCAGACAGGTGAGAACACGTGAAGAACCTGCTCAGTCAGGTAACGGCTGCCGCAGTAAATCCAGCTTCTAGGAACAAGTTTTCATCTCCATCTTTGTGGAATTACAAACGAACAGCCGCACCATGACACGGATTCTCTTTCCGACAGTCTGATTTTCGGGGTCATCACCGTGGTCACAGGTGTGCTGGGCGTGGCCAGCGGCGTGCAGGTGAGTCGGCAGCTAAAGAAGAAGACGCCCAGAGCTGACCCACTTGTCTGTGCCGCTGGTCTGCTCCTCTCAGCACCTTTCCTCTACCTGGCCATTGTCTTCGCTCAGGTCAGCACCATCGCCACATACGTAAGTGCTTTAAGAAGTAAGACTACAGTACCCAACAATCCTTACAAACTGTCAGTAATAAAAAAAAAAAAGTAAATATCCAACATAAAAAAAACCGTTCCTCCCTCAGGTCTTCATTTTCCTCGGTGAGACATTCCTGTCCATGAACTGGGCCATTGTGGCCGACATCCTGCTGGTGAGAAACACTTCTCCAGCTTTATGTATTATCACAAATCTTTCCTTTGCATTTTTTTATGGCGACAAACCTCGTCTTGTTTTTGTTTTTTAAAAACTCATCTTAAAACACATTTTTATTCTTTGGCTTTTAACCCAGCATGAGACTCTGTTCTTGTTTTAGTGTTTTATTGTTTTTATTGTTTTTATTGTTTTAACCCTGTTAGTGTTTTACTTATGTTTTACGTTTGTGCTCTTCATGGATGTACAGCACTTTGTCACAGCTACGGCTGTTTAAAGCGCTTTATAAATAAAGTTGAGTTGAGTTTATCATTTAAATAAAATTAAACCACAATATGTTTGTTTGTTTGTCAGTACGTGGTCGTTCCGACTCGTCGCGCCACAGCCGAGGCTTTTCAGATCGTCATCTCACATCTGCTGGGAGACGCAGGAAGTCCGTACCTGATTGGAGTGGTAAGTCATCAGAAACACACACACACACACACACACACACACACACACACACACACACACACACACACACACACACACACACACACATCTTTTACTTAGATTTTACTCAGATAATATCCAGCTGCTATGTGCATGATCCCGCCCATCCTACTGTTCTGATCCACCTGCTTCTTCTGTTACCTGTTAAAAAAACTCACATGCATCACAACCTCAGCTGTCAGAATAATTAGTCTCCCCACACCCACCCACGAAGCATTCACCTCACTGAACAGGCCAGGGTGGGAACTTCTGATTGTTCCTTAAAGGCAGCATGTTTGATTGACCAGTGTAAGTACGACACTTTCTTGGCCCTGGCTCGGATGGAAGAGGTGCACTTCAGCACAGTACGGATTAACTTTGCCTCGTGTGAGTGGGACCTGAAACTGTTTGTTCTTTACAATGTGGTTTGTATATGTACACTTCTTTGGTGGGTACGGTCTGTTGGACAGAAACTGTGCTGTGAAAAGAAATCTCCCCATGGGGACAAAAAAAGTCCAAAGTCTGAAAAAGAAAATGGTACTCTATGCTGAAACAACTTCAATAAATGGATAAGGGTAAAGATCTAACAGAGTTACCTTCAGTCTGCATGATTTAAACTGTCGTGTGGAGAAAACCAGTTGTTAGAGGAAGCGGCTTTCTCCAAAGAGAAGTTTGATTTGTTGGTGGGTTAACTTAGTTTCTAATCCGATTTTAAATACTGAAAAAACCCTGTTCCTATAACCACTGCTTTTAAATCTTGTTTTATTCTCAGGTTTTTAACTGTGCCTGATTTTATTGTGTTTTTATGGTATTTTAAGATTTTCTTTTAAATGTAAGGTGTGTTACAAATAAAAGGGTTATTGTCTGTATCATTATTATTATTATAATTCCTTTTGTGTCTGACAAAAGACTTCAACCCCAAACATATCAGAGGAGCGAATGTGTCCTATTGTTTTAAAGGAATCTAACCAAAGTCCAAATGAAACAGACATTTACACTAAGTGTGCAGACATTTGGACTGAGTCGGCCTCGCTGTCCCCAACCTTTTACTTTTTTCCTGCTGAGCTTAGCTGACTGAGTCTCGCTGTAGCTTCATATACTCCGTATAGACTACTAAGGTTGTGCCATTCTCAGCATCAACAAGTCTAAGAATAGCGAAGGTAGTGTCACAGAAGGCAGCTGTGGTTGAAGTATTTAGAGCCCTTACTGAAGTCAAAGGGTTAATAATACTTTACAACACTCTGGTACACGTCTTGCATTGAAGGTTGAACCAGTAACAGAAGTTGATAAAGGTAGTGTATTAAGAAGTAAATATTCCCCTCTGAAGTGTTTTTGAGTAAATCAATGAAGTCACCTCAAATGTAGTATTGATCTACAGTTTGCAGCAGCAGGTAGTTCATAAACCTGGTCTCTCTCTATGTCGCAGGTCTCTGACTCTCTAAGGAAGACGGACTCGTTCCTGTGGCAGTTCAGATCCCTGCAGCTCTCTCTGCTCATCTGCTCCTTCGTAGCCGTGGTGGGCGGTGGTTTCTTCCTCGCCACAGCCCTCTTCATCGAACAAGATCGCAATCGTGCCGACAACTACGTCCCTTCAGGTGAGGCGGACTATGGACGTAAAATGAACAGTGTTCAGGGCTCATGTCGACTCTCATTTTAATGTAGCAGCGGCTTGGCTAGCAGCCCCTCAAAGCTCTCCCAAAGAGTGAGCTGGCACACAGATTTTAAACCTTATCAGTGCTGTGTTTTGGTTTTAATTACGGGTTCCTTTCATTTTGAAGAGGAGGAGACCTTTGCAGACAATTCGTCTCCCAGTTGAAACCCCATGAACGCTGAAATCCTGAGGTAAAGCTAGCCGCTAGCTGCGGCTCGGCTGGCAGGCCCCTCGACGTCCTGGTTAATTCAGTGATCAATCAGTTTCAATCATCTTTTATTTGGATAAAAAGAATGCAGCATTCAAGTTGGGCAGAGGACAACATCAGCAAAACTCTATTATAATCTCTATTCTAAAAAGTTCCAGCTGAAAAATCGTCTGCTCTTCCGCCTTTATCCCAATCTTTGAACTGCAACTTTTTATGACGTGATGAGAATCAATGTTGTTCAAATTTTACAAAATGATCTGAATCTTCTTTTTTTTTTCCATGCTGTATTATCCAGCTTTAACTTCTTATGAAACACACATTCTGTTGCTAAAAAGAGTAAGTTAACTTTTCTCCTCATGTGTCTGTCTTCTCACAGATGACGAGCCGATCGTCGTACCAAAAAGCGGCCGGTCCACTCGGATTCCGGTCTCCAGCGTTCTGATCTGATGAAGGGTCCAGCATCCTCCTGGGGTTATCTTTTAATTTAATATTTTCAGGACTGTGATCACCCATGAGATATCTGCCATGCAGAGAGATTTTAACAAGGCTTTTATTTTTTAAACATTTTGAACTTTACTTTTTATACTTTACTAGCCCCGGAACATGCCGCTAATCTTTGGAGATATTTTTGTCTCCAGATCTTATTTTTCTTTGCTATGACATTGAAATATTTTAACAAGAGTGGGAAGAAGAAAAAAACGAGCACAAGAGACTCTCTGAGGAGAAGCAGCAAACACTGCTACGTTGGACCTAAACGTTTACATTCTAATCAATGCTCTTTTTTTAACCTTTAGCAGGAAAAAGAGGATCTGGGATCTACCAGATCCAGCATGATCCACATCCTCTATCAAACCAAGTCCTAATCGTGCTCCCAAAACCTCCTGTTTAAAAACAGGACCATTTTAATAACCAGTATTCATAACCATGCATTTGTATCCGCTACTTTTAATATTAACACTAAACTTTTTACATTTAAGAAAGATGCAAAACAACAACCAGAAAATGAAACAATTATCAGATCATCTGTTTAGTTCACATTTCTCCCGCTGGTTTTAAGTCTGTTTTTAGCGTCCAATGTTTTCAGCGTTAAAGAGATGTTTTAAGAGATGTATTTTCTTGCAGGTCTGTTCAAGTTTTTTCTTTGTGTCAGGTTCCAGCTTCACCAAGTTATCTGAAGGTTGTTTATAATTCAGCAGTTAGAGCACACACTGCAGGAAATATCTGAAATCTTTCAAATGAATGTTATTAATCAAAGTTAAGCTCGAATTATTTTAGCTAATATTTTTTTGTGAACTATTAAAAGCGAATTAACTTGTCATTGTGTTGTTGTTTGAAACTGGTTTGTAAGTTGCTTTTTGATTAAATTATGTTCCTCCTCTAATTTCAAAATCAGGCTGAAACAAATGATTGTAAATCTTTAAGAAGTGCAAACCAATAGAGTTATCTATGTTCAAATATTTATTTTCTTCTATTGAAATCAAAAGCAGTGGATTTCCCTACATGAAAGAAATGCGTTTTCACGTCATAAAACATGAAGTAGCAGATGTTAAAATGAATAGCATTGTCATAAATGTGAAGCTATAGCTAATAGCAGCTTAGCTAAGTATAATCAGCGAAAAATGGGAAAACAGCTAGCCTGGCTCTTAGTGAATCCGACAAGCTAGATCTGAGGTTTAGCCAATACTATGTACCTGTACGATACTTCTGTGATTAAAACATGTTAAATACATTAGTTAAGAAAAAACAATCATTGATTATATTTTGGTTGCTACGGATAGCAGCTCTACTATTCATTTCTGGTGATAAAGCAATGCATCTCACCTTTCCATTGCTTGGACTCAAAACTTAAATTTCAATTATTTTATTATTTCTGCTCTAAATCTTTTGAGAGATCAGAACATCTTTTTAGCACTGCCAAGATCAACATTACAACATGTTTTAAGGCACATTTAATCAGTTTTGGACAGTTCACCCTGTCTGTCTGAAATTGGGAAAATGCTCAAAAGGTAAAAAAACTGAATTATTACAAGCTACAAGAAGCTTTTTCATGTTCTCAATTAAATTAAATGCAGCTCAGTTTTGAATTAGCCTGAATCAAGTTTCAATTGACCCTTTTTTTTAAAAAACAATTTTTTAGTAAGAGCACCCTCATCTCTCTCCTCTTCGCTATTTTTTCAAAAAGAATATACAAGGCCGAGGATTACATGAGGAGAGGAGGACTTAACTTCCTCCCCTCGGTGTGGTTTCCTGTTTGTAGGTGGGAGGATGTCAAGACGGTTGCAGCAGTGATCGTACACATGCTGCAGCTAGCTCTGAGGTGTCACCGATACATATCTGGTTGGAGGTGTATGTGTGAAACTTATACTCCAACATCTTTTTTCTTCTTGGCTGCAGGCCTCGTTTCCACCAGTAGTTGTGGTCTGAAAAAGGGCAGTATGATCAACCCTGACACCTCCTACTGATAGAGAGATGACCTTTGATGCAGACTGGTTGACTGTGAACCTCTGCAGAAGTTGGTCACACTTCTATTTTGCCCGTCTGATTTTTTTAGACTTCTCTGTTTTTTCGTAACTTTTGAAGGGCCCATCTCTTTTGACCTGAGCTGAGGGTCGAACATCAACTTTCTCACAACCCATCAGTAAAAAACAATGGAGGGTATGTGGCGTATGACGAGGTGAATCGAAACCTCAACTCAAAAGGTGATTGGGTACATATATATGACGGAGGAGGAGAGTATGTCACAGGGAGGGGGGGAGGAAATAGCAAAGTAGGTTGCTGAAGGTGCAGATCAGACACCAGCTCATCAGAGAGGAAAGACGCCAGAAAGCGAAAAGAGGGAAGAAGTGTTCAGATATGGTTGGTTAGCATAGTCGCCTCATGTGGATCCGATACTCGAGGGGTACGAAACCTTACTTATTCTACATCCATCCATCCCTCCAGTCGCAGTTTGTTCTCAGGTGTAGGTGAGTCTTCACTTTTTTCACTCCCGCAGCTCTGACCTCTGTTAGGTGGATGAACCTCAGTTTATTTCCCAGAATGCATTTGGTTCAGTATTTTTCCTCACACTGAAGTCTAAAAACCCAGAGTTGAGTTCAATGTACAGCTGCTCAAGACACCCAAAACTAGACCTTTGAAGTATGGTACACGTAGATGCCGGCCATCAGAAATTACCAAGTCTGGACCCTTACTCCAAACCTAAATAATATTGTAATCATCACAGTGGTAAAATATCAACTCGGCCTTGGCCTTCAAATACTTTAGTCAAAAACAACTTTGGCACAAGTATGCTAACCTGCTGTATGTTGGAAAATTGTGATTGTCAAAAGACGGAAATCATGACAAAAAAAAATACTGAAGTAATAAATGTTTAAAGCAACAACACCAAAAACCCCAACAAGGCAGAAAAAAAGGGTGAGGTTAGAAAACCATTTTTAAAATGAGTTGTTTTGTGTTTTTTTTAAAAAGCTTTATTCAACTTATTATATTTTATGTTGTGGCTGGGCATAGAGCACCAAAGGAATCTAGACCCAAAGACAAGCCAACCCCCTCCAAACAAGCTAAGCTAAGTTAGCCTCAGCTTGGTTTGCGCCTGTAACTTCCTGTGTCGACCGAAGAGCCAGGGAGAAACCCTAAAGTTTAGATGAAACTGTTTTATTTAGTCTTTTTTTACCTCTTTAAATAAAGACTGAAAAATACAAATTGGTGATATTTTGCACATTTGAAGAATCATCTACTTTCTGCTTGCTGTTATGACATTTACCTGTAGCTGTACATTTTCAAAAATAACAAGATTGTTGGGGAGTAAAGATATGATTGTAATCATGTCAGACAACTTTCACTGTTGCTACAAAAAGAAGATGTAGCGTCCAAAAATGGGGTTGTATTGCTGCTTTATTGCATCATTGAAACTCTTACGCTTGACAAAATGGCTGACGGTGTCACTGAGTGCATTTGGCATTGACAGCCTTCCAGTTATTTGGGTTACTTGGTGGCCTCAGGGTAAAGACCATTAACCACAATTTCCCAGTTTCACACCTTTCCTCAACGTCAAATGACTCTGTTGTCAAACTTCTCAAATCTTCATTTTAAACAAAACACTCCTTTTGCCCCCGAAGCATTAACACAACAATAACCACTCCTGGAAAGAGAATAAAACCAAACTCTTCAAGATAACTGATTCAATAGACTAATTTTTAAAGCTTGTAATCTTGTAGGGGTAGCTATAGGTCAGATGAGACAGTCACACTACACAATCATGTTCCTCGTAGCTTTGAGGACATAGTTTGTGATTTCTGGTCATTTATTCAGTGAGATATCTTTGATATTATAATATCAACAGTATACTATCTATATATACTATATATCAGTATACTGTACTGTAATGGTAGCAGCAGTCCATCTTTGCTCAGCATGATGACTGAAAACAAGTGTCAACCACGAGCCTGACCCAGCTTCTCCATATCTCACAGATTATCTCATACAGAATTTTTTTTTTTTCTGCTGGGGCGGGGGAGTTCTTGGTCTCTCTCGGCTCAGATTGGTGACTTCCTGCGGGCTTGTCAGCATGTTTAGGGTTTGCAGAAAGGAAGCTGTTGAGTGTTTCAAAACTGATCTTTTAAAGGTTAAGATGTCCTCCAGACTTGACTGGTTGCAGCTCGAGCACCAGAGATTTACGTCAGATGTGCAGCCAGTCATAGTTTTTCTGTGATTGACTCAAATCAAAAAGATTTCAACTGCCTTATTTCCTTTTTTATTGAAATCTTAATTCAACTCCTTTAGTTTGGGAAGAAACTAACACAAAGCTAACCAAGAGGTTAAGCCATAACTCACAAGATGGACCGCCTTTTACACTGTAATGCTGTGTGAGAATTGGATTCTTATCTCTGATGTGTAACCTAGTTGAAATGTTTAAGGTGTAGCTGAGGAGATGATTTTAACATTGTGTGTGTGCTTGTTTCCTCTGTGTAAAGTGTTCAGTCTTCTGAGGAAATTGGTGATTGTTTATGAGCTCAGGTTAGAGGAGGAATGAGGACGAGCTGTGCCACCCAGTCTTTGCACGTGTAACATGGTTTTCCTTCCTGTGTGCTGCATCTCTGTGATCAGTAGGAAGACAATCATTCTGAGGCTTAAGCAAATTGAAAAAACAGCAGTAACTATAAAAAGTACACACACACACACACACACACCTACACACACACACACACACACACACACACACACACACACACACACACACACACACACACTGATGACCAATACAGCAGCGGGAGCAAAAGGGGTTAAATGTCTTGCTCAAGGACACATCAGACATGTAGCTGCAGGAGCTGGGGATCAAACTCCCAGCCTTCCAGTTAGGAGACAACTGATTCTACCAACTGAGCAACAGCCAACCCAAATGTAGGGTCTAATGCTTTCCTCCTCTGTCCTCTTCAGATGAAACATGAACAGCTCCTGGCTGGTCTTGTTTATGGTTGTTGCCATTTTTGTCTCCATGATCCTGCTGGCTGTCGTCTGTCTGGACTGCAGAACAAATGGCCCACCGGGTTTGTTGATATCTCTCTTTACACTCTTTACACTGCACTAACGTGGTTAACAGATGACCTAACACTGACTCCTCTCTGTGATTTCACACAGCCTCAGGCCAATGGTTTCACACCATTGTTGTTGTTTGATTTTTATTTTCAGCTGTTATAAGATGACAGCTTTACATTTGAGTGATCTCACTTCAACTTTTTCTTCCTTCCCATCAGTCTCAATCAGCCAAGGAAATGCGTCAGACGAATACATACCGTAAGTTTTTTCTCCTACAAGACTGTAACATTGTTAGATTTTAATTGCGTAATACTTCCAGTCAAATCTTGCTGTTCTTTATTTTTTTAACCTCTCTTTTCTTTATTGATCAGATCCACAAATTTCAGAGTAATCCATCCATGTAAGTCTAAAAACCTGAAGTGTTTCTCATAATGGTCAAAGTAATGACTGTCTATGCCTTAAATGTTAACATGCTGAATCATAAAAATGTACACACATACAAAATGATAATGCAACAATAAACCTTTCCATGTAGTAACTGTACATATTGCTGTCATATTACAGACCAGCCGAGCATTGGTGTGAACTCCATCCACCCATCGTCCAACCTGCTGTCACCTTAGTGAGTTCACTTTTAAAACAGAACGCCTGGTTCACCCTGTAAGCAGACATACAGACTAAGGACTGACACAGATGTGATCATTGACGTAACTCAGTTGCGCAACTTGTGTTCAGATCACTGAAAAACATTTTAAAACAAGGTGCACAAAGATCCATTGTTGGAGGAAGTACTTTTACGATTCCCTTTCTTTTATCACATAAATTGTATTTTGATGGTTCAAGTTGCAAGTTGATCCCTCTTACGCTACACAGTGACTTCCTGTAAATTATTATATTTCTTTAAACAACTCAAACCTGGAAAGGTTTAATCAGAGAAATAACTTGGTATGGATTAAAGTAGCAATGCTTTTCAAGTTAATATAAGGTGTAAAACACCCACAATAAATGTAGTGTCTAAAGTGAGAACAGGACAGTCACGTCACATGTCAGGGTTTTTATTCCGTAAGAAAATATTTTAAAGGATGTTCGGGGTCTTTTTTTCTTGTTAAACTCAGCTCACCTTCAACTGAAACTGGATCTCAAAGACACCGATCCTTCACCCCAACAGAAACTGGTGAGATTGTCATTTTTTCACTGGTGCATGTTCCACAGCTTTGTGCTGTGTATCTGAACATTCGACTCACCTGTTACTTCTTTCTAACCTACAGAAAGTAATCCAGCTGACGGTAAGAATACGTTTGCTTTCACTGTTGCATTTTACAAAGCAAAAAGAAGTCATGTTTGCTGTAAAATCATAAAGACATCTGGTTTTTAAAGAATTTCTGGTTGACCATTGGAATAGTTTAATGTAAATCAAAATGCTCCCTATGTCATTTCTGCTGCATGGAAGATTTAAGACGTCTTGATATGACTTATGGGCTTTGACTTAAGACTAAATGTTTGTCTTATTTGTCAACTAACTTTTGGCCTGGGACTAAGGACTTGGGATTTGTTTGTTTTGGTTTTGGACATGTTGGACATGAGATGGGACTTAATGCGCACTGATTAGTTTTGACATGGGACTTGTCAGACTCTGTTTGGGACTGATTTGCCTTTCCTTGTGACATATTGGTTTGTGACTTGGGACCTGATAGTCTTGAGACTAATTTATTTGACTTGGGACTTTTTAAGTCCTGACTTTGAGATGTTGTTGGTTTGACTGGGGACTTGTAGGGACTTGATTTGGGACTTATTGGCACTTAATATGTTTGGACCCGAGATGTATTAGTCTTGATAAGGGGCTCGTTGGCAATGAAAATTTAATTTCCTCTACCTAGAAGTTGTTCAGTTTGATACATGACTTGAACTTGTATCAGACTTGGGAACTGTTGGACTTGTAATTTGGACACAAAGCGACTTGTTCCCACCTTGGTTTACATGTCAGGATTTTTAATAGTGTGAAAGCAGCAAGACAGCATCCGAGTTTATCATTTAGCTAACTTCATCTCTCACTTTTCATATGGAATTGTGATGTCAGAGTAATGATTGATTGTTAAATGGTAAGTGCTGTTTTCTGCAGGACCCGATTACATAAACGCTGAGAGTGATCAAGAAGACACTGGATACATGTAAGTTTATCTCTCTCACTGTTTTTCTCCAACGTTACATCAGAAAATCTCATCGGATCATTTCTTCTTCTTTGGTTTTTGCAGAACTGTGTTGCCTGAAGGTGAGGCTCTTCTCAACAATCAGAGCCGAGCTTCAACACCCAGTTCAGGTACAATCTGGATAACTGAAGTTTAAAGTACTTCTACAGTGTGTGCATATTTAAGCTGTCTCTAATTTATGACCTCCAGCCTTCATCTGCTGTGCAGATAAATTGTTAGAAACATCATTGACTTCATATATTGACATTGTTTCCAGAAAACTGATCATCTGTTTGTTTCACAACAGATGTTTTACATGATTATGAGAATATCCCAAAGACAGGTAAGGCTTTATCTTGATCGTTAATTATTTTTATATCAAATTATCTTTTAGCTTGATTTCGATACAAGTTATTTTAGTGCATTGTGTTTAAATGCTTTTTTTTAAAGGCCAAAACTAAAATAAATGATCTTTTCATACGCAGAGTGCGTATCCTCAGAGGATTACCTGAACGTGGATAAGATGGCTACTCACGTCAGTCAACGTGAGTAGGATTTTTAATGTTGTTAAAGTCAGGTCATGTTACCCTGAGATCTTCCTCAGTAGTGTTTCACACAGAAAGCTGTAAACGTCTTTTTTCACTGAACTCTTATGTGTATGAGTAGTAGTTGCAATATGTCTACCAGTAAGACTGAAACCTCGAGGATCCTGTCAAACATGGTAGCTCTAAACTCTCCTGACTCACAGCTGAGTTTGTAACATAGAAACGCTTATCATAGTGTTTCAGTATTTTAATACTTACCTAAATCTCTTGAATAAGGTGAAATGTGCCTTGATGATTGCCACGTTGGTATTATTGACATCGTCAAACAATCAATCGTAATCTATATCTCGCTGAATTACTTGTTTAAAGGACGTGTGAAAGAACAACTGAGGAAGCTTTCAGGGGCAAGCTGTCCTGAAATGATGATTGTCTAGAGCTCTAGATGATGATTTGACTCTTTGTGATTTTTCTTGTGGATGTTTTGTCTCATCACTTAAAACCACTGAGCTCATGTAACCAGTTCAACTGATGATTAATGTAATGCTTTCCTATAGCATCGACACCTGACTTGTCCTCTCAGAGCAGCAGCAGCAGTGATGATGATGATGAGGGAAACTACGTCAATCAGCCACCAGTAAGTGGAGCACAAAACTCGAGGATGTTTGAAGCTTTTATTATAAATATGCAGTCAGCTTAGTTTTCTTTCTCCTTTTCAGATGCTTAACTGCCAGCCCAGTGCTTGATGGGACACAGACTGACCATCCACCCTCTTCATTTTCCTGAAGACGATGATGACTTTCACTTGAGAACAGACACTCCTTTCTTTCTCAGTTCCTGACGACAGCTGAGGGTACTCGTCTCACACAGGCATAATTTGTCCGTTTGAGGGTCTGTGGTGTTTTAAGTTTCATCAGACGTCTGACGGCAGGATTATTGGTCTCGATCCGAACACTTTCTAATTGTGTCTGCATGGAGGCAGAAATATGTAAACACACGGTTTAATCAGCGTTTTAAAGCCATGTGTGCAAGTGATTGTACTTTATTAATCTTCCACGCCGCCCTTCTACAGAAGCCCTTTTCACACATGCACTAAACTTTTGGAATCTTTAAGAATTTCTTTTGCTGTGTTGCATGTTTGAATGCCAATAGCGTCATTTTTCATCTCAATTCTTCTGAACTTTTTCCTCCATCGTAAAAATTTGTGCAAGCAAGTGGGGCGAGCTGATGAACGCAGCTGGTTATCAGCTGGCAGTGATGATGTACATTTTAACTGGTCCCCCAACCAATGTGATCTTCTTAAGCTGCTTCTTTTTATTACTGCGAACCAGCCTGTTTCATTCCCGCTCCTTCTTTGCTATGAATACGTCCAATTAGACATAGCATTCACATAAAGGTAAAAGCTGTTGGGCTTTGTAGCATAGTCCGCCATCTTGATAACATTTTAATGGTGACTACTGCAGCATCCTTCAATGTCATTCCTTGCCTCTGACCCCCGCCTGCTGTGATGGACACATACTGTATGATTTGGTAACTCAGGAAGATTTCAAAGGTAGGCCTTCCTTTAACTTCATTGAAATCTTCTTGAGTGCATATGTGAAAAGGGCTCGAGTGAGACCTGGCCTCATTTTTCATTTCTACTCTTCAATTTAGACAAAAAAAATATTAGTGTCAACTTAGAGAGTTATTCTGTTACTGTACACTAAATTTAAATTCATAATAACAGTTGAGTCCAGTTCATAAACCGCCAACATATTTCTTTCTGATGTCGTTCACTGTCAATCTCTCTTTAGGAATCAGTCCCACAAATTTTACTTTTGAAGAATTTTTTGATTATTTTTTAACTAATATGTAGAATTCTTTATTGCTATAAGCCTGTTATCCTTTTTTTTTTTTACCATGTTTAATACTTTGATTTTACTGACAACTCCTGAGAATGTCCAGAACTTTTTTTACAGTGTATTTATGAGTCGTCCATGTCAGATTTACATGTCTCTGTAATCTGCCTGTGTATTTGATTTTTTAAGTTACTTCAGTTCAATTAAACCTTAACAAGGCTAAAGAAAATTCTATATTTGATTTCTAGACTATAAATATTATCGATCTGTTACAGCAGCAGTAGCCGCGCAGGAAATGCTGTCTCACCCTGACTTTAAGTCAAACACAAGAGCTGGAGGTGAGGCAGGTTTTTTTTTTTTTTTGGCTTGGTGTGCAAATTCCTTAAGCAGACTCAATGAACTGCAGGATTTTGCACTTCAACATCGGCTTCAATTTCAATCATCTGAGGTTGCCGCTTCATCTGTGCTGAACAACTTATTTCTGCCAGTGTTGTTACATGAAGTGCAGGTAAAAAGAAGAACGCTAAACACCTGTTTGACAAGACATGCTCATTTTTACAGTCTCCTCATGAGTGTGTTATTTTTACAGTCTATTGTTTTTATGAATAACTTCCAGAAGCAGCTCACTGAGTGCTCATAAGTGATTGAATCCACAGATCTTTTTTTTTTTAATGGTTTTATTATTAATGAACTGGCTTTGTCTGTAAAAGGACAAAGAGGGGATAGGAGGTAAAACTGTTTTCAGTCGTCAGTAATCGTCTTCGGTCCATCTTCGTGTTCGTGAGTGAAAACAGTCAGTATTTACATTTAAAAATCAGACAAGTCCTGTGTGAGATGTTTCTGTGTGAAAGATAAAAGTGTTAAGAACGATGTGTTAGTTTGATGTCAGGGAGTGGGAATGTTGTAAGATGTTTGGGGTTTTAGTTGTTTTTTTTTTCTCATGTCACTGAGTAACATTTGTCTTCCTCGCTCTTGGATCCAGCTTTGACGAGGAGGTTTCAGTTTGCAGAGGGATGGAAGGAAAGCTGCTGGGAGGGGTGAGCCTGAACCTGAACAGCTGGAAGACACAACACAAAGACACGGTTCTTATATTTCTAGTTCGCCAATTTCAATCTCAGAAAGAAACCGAGGGTGCATAAAGGAGGATCCATAAATCATACCAGTCAATCTTTGACACGGATTAACAGGCAGCACTAATGTTGTCAAAATGTTTAACCCTTCAATTGAATTTTTTTGATAACAATGAGAATGAACAAAGCTTTAAAACCAATTGAACAATTTTTTTTTTTTTTACAAAAGTCTTGAGAGAAAGACGAAACTGATCAAATATTTAAAAAAAGATCAATCACATTATTGGGGACAATTAAAGACACTTACTGAATAACACAAACAAATGAGCCACATTTTGATGAAACCTTGCCAGTGTATGGTGTGCAGGAGTTTCCTTGCACATTTTTAAGTGAGTAAAAATAAGAAATGTTTGAGCCAATGTGTGCGCCTGGAGTTCTGCTTTACCTTGTGGGTGTCCAATGTAGAAGTGTTGTGGTGCTCCCTGCTGGAGGTTGGAGCTGTTGCCTTGCTGAGGAGAAACGTAGTGCAGCATGACGGGGTGGTGAGGTCCTGACATACCTCCTTGGACATGAGCCTGCAGAGGACAAAGAAGACACAAACTGAGATTTGATTCTTAACTGGCGCACAGGCAGAGGATGGGGATTTCTGTGGTGGTATCCAGATTGACTGGAAGATGAAGTTGATGATATTCACCTGTGTGAGCTGACTGATTGAGGGGAAGCCGTGTGGCAGCTGCTGGTGGGTGGGCAGGCCGTACCCCTGCATGGCGTACGAGGCCTGAGGGGAGCTGTGGCCCGGCGGCAGGTTAGGAGGGGTCGGAGCTGACAAACCTCCAGAGTGAAACATCGACTGAGGCTGAGGACCGCCCTGATTCGACTGAGAGGGACACAAATCACAGAAGGAGAAGGGATGAACCAAGGTTTCCTCGAAAGCTGTTTGAAATGATTTATAACCATTGACGCCATGATTATTGTACTTTTTTAATTTTGCAGTAACTTTAAACAGATATTCATACTGTAGATGTCCGAGACAGACAATAAATGATGCTAGTGAACATTGCTTTTGATCTGTCGTCTTCCATATAGAGCACTGCAATCATGTGTGAGGGCACCCTTACCTGAGAGTGACCTGGACTGGGTGCTGTGTGCTGGGGTGGTGGTTGATTCCCGGTGGGGGTGCTGGAGGGTTGAGGATGGATGGCACCCGAGTGGTGAGAGAAGGACTGAGCTGAGAGAGAGAGAGAGAGAGAGTCACCAAGCAAGAAAGTCAACACATGTTTTTCCTTCCAGGTCAAACTGTTGATTCACGCATGTAAAGAACTTTCTCCATTTGTTCACAATGCTTGAATCACACCCTCCTTCTCCTTTTGTTTTTTCATAGCCCGGAATTAAATCACAACACTTGACTTAATATGAGATGGTCTCTACAAACTGAACTATGTAAAAAAAAAAAGAAAGAAAGAAAGAAAGAAAGAAAAGAAGATCCTTTTTTACTGAAACAGTCTGCTATGGGTTTGTTAGATTAAATGATAAATATCTTCAATCAAGCTTAACGTCTGCTTACCATACATGGCCTGTTGTTGCCTCGGCTGGCCCTCCGCCTGGCCAGGATACTGGGGACCAGGGGGACCCATGGGCTGAGGAGGGACTCCAGACGTCAGCATCCTCGCACCCCCCTGCAGCATGGAGTAAACCGGCTGCAAAGAGACAGAAGCCTGATTGGTCGATTGATTCTAAAACTTTGGAAAAAGTTTGAAATGCAGTTTTTTTTTTCTCCACCCATGAGTGTAGACATCTCAATTTTTACATGTGTGTTCATATTCATGTTTATTGTTTCAGTGAGTGGTTGTTCCGGTTGAAAAACTCAGTTTGCCTCCTTTGTACCTGTCCGTGGTAGTGTGGGGGCATGGCCTGGATCACCTGACCGTACTGCAGGTAAGACTGGGGGTAAGGTGAAGCCACCAGTGGAGGTCCTGCAGCTGAGGCTGCAGCAGAAATCATGGGGGACGTCTGGGAGGCGTGATGCTCTGGCCGCTGTCCCACCACTGGGCCTGAAACAACAGGAGAGCTTTTAGCTGAGAGACATTCTGAGCTTCAGTCCTGAAAATAAATACGATATAATATTATTCCAACTGTCACCAATAGCATGCATTAAAAGAAAGCAGTGTGGAAATGGATGTGCAGAGGACTTCCCCACAATGCATTGTGGTACTTACTTAATGAACAAGGGGAAAATTCCTTGATTAAAATTTTTTATCACTGGATCAGCATAACTACATAGATCTGAACATTTCTCTTCCACCCGTCAGTTCTCCTCACAGCTTAATAGTCTCTGATCTAATCATTGTTATTCTTCTTACTGGCAGGATAGAGATGTTCTGTACTGAAATTAATAGAAGGATTCATCCAATTGAAACATGTTAAAGTAAAAAAAAAAAAAAAAAAACAGACCCACCTTTAGGTCTGGGGTATTTGCCCTGGTTGACAGTGGACATGGTGTACTGATAGATCTGAGGACTCTGAGGACAGAACAGAGGGATGTTCAGATTACAGCAGAGGAGAGGTTTTGTCCCATGATGAATCTCTGCAGACTGAGATAAAAGAGTCCGACCTGCATTGAGTGTCCTTGGATGTGGAGGGGGGAGACATAGGACAGGTAGTGTCCCGACGGGCTGCTGTAGATGGCTCCTCCCCCTGGCTGTCCTTGTGGAGGCAGAACCAAGGAGGGGCTCGGAGGCGTTGGTCGAGGAGGAGTGGGAGTCAACGCAGGCTTCTGTCAAAATAGAAAAGTATTTATGAAGTCCAACTGCAAGACATGGATTAAAATTTAAAAGGTCTTTGTTTCTGTTTGCGTCACGGTTTTAACTAACTTACCACAGGGGCGTTTCCTTTTATGGGAAGGAACTCTTTTGCATTTGGATTTAAAGTAGAGTTTTTCACATGCCTGGAAGAGAGAAAACAGCAGGCAAGATTTAGAATGCAATTAAGTAGAAAAGGTCAAACCACAACAAAAGAAAAACACCGGGGGACTCGGAGGCATCAGGTATAAAAAATGAATCACAAACTGATGCACAGGTTTCAAATTTGAATTCACAAGGTTTCTTATCTCTGAAAAGTTGGAGATCAACCTTTATCTACGAGTGCAGAGGTAAAAGATAAAACAGATAAACCGACAAGCGAACCAACTTTGTCACTCTTAAAATGCACGCCACTACCTTCAAAAGATGAGGAGTAGTCACTTACGTAGCTGTTGCACAATCAGCCTCCGGTTGATCACTGCTCTCCAGAGAAGCAGCCCCCTCGATGCTAGGGGCCACAGCTAACTGTGTCATCCCAGAGTCCAGCCCCCCCGGCCCTGAGGACTGGTGGCCAGCAGGAGCTGGGGGGGTGGCAGTTGGGGAGGGTACAGTTGTTGCCTGCTGCAGGTCTTGAGCAGAAGGGGTGAGGGGGCTGACAGGTTTGGGTGGTGCAGGTGAGGAGGGGGACGGGGAGGAAGAGTCGGCAGGTGAGGCTGAGATGTGCTGAGTAGGATCCGCAGAGGCCGGGCTTGTTGAAGGAGAGGAGCTGGGCTGCAGCTGAGAGACAAACAGGGAGACACTGAAACATGTGGAAGGAGAAAATGATCCACTCCAAACTTGAACCTTTAGAGATACTCACAGCTTTATAGATTCATAAACACAAGTTTGATCAGGCTTCATTTGTAAGTACACTTTTATTAGCTGGTAATGAAATTCATATGGATGCCTCTTTATGTGCTATAAAAACAAATAAGCATGAAGATTGACTTTTTAAATATCAGTATTATTTATGCTTTACACTCCTGCTGCAGTGTAGAGGTCGGACACAGCGATTAACAGCCTGCTGCAGTAACAGACTTATATTTTAGATTTTGACACTATAGATTCTCAATGAGTAATACAACCCCTTATGACCCCTGTATGACCCCTTATGACCCCTGAATGGTGTCTACACATCACTTCATGTGTGTAACCCCAGTCCCGTACCACAACATTTTTCTTACCCTAAACTCTTTGCCAAACTTGCGCAGCTCATCCAGCTGAGATCTCTGCTGGAAAGAGGGAGCTGAGAAAAGACAGAGAGGAGGGGGGGGGGGAATCAAGGATTTTAGAAGTGACAAAAGTTTGTCCCACCTCCAGTGTAAAATAGAAAAATGGATTCATATGAACCACATCAAATGTTTTACCTTTGCTGCCCTTGCCTTCCTGTGGACCGGACTGACTTTCAGTTCGCTCTTTAGCTGCCGTGCTGAGGATTTCATTTACTGTGGAGGACAAAGACAAGAAGGTCAACTCACCAATCAAGAAACCACCCAAATGTTAAAAAAAAAAAAAAAGGTTATTGGAAATGTGTCCAGCTTCACTGGACTTGTTTATATCAGTTTATCAATGAGAGCTCAATGCTCTGTCATAGCTTCTTTTTCAACATTTTGCACATCCTGTAAACTGTAAGGTTGTCAAGCTGCTCAATTTCAGCTTTTACCAGTTTGTAACCTGAATATAAAATATAAATACATCAAATCATCATTTGTTATTTAACTTCAGACCTGAACAATAAAACTAATATCTCACCATCAACAGGGAAAAGTGGCGTGGGGCCAGAAGGTTTAGTGGAGGTGGTTGTTGTGGTAACAGCAGAGGGGGAGGAGTCCAAGAAGGTTGGGCCAGCCATGTGGTGGTCCTGGGGAGGGACGTCTGGTTTTGGAGCACGGGACACTGGAGGGAGGTCGGAGGTATGGTACTGAGTATGCATAATGAAAAACTGAAGATTCACAGAGAAAGACCCTTCTTGTATCTACCTGCATTGGAGGACTGTGAGGTCGGGGTCCGCAGGGTCCTGGCACTCTGAAGTCTCTGAGCTTTGGGTGATGTTCTGGAAGGAACTTGGGAGGGAGAGAGAGAGAGTACGAGAAGCGGTTAGAGCCAACACACTTTTAAAAGAGCAAAGTCCTGTTACGCTCTTCTGTGACCCATTTACTCCCTCACTGTTTTGGCTTCAACAGACAAACGCTGCTTTACAGCAAAAGGGCATTTTTCAACCCCCCCCCCTTTTTTATTTTTGTCTATTGTTGTGGGAACGAGTCGTCACCTCATCTTGCGAAAGCAGATTGTTGTTTACTGTTGTTTATTTGCCTTCACGAAACAAAACAAATAAAACTCTTCATGGCGCACAACGTACCTCCGTTAACAGACGAGCGCGTCGTGTCAGCCAGCGCTTGGGGATGTGAGAGGGAGTGCGGCAGTACGTGATTGGTGCAGGGCGGGCTGCTTGCAGCTGGCGGGCTGCTCTGGGACTGATGAGGAGAGTAGGCGTTTCTGACGGACAATGGGCTGCTCGTTTCAGAGGGCGGTTTAGGGGAAGACAAGCCAGGTGGCGGGTGTCTGGAGGAAGCGGGTAGAGTGTTGCGACCGGAGGCTCCGGATCTCCCGCTGCTGCCAGACAAGCCGATCTCTCGAGCCCGCTGGGGGAGAGGAATGTATTTACCCTCCCTAGAAAACCGGCACATAGACAGGAAGTTTAAAAAGAAGCTCTGGCAAGCAAATTAGTTAAAAAAAAAAAAAAAAAAAAAGAAGAAGCAAGGATCATCACATTTTTCTCTAAAAAAACATTTGAAAGTTTTACCTTAAAATGAAAGCCAAACTAAAAAAGACCAAAGCATGTGCAAAGGATTCTTACCTGCCACTGGAGGTGAATCCAGGGCTCCCCCGGTCCTCCCTCTCTCGCAACACAGAGCTGTATTTGTCCTCCTCGCTCCGGCCCTCGTCGTTCTCAAGAGATACTCGCCTGCGGTACTGCAGGCTTCCCTCGATCTCATTCGCCAACCGAGCTGCCCGCGCTTCCCGCTGCCTGTAGACCTCAGAGTTTCCCTTCTCTAAAGGCATGCTGGGAGATCAGACAGGTGACACAAATGAGAAAGCAAAATAATACACCACATCATCTGGAGCGAAGATGATTTTGGAAGAGTTTGCTGATAAAAATGACATTTATTTTGGGTCATTAAATAAAAGGCTTGTGCAAAAATAAAGAAAGAGATCCCGACATACAATTCCTTTTTCTATGCGTAAATGTAGTGAAACTCACGTGTACATGGAGAGGCTGGAGTCATATGTGGACTTCACACCGTATGCCTCTTCATTAAACTTGAACATCTCATTGGCGTCCCAGCCGTTTGACTGTGGAACATTTTTGAAACAAAATAAGTTACAATCGCGGCTACCCCCCACTCTTCGCTTCTGCTTCTGTTGTGAACACATTTATACTGGGACCAGTTCAGGCTGCGGCAGTGACGGCACCACGAAAAACACTTCTATCTTGTATTACCATGTTATTCAAAGACTGAAGGTGGGAAGCTCTGCATTTTTTCCTGTGAGTGTCAGAAGTGATTTGGAGAATGTACTGCTGTTGTGAATGTATTCCCTCACCGTGTCTGACTCCAGCTCAAAGTTTTCACCGTTTCCATTGCCGTCCCATCGCTGCAGAACCTTCTCCTGGTGTTCCCCGTTCACCCGGGACGAGCTGATGGCCGTGTCGGTGAATGTGTCTGAATGAACACACGCGCAAACAAATTTAGTGAAACCATAAATAATCCAGGCCAATTAGACACAAATGTTTCATTATGGATACTGAAAGGTCATATTATGTTTTTAAACTTTACCCACTTTCAGTTTTTAATTCCCAGCACAAAGATGAAAAATGAATAAATCAATGAGTCAGCACGTCTGTGTACCTCTGACAGCAAAGCTCAAGTCGACATCGCGGCAGGTCATGGTCACCAGGTCGGCGGGGCTGAAGATCATGGTGTCAGTGATGTCCTCAATCTTAGGCTGAGATGCCTGGTTCACTTCTACTCCTCCTCCTCCTTCCTCACCTCCTCCTCCTCCTCCATCTCCCTCACTGCGTTTATGAACAGCATCTACAGCAAGCTCACACTGATAATGGACGAAAAGTTCACACAAAATCAATCACAAGATATTGACCACAATCATCATTTATATTTTACAATGTGCTGCTGTGTTTAATGTTTTTTAATAGTGTACATACAGGATTGTGTAATGGGTAACAATCCAATGTATTCCCACGTATTACCATTTAAAAACAACTAAAAAAAAAATAGGAGCAAGAAAACGTTGGGCAACATAAACAAAACATCTGATCAGTTTATTCACAAGTTTCTAGTTTCTGATGCTTTTAATGAAACGTATTTAGATGAAATTATTTGTCAGACTCTCCAAGGTTTTTATGATTCACTAACCTGGAATGATCAGAATCAGATAACAGCATGAGAGCAACCCACCCTGAGCGTGAAGTCATTGAAAAATGGTTGACGCGTGAAAGTAGGTAAAATGCATCAGCGTGCATCCTTTGTACAGCCTTTAGTAACCATGTTGTGTTTAAAAAGGTGAGGTTCAGTGACAGTCTGGTGCACTATAATGAATCTTTGTACCTGTGAGCTCAAAGTCTTGAAGATTCCTTCATACACTGTGCCGTTTTTCACTCTCACGTCACAGGTGGAGCCCTGAAACCAGCAATGAGGCAAAACTTGAGGGTGTTTTCTTGTCATTCAAACTAAATATCGTTCAAGTGTCAACTTTTGTAAGTTACGACAGCGCAGTACTTACCACAACTGCAGTGAGAAAATGAAGCATTCTGGCATTGTTGTAGACGCCTTCGAATAACTGCAGGCACAGATCAGATGTGAGAACAAATCACGCCCCTGTGATCAGGGTCAAACCTCGAAAACAGACATCCCTGTTATCTGTCGTTAAACTTGACTGGCTTCAGCGTTCTGACATTTCTAACACAGAGTATTAGGAGACAAAAATTTAATATAGTATCATACTTATTTTGTATCTTCTTAAGTGTGCTTTTATTGTGTTCTGATAAACTGGGACTTTTACCTCCTCTGATCATTGACATTTGAGAGTGACATTTGTATGGCCTGTATTAAAGGCAACACCTTTGTTTGTATGTATAGGATGTTTCCTTAATGACACTCACAATCTCGTTCCTTTTTATACAAGCGGATTTTTACAGGAAGCTTTGATCCTTTTAATACTTACAGACACACACACACACACACACACACATTACTTTACACTACATTACAGAAACATCCAGGTATGCATAGAAACACTTAGCTGTGATTAATAATTCATAAGCTACTCGTAACATTGGTGAAAAAGACAAGGAGCTGTAACAACTTACTAAGCTGCTTACAGGACATGACGGACTCTGTGATGGTGGTTTCATTGTGCTCCTGGTCCTGTAGAGGTTGAAAAATAAATAAATAATAATAATAACGTCAGCTAACAGCTAAAGGTATCAAGTGCTCCCTCAGTGAGAACAATAAACACACAAGCCTCAAACAGGCATCACGGCCACCTTCCAAAAAGCGAGGGACAAAAAGGTTGACACCGCATAATTTCAAAGCTCACAAAAAAGGTGCTATAATCTAAAATATCTCCCTTGAAGATAAAGTAGAAAAACTGTACATTGTTGTATAACGAATACATACAAATCAGCTAGCTTCTTAGTACGCTAATGTAGCTAGCTTAGCGCAGACGTCGATTTTTTTGTTGTTGTTGCAACAGACGCGAACAAACCGCGAGAATTGATGTTGCCATGGCAGCAGAAACTTGACAAGTGAATAATGTTTTAGTATGTAAAATAATACTTTTTAGTCATGTGCATCCCTGTTATTCCCCGTCTCGTCGCTCCAGTCAGAAGTCACACGGTTTGACAGGCCAAACACGATACACCGCTGAAAAACAACAAAACACAGCAATGGGTGCGTTTGATTTGGCAAAACCCGGCAACTGCTGTCCACGTGACACAGGTTTGCTACTGCGGGTGGCCGGTTCTGTATGGTACAGAATACACTGAAGTATTAATATTGTTACGCGTTATTAGAAGTTGAAGTATCTAATGATGCATTTACCTGCAAAGTGTTTTTAGCTGTCGCTTAAAACCGTGTGTAGAAAAAAATGCCGGGCTGCAAAGATGATACATAAGGAACGCATCAATCGTAAACCCAGCCCAACGGTCTGATGCAGTCGCGGATTGGATAAACCGCGTGTCGATCATTTTTGACCTATCACATCACTGGTCGAGGTCCTGTCAGTCATTTTCCTCACGAGCTGATTCTGAAAGGCGATGTTGATGAAGGTCATGTGAGGAAATAAAATTGAACAGTAACATGCTGATATTCAGCTGTATCCCCCACAATAATAAAACGATACTTAAAAAAAACAGTTGAAAAATATATTTGAAATAGGTATTTTTCTTTGGATTACTAGGATGTTTTTCCTTTATTAACCTGTTCGCCTGATATCAAAACAAAGGCAGTCTGAGAATACTATTTTATTATCATTATTCACACTCATTTGTTTGTAATGTAATGAAAACTTTATCTGTCATGAGCTCTTTCGTTGTACCATAGTTCCTTTTAATTATTATTTTTTTTTTAATTAGATTTTTGTTTTTGAGCTCCTATAACTAAGCCTTTTAGTGTGGTATGCACATGAACTGCAGGTAAAAAAGGTAATATCTATAACTACAAAAACACTTACGGGCATTGTTTTTGCATACATTAATTTACTGATCAATAACATACCTGCACCAAATCCCACCATTAAAGAAACAGTCGAAAAAAGAAGAAGATAAGACACAACACAAAAAAGCATGTTTCACTATATTTATATTATATCATTAAATTCAATGTAGTACCTGAAACTAACCACACGGGTGGACAGAAAACACTGCCCACCCTCAACACACGGTCCCAGCAAAGAGAGAAAATAGACAGAGAAAGGCACAAAGAGTTTTGAAACTGAGAAAAGGATACAGAACATGATGATTACGGGTTTGGGGTTTGGGGTTTGGGGGGGGGGGGGGGGGTATATAGACAAATACATGAGCAAAGAAAATATCTGTTGAAATGACTTGGGACGTTACATGGTGTATAAAGAAAGCGACCTCTAAACTCAGAGTTGAATGGAGACAGAGCGACACGATTGCAGACACAGAAAGGCACAAGTAGAAAAAGTAGGTATTTTCATTGACATTTTCTGCTAACTGTATATTTTTTTGATGAAAGGAGGATGAGCTCGAGGAGGAGAAGACAGCATGAAAGAGAGTGAGGACACTGTATAGTATAGCCTTGAAAACAAGGCATTTTAGTAAAATCTTGTTTTTTTCCTCCTTCTTTTTATCCCAAAAATAAAAAAGGCACAAACACATTTGAATTACAAGATGGAGTTGGAACATGTTACATGGAGTAAGCATACAAAATAAAAACAAATAAAATTACTTATATTATCATGACCGTCATTATTATTTCCATCAATATTATTGTTATTGGTATAATCAACAAATTTTCTTAAAAAGAATACACATCTCTGCCAGTTCAGCTTTCTTCTCTTAGTGTTTGTCAGAAAGAAAGAGAGAGAGAGAAAAGGATAGAGAGACATAGACCTAGTGATGCTGCAGAGTGTGTTTGAGGTAAATGTTTCATGCCTGCTCTAGTTCATATGCCACCGAGACCCAAGGCTTTACATCCTCTTTTATTGGGAGGTACAGTCAAACCAAACTCCATTCAGAAATCTGTCCTTTTGATGCTGAACTGAATTTTTCACTCAGAGTTTCAGGTAGGTGTTGTAGTCTGACCCCTGATCAGAACTTGCTCCAGTAAACTGCTTTCGTTAGCAGCTATGAAACAGACTATCATATATTGCAACATTATGGTTGTGATCAAATGTGGCTTAATGAAGAAAATACATTAAAATGTATACATTTTTAAGAGAGATTTTTATGTCCCTGTCCAAAGCCATCTAACTCAGCTGACAAATAATAATAATTTACCTGGCAGAGAATTTGGGGGACTGCTGGTTTTACTGCTGCCTTGGTCCTTCAGATTTTTTGTTATTGCATGTTGCACAAATACTATATTGGATCTGAACCAACTGTTCACAAGCAGCAAATTCAACACAACAAAAAGAAACCCAACAGATTAAGGCAGATGTAGATCAGCAACTCCTGTGTCGTGCAAGGTCAAATTATTGAGCTAGTCGTTGAGTCTGGTGGCTTTGATGAGAGGGATTTAAAGGCTGATTCTGTTGGGGGTTTTTTGTTTTTTTAAAAGATCTTACCATTACTGGAGCGGTTTATTATTGTTTTTGATGTTTCTGTAATTCTGTCAGACATGCTATGTGGCTGCTGGCTGAAGGAATCTACTGAATCAAATCAAAAACAAACATTTTTCAGTAATTTTGACCACAAAATATGCAGGCCAAGGTTAAAAACCCCTAAATGTACTGTCATTACGTGGGTTGAATTTTAAATGGAGCAAGCTTTGACGTCGTTTCCGTAACAGTGAGAGTGTAAAGTATTGGGTCTTACCTGCCACAGTACCTGTGTGTGTGTGTGTGTAGAGTGTGTTTGGCCTCTGGCTGGCCTGTGCTGTCTTGGCAGGACCGCTGTGAGGTATTGGGACTGCTGGCTTCACAGGGGCTTGCGCTGCTGTGAGGCGTACCGGCAAAACAAAGCTTATTGGACTAAAATAACAACAAAAGAAATGTACCGCTAAGTAGTGGTGTAAAGCTGCTCGCGCCCGTCTCTTCATCTGCTTACTCTTCTCTCCCTCTCTCCTGTATAGTGTTAGTACTTTTTTTTTACCTGCTCCTCCTCCTCCTTTCCTCCACCTTGCTAACAACATAAAAATACTGGTTATGAATGGCTATGATGTACGCCGCCTCATCCAAACTCACGTTCGCTCACACACACACACGCACACTCTGGCACTAACACACACACACATACACACTCCTCCTCCTTTTCATCCTCCTGTCCTTCCCTTCATCAGAAGAAGGAGTACTGGTTGTCGATGGCTCGGGGCGCCCTTGCTCCGTCCCTCTCCTCCCCCTCCACAGCTTCTAGTTGGCGGAGAGGAGTGTCCCTGTCCCTTTCCTCCCAGTCCTCCACTCCTCCTCCACTACCACCTCCGCTGCCTCCACTTCCACCTGCTGCTGCTCCTCCACCTCCTCCTCCTGTTGTTGTCACCACAGGTGTGCCTCCTCCTCCTCCTTCTCCAGCACCACCTCCAACTCCCGCGACCTCTGTCTCATTTCCTCTCTCCTGGGGAGGAGTCGGCGGAGGCGGCCGGCCAGGCGGCAGGGGGGGAGGCTGAGGAGGACTACGGGGTCTGCTGGTCAAGTCTGTATGAAGAAGACAGAGACGAGAGGAAGGGAAAAGAGAGAAGAAGAAAAAAAGACAGGGAGGAAACGAGAGAAAAGTGTAAATAAAGGAAGGCAGAGGAAGAGAAGGAGGAGGCAAAAAGCATAAGGAGTGAAGTGACAGCATAGTCGGAGGAGAGGAGGGAGATAAAAAGAGAAAACGAAAGGAGTTGCAGGTTAGATGGGAGGAGTCAGTTGTCATGGAGTCCATGGGAGTCATGGAGGCAGTCCAGCTCCAGCAACACACACAAACACACACCCCATTTTTCCAACAGTGGTCTACTCAATGTCTCAACTCCAATCGGTAGCACAAACAATGATGAATTTATGGGCATGAGTTTGAATTGATGGTTTTCGTAGCAGCCATCCCTAAGTGGCTCCATCCACACAAATTGATGGATCTTTACTACTGATGATGACGCCTAATTCACTTAACCCGAGAGTCTCATCCAGATAGAAAATGTATCTCAACATGTCAGATATGAATAAGCACATAAAACATCATCAAACACTCAGCCACTCCTTCTCTCTCTCTCTCGCTCAGCCGAGTCCGGTCTCACTTACACACAGTCAGAGATGGGGGTTGATGGAGAGTCAGGATGGCGCGTGGTGATGACATCACAGACTGTAGGCCGACTGCCTGCCCTGTCCCGGCCTGCAAGGGGTGAGCGAACGGATACAACAGACAACAACAGATATGTCAGAGAAGCGACTGGGTAGATGGTTACAGCCGAGGGGGGGGGGGGGGGGGGGGGGGGGGGGGGCAGTTACTTGGATTTGACACAAGTAGAATATGAGCTCGCCTTTCTGTGCGGTGTAAAAAAACAAAACAAAAAAAAACAACAGGATATGAATCTCCAACCAGGTCGTATGTTGAAAGGAACATTTTTAAAGTAAAGTGCATTTTCATTCTTTTTCTTTTGGGATCATCCTCAGCACTGTCAGGGCTGTTAGCTGGGTCCATGTTCGAGTCTGACACGCCCATCTTCTTCTTCAATGCGAGTCGGAGCAGTCGTCTCTTTTCCATGAATACAACGTCTTAACTCTTCACCACCACGTGGGAAAGTTTGGAGCTCCCTTTTTGCCCGGTTGGTTTTTTTATCCTCAGCATCGGGTACTTTTTAAAATGTAATTAAGTACAATTCTATCCCCATAATACACTTAAGTTAAAGTAAAGCAACTGATTTTAAAAACTATAAGAAGACAGACGAGCTACTCATTTACAGAATGACTATCCAACCCTGGTGAGATACTAGTGGACCAGTGTGATACTGCTGCATGTAGTGAAGAGACGAGGCAGAAGAGTTAGGGACACTAAAAGAAGGAATGACGCGGCTGTGCTTGGCATATCACGCAGCATGTATGTAAACACAAGCGGCCAGCATGCAGCGTCGTACAGGACGTCGGCACAAACACCTTCATTGTGATCTTCAGGATGCGTCCTGAGGATTTCCACATGTGGTGGACGACTGGCTGAAGGTTTTAGACATGCTCCAGATAAAAACTGACTGTTTGAAATATCCAACAATGTTTGAGACTGTTCCTTTTCTGTCTGTCTGTCTGTTTGAATTGGTCTGCACCTCTGTGATGTGGGAACATTTAGTCTAAAGAAGATCATGTGTAAAACACAATAAAACAACAAAGTCTGGGATTTGAGTAAAGCTATGTGATATCTGAATTCAGTTTCGGGCCTTACAGAACCAAACATCCTTAGCAGACCCATGAGGCCTAATCATTAAACGGCTGTGCGTGTTTCCTCTTTAAATCCGGGGTCATCGTACCTGGCTGGCGAACAGCGGTGGCTCCCACGAAGCTGATGAGTGTGACGTCTGAGGCGCCGCCGGACTCCAGGGGGATCGGGTGCACCCTGAAGTGCTCCAACATATCGAAGATGGACTGGAACCAGAGGTGCTGCACCCTGCACTGACCGTCCTCGTTCAGGGACAAACGGAGGTGCTGAAAGAATAAAAGCAAAGTCCGCAGGTAAAAGTCACTCAACAGAATACAAAATAAGAACGGCCAGATCTGGTTGTAAAGGCTGTGACGTAATCCTAAGGGGCCAACATGTGCGATCAGAGTCAGCTACAGAGAGTGTGGATTCTTTTTTTACTGACAGGCTCGACAAATGAATCCCGACAAATGTTGAGCTTTTGGTGAAACCGCTGTTACGTCACTCTTTTCAAGAACACCAGACTGCAGAACTTCCACAGCCTCATCTTACAGATCACTGCCTCAATAACTGGTTTGTGTTATTGTTTTCATTTGGTGTTTAAGATTTTTGGTTAAAACACAATGTTTGTAACACACAAAACCACAAACTGCCTAATCAGAACCAGAACCAGAAATACTTTATTAATCCCTGAGGGAAATTTGGTATGGGCTGACCAATGGAGGCTGAGTAGATGACCTAATTATTGGGTCTCTGTTTTGTTTGTTTTAGTGCACTTGTGATAAGGACACAAGGCCTGCCACAGTTCTGCATTGTTCGACAGTTCGCAGTGATGATGCTCATAAAATGGAAGAAAAGGATCAATAATAAACCCATTTAAATGCTCTATCCTTCATGGGAAATTAATCAACCTCCCTCGTACCTCTGTAGAGCTGAGCTTTCAAAACTCACCTTGGCCTTGCCCTGGAAGTTAAAGGTGAGGACGTATTCTCCACGCCGTGTCTCACTCTGGCGGACCAGGAAGACGCCGTGGCTCGCCGGGCCTCCAGCCAAGACCAGCTGAGCAGCTTTGAGACGAGACAGGGTGCCGTGGAACCACTGACACTCACTGAGCGGGTGCTCCACCACCTCTGAGGCCGTCGTGTCCGAGAACAGGAAGGAACCTCGAGGGAAGAAGGGTATGAAACTTATACGCTTGAGAGTTCTGACACTTGTACATGGAGGACTTTCAAAGAGAGCGAGCCAATTGGAAATAGGGATGCAACTACTCCATGTCTCTAAACTCCACAAATGTCTTACTAAATACACACACGTCTCGAGCTGATAGTATTCTTCCAATTGTATTGCATTTTGAAGGCCAGTGTTTCTTGGTGAACAAAGTGCGCTAAATGATGCAGTTTGTTTTCACAGATTCGCAAAATTTGAGTGAGACCAGTGGAATTGCGCTTAATGGTTTCACGTTGTGTCAATATAGTGACTGAGAAGACAATCGAAATAGATTTTGAATATACTATAGGAGCGATATCTAACTCTGACACCAAGAGCTTAAATGGGAACTGCAGTTCAAATTCAAAACATTGAATAGGTCCGTCTCCCTCCCTTAAACCTCGAGCTGACGTGCACGCAGGTGAAACATAATATTCCGCCCCCTTCTTGAGCATGAGAACATGAAACTCCAGGTGTAGATCGTGTTGAGCCTCCGTTAATAGTGTGATCTGTTTACAGCAACAAGTTTTAGAGTTAAATATGTCTTTGGATGATGCCTACCTGTGGCATCTGGTGTCTCAGCAAAAGGTGTGCCCAGACTCGCCCCGCCTCCCCCAAGAATCCTGCTGTCTGGTTCGTCAAGAGGGGCTCGAGGTGGCAGCTCCGGTGGGAGAGGATCCATCAGAGGGGAGGAGCCTCCGATACCGCCGTAACACACTGAGACCACAAAACAGGAGCAAAGAGAGATTAAACTTAATATGCACGCCAGGCTAGAAACCAGTGGTATTGTGCCCCTCTGTACCGAAGCATCCTTTTAGTCATTGAGTATCAAAGACGTACCTTGGGACAGTCGGTCAACAATCTCAGGTGTCCCACTGATGTCCAGCGGTCCCCCGCACATGCCTTCGGCATCTTCCTGTTCACTGTGACAGAGAGACAGTTGCTCCTCAAGCAGCCCCACTTACACCTGCTTCATGTCGACCCCAACATCGTAATGCAACCATTTTATTACCTGAGACAAATTCCGTTCCTTATGTCGCTCAGCCATGCTCTCATCTGTACTGCATCACGAGTTTCGATGACATACTGTGCCAGTCCTTCCAGCTGAAAAAAATGGAAGTGGACATAAAGGTACTTTCTTTGCAGGTGTGACTCTTCTTCGTTCATTCTTATCATTAAAATCACTGCATACAAATCGTTTTTCCTTTTAGCCATAGTTCCTAGTATATTTCAGCTCAGTCGCTCACAGATATGTGGTGCCTTTGAAGTCCAAATAGTAGAGTTTGAAAAGGTGCCAGAGTGGATTTCCCTTGAGTGACTTTTCTTTTTTAGTTAAGAAGAGGTAGACAGGGACTCCAGTGAAGGAGTGATTACCTGAAGCAGAAAGGTGTTCTCCTTGTCAGGGACCTCAAGTGCTGTGGTGCTCCTCACATCCACGATGGAGCAGCAAGGGACAGTCAGCCGTGGCTTTGACGACTGCAGGGACAAACCAGACACTGTAGATAACCGTTTTTTTTCCTTCACTATGACTAACTACTCAGCAAACAGTAAAAACACTGAAGTGAAAAAGGGAGACAGTTATTTAGGAAATGATGGGCCAGTCTTATTATTGCAAGCAATGATGATCTCTTAGATCCTGCCCGTCACATCCCAGTGCTTTCTTCAGGTCTCAAAACAGATTGTCTTCACTGACCTACAGTCGAAAACCTAAAGATTTCTGTTCACTCTTATATCAGGGTTTTACATCAAGTTACATTTCTTCAGGATTACTCACACTGGCCCTGTAACCCTCCTTTTGATTCACAAAAACTGCGAAGAATTTACTCTCCTAATGAGGAAAATTAAATCGACCTGATGCAGAAGTAATGTATCAAAAAACGTCTTCTAACTTAGTTCTCCATCACCTCTTTGCTTGGCTGCTTTTCACCCTCTCTTGAAGCCCAGACTTTAAATCCCGGGCGTCCAGCTCAACTCTTCCTGTGAGTTTATTTTGTTTTGTCCAGCTTTGGGCGGAGGAACCTGCGGTTTTGCAAACATTTTGCCGTACTACTTCTTGAGAGTAAACCTAAGCAACAATCCTATCGGTGTCTGAGCGTACAATCCGAGGGTTGTGGCGCTGGCTGGAGTGACGGCTCTAAGATGATGCCGGCAATTAACGCATTAAAAGTAGCATTAGCTGTAATTAAGGAATATCTCAGAAGAGTTACAGACAACACCAGTATCACGGGGAATTTATTAATTATGTGTCGTGGCTTTTTATTTATTTATAACTGGCCCAAGCAGGCCAGTGGATCTTGCAATCAGCTGGCCTTAAGCCCTCCAATCATGCGTCCGAGCCAGCATCATTACATTATTATTACATTGTACCTATAAATCTTATTCTTTGTTGTTGTTGTTACACTGGTTGTATCTATGCTTCTCCCTCTATCCCACTTTTCAAGCCCGACACAGTTTCAGCAGATGGCTTTTCAGTCTGGTTCTGCCACTTTAAAGGGAAGCGTTTTTTTTTTAACCACTGTAACTTTGCTAAATGTTGGGTCTCTGTAGATAATATAAGAAGATCTTTAGCCTGCTGTTTTAGAAAGTGTCTTGAGGTAACATTTGTGATGAATAGGAACTATACAAATATTCATCCTCGTCACCTCCTCTGTTCTCTGTCTCGCCTTTCTGTTCTGAGGTCCTTTCCATAATGTTGTTGGACATGCAGGATAACAATCTGAATCTATCTGTGGCAAAAAAACCAACTAAAACCAATAAGGCCTAGGTTGGGCCTTGGACCTGACAAATTTTAGTATTGTCGACACGTTTTAATATTTCACAGAAGAGAACCCTTACTTTAGGTGGAATGAAGAATTCCAAGTAGTACTCCTCTCCTCGCTCACCACCTTCTCTGTCCCGCTCTTTTAGGACCAGGCGACATTTATGCCAGCGTCCTCCTCTCCAGGGCACATTCCCTCCACTGGCCAGAGGCTGCACAGGTACCGCCTGAGCTGATCCAGATGAACCTGATGCAGCATTGTTGTTGTCCGTACCGTGGTGCAGAAGACCAAACGAGAAGCCAGAGAAGCCGTGGCTTGCGCTCAACTCATCAGTGGATGAACTCACGCTCACCCCGCCCTCACGAACGAGCCGGCCCACCTTCCTTGGAGGTCCGACGGCAGCGGCGGCAGCACTGCTTGGAGGCAGCGTGGAGGCGGTGGTTTGGCTGAGGACAGGAGGTGGGGATCGTGACAGTCTGAGTTTCTCAAGACGATGGCTCCACTTCTCCTTTTCGCCTCCTTCGCCATTGCTCCGCCTCCGGTCCCGAGCGGCTTCCGTCAGAGACAGAGAGGTGGCGCTGCTTGAAGACGAGGGGGGCAGCGAGGAGGAGGAGGAGTGGGGAAGAGCGAGGGGCATGGACAGAGACACAGGCATAGAGGAGGTGGGTGTCGGAGGCTGTGTACCAGAGTTCCTCTTTGAGGCAGAAACCAAGGTCGCATCCTGCACACCCATAGTGTAGCTGTAGCTGGAGGGCAGCTGGCTCTGGGCAGAGTCACTGGAGGAGCTTCGCCAGTGCAGGATACCACGGACACTCCCCCGCACACTACGACCCACACTCCTCAAGGAAAAGCGCTTCTTAAGTTTGTTTTTGGAGTTGGGTGTGCTGTTACCTTTGGAGCCAGGCGGAGGAGTTACCGAGGAAGATGGAATCTGAGGAGTGTGGGAGGGGTCCGCACCATCCACCTCTGTGGTCTCGGCATCCTGCTCATCTGGCTCAACATCCTCCCCCACAGACGCTACCCCCAACCAGCTGTCCTCCTCTTCCTCAACCGGTGCTTCTCCGTTCCCGGGGGCAATCATGGCCCCCCGCTCTTCGCGCCTTCCGTTGTTTCCTCCTAATGAGGAGCAACAGGATGACGATGACGAGGGAGGAAGGACTTGGCCATGAGCGTAAGAATCCTGAAATCTGTCCCCGATGCGGTTCTCCAAGACCAGTCGTGTGGGTGCAGCCTTGGACAAGGCCCGTGTCGTGTTGGCTGAGGGACACGGGAGGACACCCCCTCCAGATGCTGACAAGGGGGAGACCGCCTCCTCTTCCAGGGAGGTAGCATCAGACTGGGGAGCCCAGCTCACCATATCTTCCCTCCCTGAGGTACAGCTCGGTGGAAGCGCCCCCTCAAGTTCACTCTGAAAGTGACGAACGAAACGGTCAGTGAAGCGCCGACAGAAGGCTGCTGCTGAGTCCGGGGAGTAGTGGGGGTTCTCCAGGAGAAAGGCCCGAAAGTGGCGTGCAAAGTCACCAGCTGCGACGCGGGCGTGGAGCTCACAAAATTCGGTCCAGCTCAGGCAAGGAGAGGGGGATGGTGTTGGGGTTTCTGACAGGGAGGATTGGTGAGCCTGGGGTGGAGGGCTCACGAGAGGTGGCAATGGGGGAGGCCGTGGGGACAGGGGCAGCAGAGAGGGAGAAGGAGGAGATGGAGATGGGGATGGAGAGGGAGGTAAAGGAGAGGAGTTCACCGCCCCCGGGCTTGGTGGGGTTAAAAGAGAGCCGTTCATGCTTCTAAAAGGCGGGGGACACAGCTTGACTTGATGGTCTATCAAATCACTTCAACCATACAACAGAAAGCTGAAGTGATTGCACAGCTGACTGGGGGCGAACACGGCACATTGGTTTAATAGTTTACAAATGATTGTGAGTGTTGTGCTCAGCCCCATCCAAAATGATGAGCATATATGTACCAGACCCATGCAAGATGGGGTTAAAAGAGGTCAATTATCTCTCAGGCTAAGCCTTCCTGCTACATTATTTTGTTAGATTATATTTTTTCACCAAAAAAATATTGGATTCAAACAGACAGTAAATCCAAGGACAGAGGAGGTTAGATGTGTGAGATTCACAAGGTCTGCCCCTTCTTCGCCATCTGTCATACATGCAGAGAAGTTAAGCCACATCCTGTAAAAACACAAAAACAAACTAAGTTAAACAGTAGTTCAATAATACAGCAAAAAAAAGTATTTAGGCTACTAGTAAAACTTAGAGGGACATGATTCAAAGTAATAATAATGTAGTAATAATAATGGGTTAGTAAAACTCATAATATTCTCATAATTCACCCTCAAATAAACCTCAGAGCAATTAAAAGACTTGCAACATTGATGGGGAATCAAAGGATGGGATGGAGAGGTAGATTTGTGTGTGTGAGAAAGTTGGGAGATCATTGAAATATTTAAGTGCAATAAAGAGCGAGGATGTTGGTAACCAGCTTCTCGAGCACTAAGCTGCCTTAATAAATATATCCGGTATAGGTATAAGTACAAAGATGTAAGCACTGAAATAGATCGTAAAAAAAACGTTTTGGCTTTTTTTGATATTACAATTAGCACAATTTGATCATTTTTATTTTAGTGGCTAAAAGTTAGAACATGAACAGACTCAAATTATTACACTGTGATGATAACATTATTACTGCAGTAATGAGTCAACAGTATTAACAGTAAATAAACAGTATTTCTGGACTTCAGAAAGAAGACACTTAACTTGTAGTTAAATACTTTAGTATTGCATGCATTATTACATGACTTCAGTAAAGGATTTCAATACTTTCATGGTATACTAAATGTCTAAAGAGGAATCCCTCGTTATAAAGTATAAAATTAAGCTGTCTCACTTGTAAAATACACTCTCTATTGCCATTACTACGACAAACCCTAGTGCAAGACTTCCTGAGATGAGTCAACATTGTTATGAACCATAATGAATAAGTGATGGTCCTCTATATGAAGCATGGGAGAAGCTGGCATGCTTTGTCATGAAGATGACTTGAAGTAAACTAAAACATGGTTAAAAAAGACAGAGAAAACAGGCAAATAAAACGCTGAGAGAAACGCAGAATTAGATGCTTATTTTATGAACTGATCTGAAACACTATCCTGCAGACATGAACATGTGTAAGTGTTGCTCATTCAGCTTTCTTTAAAGACGTGTAACGTTGGCTAGCTAACAATAGCTACATCACGTCAACCTGCTTAAGGACCTGATATTAATACGTGATTTTATTTTGGCATGGTTGGTGGGCAGTGTTTTTTCTCGGATTACTGCTGTGACTTGTCGCTGTGATCACCACAGATTGAATCATCCATCAGCAGCTACAACGAAAGATTCTTAGCGAGCTAAGCTAACCTTTAGCCCGTCAGCTAGCTATTAATAAACCTGCTAGCTAGCTATCAATATGCTTCACCACAATGTGCTTTAATTTATCTACCTGTACGTCACTGTCCACTTTTTCCATTCGTGTGTATCGCTGAAAGTCGCACACTTCTCGTTATTATTTCAAGCTACATAACGGTAAAAATATTCTCGTAAAGGTTGTTGTTGTTGCTAAATATGAATATTGCTAGTATGCCTTGCCTGGAACCGTTCTTCTCGCTCTGCTCTTCATTCTCGCGATACTTGGTCGCTCCGCGTTTGATCTGAGTGGATGCCGTTGGGGAGATAAACCTCTGGTGGATTTTTGTCGAATCATTTATTTACTCGTTTCCGAGAAGAAATGACACAGTAAACACGTTGAGGAGGAATGGGAAATGCAGAGCTTCCTTTCAGACTCCCCCCCACCTTTTGATACAAACAAACTTCACGAATTCATACCCTGTTAATTACACACCCCCCCTCCTGAAGAGGTCCAACGTAACTGAGTCCATTATTGGCTACTCGACCATTAATCTGTTATGTAGTTGCATAATGTTGCTGTGATTTCTAGATAATATAATTGGTCACATAGGTAGGATATAACACATGCTTATATGTTGTCATAACTTATACTTTATAGCCTACTTATTTTCTATTACAATAGTCTATAGTTATTTCAATATGAAGAGGAAAAGTAGCCACTGGTGCAACAAAGTGGCCCGTATTTGCGATTTACTAAATGATGTTTTTGGGATCAACATTGCTGCTGCCTTATTTTTGGTGTTACATTTTTTTTCCGAATCTCCCTCTCTCTCTCTCTCTCTCTCTCTCTCTCTCTCTCTCTCTCTCTCTCTCTCTCTCTCTCTCTCTCTCTCTCCCTCTCTATGTACAATGTAAACATTAAATAAGAACAATTAGATACAAATATTTCAGGTAATGAAAGACTAATATGCACAAGACTAAATAAGATAATAGTGCAGTGGTGAGTAGTGCAAAAGGATGATGAAGTAAACATGAGGTAGTTATCTGTCATAGTATTTACATCATAGAGTGTGCGTGGACGATCATTTAAATTAAATAATATACATTCACAGTGACAGGTTAGTTCCAGGGTTATGTCACAGCAGCAGGTCTGACACTCTGACTGTTCAGTGTTCATCAGAGTGACAGGCTGGAGGAAGAAACTGTTCTTCATGTAGAAACTCTATAACCTATGGCTATACTTACCTGCTAAAGTTTGTTATTTGCCAAATAAATAGGTTAAAAATAACACTTTTAGTTTTCAGCAAGTTTTTAAAAGATTTCTAATGTTTTTGAGTTTTAACGGCAGGTGGCCTTATGATTTGTAAAATGTATTAAACATATCCTATCGAATCAAAGCTCATAAAGATGAATTTTAGATCCAGGTATGAAGTGGTCCGAAACTGATGTATTGAGTAATAATCTGTAATACACTATCGATCACACATTTAACAGTGTACACTATTTTCATTACAAATGCTCCATGAAAAACTGTTTATATTGTTGACCATGTTCATGTGACACTTTGTCAGTACCACAGCTCACCTACACGACAGAAAGTTCTAGAACCTTCATTGTGTATTTATCAGTGTTTCCAGGTTAAACGAAACTTAAATTAAGTTTAAACTGACTTAAACGTAAACTTAAGCGTACATCCTCAATACTCAATATATTCTATTGAGTATTGAGGTATATAATATATATATATATATATATATATATATATATATATATATATGCATAGGCTGCAGATTTAAGAATCTCGTAACTGAAAGGTCTTCTATAGATAGTTGCACATTCGTGGTAAAGCTTGCTGCTTTTTGACATGCTTTTTTTAAACAGGAAGTTTAATATAAGCCTATGTGATTATACTTCGGAAGAATCATATTAATTGTCTCTTTTGTTGTCTCACAATTGTCCTTATGACTGATGACAATGAACAGTGCGATCAGTTTAACATTTAAATAGCATTTTCCCGATCTTTCTAGGTTTTGCTCAACTTCTTCAAGTTGATTCGAGTGTTCTTTAAGCTGCATCAAGAAGTGATCACTTAGTATGGGATTTTATTTTCACAATAAAACGAGTTCAACATATATCCCACCCACCACTGCTAGTAACGTTCAACAAGTATTTTATTTCGAAATTCTAAACAGGAAACAGTTTCCATTGCAGATGTTGACTTGATGCAGGTGTGTGTGAAACGTCTGGAAGCAGCCAGAATGAGTGAAGCCACAGATATAAAGCGGTGGGTCGCACAGAACAGACAGTCAAACAAACCAGACGACAGCGTAAGCGACTGAGAGGACGGAGAAGATTATTCCTCTTTACAGCACAGACCATTCATCTTTGAACTGTAAGTAACCTGCTACACTGAATACTGATCCAGAAACTATAATTTACTCTGAAACTTTGAGGATTTGATGTTCGTTTAAAAACAAACAAACAAAAAAAAACATGTTAGTAGCCTATTTTATCTGAGCAAATATAAGTGAAGTAAATTGTCAGTCCCATAAGTACATCCTACATTTTTGTTTGTATTTTGTCCAAATTGACCTAAAGTGAACCGTTTTTACATAAACTAATAATGGTAGATGTGATTGTCACAAATATGTCAATGTACAGTTGGTGCAGTAATCTGTTAATGTTGTTTAACTCTCTCGCAGGTGAACATCAGCAGTAAAAATGTCTTCATCTAAGGGTGTAGCAATTGGTATCGACCTGGGTACCACCTACTCCTGTGTTGGAGTTTTCCAGCATGGAAAAGTAGAAATCATCGCCAACGACCAGGGAAACAGGACCACCCCCAGCTATGTGGCATTCACTGACACAGAGAGGCTCATTGGGGATGCAGCCAAGAACCAGGTGGCTCTGAACCCCAGCAACACTGTGTTTGATGCCAAGAGACTGATTGGAAGAAAAATAGATGATCCAGTGGTGCAGGCTGACATGAAGCACTGGCCCTTCAATGTGGTCGGAGATGGAGGGAAGCCCAAAATTCAGGTTGAGTACAAAGGGGAGGCCAAAGTCTTCTCCCCTGAGGAGATTTCCTCCATGGTCCTGGTGAAGATGAAGGAGATTGCTGAGGCCTATCTTGGTCAAAAGGTGTCCAACGCAGTCGTCACAGTCCCAGCATACTTCAACGACTCTCAGCGGCAGGCGACTAAAGATGCAGGCGTCATCGCAGGACTGAATGTCCTGAGGATCATCAACGAGCCCACGGCAGCTGCCATCGCGTACGGCTTGGACAAAGGCAAGTCAGGAGAACGTAACGTCTTGATCTTTGACCTCGGCGGAGGCACTTTTGACGTGTCCATCATGACCATTGAAGAAGGTATCTTTGAGGTCAAATCCACAGCTGGAGACACTCACCTGGGTGGAGAGGACTTTGACAACCGCATGGTCAACCACTTTGTGGAGGAGTTCAAGAGGAAACACAAGAAGGACATCAGCCAGAACAAGAGAGCCTTGAGGAGGCTGCGCACAGCTTGCGAGAGAGCCAAGAGAACCCTGTCGTCCAGCTCCCAGGCCAGCGTGGAGATTGATTCTCTGTTCGAGGGCATTGACTTTTACACCTCCATCACCAGAGCTCGCTTTGAGGAGCTGTGCTCCGACCTGTTCAGGGGAACGCTGGAGCCGGTGGAGAAAGCCCTGAGGGATGCCAAAATGGACAAGGCACAGATCCATGACATTGTCCTGGTGGGAGGCTCCACCCGAATCCCCAAAATCCAGAAAATGCTGCAGGATTTCTTTAACGGCAGGGAACTGAACAAGAGCATCAACCCAGATGAGGCGGTGGCTTACGGTGCAGCTGTCCAGGCCGCCATCCTCACCGGTGACACCTCTGGGAACGTCCAGGACCTTCTGCTGCTGGACGTGGCGCCTCTGTCCCTGGGTATAGAGACAGCTGGAGGAGTCATGACATCCCTGATAAAACGCAACACCACAATCCCCACTAAACAAACCCAGGTGTTCAGCACTTACTCCGACAACCAGCCTGGTGTTCTCATCCAGGTCTATGAAGGGGAAAGAGCCATGACCAAGGACAACAACCTGCTGGGCAGGTTTGATCTGACAGGAATCCCTCCTGCTCCAAGAGGAGTCCCACAGATCGAGGTCACATTCGACGTGGACGCCAACGGCATTTTGAATGTTTCCGCAGTGGACAAAAGCACGGGTAAAGAGAACAAGATCACCATCACCAACGATAAGGGCCGTCTGAGCAAAGAGGAGATCGAAAGGATGGTGCAGGATGCTGACAAATACAAAGCTGAAGACGACCTTCAGAGGGAGAAAATCGTTGCCAAAAACTCCCTGGAGTCCTACGCCTTCAACGTGAAGAGCAGTGTGCAGGATGAGAACCTGAAGGGAAAGATTAGTGAAGAGGAGCAGAAGCAGCTGATTGAGAAGTGCAACGAGACCATCACATGGCTTGAGAACAACCAGTTGGCTGATAAGGAGGAGTACCAGCACCAGCAGAAAGAGCTGGAGAAAGTGGTCAACCCTATCATGAGCAGGTTGTATCAGGGAGGAATGCCTGCAAGCAGCTGTAGGGAGGAGGCCCGATCCGGAGCCCAGGGGCCCACCATTGAGGAGGTGGACTAATGTGTCCTTTTGATGCGGACACTGTGATCTCTGGGACTTTCTGACATATATCTGTAATCTTCTCTCCTTTGTTCAAGGTGTTTATAATTCATTGGTTCATTATTTAATAAGATATTGAAGGAACCAAAGTGTCTGCTCATGAGCTCTAGCTTCAACTGTCAGTGTTTTTGACATCTTTTAAGGGGCTTTGTCATAGCAGTAATAATGTTGATTAATAAAAATTAAGATATTTTGAGAACTGGCTTTCTGGGATTATACAGTTGCATTGCAGGACTTTGCAATAAAAAAAGAAGTAAATCAACCATTATGCCTTGTTTAGTTTATTCTTACCTTAAATCATTAACATCAGTTGAGTTGTTTATGTGGGAAACACTGAGGAACATATCTCTCAAAGACTACAAATTGAAAGTTAGCCACTTACAAATATTTGGCCTATAAACCGAGATGAGGTGTTTTGAAAATTGAATGCATATATTTCCAACAAGAGGTGAATGTATTGAGACAATGGACTCATCCTGAACATATATAGTGTACATTGTAAACACATTCACGTGTATACATTGTAATCTTACTCTTACAGACTATATGGTGGTACTAGATGGGGGGGGGAAGCTTTAAAAAAAGAATTGTAGTACACTGAATAACCACTAGATGTCACAGTTTCTCTTGTGCCAATAGGAGACCACCTCACTGCACTTTATTTTTCATCTTCAAACAGGTCACATAGTGATAAAATATAAATGATATCAGTCTAGCTTTTATCACTAAATTTACAGAAAGGCCTGATAGCAAATAATCCCAAAAAAATCGATCTCACTTCATATTTCAGACGTCTCCACAAAAATGTCGTTTGTAGGCCCATATTGTTTTAATTAATAATAACTAAAAGATCTCAGATATCAAGCGTGTTGAGAGACCCAGTCAAAAATCAGTGATACATACAGAAACGTCATATTTTCGGTCCATACAGCCCTGACCTGAACGGCATACTTGCAAAATGCAAATAATTGTGCACCTCAATGTACCTGAACAACATGAACTTTGGACGAAGATAAAGGAGTCTTGTAAGAATAATTATTAAACAAGCCTTAGAGGCTTTGTACTAGATTATTACCATTATCTAGGTCAATTTATTTATACCGCTTTATTAGTAAAACGGAAACCTCACAGGAAGTGGAACAAACCAGTTTCCGGTCAGCACTTTCAGTCCCGCCCCACCAGTCTGTGCCATCTTGTATTTAGCAAGAACAAAAAAACGGTGTAAGAAACAAGTCCGACAACAAAATGGGGCGAAGATACTGAGGGTTTATTTTAAAAAGCTTGGTGTAAAGGGGGGCATTATGCTAGAAAGTGAGGCAGTGCAGAGAAACGTCAGCCACACCCCGAAGAAGAGCTACGTTAACGTTAGCTACCGAAGCTAAGCTAGCCAATTAGCTGAGGCTAGTAACACAAGTCCGCCAAACTAGCTGTGTCATTTTTATTTTTTATTCCTCTAATCATCGCAATTGAATCAGGAGCGACTGAAGTAACAATGGTCCAAACGTGGTGTTGATATCTGCTTTGGAGGAGGAGACCCGGGCTATGAGGATAACTGCTCGCTAGCTTGGCTGCTAACAGTTGTTTTTCGTTCCCGAGCGGAACAACGATAAGCCGCGGTAAGTAAAGCTACATCAGGCTAACTGTAATGCTAACCAGCCTAGTGAGCTGTTCAATGGGATCTCAAAGTTTTTGTTCACGGTCATCCCCTTTTTGTCTTTGTTGTGTAGTATACGCCATGAGTTAAAAAGATTGTTTTTAATAAATGTTCATATATCCAGCTAACTGTAAACTCAGATCATTGTAATAGATCGTCTTATCCCTCTTTATCCAGTTATAGCCGGAATTAGACAAATATTACAAATACATTTAAAATCGTATCGATAGGTAGATTCAGACAAACAAAAACCTCGTCGGCTTTTTTGACGTATTAAAACATCCTGTGGTTAAATAGTCTGTGTATGTTGCTATCACTGTCGTGTATAGTTAGCTTTCACTTCGTCGACATTTATGAGCATTCAAAACATCAACGATAATAAACATTTATATAACTAACACTTATAGACATTACTGACATTTGACGCAGGATGTTGCATCTTTTAGAAATTATTCGCCCTTTTTTTTATTAGAAAAGCTTGCTGTTTTGACGTGTCAGGCCATAGCTTCTCTTACATGGCATGGCAACACTCTTAATGGTGTTGCCATGCTCAGACACATCTTAGTTTAAATAAGTTTCCCCCCCTTGAGGAAGAGGTTGATGTAATGCTTATGTAAACTCTAAATCAACGCCTCGCATCTCGATTATCCTCCTTTATACAACTCTGGAGGGATTCAGCTGGTTATTGAAATCTTGTCTGACATCTAACTGATCACAGATATGTTTTATCATACTCTAACCTTGTTAGCTCCCTCCATCTGGCTGCATTAAAAGTTACAGTTCACATTTACTCATAAAAACATTTTGGCAGCATTTGGATATCTTTTATTGCTTCAGTATGTTTCCTTCTGATAATAAGAATGTAACATTCCATGTAAATATTCGTTAGACCCTTTCTTTAAAAAGACAAACTTTGTTTACATTTTTTAATATGTTCTTTTTGGAGCTTATAAATGCTTCTGTGTAACCTTTTTGTGAAATTGTGTATTGCATACTCACAGCATTTAAAACAAGAAGATTCTGTTATGCAAAACTGTTTCCAAGTCAGTTTTGGCTTCAGACATGTGATCATGGTTTTTCAGCACCTCTGAGCCACCAAATTTCAAGTCACACATTCCGTTTGGAAAAAAAACTGTCACTGTGTTTCCCCTTTTCTTCTTTGCCTTTTTATAGCTTATTCAGCCATCACATCTTTTTCTTTTATTGAAGCTGAGCTTGTTGTTCCACCTGGGAGTTGTGGAAACCCATTCAAGGGTTGTGATAGACTTTTAAGAAGCACCTCTGTTTCTCTGAAAATGACTGTAAAGTTGCCACCTAATAGTTTCATATGGCACTTACAGTTTGCTCGTTGAAAGCTAGATACATCATGCCCCTGTTACACCTCATTTGAAATGTGTAACACATATGTGGAATGATGGGGCAGAGTCATTATGCCCCTGGTCAGACATTAGAGGTAGTAACAAAGTACGATGTGTATATAAGGAGCTCCTGCTGTGCTCACACATTGTGCCTCTTGTGCTTCTGCAACAACCACCATGACACCAATATAATGCAGTTCTTGATGCAAACTGTACAAGGTCGTAATGACGGTGGAACCTTGTTACCGCGCTAAATGGAGATTAAGATGGATTTTTTTTTGGCTTTGCCAACATAAAGCTGAGGAATCAGAAAATGCTATTCAAACTAAAGTCCATTTCGTAATGCACAAACTTGGTTTCTAAATAATTCTACTTTGTCATAAGTACCAGAATATAGGTTAACAGTACTCAGTTGATGAATGCAACCAAGGCTGGGCATGCCAACTTTAGATCCAACTATTTTTTATTGCCCAGTATCTTTTCAGATGTAGAAAACATGAAGAGAATTGTCATGATTTAAGATACTAGGCTCGATCAGAACCATAGGGGTATAGTGAAGGGAATTAGGATGCCCCATTTTTATATTTAGAAAAGCTTGTTTGTTTCAAACTGGTAAACCAACACATTTGAGTCATTCACATTTGAAACGTTGGTTGTTTTTCTACAGACTGTAGACAGTAGCTGCCTGCAGTCATCTGCTCCCGCTTTCGCCTCGAACACCATCACATAAAATAAGATTGGGAATTGGTTCACTGAGTTCTGAAGAAACTCTGGGTCAGAATTGGACGATGAGAATCTGTCTGCTTGTCAAGCACATCTTCACTAGCCCGTTTACTCAGCAGCCTGCATTTAACAGGGAGCCCGAGGCCCATTTTCATGCATTCATGGAACCACAGAAGCCTCATTATGTTGCCGGCTCTCCTCAGGGCTCCAGCTGACACTCAAGGATGAGCAGCTATGTTAACCCCATTATGAAGGGATGTTGCATTTGTCAATAACCCTGGCTCAGTGTGTAGGCTTAGATCACATTCAGGGGGCTGATTTTAGTCACATGATAGATGCTCAGCTTGAGTTTATTTTTACCCATCTTTGATTTGAGTTGGTTGGTAAAGAACTGTATCGCAAACCGTTTCCAATGCCTTCTGATCTTCACAACACGCGTGTGGTCATTTTAAATAAGATATTTTAATATTCCTTTCATCTCTCTTTGTGATGGTCATTATTGTTTAGGCTGTTGGTCATTTCAATGCTTAATAGTTATACCAGTGTTTACTTTTCCACATTTTCTGCCTTGATAGAAAAACCATCTTTAAGTCATTGATGGAGAAAATATCCGTTTGCAGCCCCTTTTGAAACTTGACAGTTTTGCCTAAAGATTCACATGTTAAATACCCATTAAAATTCTCAACTGACTGGCTTGATACAAAACATCGGCGGTCGCGCTTAATCTTTATGATATGACACTTGCAGGTTGGTGGAAACCAAACAATGGTAGAATTAATAGGTTTTCTCTGTGTTAAATCGTGCAAGTTCTCCATGTGAAAATCACGACATGGACAATTTTCATTCATCGTGTTGGCCTTTAAGAGATCAGAATATGAGGCATTATGTTCTCTACAGTCTCATGGCGACCTTCATGGTTGAGACATTGACAAAGAGGACGTTTTGTCACCCCACACACGCGCGCACACACAGATTAGATCTCTCTCACTCTGCCTTTTATATTTAAGTGTCCCTTCTCTTTGTATTGTAAATCACTCTCTCCAGTTTCTCCCAGTTGAACAGAAGAGCTTCTTCATGACCGTCGGATGTGTTCATGTCATAACTTGTCAGCTGGTTACTGTCCTACATAGATCAGCTGTGGGAGATAAAGGCCGTTTTCTATCAACGCAGAGCAGAGGTGTAGAGCCCATCATAACTCTAAAAAAACAGCCAGTCGAGTTTCTAAGAAACGCACGCTCCACATCAAGTATCAGGGAAGCCGATTTTGGGATTCTGTAAATAGGTCACTTTACCAGAGCGCAGGAATGCTTTTTCATGGGTGTTTAACACATTAATTAGATGGTTTTCTGTCCAGCTGAAGTGGAAAACAGATGCTGCAAATCCCTGAAAAACAAAATGGGTTCAGAGTCTACAATACAGCTTACGACGGGGATTGTTTTTCAGCAAAACTCAACATTGGAACCTGCTATTGTTTTCGAATAGACTGCCAGTTTTTTCATCACATCAGTCAAAAAGAATCAACATTTCAGCTGCTGTTAAAGCCCATTCTGGTTATGTGTTATTTAAATTACAATATTTCATATTTTTGGATCTGAAGGACTTCTAATTATAAATCGCTGTAGACCAGAAACGACCATGGTCTCCATGGTGAAATCTTGTTTTGACATCTTTCCCTTCCTCACTAACCTGTGCTCTCACTTGTTTCGCAGGCCCTGGCCATGCCCGCGAGTGCACGGGCGGGCAATCTGAAAGACCCGGACGTGGCGGATCTCTTTTGCAAAGATGATCCGGAGAAGCTTTTTGCAGACCTCCGTGAGATTGGTCATGGCAGCTTCGGAGCCGTATACTTTGTGAGTAGGACATCAAATAGTCTCACCGTTTGTGGCAGTTGTTTTCTTTGCTCCTGGGGCGTCTTTACATTCAGCTTAGCTTCTTCCCGACATGATCACCAGTAAGCAGGATGACGCAGAGTGCTTGTTTATGTGGATAGATGGGTCGTATGACATTAGATAGATAGATAGATAGATAGATAGATAGATACTTTATTGATCCCGAGGGAAATTCAAGTTAAATTAAAATTAAAGCTATGATGCTCATTAATTTTTGTTACTGTTGACTTTCACTAGTGTAGACGTTTCCCGGCTGACTGCATCAAAGGTAGTTTTCTGCGCATGTGTAAAGCAACACGATGTAATGATTCTGTTTCCAGTCCTGAAATTAAAATGATCTTTAGACGAATTCTGTGGAAGTGTTTCTGTTCAAATGTGCTTTGAATCCAGCAGGCACGGCTGCTTTTTTTGTAAGGGATCCTATAAATCAGAAATATCTTGTCTTAATCTGCGTTTTGTGTTGAATATGGTAACTCTGAATCTGCAAAAATGTCTCCCACCTCATGACGCAAACAGCTGAAACACATCTGTGCACTTAGCTGCGTTCTTTTAATGCACCTGTAATTTATTCTTCATCCCGGGCGGTGGATAAACACCTCCCATTGTGTTATACTGAGTGTCTGAATCTCAGAAGATCATTAGAGCCGTGCTACAAAAACAGGAGATGTGTGCATCTATTTGCATCAATTAAAGACAAGTGCAGACTCGTAGCAGAAGGGTCACTGTTGAGAACAAATTTCAATGTAAACATTTAAGTTGCAGCTTGTCAGGTACACTTGAACTTCAAACGTATAACTTCCCGACATTTTCAGAAGCCCACTTGTGAATTTGATGATGCCAGTCATTCTTTTTCTCGGGGATGTTTAGATTATAAACTTTACAGGTCAGGTACTAAAATGATCCAGACTTGTTCTCGGGGTACGGCTGCTGATGTAAAATCAATCAACGGGTTTAAAACCGAGACCACGATGGCGAGAATCTCAGTTTAAAAAAAGCAGAACACAAACACTGAAGCAGAGCGTCTAAGAAGCATATTTGATAACAGGATGAAGCTGTATAAATGTAGCATTATGTGACGGAGAGAAATGGCACATAGGCCTGTATCAGATTTCCTTCAGTCAGTGTTTGTGCTGTGGTGTGAACAGCCCACCTGAAACCAGGTGACAAAAATGCCTTTGCTCGTCAGTGAAATGTTTCCACAGAAGAGCCTTTGGCAGAGAAATCACAGATTTCAAAAACAAATCACTGGGCTGTTTTCAGATCAGTTCTTGAGTTTAGAAAGATTGAGTTTATTTCATACTCTTCACAACACAAGCTCAATATATTTGTCCAATGCATCATACATTGACCCACGGTTATATAACCGTTTACCTTACGTTGTAGAAATTCTATAAATGTGAGCTGTTGAAGATGCTCTGAGAAAATCGAGCACGTTGTTCTAAGAAGCTGAAGTCGGCCCTGACCGATCACTTCTACTGCAGAGTTGTAGCTTGAAGTTTATATTTTAGTTGAAGCAATGGTTGCATCATGGAGTCGTTGGCAGCCTGGTATATTGCTGACCTGAGTGTCATCACAGTGCAGCACGACTTCGTCTGGTCTCTGATAGCAGCATCATTTGGGATTTAGGATTAAGCCCTTTTTGGAGGATTAAGCTCCTGGAATAGATTTGAGAAAATATGAGCATCTTATCTAAAAAATGAGTAATGCAGCTCAGTGTACAAATGGATCATTGTGCTCAGCTCGTAGATCATATCAGCTTGAGCTGCTGGTGCCACCTAGTGGTCTAAATGTACAAGATAGAAAGTCTTTCTCTCTAATCCAAACCAGGCGTCATTGAGCAACGGATGCGACAATGAAGGAACTAAACGGTTCTACATTATGCCAGTAGCATGTCAAGTGCTGGCCTCAAAGATGAGTTCGCGTTCTCAGTCGTTCACATTCCCTCCTCTAACTGGGTTACAGCCAGCTTATTCCAGTCCTTGAACGTGATGAAGAAACCTCGTTTCAGTGATCAGGGTCAGGGATTAGGGAAACCTGATTTCTCCTGGAGAACTGGCCCCTCTTCTTGAACATGTGTCCACACTTTTTAATCCGCATTTCCCATTCAGGACAAAGCGAAGAGCAGCCAAATCTCATCACTTGTAGAGATGCCATAGATTATCTGTTTCAGAATACATTTATCTAAAGCTTTAAAAACACACAAAGTACGATTTAAGAATTCCCAAAATTTCAAATTCTTTCCTGATTTTATGGACTTTTCTCTCTTTAACAGTTAAAGTCACAGTATAACATAGAAATCCACACTTTCAAAATGAAGTCAGGTCAGAGCAAAAAATCTGACTCCACAAAATATTTCACTGAAGCAGGGGGAATTTTAAGAACGTCTTGAAGTAACTGCTGTCTGTGTTAATTCTGTGACAACAAGGTGTCTCTGAGGAACAATGTTTTCTTTGTTTTTAATCCTGATCATTCTTTTTGCAACAGGCCCGAGATGTACGCAACAATGAGGTGGTGGCCATTAAGAAAATGTCCTACAGTGGCAAGCAGACGAACGAGGTAACAGGCAAAAAAAACAAAACAATAATAAATTTTAAACCTGTTGAGAATAAAAACTTAAATACAGATGAACTAAGAGGGTTTGTGTTTGTTTTCAGAAATGGCAGGACATCATCAAAGAGGTAAAGTTTCTGCAGAAACTTCGCCATCCCAACACCATCGAGTACCTGGGATGTTACCTGAAGGAGCACACAGCATGGGTATGTGTTGTTACTTCAGACGGCATATTGTAATATGACTCAACATTACTGAACAAATGTTGGCACGCTGAATAGCTTCGCCGTTTAATTGCGCGCCTCATGTACAGAGACTGGAGTCCTTGTTGTGGCGAGCGCGAGTTGAGCCTTGACCACGGTCCTTTTCTGCAAGTCTTCCCCCACTCTCTCCTCCCAACACGCCCTGTCTCTCTGCAGCTGTTCAGTCCAACAGGGCAACAAGGCTCGCTGTCTGATGCAAATATTGATGTAACATGAGCACCAATAATAGATGTTGAATCTTCTCTCCCTCAGCTGGTGATGGAGTACTGCCTCGGCTCCGCCTCCGACCTCCTTGAAGGTGCGTTGAACACTGAGCATGTTCACTTATCTACTTATGTTATTACATCACAGTTTGTTCATCACTTTCTCCTTGTATCATCCTTTTCGTATTTTGCAGTTCACAAAAAGCCGCTCCAGGAAATTGAAATAGCTGCTATTACCCATGGTGCACTGCAGGGACTTGCATATCTTCACTCCCACAATATGATTCACAGGTGAGCTCTTTTTCACCAAGCTCAATCCTCACATGCCAACTCTGATCCTTCACTATTTTCATGCTTTCATTACTCTTTCTTATTTCTAAACATCGTCACATGTATTCACATGTAACGATACAAATTCTACCAAGCATTCCTGTGAATGTTTCATCTGCTCTAAACTGTTTAAAAAGCTTCCAGGATCCAAGTGAATGTGTGTGTGACTGTCACTGTTCTGCAGGGACGTGAAAGCAGGCAACATACTGCTGACAGAGCCCGGTCAGGTCAAACTCGGTGACTTTGGTTCTGCTTCAATCGTGGCTCCCGCCAACTCCTTTGTGGGGACTCCTTACTGGTGAGTGTGCTGTTGTGTTTAACTACATTTAGTTGTTCAGCTCATATTTGGCAAACACATGTTTGTACAGTTAAAGGCAGGGTAGGTCATTTTCTCCCGATACACTTTTTTTAAGATTTTGGTTGAAATACTCTTTAGGTCCTGAAAGTAATTATTATTTCACGCGCTTTGAAAAAGAAACAAAAACAATCTGTCATCTGTAGCAAATTTCGACCAATGTCGGCGTTCGTTATGAACCAATCAGGCCTCTCTACCCCATGCATGCACGAGCTGAAATCCACTTCTGGACCAATGGAGCTTGTGCATGTGGGGCGTGGCTTTTGAGGGAGCACAGAGGGGAGAGGGTGGGTAAATAACGGAGAATGGTGAGGATGCGACTTTGAAAATCATGCTAGTTTTTGAAAATTACCAACACTGCCTTTATAAAAAAAAAAGTTTTTGTGATATTGAAATTCTGATAAGACTGATTTAATTGTGGTTAAAGAACTAAAAATATCACCAGAGAAGGAAATCCTTTTTAATCTTTGAGCTGAGATTCTTGGATGAAACTGAAACATTGCTGTGATTTTAGGATGGCTCCTGAAGTGATATTGGCAATGGATGAAGGCCAGTATGATGGCAAGGTGGACGTCTGGTCGCTGGGCATCACCTCCATAGAGCTGGGTATGAACCTGCAGTCTGACTCTTGTGTGCGTGTTTGTGTGTTTTATACGACGCTGAAGGTCTTGTCTTTTTTCTGTTTTACAGCGGAGAGGAAGCCCCCTCTATTCAACATGAATGCTATGAGTGCCTTATATCACATCGCTCAGAATGAAAGCCCCATCCTTCAGTCCAATCACTGGTGAGGACAGTCTGTTTGGATAACTGTTTACCAACCATTTAGCTTCACCCACTTGAACAAACATCATGTCATATTTCTCTGCAGGTCTGATTCCTTCCGCAACTTTGTCGACTCTTGCCTACAAAAGATTCCCCAGGACCGGCCTACCTCTGATGTGCTTCTGAATGTAAGAACTCACACACAAATACACACTAACACACACGATCAAATAAGTAAATCTCAATAAGTGGTAGTGAGAAAGAAACGTTGTTCACAGTGAAGTGAATAACATTTCCAATTTTTACTTTATCAGATCTAACAGCCGGGAAAAGAAGGCAGCCATAAAAATAGAATGAAAAACATCCTGATCAAAAACGAACTGAAACATTTGGTTTCTTCAGGCCTCATTTATGACAACTATCCTTTTAAACTGAATGAATTTGTGTTATCACCGGATAAATATTGAGGAATCTATATTTTGGGGGAATTAGCAAAGTCCTGCACATACTCACAAACCACTTCTGCTAAGTCTCTGTGCCTTTCTTTTTTTCCCCCATCTTTCTTAGCATCGGTTCTTGTGCCGAGAGCGTCCGCTGACGGTGATCATGGACCTGATCGCAAGAACCAAGGATGCAGTGCGGGAGCTGGACAATCTGCAGTACCGTAAGATGAAGAAGATCCTCTTCCAGGAGACCCAGCAGAACGGCCCGGTGTCTGAGGGAGGGGAGGACGAGGAGGTGAGGGGGAAATCAAGTTGAGGCAGATATAGAGGGAGGGAAATTAGGAAAGAAGAAAGCAAAGCATGCGAGGAGAGTGGTATGAATAAAATGAAGTTCTTGTGTGACTTTAAATGGTGGAAAAAAATATATTACTGCTAATTGGTGTTGGAAATTATTATTTGGCAATATATATTTTTTAAACCTTTTTTTTTTCTATTTGATTTAGAGACGTGCAGCTCTTTGCTGTTAGTTTGTACTATAGATACTAGTGCATAAAAATGAATTAAAGACTAAGAGGGAAAAACAGAGCTTTATGATGCCAATGAGTACTGTGTGTGTTTGTGTCAGGAGGTCGAGCAGTACCTGCTACGGACTGGGACAGTCAACAGCATGGAGAGCTCCCAATCGGTGCCCAGTATGTCCATCTCTGCCAGTTCTCAGAGCAGCTCAGTCAACAGTCTGGCTGATGCTTCCGATGACAGCAGCAACGAGATGGCCATGATGCAGGAAGGCGAGCACACGGTCACCTCGAACAGCTCCATCATCCACAGACCCACGGTAGCCCTTCATATTCAGCGTGCTATAGAGACATTAGTTACACACCAATCTGTGTTTCATTTGTTTTTTTTGTTTTTTTTTCAAAATGTCTGTCCCAACCTCTTAGGGTCAGGATAACATCTACGATGACCCTTACCAGCCAGAGATGGAGCAGCCCCAGGCTCCCTCAGCAGTACGCCGCCGGGCCTACTATCGCAACAGAGACCATTTTGCCACCATCCGAACGGCTTCTTTGGTGAGTTTGCTCGGAAATTTGTCTTCCGTCTTCCTCGCAGCTCGTAGTGACATTTAGAGCATGAAAAGATTTAGTTTAGTTTTGATCTAGTTTACAAAACAGACAGTGGAAGTTTTGCTTCGAGGGCAGAGTTAGTGTGTGTGCAATAAAATGATCTCAATGTGGTTTAGGCTAACATTTTATTATTTATTATTATTTATAACAGCCCATCAAGGGGAATATAGATTAAAAACAGCCTGTAAGTCTGCAGTTTTTACAAAGATTTTCAGCACACTGTTTTTCTTTTTATGTCTGGTCTTTTTCCTTTTTAAGTCTTGGTTACTTCTTGAAGTCCAAGAGAAATGAAAGTGGTCAGATATCTGGGAGTTAGCAGCAGCCGAAGCACTGGCACAGTAGAAGACTTCTTTAATGGTATGATCATGTGTCCTCCAGGTGACCCGGCAGATCCAGGAGCACGAGCAGGGCTCAGCGCTGCGAGAGCAGATGTCGGGTTACAAGCGAATGAGGCGACAGCACCAGAAGCAGCTGATGGGGCTGGAGAACAAGCTGAAGGCGGAGATGGATGAGCACCAGCTGAAGCTGGACAAAGAGCTGGAGAACCAGAGGAACAGCTTCTCCACCGAAGCCGACAAGCTGGTGAAGAAGCATCAGGCCATCCTGGAGAAGGAGGTGAGAGTGACACACGGTCTACAGCTTTGATTGATCTATTTTAATCTACGCCAATCCAATTGATCAGTCATGTTTTTGAGGCTGTAGAGGTTTTTTGATATCTGCATGGTGTCTTATCTTTTCCACTTATCATTGTTGTGTACTCTACATAAAACATCATCATGCAGTACATGCCTCTACCACACCTGCTTGGCCTCTCTTGAAAGTGATATGACTCCCGACAGTAGAGAGAGGACAGGTGCAGAGATACTGACAGGCACACGTTACAATTTCATAGTAAGGCCTAATCAGCATTTATGTTGCAAGCCACCCTCTTAACATGCACGCTGGTTCGTGTCCTCCTGCAGACGAAAGCGGCTCTGGCAGAAGAGAAGAAGTTCCAGCAGCAGATACTGGGCCAGCAGAAGAAAGAGCTGACCAGTTTACTGGAGTCCCAGAAACGCCAGTACCGCCAGCGCAAGGATCAGCTGAAAGAGGTGAAAGCCAATGCACATCCACTGAGTGATGACAGTGTTGATAAAGGAGGAGCATTTGTTTCAACAGTTACATCTCATGTTTAGTGCATCTAAACGGCTCTATTGCCTTATTCAAGCCTGTTTCAATAAACTCATAAAAACATTTTTTGCCTATCAAGAAGTTTGAAACCGTAATCACAGCTTGTCAATAGATAGACTGTAAATAAAACGTATACAAATACTGAACTGAGAGTAGCTCACTTCACTCCTCAGTCCACACTTCTCCTTCTTGTTCGCTGTCCAGATTCTTTACTTTGGTTTTCACTGCACATCTGTTCTCTTCCCTGAACCAAACAGGAGCTGAATGAGAACCAGTCGACTCCGAAGCGGGAGAAGCAGGAGTGGTTGATCCGTCAGAAGGAGTGTATGCAGCAGATGCAGGCGGAGGAGGAGGCCAGCCTGCTGCGGAGGCAGAGACAGTACTACGAGCTGCAGTGTCGCCAGTACAAGAGGAAGATGCTGCTGGCTCGCCACAACCTGGAGCAGGACCTGCTCAGAGAGGTACAACTGCTCCTCCTTCATTTCAAATCCACGTGAACACAAAAAGTTTAATGTCTATCTATTATGAGATAATATTCATCAAGAACAACTTTTATATTTTCCTTTGGATAGTTGAGTCATACTTTCTAAGAACACTGCAGCAGTACTACATCTACTGCAAGGACACAGTTGATCCCTTCCCTGTGGTGTTATTCCTTCACCAGGACCTGAACAAGAAACAGACCCAGAAGGATCTGGAGTGCGCAATGCTGCTGCGGCACCACGAGTCCACCCAGGAACTGGAGTTCAGGCAGCTGAGCTCAGTGCAGCGTACCCGGGCCGAGCTGATCCGAACTCAGCACCAAACCGAGCTGACCAACCAGATGGAGTACAACAAACGGCGGGAACAAGAGCTGCGACAGAAACACACCGTGGAGGTCCGGCAGCAGCCAAAGAGCCTCAAGGTATGTTGACTCGGTGGAGACTCTCATGGAACCAACCTGTCAGCACACAGATTCCTGATATATCAACAGTCAAGAAGTCATTTTAATATTTTCAATCAATACAATACAAGTTTAAGCAAATATACCACTTAATATCTTAGTGTTACACTGGTATGTTCTGGATCTTATTTGATATTGTTTCAGTCCAAAGAGCTCCAGATCAAGCGTCAGTTCCAGGAGACCTGTAAGATCCAGACCCGCCAGTACAAAGCCCTAAGAAATCACCTGCTGGAGAGCACTCCGAAATCCGACCACAAGGCCGTCCTTAAACGCCTCAAAGAGGAACAAACACGTAAGCTGGCCATCCTGGCTGAGCAGTACGACCATTCTATCAACGACATGCTGTCCACACAGGCTGTGAGTAAGGCAAGGAAACCCCGTGCACCTGCTCCACCTGCTCCACCTGCACCTCGACAACACATCCAATCCAGACACAAACTCATCTGCAGCAGGGCTTTCTTCGTATAGCTTCACGCAATAAGACCAGAAACTGGATTTATTTAAACAGCTGATTATTGCTCCACATGAACAATTTCATCAAAATACAAACATTGTCAATTTATTAATTTACTTACAAATATCCCTCTATGAAGTTGTTAAATTTAAACCTTATTTTTTAGACTTTTTTAAGTTGTCTAGAGATTCTTATTTGATGGCTATTCCTACTTTCTCATGTACTAGACTGATGGATGAAGCACTTACTTGGAAAAATCCAAAGGAGAAATCAATTTAAAAATAAAGAATGAAACATAGAAAAGGTCATTACAGAAACATTTCTAACAACAAGCTCCACGTCATTTTTCCGAGCTCTCACTGATTGTGGTACTGATGCTCGTCCCTGTTTGTCCCCACAGCTGCGGCTGGATGAGACCCAGGAGGCCGAGTACCAGGTGCTGCGGATGCAGCTGCAACAGGAGCTGGAGCTGCTCAACGCCTACCAGAGCAAGATCAAGATCCACACCGACACGCAGCACGAGCGGGAGGTCAAGGACCTGGAGCAGAGGGTGTCCATCCGCCGGGCGCTGCTGGAGCAAAGGGTACCACACATTGAAACTCAGACATACATTTTTTAAATTACAGCATAATTGAAATACTGTCATTAATTGTATGTTTAGATAACGTGACCTCGATAACAAATTTCAGTGGTATGAAGTAGTAGCGGTGAAAACTGCAGCAAGCTCGCCCACGACAAAAAAATGTGTCGCACTACAGCAATTGGTACCAAGTGTCTTGTGCAGAGCGCGAGGACTTAGTTTGACTGTTTTCCATTCATGTGTTGAGCCTGCATTGTGGGATACATTGGATTGACTATATAGGGAATGACCATGCTCACTCAGAACTCAGACAGCACTCTTCACTATATATTGAATAGGGAGTCATTTCGGACACGGCACATGAGGCAGACGTGTCTCATGCCGCTTAGGGCTCAGAACACGGCAACAGTAGTTTTGTATTGTATTGTACAATTTAAGCACATTAATCTCCTCACTTAACATAAACTAAACGTGTATACTTCTAAAGGCTTCTACTCACACTGCAGTATTAAAGGGAAACACATTCAGGTCATTTCATTTGAAGTACACACACTGTCTGCACATTGAGTAAAGAAAGTAGGTAATTGGGTCCCTTGTTCTCAATACGAATCAAGCTCTCTGATTGAGGGTGTGTTTGGTCACACAGATGAGTCTAAAGGAAGAACAATCGTCAGAGCGCAGCAGGAGGACCTACGACCCTCTCAGGGCTGGTGACAGTCTTTAGTCGATTCTACGGTTCTATTTCTGGTGTTGACGACCAAACTAGCTTCGCTAATAGAGCTGTGTTGTTATCATTTGTTGGTTGCCATGGTGACTCTTGCACTTACGACGTGAATGTGTGTTGTCAGATCGAGGAGGAGATGCTCTCTCTGCAGAACGAGCGTTCAGAAAGGATCCGGACACTGCTGGAGCGCCAGGCGCACGAAATCGAGGCCTTCGACTCTGAGAGTATGCGGCTCGGCTTCAGCAACATGGCGCTGAGCGGCATCCCTGCCGAGGCCTTCAACCAGGGCTACCCGACCCCCAGCCCCTCCTCGGGCTCAAGTGGCTGGCCCTCCCGACCAGTCCCCCGCTCTGGGAGCCACTGGAGCCACAGCGTCCAGAACTCGGTGTCGACTCCGTCCTGGCGCAGTCAGAACCACGGCGGAGGGGGCTTCAGCCGTGCGGAGTCCATCGCCTCGTCCCATGGCCTCGGCAGGGACAGCGAGCCGCACAAGAGCAGCAGAGGGCACTCCACCTCCTCTTCCTCCCACCACCACCATCACCACCAGCAGCAGCAGCACTACATCCCCCAGCACTACCAGCACCACCAGAGCACGCCACAGCTGTACCGCGACAGCCATGACAGCAGGGAGCGCGAGCGGCCGCGGGAGTGGGTGGCAGGAGGGGGCCACTACCCGTACCACCCCCAGAGCCACCATCACCACCACATGTCCACCCACGCATCCTCCCAGTCCTTGGCTCTCCTGCCTCCACCACCCCCGCCTCCCCCAATCTCCCTCTCCTCCAACTCTCCGCCTTCCTCCGCCTCCTCCTCATCCTCGTCACAGGGAGGATACGGAGGGGTGAACCTGAGCATCAGGGGCCCCAACCTAATGGCCCTTAGGAACAGCCCCCAGCCTCTAAGGAGGACGGCCTCCGGGGGTCCTGGGGGAGGAGGGGGGAGCGACGGAGGGCTCAGCCGGAGCACGTCAGTCACTTCTCACATTTCTAATGGCTCTCACCTCTCCTACTCCTGAGAGCAGCTGACTTCTCCTCTCTGCTCAGATCTGTCCACACACAGGGCTACATGTTACTCAGCCTGTTCAGAACAGGGATAGGGAATGTAGTTTGGTAGTTTTGTTTTTTAGCATATTGGTTCTGGAAAACAGATGGAAAAACGGAAAACCCATTTTAAGAGTACATTTTAAAATCTCCTTTTTTCTTTTTTCTTTTTCACGCGTGAGGACCTCAAAGAGTTCTTTATGCACAAAAAAAGAGAGAAACAAGCCTTTGAGCGGCTAAAGAAAACAAGAAGAAATTAAATCAAGAAATCAAATCTCTTACATTTGTCAAAAAGTTGCACAGGAATATTGTTGAAGCTATTCAATTGTTTAAAAAAAAAAAGTTTTTGGGGCAAAAATCTTCAACAAACATGAAAAGAGCCATGTGTTGCAAAGTGAGCGAGGAGAGACAAACGGGACAGAAAAGTCCACTTGTTCATTTTCAAACACGGTGAATCCATTGCACAGTATTGAGTTCTATAGTGAGACGGTTTAACTGCAGGAGTCGCCTTTCAGACCAGGTTCAGGTCGAGGTGTAGCCGAGACCTTCAGGTGTTTAGATTCGAAGTTTAGCAGGAAGACAGGCGACCGTTTTAAAGCTTCCTCTCGGCTGCGGTGCTTTAATAACCACTGTAACTATGTAAATAGCGATAAATTGTAAAACCCAATTTTTGCTTTCAACATGTTTCATACGTTCAGCAGGTTCGGGTTCGCTGGGGGCAAGCGGACAACACCGGATTCAACAGTAGGGTTATCTAAAAAAACAAAACTTTTTTTTTTTTTTTTCTCTTTGTAGTGATAAGATTCTGTAAATGACAATGAAGACAAACACTGCCATCTATTTGTTAACAACTCGACCACTGCCCTTTAACTCTTCCTAAACAGTCCGACATATTTCAGATGTGAGCTCGTTAGTTGTCATTTTTGAACCTGTGTGTCCAGAAACAAGTAGCTTATTTGATTTAGCTGAAGCATAGGATTAAGAAAGAACAGAGATCATATTCTGTCGATTCATTTTTAAAAAAAAATTGATGTCAGAAAAAGGCAATAGGCTGTTGATGTGCTTGTGAAAACAATTGGTTGGCTGTTTTAATAGCTGCCATTTAATGGAAAACTTTTACTCTGCTTTACATCTTTCGTCCAGATTAGGAATCTCTGATTTAACACTCTGAGATATTCAAGTAATGGTGTCTTGATTTAAAGGACCAAGCAGGATGTCTAATACTAAATACATTTCGGTAAATACATTTCAGCAAATCAAACAAATTTGTCTGATGGAAAACTTGAACTGACATACATGCACAATTATAAGATTACTGGGAAGTCCAATTTTTTTTTTTTTTGTGCTCTCTACACACAGAGGAGACAGCCAATAGGAACTCTATCCAAAAAATGTCAGACTTACTTAAAGGGACAGAGAGGTTTTTTTTTTTCTTTCTTTTCTTTTGAATAAGTTGATCACTTGAACTTGAGTGTTTAAGTGTGTGTGTGTGTGTGTGTGAGAGCAGCTTAACCACACCTCCACCCGTCTCCCCCACAGTTTGGTCTGCATCTGTAGATAGGATGTATATGTTACATTACAGATTAGTACACTTCAGTGCATGGAACTTGTGTACAGACGGCGTTTGTATGAATCTCATGCACACTACCTATTTATATAAATGCTTATAAATGTAAGATACCTGTGTCAATGTAGCAGGTATACTGAAGATTGTTCACTGTCCAAACACTTTTAACTTGCATTGTACTTATGGGTGTACATAAAAGCACTAACTTTGAGACTGTGTTAGATTAATAATGATAATTTTTTTGTCACGTGAGTTATACCAATTTGTACTAGATGCAGACAAATAGATGCTATCATTATTATTACCTCTACTGCAGTTGTAATATTTATGTCGTATGCTAATCTTTCGGTTTTTAAAATGTAATTGCCAATTTTGACCACTAGGTGGGGAATAAGCGCAAGGTTACTGTGACAGACCTATGGGGGGGGGGGAAACACACGAGAACAAATATTATTGTTTTTAAAGGAGGACAAATGGACTACCTTTCCCAGCATTCCTGTCTCAGGTCTCAGGAAGGAGTCGACAGTTCTGGGCAGGGCTGAGTTTAACTTTTTAAATGTTTTTATTTTTTATTTTGAGCCAGTATTAAAAGGTGGAGTGTCTGCAAACGAGCTGAATAACATTACCAGATTCTTTCACCGGTTTTTGTGCCATGTTGTCATTTTTATTTCATACTTTGCATTCTTTATCCCTGGTTTAAAAAAAAAAAACTGTAAGCTGCAACTTATATAGAGCCCCAAAGTGGTCAATGTGACATCAATCAAAGACTTAAACTGATTTAATAGAAACGGGAATCTGTTTAAAATATCAGTGAACCAAAACTTTACATATTTTACATGGAAGGAAATCACACCAAAAAAACCTACTTTTAAGTTTGAATTAATACATTAGAAAATGTATGTCATTTCAGATTCATTTTTGAAAAATTATATTTTTGTTTATTTCACACAATTAGCTTTTAATTCTAATTTTAACGATGTACTCTAATGTACGGATGTCCTAATGGGACATTCGGGCAAAAAAAAAAAAAGAAAACCCTTCAAAGTTGATCTGAGAAATACTTTTAAGAAAAAAAAAATTGTGTGACGCTAATCTCTGAAACGGCAATCCAGAAATCTTCCTGCAGGAATTTAAGTTACTTTTACTGTGATGTTGACCACATTGGGGCTCTAGTGTTACTTTTCAATTCAACTTTTTTTTATTATTTGGTTTTGCACGATCTGAATGGGTAGAGAAAAAAATAAATATAACATCTGGTCACTTCCTGCAGCCACAACCATCCAGACAGGTGGATAATAAATCAGCTGATCTTCCTCTACCTGTCACATGACCCCCTCCATACATCCATCTCTGCTGCAGGACGCTGACCTCAGTGTGATCTGATGCTGTCTGTCATGTCTACCTCATTTGCACTGATAGTAAAAGAATGTTTGAGCGCAGAAAATCTAAGCATATTTCTCCTATGCTGACTAAAACATTAGTTTCTTTTTCTGTATTTGTGCAAATGTTGCTGAGAAGTTTTTATGGAAGCAGGGAGAGACGGAGAAGTGCAAGGTGGACTCAAAGGACAGGCTGGTCTTCAAAGCCCCCTCTTGGAGATACTGTAGAGACAGACTGCTGGGGGAAAACAAGCTGGCCAATATCGTGTGGTCTTTGTGGAGTGAAATGTTTCTGCTGGAACTCTGCCCATCCTCAGAAACACCTGGAAAACATTGGAAATGTGAGATTTCAGTTTGCCAACTTTATTTTTCTTTATTTTTCTTTTTATGCATTATTTTGTACAGAGTTTCAGTGCTGACCATTCCTCAGTCGTTATATTTTTGCCAATTAAAGCTGCACTGTGGAGTCGGAAATCTCCAACAGAAAGACAACTAGAAGTAGATGTAAGGTGTTTCTTATGTTGGTTCACAAGTGTGCAGTTCACTGACGTATGGATTTCTGTGTTGACGTCCGCTTACATCAAAGGATTACGTTTGAAAATGTTTGTTTGCTCAGATAAGAAGATGTGAAATTAGTCTAAAGCCGCACGTAAAGATTCTCAATTATTCTGCTGACAAATTTCAGACTTCAGCTTTGGTTGATAAAATGGCTCTCGTGATTTCTTTCAACTCACCAAAATATCTGAAAATTATTCTGGAAGATGAAACTGGAGAGTTATCTCAGTATATTTTGCTGGAGGTAAAAAATAGTTTTACAACAATCAAGAGTAAAACGTTGACTGTTTTTAGGAAATCAACAGCAGGTTAATTTTTCATAAACAGATTTAGCACTGGATAATCCATTCAAGGCTGATTCTGATCACTTGTATAAAATGCCAGACCAGTGGTGTCCAAATATCAAAAGTCTTTAGTTGTCGCATAAAACAAGAGAAGCTGAATTTTGTGGAGCATTAAGAGCAGTTTGAGGTTTGAGCCAGGACCTGGATGACTGAGAACATACACAGACATTAAAAACTGAAGGAAAATAAATCCAGAAGAGAAGCAACTGTCAGGCCAACATGATGTGTAACAGTCTGTTAAGTAGCTGCTTGTTTCCGAGACTGTCTGTTGATTCGATAGCAGGCGAGATTTCCCGCAGAATGCAGAGCAGTTATTCCTTCTTTTTTTTCCCCTCGTGGGTCCATATGTTTACTTCTGCAGTTTGAAATGTTTCTGTTCATGTCTCCAGTTCTACTGACAAGACCCAAACCCCCTTTAAAGGCAGAGACTGTCCCCAGCTGTTTGGGGCCAGCAGCTTAATAAACATAAACTGACAGGGAGCTCAGCTGTGAGGATGAGGAAGATGGTGAGAAGAGTTAGTGTTGATTGGATGTGTGTAAGGAGACATGGATGGGTTAAAAGTGGTTTTGACAGCAGGGAACAGAGTTTGGGGGAACAAAGTTCAGGTTCAATGCAAATGTTTGGAGGAGTGTTGAGAAATGAGTTGTACAGAAACGTAAAAAAAATAATTTTTGAGAAATAAATGAACAAAAAACTGAAATTTTGTCTTGTTTTTATTGATGTGTGAGAGGATTTATTAAGCAAAACAAGAAGTTGAGTGCTTGAAGAAGCATGAAACTTCTCTTTCCTCATCATTTCAGCTGGATTAAACATCATGGGGGGGGGGGGGTCAACTTTTTCTGGATGGAGGCCGTAGGTAATACTTTGATTAAAAAGTGTTATTTTTCAGAGCAAATTACTTTTCGTATCTTATGCACCTTGAAGAAATGTCCTTCCTGTGACCTCCGAGATGGATGAAAACTATAAATAACTTTTCCGGCTGTTTCTGATGGGATGTATTATTAAAGGGAAAGCACCGTGGCGCTCGCATGACGTCAGGACGCGACCGATTTGGTCGCTCATGTTATCAAGCTAGAAAAATCAATCAACTCAAACCGGAAACAACAGTAAACCTGTCTTTATATATTTTTTTAAAAAAAACCTTCGATGGTTGACATTCAATGTAATTAAAAACTGACAATTTCCTGTGACAGTATTTGAATACTGTACAAAAAAATGCAATGTGTTATGTTAAAAATGTAATTAAAGCAGGCTTTTGTAACAACATTTCGGTATCACTTCTAAATATCAATGAATGGACACTAATTAAGAATTGAGTGTAAATTAATGAAGAATATTAGAAGTTAGGCAGCAGCTCTTTACATTGATGAAGCTGAGTTGTTTTGCTATATATAATAGTTTAATTGGCAATGGAAAATGCAATTAAAGACAATTTTGTGTTTGTTGTGTATGTTTTAAGAATACGCTGGGTTAGATTTTTTTATATGAAAAACATAATCGGCGTCAGATCAGCAGCCATGCAGCGCTTTTATTCTGAAAACAAACCGGAAACGAGGTGTCGTTGTTGTTGCTGACTCATAACCGTAACAAGCGCTCGACAGGAAGCTGCCAGGAAGTCATCGCTTGACAAGATTTCATTGTAGCTTGTAGTAACTTGTCTTTAGATAACTGTAACACGCAGTGGGCTGAATCAAAAAAAGGACGGAGTGTGTCAAACAAATACTCTATAATTCTCAAAGATGGCGCAGGAAAACATCTTTCTCTTCATCCCCAATTTGATCGGTGAGTTTCTAACCGTCTCTGTCAACATGTACAGCTAGCTTGGCTTTTGACAAAACACAAAACTGATGCCACTGAAAACAGTGTCCGTCTCATAAACATGAACTATATGACAGAATATCACATTTTCTATCTATTTACCTTTACATATTGTGTCTATTCGCAAACACATTTTTTTCAGTCATTTCTCAGTTGTGAAATGTTAAATCTGTTCAGACCAAAGACCTCTCTCTCTCTCCAAGGAATAAGCGTTTGTTGGGTTTGTGTCACAAATAATGGTGGAAATGCCCACCATTGTGAATTGTTTGTGTCAGATTCAGATTCTTTATTTTCTTATAAGGGGAAGTTTGCAGCAGGAGCACACAGAAGAACAAGAAATATGAGGACAGCATCACTGTAAAAGATACCAAAGCCAAACCAAAGCACATTAAAAACAAATCAGACAACAAAATATAAAAGCAAATAAAATAACATTTGTCAAGAGCTCATAGCGAAAGGAGAATACCTCCCAAGTCATTAAAGTACAAAGTTGAGGTGTGCAAAAGGAGCAACCAAAGGGCTAATAGTTTTTAACATATTCATTGCATTTGGTACAATTGTTACAGGTGCTTTAAACAACGACCTGAGGGTTAAAGGTCAAAGTCACCTTGAAGTGAGTGATCTGAGATCACAAGTATGGCCTTAGCTTTCCCCACGACCTGCAGGTTATACAAAGTCAAAAAACCTCACCTGACACCTCCCTGAAATCCTGCTGGTTGATCTTTTTTTTATTTCTCAAGTCTATGCTTGTTGGACAAGTTCAGGCTTTCATACCATGCAGCATGCAAACACTTCAATCAAATAAATAAAAAAACAGTCATCATGTCAGACTGAAACTGTGTTTACCAGTTGTACAACTTATTCACCTGGTTTCTAACAATGTACCTGTGTTAAAGCATATTTAAAATGTACAACCATCATGTGTTTCTGTAATTGGTTCTGCATGTCCTGCTCTCTGTCTGCAGGTTATGCCCGGATTGTGTTGGCCCTGCTGTCATTCTACCTGATGCCCTGCTGTCCATGGTCAGCTTCCTTCTGCTACATGCTCAGTGCCCTGCTTGACTCTTTTGATGGTCACGCTGCACGAGCGTACAACCAGAGTATGTATCACACAGGACCACACACCCACTTTATTTATAAAAGCTCAGGGAGCTTTTATAAATAAAGTGGGTGTGTGGGCTAAAATGAAACATTATGGTCACAAAACGGTGCCTGCCAGTCAGAAGTAGTCTAGCACCAAATAATCCCTTTCTTTAAAGTCTATTTTACTCCAAATGGGACATAAATCTGGTCTTCTTTCTTTCAGGCACAAAGTTTGGAGCCATGTTGGACATGCTAACAGACCGCTGTGCCACCATGTGTCTGCTGGTGAACCTGTCTCTCATCTATCCGTCCTACACCTTCCTGTTTCAGCTCAGTATGTGTCTTGACATCGCCAGCCACTGGCTGCATCTGCACAGGTACGTCATCATCACAGAGAACAGTCCCCTCCTCTTTCAGCAGGGGCCCGTGTGGGAGAGGACATAGAAGGTGTTGCCTACTTTATTTTGTGGGTGAGAAACCAGGGAGTTGGATCATATTAATCCAAATAAAACTTCTCTGAAAGGTAGTTTAGTGGAGAGCTGCTGCTGAAAGTTAAATCCCCTCTATGCTGCCCTCCCTCTAATACACAAAAAGTTTTGTTTTCATCCAGCAAAGTAACAACCTCTATTAATTGAAATAAGCGCTTTATTCTGCCATCACCATTGTTTTTATTCTTTGGTTTCTGTTTACTCAGCTCTACAATACAAGGATCAACCAGTCACAAGACCATCGACCTCTCAGGCAACCCGATTCTCCGTCTGTACTACACATCAAAGGTGAGAAAACACACACACACACACACACACACACAAAGACTGTATTTTTTCTTTGAATCTAATGCAGCAGTGTTGATCTCCTGCAGCCGGTGCTGTTTGTGATGTGCTCTGGGAACGAGCTCTTCTTCTGCCTCCTCTACCTCCTCCATCACATCGAGGAACCAGCCGGTCAGTCTCCTCCTCCTCCCTTCCTTAATGAACACCTTAGGAGCCTTCGCTAACATCCACACACTACACAACGTTGAAGTGCTGAGCAGTGCTACATTGTTTCTCCTGCAGGCTGGGTGTACTGGCTGCTGGCTCTCTGCGGGATCATCAGCCTGCTGAAGGCGGCCATCAGCGTCGTGCACCTCATCACAGCCTCCCAGAACATGGCTGCCCTGGACGAGGCTGAGCGAGAGCAAAGCAGGAAGACGCAGTGAGGGAGGACAGAGAGCTTCAGCAACAGATGCAACACTTAATTACTTTGTGTCATTTTATCAGATACAGTAAACTCGAGTACGGTGACTTAAATAACACGCGCAACCAGCAGAAAGAAAGAACAGTTTTATGACCAAATGTCACGTTTAAATTCCAAAACAAGACAGGTGTGCGTCTGAAAGGTACATCCTTTACAGTTTCAAAGTTTCTCCTGTAGTTTATTTATTTTACAAGCAAACAATTATGGTTAAAGCTTATAACACATTCTGATTTCTTTTATTTGAAATCAAGATTGAATGGATACATATTGTGGGTACAGAAAAATATAGGACATTCAGATTGTCTGACAACATGACAGAGAAGATCCCTAAAGAGAATGTTAGGTTGTCAAAAAATATGAGCCAATAAGTAGGTTAAAAAAGCAACCTTTAAGATCTATATCAGAAACATAATGAGCATTAACTGCTTACTCTTTGTAGCATTTTTTATTTTTTTTAATCATCATTAGCAATAACTGATTAGAGCTCTGGAGTTAAATAGTCACATTGTTTGCTTGGGGAATAAATCAGTAAAACTTAGTACACAGTGAAGCCAACAGTTTGGTATCTGAAGTAGAAATGAATGAAAAAGACTATCAACTGTTTGAAGGCATGTTACAGTTACAGAATATTCAAACAAACGTTAACAAGTCTCTTCTGGCTCTAAATCTACCTGAATTCCATATTATTTCAGGTAATTTTTACTTTTGGTAAATTTCCTTGTCCTTGGTGATACACTGACCAAAAAAAAGAGATGAAGCTTTCAGTTTATGCAGACGACTCCCTTTTAGTCAGGTTAAAGAAAAATCACAGACTTTTACTCAGAAATGAAAAAACCTCTTTCCTTTCAAAGCACTGGGTAATGAGAGCTTACATATTCCTTTTGTGACCCTAAGGCCACTGTTTTTGCTCTTATTATAATTATTAATTTCTTAAGATTCCAGCTTTTATTTTGGTGTTGGTTGAATGGCAATCATTACTTATTTGATATTTCAGCTGTTGTTTCTTTGTGGTAGAAGAGACCTGCTCCTGTTTAGTCTGCTTAGAAACGGAGCGTGCAGGTTCTAAGTTATGCTTCACGTGAAGAGCACCAAGTATTGTTTGTTTTGCATTGTATATTTTAGAGTCTCTGACCATGTTTGTGCTGATTATGGACCACTGTATGCCAAGTTTCAATGCAGAATGTGATAAAAAAAAAAAGTGTGGCAAAAACAAATATTTTCTTGTTTTAGATGGATAAGATATTAAAGAATGTATTGTTAAAAAGACCTTTTGTCTATTCAGACTTTAGCAAAGCCAAGTGTAATACTATATCCATTGTTGTTATTTAAGTATTTGATGGGGCTGTCAAATTACATCTTTGATCGCAGTTAATTGTAAAGATTTCAATAGTTTATCTTGATAAATCAAAGTTTTGAACTTTTTTTTTTTTTCGAATTCTGATATTTTGCATTCAAAAACTAAAATGGGGGAGGGGGGGGCGTATTTTGATTATTATTTTTTTTACAACCTTAAGCTGAAAGTACTTTACTTGCCATTTGAATTCAACTCTGCTTCTATTTTGATATACAACATGACTCTTCTTGTAGATGGAAGGTTTTATCGTTAACTTATCCACAGAAAAAAAACTTGTTTCGGATCCAAAACTAAATGAAAACAGTTGTGATATATTTGATGTCATACGGTGGATATGACTTCTGACTCTTAGAGCTGTCACAAAGGTTTCTAAAGTGAAATGAGACGTTCATAGATGCAGCAGTCATTCTTTTCCATCTGTACGACTACAGGGAGACACTGCGGAGGCCTATCGGCAGCATGCGATGAAGAAAATCATGCATTCATTTCAGACAATTAATTGTGATGAACTAGTAAGCTGACGGCCCTTGTATTTGATGGTTATTTAGTTTGGAGTGTGGCTGATTTAAAGTAACTCAAACTAGAAACTAAATAAAGACAATGAAAAACAGAGTTGTTTCTTTTTAGCTATGTCTGACTTTATTCCTGGAAAATCTAATATTTGTTTTCCCCCTAAATCAGGCCTTAGATTACTCATCAATATGAGTGCACGGAGAACCTGAAAGTTTCTGCAAAGCTGAAACTATTTTCTGTTGATTATCTGCTATTGTGAGTATAATTGAAAATGTGAAGTTGAATTAAAGTTTCCATTTTCACCGCACATACTCCCCTTTTTATTGAAAACTCTTTTCAGACAATTAACTATTCATTTTATAATCTTAACGCCAACACTAAAGGATAAGCTTGTGTTGGTTGATAGGGCTTCTTTTGTCTTTAACACATCTGGAACGTATAGGATGTGTTGCCAATTTAGGGCAGCCAGTGACCATGGTCGACCTTACAGAAACGAAATGATGCACAAAAGAATAAGAAGAAAGGCACAGAGAAATGCAGACGCTTGGACTGAAAACATTTTAATGTATTAATTCAGGACTTTGTTTAATGTTTTATTCCACAGCAGGGGTGTTATCTATCACAGTTTACAGTTTTCATCTGACTTCAAAAGAAATAAAGCAATTTATACAAAACCTAAATGATGGAAAAGACAGTCAACAGCAAGGTTACATAAGATGCTAACATCATTCAACTGACAACAGATCTACTCTCTCTGAAGGACTCCAGAGGTATTACTCACTCACTGAAAAGACCCACAGACTCAGCATTGGTCCACCATGAGAACATACAATAGATGTGTTTCCAAAGATTAGATGCAGAATCTTATTTTAATTCAAACATTTCAGAGACAGAATTCTGTAATAAGCACTACAATCATGCATATTGAATATATTACCTGCATAAACAAAGGCAAGCTGCCATTACCAGTGCCCCCTCTCTGAATATTATAACGTTTAGATTTAATGAGCTCTAAATTTAAGAAATATTCCTATTCAACATATTTGTTGAATGTTCTTGTATTATTTGTATATCTGAACAAATTTCAGATTACATTATTTACATATTTGAAATACTACAGGTCTGTGATCTGAGATTAAACCTTCATAGGAGGTAAATGAGGTGGTGAACAAACATCTGGAATGACCTAAAAAAAACACAACAATGGACATCATGTTGTGCGTTTCTGTATGTCTTTTAAATGGACCTTGAGTCTTCCAAATAAATAAAAACTAAACGAAGCGTGCAAGAAGTTTGAGATTTGGTCATTTGGAGCTGGTACACATTTCTGTCCCGCTCATGAATGGACATGGTCATGTGTATTGAGGTTAAATCCAGCTGTTGCACTGCGCGCATCGTTACCTTTAAGATGGTCGGGGATAACGCCTTGAATAAGCCCAACACGACACCATTTTAGCCGAGAGTTTGCTGCGCCCGATACGCAAGGTCCGGGTCGTTCCGCTGCTTGTTTACAGATGGGATTCTGCTTTTTTTTCTTCTTTAAAGCAAAGAGGGAACATAAACGGCACAAGCTGATTCTATAAATGTCGGATTTCATTTTTTGTCGGCCTACCGAGAAGTGGCGGTGGCGGCGGGGGCGAGAGGGACGGCACGAGACGAGACGGGGTCCGCGAGGAGGGTGCACGCTCAAAATACTTTCCCTTTAAAGCAGAGAGGGACAGAGGGGGTGAAGAAGAGATAAAAAAAGAAAAGGAAGAAAGACAGTGAGGGAGGGAGGGCGAGAGGGAGTGAGAGAGAGGGAGAGAATTTGAAAAAAAGAGAAAGATGTCATCCTGTCGATTGAAACACCGAGGCGGAGCCATGGACCGCAGCCGACCAGGAGCGCTCTAGTTAGGGGACGTTCCGTACGCAACACCGAGGCTAAGGAGCCGACGCTGCGGCCTTTTTTTTTTGGAGCTATCGCAAATAAATGACTCTTGAGCAGCTGCTGACTATGATTAGCACGTTTCGACTACTCATCTTCTGTAAAGAAAATAATTTATATTTTGCATGCAGTTCCTGAAATTTTGTTACAGTAGACATAAGCAAATGATATTAAAATGCACCATTAAAGCAAGCATGATACCCACCATTTTGTCGCATTTACAAAATCATCTGGTCAGTGCCTGTATATTGCCAACAGAATACAACGAAAATTGATCAATCATAGCAACCTAATCACCATTTAGAGTCTGTGGATTTAGGCTGTCTATCGTCCGATGTGATCATACATTTCCATGGATTAACCCGGGCAGGTAGAGGAGCTGCGATACAGGCCTTAGGTTGTGTTTTCATAGCAGCAGTTGTTGCATTTCTTGGTGGGCTCCGTTGCCCCCTTCCCTCCCCTCGTTGATCCCTGGCTTGTTAGCTTCTATAAGGGTTCAGGATGGACACCTCCTGGAGTAATTTCCTCTTTCAGGTAAGTCTTAATTGATGCTTGAGGTGCTCTGTGGTTTAAGGTTTTTTAAAAGAGGAGGGAAGTGAGAGAGAGCGAGGGTGGGGGGTATTTTCTGCATGGGGTTAAATAGAGAGGGAGGGGGTTTTATAAAGGAGGAGGTCAGAGAAGGGTCAGGGTAAAGTTGGTTGCCTCCCAGATTGTACCCGGTTTAATCTAAATTTGAAAGTTTACCCTCCAATGTGTGGTGCAGTTTACCATTTTAGAATTGCAATATTATCCATTGGTTCCTCTCCTTATGATTTAAAGCCATACAGTTGGCATTTTGGCAAATGCCATCTTGTTTTTTTTAAGCAAGAGATGCTCATATTACAAAGAGAAGGAGGATACATATTGCTTTGTTGGTAAATGGGTTGCCATGGTAGCAAATTGTCAGTCACAGGGCGTTTATGACCAAAAGCATAATCTGCTGTCCATTATCTGCTTAAAAGCACCATGTTTTACTAAAGAAAAACATAATAGCAAATTGAAGAAGACTTATTACTTGCAATTTGGACAATAAAGTCAGGTAATAAATCTAATGAGAAGACAGTTGCAAACAATGCAGGTTTAAGCAGTTCAGCATTGGCTACATTTTTAACACTTAATACCTACACCTAATTTTACACAACAAACGATAAAAATGTATGTGTCGAAGTTAAATGCTAAGGGTACTAACTCACACTTTCTATATATAACAATAAATCATCAAAACAGGCTGTCTGCTGCATAAAAATAATCGGCCAATACCAACAATGTGCCAATTTGCGTCCCTAGCTAAAATATAATATAAACCATATGTAAACAACCCAGGCTCCATGTTATTTTACAGTTGCATTTTACATTTACATTTACATTACGTTACACAACACAACACAAAACTCATTTGACAGGAAAACAGTATAAAGACACTATGAACAATTAACAACAGAAGCTAAAACCAGAGAATATTTCAGTTTTGCTTGACAAAAGAATCTAATTAGTTTCTCTCAAACCTATCCCAAATCTATTTATTAATACTAAAAAGGATAAAGGATTGAAGACTATGTTCAGTTTGCTAGATTGTGAACTAAAGGCTAATCATAAATGTGTTTCTGTCTGTAGACGCAGTCGACTCAGAGCCAGCCTGAGACACCCCTTCAGTCCGAGCTGCTGCCTGAGCTGACCGGCGCCACTCAGAGTCCTCCAGCAGAGCACATTGTGACGCCACCATCCACCGTCGACACTGCTGCCCTGAGCGAGGAGCCTTTACCTGGTGAGAGGGGTCTCACTGCAGGGTACACTGATTAACAGAGTCTCCAGAGGGTTGGCATGGGCCACCCTTTAAATCAGATTTTCCATACCAGGGGAGCACCCATCGATCCTAATCTATTGCTGCTGACTGCCATTTGAAGGTGGAATACTTATGTCCACGTTATGCTTTTTGTTGCGGAATGTTTGGACGACGTTATTCCTCCCAATAGCCATCAACAATGAGGTTGAACAGCCCTGTGTGTGTGTGTGCGCGCCAGAGTGTGTGTGTATGTGGAGCTCACATGTTGAGCTTCTTGCACTCCTCTCTATGTTCTGCAACACACTGGGACACCGATATTACGCGGTTGTGGATGCAATGTATGGCTCCCAGACAGAGGAACATACATGTGGTATGCCGAAGTGGTGCTTGCTAGTGGAATAGTAAAGCACTGCAAAATGTTTAAAGCTTGTTTTTTATTAGCTAAATTACATCGAGCAAACAACCTGCATAGTCGTATTGCTTCAACAACCTCATACAACTGCTCCTCAGTTATTATGAATTGACTGAATGGAAATATATATTCTTTTTGGTTCCTGAAAGAAGTTTAGAAGATTTATGTATTTATAAATTCAACTCTTATGTGGGAAAATTGCCCCATATACTGAACTTTAACCTGACTGAAATTAAAAATAAAATCTTAATGTGATACTTTCCCCCTTCTGTTGTATCTTTCAGTCAAACCACTCACAAAGCCAAGTCGGCCGGCCCACATATGCGCTACATGCAACAAGGAGTTCAAGAACAGCTACAACCTGCGGCGGCACCAGTCGGTCCACACGGGCATCAAGATGAAGGACAGAGTCGCCCGGGAGAAGGAGGATGGAGGGAAGGTGGTGAGGGTGGAGAAGCAGACCATCCCTCTCTCCCTCCTCCAGCTCACTTTGCCCCCACAGCCTACCTCTCTCCCTCCTCCTCCCATCACCTCCATTGCCCCGGACAGCCTTACCCAGCCTGGTCAGCACGCCAACCAAGAGAGCCAGCCAATTTCTGTGTCCATTGCCCCGGCAACTGTAACCATGGCTGTGGCGCCTCAACCAATCCAGGCAGCTGTTGTTGTTGTTGGCTCCATGGAGCAGGTGGTGAGCTAAGTATAATATGTCATGTCAGATCACCATTAAAAAAATGTCTCTGTACCAGGAGGGTTTCTTTTTGGGCTAATACTCAAGAGTTTATAAGCTAATTATAACGCAATTCCAAACAAATGTCTGATTGGACAAAGTAATAAAGTCATGATAATTTGTTACCCAAAATCAAAGGTAAACCTTACCTTACCATTGATCATTCAAATGTAAAAGTTTCTTTGTGATGCTTCCTTTTTGTGCTGATGCTGAGAAAACCTTCTAGAGTTAACTCTTATCTTTTTACTGATCTGGACATTACGTATGTTGGCAGTATTTTCTGATGAAAATATCCTTTTTACTTGCTTCATAACACCTTATTTCTCATCCTCATAACATCAAGAATTACTGCCATAAAAATATAGTAAACAAAGGTGTTAATTGCCTTGTCTGACACTGAACTGATGGCAGTGAGGACAAGCATTTTTGGTCATTTTTGTTCCAGTAGATTATATAGAGGCCTCAGTCTGTTTCAAAACCAGCTAAAAACTCCATTGGTAAAGAGGACATGTGGTTTCTTAACATAGTCCTTGGTAAATACCGCTCTCTGTATGACTGTAACATTAACTGGTTAAATTGGAAACCATGACCTAGCCTTGACCAAGATGAAAGTTTTGTCTGACTATCTCAGCTGACGGTTACACAGAGCCTCATAGCATCTCTGCTGCTGTTCTTTAGAACCCAAACCCCAATCCCAGTCCCAACACCAACCAGGTGCGGAAGAACCATGCCTGCGAGGCCTGTGGCAAGGCCTTCAGAGATGTTTACCACCTCAACCGTCATCGTCTGTCACACTCGGACGAGAAGCCGTACTCCTGCCCAATCTGCCAGCAGCGTTTCAAGAGGAAAGACAGGATGAGCTATCACGTGCGCTCACACCAAGGTGGCGTGGAGAAACCGTACATCTGTCCTCACTGCGCCAAGGCCTTCTCCAGGTACAAACTCAGAAGCATGCCCTTTAAATGTTTGTATATTTTATTTCACCACACAGTCTTATAAGGGATATCTGATCTTTTTTAGCCTGGACCCTTTTTTAAAAACTTATTTTGTGATCACAACAACTAGTAGATAACAAACTCAGTAACACCTCGTGGCAGCGATAAACCGGCCACTCATTTGCTCTGCAAGTTAAAAACAACAAATACAGTATTCTTTTTCCTGCCTTTACAGCCTAGAAAATGTGAACTATTTTCCAGACTCCAGGCTTAAATAGATTGTTATTACCCCTTAAAGTAATACTCATTATACATGCAAAGACAAAACATCTTGATTGTTTGTTGTTTATCTGTTTATTTGCAGACCAGACCACCTCAACAGCCACGTTCGACAAGTACACTCTACAGAGAGACCGTTCAAGTGCACGGTAACATTTCATTTTTCTGTTTACTTGAGTTCAATTTATACAGTTTGGTGAATGGGTATGGGTATGGTGGCAGAGGAATTGGTGCAAGAAAGACTCATGGAGGAGAGACCTGAAACAGTTTCCAATCCAGGTGTGTGTGAATCATTGCTCTGTATAATCATGGTGTGTTCAAAATACTTTTAAAACTGATGCTATTAAGGTATAATATGTCAGTATTTTCTATTTATACAGTTTGGTGAATGATATAAACCATGACACACAAACCAAGATTATTTTTATAATCTGAACTTGTTTATCACAGTTACCAGGGTGTTAGTAATAATACATGTTATTTGAGGAATTGATTTTCAAAATAAAAAGATAAAGATGGTCATGTGTTTATTCAAACTGATTAAACTTTTACAATGTTTTTTTCTGTTCAGTAAAGCTTTTTGTAATCTAGCAATTGATTGTCGACAGAACACCAGTACAGTGTTAGATGACTTCCCTGTTTTCTGTCTCCTCTCATAACTTAAAGTATCTGTATATGTGGTCCTCATGTTTTCCAGACGTGCACGTCAGCGTTTGCTACACGAGATCGTCTCCGCGCCCACCTGATCCGGCACGAGGAGAAGGTGCCATGTCACATCTGTGGGAAGCTGCTCTCTGCTGCGTACATCACTGATCACATGAGGGTCCACAACCAGTCGCAACACCACCAATGCCACCTGTGCAACCGCAGTAAGACACAGGATACCCTTACAAAATCATTCCAGTTAAATTCATTCAACTAAAGCTGTGCTGTAAGAACAAGGCTTCTCTGTAGGGTTTGTCTGTATCCTTCCTTGGTGGTTGTCAGACACTCATAATAACAATCTGATTGTGTCAGTTGTCAATCACTGGACCTTCAAGTTTTTCCCCCAGGATTACATTGAAGCCATTACAGCCTATTCACAGTTGCCAGAAGTCACTGTGAACTTAACTAATTGCAAACTTTTTGTACGTACAGTATATGTCAATGAAGGACCCAGCTTTAAAAGCATTAGGAATCTCCTTCTATGACTTTATTTACTTTGATGCTCTTTACCACTGTAATTACAGCATAACTCACACTGCAGTATAAGATTTATTAATGATTACAAACGGGGAAATGTCCACAATTTCTAAGTTTGGAGTCACTGCAGTACATTATCATATATATTAGGTTCTGTAATTTAAACAAAATAATAACAATAATATAATTAATAGTAATTAACATTGTTTCTTTACTAGAATAGGCTGAACATGGTGAATTTTTATTAATAAATATGTTGTGCTTGTCTTCCAGGCTTCACCACTCTCACTTATCTGCGTGTCCACGCTCAGAAGCACCATGGCCAGGAGTGGAAGGAGAGTGGCGGGGCACGGGGTAGCTTCGGCGGGACCGGGCCTGGCGGGGTGCTGCACTGCCAACTGTGTGGTGTTCAGTGCAAGACAGCCACACAGCTCCAGGGTCACATGGGCACTCACGCCAACCAGGGTGACCCCAATCCTGACCCAACAAGCACAGGTCCAGTGGGAACCACGAGTGTGGCTGTTACTGTGTCCAGTGCTAGCACAGTGGGACTGCTGGTAACTGACTGCTCCAGTATTGCCCCCCAGCCCCATAGCTAGCACGCTGGGAGGGTTGGGGGTGGGGGGATGGGGCGGGGAATGGGTATGGGTATGGTGGCAGAGGAATTGGTGCAAGAAAGACTCATGGAGGAGAGACCTGAAACAGTTTCCAATCCAGGTGTGTGTGAATCATTGCTCTGTATAATCATGGTGTGTTCAAAATACTTTTAAAACTGATGCTATTAAGGTATAATATGTCAGTATTTTCAGATGTTTCAGGTGTAAATCCTGGCAAACTCTTCCACTCTACACAGCCTTTAGTGTCTCTGGAAACTATCTGATAAATGTCCTCAAATAATGTTACTAAGTCACTGGTTCCCAACCCACAAATCAGTTATTTGTACATACTTCCCACCTGAAATCATTGGTTGTATCCAGATTTGTTGGGCTCCACAATAAATAAAAAAAGGCTACTAACATGGGATACGATTTGCTTTTATGTTGATTGACGTGTGCGCACTGTTTAAAAAATCATGTGACTGTAATAAGCTGAAATGTATTGGTTTCAAGTTTCTTAATACAATACCTCTTTTGAGGGTTAATGAACCAATTCCAAATGTATTACAGCCACTGTATATCAAAATTGTGCTCGAAAGTTACCCTTCAGACCACTGGAATCTGTATCTATTATTAGAAAGAACCGCTAAGTGTATGTTCAAACACTATTTAACTATTTAAACAAACAACAACAACTATAAAATTAACAGTGTTCTCTTTCTTTTTATAACAGACTGCCAGAAGTGACCATATAGAGTGTCAGAAAGCTGTCAAGGACCTTCTCAGCCTTGCTCACGGGGTTTCACGAGGCCTTTCTGGACCTTTTTCTTGTTTTTTTGTGAAGCCGCGCACCATCGGCAGTGTGAAACAGATCACCAACTGTGAACACTGACAGACTGTTGGCTACGTGTTGCATACTCAGAGAAAAGACTGTGGACAAGACTAATAGGAAACCTCTGCTCATTAATTAGAGAAGAAAGATGATGTGTATTTTTTATTAATATGGCTTAGCAATTACCTATCTCTATTTGCCATGATGTCATTGTTTTGATTTCATCTTTCTTGCACAGCCTGTCATGATTTTGTAAAGCTGTTGCTGTTTTGATCATTTATACTCCATATCAGTGTTTGTTTTATGATGGGGACCGAAGCACCTGGACTTTACATTAACATGATTAATCTCAGCACACCCTCATAATTTATGACAAAACAGTCTCCAGTTTGCCTTTTTCTTACTATTTGAAGAGGGGGGAAAGCATTCTCACACAGCATAGGATGTTTAAGATGGGCCATCATGTAAATACAATTTCAGTAGCTGATAAAGGCAAACTAATAATTGTTTGTGTATATTCCCCATGAACACTGAATGTGCATAACTTTGTCTGCTTCACATGATGTTTGCTCTTACTCTGGATGCTGATTTCTAATTCTTTAAAAAAAGGTAAATTGCCATGTAATTTGTAGCTACTTTTGGTGACATATTTTTGTGGCTGTGCATATTGATTGTACCCAGTGCATAGTGCATAGCGCCTCGTTACTACTGTATTAAAAAAAGCAGTAAAATGCACGTCTGTATCCTTGATATGAGGGATTTTCTGCTCATGTGATTGTGACATGAAGCACCACACAGCTAAGTAAATGTTAGCATTGTTTTACAGCAGTGAAGAGCCTCGACCCTCCCCCACCCGGCTCCATCAGCTCCTCCTACTTCACAAGCTAGCCAGCTTTAGCTGTTGCTGAAGCTGTTAAAATCGACCTGGAAATCCAGCTGGATTAAATGCACACACCGCTGGATGAGACTCATTCGTCGCTATAACCGGAAAAAAAGCTGCCTATATTGGGTCGCTTGCTCTCAGGGGGAATTACGGCGAAATGGAGAGCTAGCGAGCAGACCAGAGCTAGCCACAAGCTAGCTGGTCGGCTACATCACACAGCTAGCTCCACCGACGAGCATCAAACTCTGAAACTAACATATCTGCCATCGCCTTCTTAAATCAGCGAGTTTGGTGTGTGTTAGTATGATTAAATCATAAAGGCAGCAGCTCGTGTAAATGTGTAAAATATGTAGGTCAAAGAAACCGACCAACGACAGTTAAATGGGTCATAGATTACTTCGAACAGCTGGTTAGCAGGAAAGCTAACCCAACGCCAAGGGATTTTTTTTTAAAAATTATTTCTCATTTTTAAATTGAAAAAGTAATAACGTTAACACATCCGTTTATACGAGTGATATTTACACTGCATTTTTGGTGGCAGGCATAATAATCGGCTTAAAGATCTTTTTTTATTCCACATTTTGGACTCGTTGTCCATCTTTGCTGATTGTAAAGCTAAGCTAACCGAGCAGTTCTACTAAACCAGGTAAGTGAAGCAAACAAAGATGATTTAGCTCCTTAAAGAAAGCATTAGTGATGTGTTTTTTATTATTTTAAAGCCACATCCAGACGCTTGTGAGCTACGTCGTTACCACTTTCTTCATTTTAATGAGCGTGTTTGTGAAAGCAGTGTCAACAAGGCTGGTTCGTCTTTATTACGTTTTTTTTCTTTTTTTTAATCAATCACATCTACATGTCCTCTTTCTCTGCGCATACAGGAAGCTGGATGATAATGCTGACTGAGACGCCGTATTTCCTCCACACCTAGCCGAGAAGCAGCTCTCTTTCTCTCTCGGAGTTTCAGGGGGTTTGAGTTGGTGAGAGGAGGATGGCGTTTCACGGCGCAGGCCGGCAGACCGTTTGTGGAGACTTGTTTCCGGGCTCCGAGCTGGGCCACAAGTACTTCTGTGTCAACACTTCATGCGGAGCCCCATCCACGGGCCTCAGCGCTACACCCTGCCTGACTGGACCCACCGCCCCTGCAGGGACCCCTCGACACCCCACAGCCCTCGGAGGTAGTACAGGCGGCGGCGCAGCGGTGCCTCAGCCCTACAGTAACCCGGCCAGCGAGGTGCCCAGTCCGCCAGAGATGGAGCCGGACCGCCCGATCGGTTATGGCGCATTTGGCGTTGTCTGGTAAAGATGATTCCAGTGGTTTTGCACGTTTTTACTAATAATGATGCTCGCCCTAAAGTTATGCATCAAACTGATCCCCATGTCGTTCTTAATAAATGTAGCATTATTGTTGGATCTCAGCCAGTATAATTTAGCTGATCAATTCTGTTACACATACTGTTTCAAATACAGACGTGTTCTTTCAAACGTTAGATGTATTTTGACAACACATGAGGCAAATAAAATGCCTGTTGAAATTAAGAAAGGGTGTTGTCACATAGTTTGTCTGACAGGGCCTTCTCCAACAGCAGAGTTTAACCTCATCTTAGCACTGTCAGCAGCACATGCAGCTGACAATCGTCTTATCTTATGTTTTATATAACACTCCAGTGATTTATGTTTGGAGGCTAACCTACCTGTGATTCCTTGCAGGTCTGTTACAGATCCACGCGACGGTCGCAAGGTGGCTTTGAAAAAGATGCCCAATGTCTTCCAGAACCTGGTCTCCTGTAAGAGGGTTTTCAGAGAGCTGCGGATGCTGTGCTTCTTCAAACATGACAATGTAATGATGAGACTAAAGGGGGGGAGAAGGGGGAGTTAAAGACAATTCACAGGTTTTGGAGAACAGAGGGCTAACTCAATTTTCTTTTTGTGCAGGTCTTGTCAGCACTGGACATCTTGCAGCCTCCTCAAATCGACTGCTTTGAGGAAATGTATCCTTTCAGAATTCATACAAAACTGAGTCAAGTCTCTGTCTTTTAATATAATAACATCCTCGCACCTTCTGCCCCAGTTTCTCCGCTTTTAATTGTCCCTGTCATGTCCTCCTTTTTAATAATTTAGCCACTGCTCATCTCTGGTCTAAATCTAGCTTCTCTCTGTAGATGTGAATAATTAAACCTTCTGCTGCACATTTTTCTTTCGTTTCTGTTTTGTTGACAATGTTTTACCAGACCTGTGCTCAAAGATGCACCGTGATTGTGTAGGCAGTGCAAGGTCAGGCTGTGCGTGAGCTCTGGTTTTTCCTTGACTTCCACCCCCCCCTTTGGCAGCTACGTGATAACAGAACTGATGCAGAGCGACCTGCACAAAGTGATCGTGTCTCCTCAGCCTCTCACCACCGACCACATCAAGGTCTTCCTCTATCAGATCCTCCGAGGTGAGCGGACACTAGTAATCGAAACACCGCACAGATCTAACGGTTATTATGTTGTTGGGAGAAACATACATATAGCTTTCTGCAATTTATTCCAGCTAATTCAAACTTTATTTGAAGGTCACACTTTCGTACAAAGAATTTCAAAAGTAATTTATGAAACAAATTGAAAAAAGTTGTTAATCAATAACTCGTACTAAATCATCTAACATCTGTAAAATGGAATAGGAGTTTCTTGTATAGTTTATAGTACGTAGTAATAGCTATTTTTGAGTGTGGTTCCTTTTACTATTTTCATTAATGATTCATCTTCTACTATGGTTTTATATCTTTTACAAAATAAGTTGACATGTGAGCAGTGCAGTTTCCAAGAGACATAAGCTGAAACACATTTTTTGATTTTACGTTTAATAGACGAGTCACAAAATCTTCATCAAAGGTTAAGATCCAGGCGTGCCAGTGTAGCTCAGTTTGTAGAGCGTGCGACTATCAAGTCTACAGTCACGGTCACTGTTTGGATGAAGATACTCCTCTTTCCCCATCACATTGTTTTTATTCAATCCTATCGTTAAAAGCAAGAAGGCCCCAAAACGAATGAAAGTTTAGATGCAGCCAATTATCCCTAAGAGCCTCGTTATAAAACAAATCCAGTGCACAGATTTTTTTCTTCTTTTTTTTTGGTTTGAGACATTGTTGTTCACCTTTTGACATACATTGTACAAACATGCACAGTACAAAAGCTCAGGTTTATTGCAGAATGCAGGACACTGAAGACATGAAATGTTGTTGTGTTGCTCAGGTTTGAAGTACTTGCACTCGGCTGGGATCCTGCACAGAGACATCAAACCTGGAAACCTGCTGGTCAACAGCAACTGCTTACTGAAGGTAAGAAACCGTCTCACGCAAGTAGTGCTTTTTTTTTTTGCTTTTTTTTTAACTTTGCAGCGGCATCAGCATGTGTCGCATGCAGAAACACAAATAATATAGACTCAATATGAAAACATTTCTCACTTTAGTATAAGGGGAGTGCAGAATAATCTGAACTACTATTCCTCATGAATCAAAGTCTGAAAACAACCACAATACTAACTAGTCTTGAAGTTTGTACAGAAGAATCCAGCAGTGTCTTTGAAAACGTTTTCTTCTGATAAGATTTGCGACTTCGGCTTGGCACGGGTGGAGGAGCCTGACCCGTCGCGTCACATGACCCAGGAGGTTGTGACGCAGTACTACAGAGCTCCAGAGGTGCTGATGGGATGCCGACACTACGGCTCAGCCATCGACGTCTGGTCAGTGGGGTGCATCTTTGCCGAGCTGCTGGGACGACGCATCCTCTTCCAGGCTCAAAGCCCGATCCAACAGGTGACTTTATCCGGCCTTCTAGAGCTCCACATTTTCAATCTGATATGAAGTGTTCTAGTTCTTTAGTGCTTTTACTGTTTGGCACTTTCTTTAAACCACTTGTCCTGTCTCGTGTCCCGGTCCAGCTTGATCTGATCACAGACCTGCTTGGAACTCCGCCTCTCTCTGCGCTGTCCTCTGCCTGTGAAGGCGCTCGAGCCCACATCCTGAGGGGGCCGCACAAACCAGTACGTATCTGTGTGGCCAGTCCACACTCGCCGTCCACCAGCACCAACAAAAAACAACGAACATGTCTTAATATTTAACAGAAGTTTAAAAAGTTTTAAAATCGGCTTAGTGTGTCTGTATATGTCTGGCTTTAACATGGTCAGAGATATGAGAAATTATTTTAGGTGTCAGGAAGAATTTAAAGTTAATCTGCAGAAGATTAAAATAAATGTATCAGACAATAAAGCCAAATAATTCATGAGGTGGATGGGTCAAATAAATGAGAAACATTTAGGTAAAAAAATTAAAGTTGATTACTGTATTTTTGGCCACCAGGGGGCAGTTAGTTCTCGTACAGGTTTGGCTTCTTTATCAATCAAGAGGCAAACGCAGCTTAGAGTCAGTCAAACTACGGGGTAACTTCAGGGCAATTGTTATGATTGATGTACTGAACTCAAACATGTTTGTGGTGAATGTTTTTGAAAGCTCAAGTGTTTTAAACTTCCTTTAAGTCTGCTCCTTAAACTCATTTTGCAGATTAGCTAAGATCAGTGTTTTCCTTTTTTCTTTGTATTTAAAATATAGATTTTTGCTGTGTCAAATCGTGTTTAAAAAAAAAAAGAAGAAGAAGACATAAGATATAATGTGAACAGTCATATTTGGCTGATGTACAGTATCTTTAAGTAACAACTGTTTATAAATACAAATATTTTCATTGAAACTTATGAAAGTGTTTGTTTTGCTCAGCCGTCACTGTCCGTGCTCTACATGCTGTCTGATGGAGCCACACACGAGGCGGTGCACCTGCTCTGTCGGATGCTCGTCTTTGATCCGGTGAGTTCACACAGAAGAGACATCTGGCTTTTCACTGTTTGTCCCGATAAATGTTTCTGGATCAGGACAGCGACTCTATATGTCACCCTTCTCTGTGCAGGCTAAGCGGATTTCCGGCAGTGATGCCCTCTCTCACCCCTATCTGGACGAGGGCCGTCTGCGCTATCACACCTGTATGTGTCAGTGCTGCTACTCTGTCCCCAGTGGCCGAGTTTACACCAGGGACTTTGAGCCAGTTGCAGAGCGGCCGTTCAGCCACAGCTACGAAAACAGTCTCCTGTCAGTGTGGCAGGGAAAAGGTACCTAGCTCTCCAACTCCACTTGCACCCACCGTGAGTGTTACTGAGCGATTAGAAAGTCTGATTGTGCCTCTCTGTCCCAACATCAGAGTTAATCCATCGCTTCATTACGGAGCACCAGCAGGGGAAACGAGTTCCGCTGTGCATCAACCCTCAGAGTGCTGCCTTCAAGACCTTCATCAGGTGAGGAGGAGGAGGAGGAGCAGCTCATCACTCGGCTTCTTGTCTTTTTTTAGTTCCAGGTTCCTTTTTTATGAAGTCCACTATGTGCACGTAGTATATTACTAAACATGCTTCCTCTTTTAGCATGTGAAAAAAAAAGTTCCTGCCCATCACATCCCTGATTATTATAACTACACATAGCAGTGAGCTAATATGACAACATTGCCATCCACAGTTAAAAGCTAAAGCTACAGCATTACTACCCACAGCAGAAAGTGACATTAAAACAGTAAGCTAACAATAACACATTACTAGCCTCAGTTTTATTTTACATACATATTACTGTTTGTTAATTGTGTGTTTAATATCAGACTTTTCTACATAGAGAGCACAGGTTACTAAAGTCAGATTCTTGTATGTGTGAGCATACCTGGCTGATTCTGCGCTGTCAACAGTATCAGACGTTCTTTATTTCTTAATGTCAAATTGCTTTACTGAGTGTGTTGATGAGGAATTAATTTTTTAACTCTTTTTGTAAATGTATTATTTCCTGAACATTTGTGTTTTTACACTTTCTGGAAATGCTGAACAATTGATCTGTACGATACTGAAGAACTTCTACTTAACCTGACAGACGAATGTTAGCTGCTCTGAGTCTGAAACTTTCTTTTCGGGTCCGCAGGTCGACCGCGTGGCACTCCTCCAAGGTTTCTAGGAAAGAGGAGAGATGAGCTGTCCTCTTGGTGGAGCGTCAGCAGTTTGATTTTTCATGGTCCGGGACATCTGAAAATACACAAGCGTTTGGGTCTCTATCTTTTTTTTTTTGTGTTCGCGTGGCGGGGAAACAAACCCACCCCACCATAACGGAGGAAAAACAAAACTCATCTGAGCTCCTCCTACAAAAAAAAAAAAAAAAAACTTCTCCGTTTCCCCCCCTGCAAATCTAAAAGAAACTACTGCTCAACTTTTTGGACGACCCAGACAGCTGATGCCTGAGGCTTTTTTTTTCCGGTGCTGAATTTGAAAGAAATGCTGCTGAAGTGAGGAGGAATAAGAGAAGGAAATAAGTGAACTTGGTACGAGACTGGATTTTCCATCTATGTTCGTAGAGACGTAAGGAAATAATGATTTTAATTGTTTGGTAGAGTGGTTGCTTAGTTGATATTTGAATTCATTCCAGCCCTGTGCAATATGGTTTAATTAGAAGAAATACACACACTTGGCATCCTCACTTGCCAATCGGACTCTTTTGGGCTCTTGCTGTACCACCAGGTTACCGGATCAGTGTGTCACGAGCTCTCGCACGGAAACCCGCCAAACAACACCACCACGTCGACCGCCAAAAACCTCCAAGGTTTTCTCTTTTGTTTCTCTGTGAATCCGGGCTGCATAACAAACACATCACTCACTGTGGGTTTTTTTGGGTTTTTTTGCGACAATAATGCAATCTAACAGATGTAGCAGGTCTCAACCACAGTCCCAGTTCTTCACTGTTTCTCAGCTTTGATGTCTTTTTTTTTTTTTTTTCTCTAATCGCAGCTTGGAGGTTAAGGTTTCGTCTTAGTATCAATGTTGTTCGGACACCTCAAAGGGGAATTCCTGTATTATGAAACGTAGTCGGAGTTTGTTATACATATTCCGGGGTCTAAATGATCAATGGGTACAAATGCTTCCAGTCTGCAGCGGTGACACGGCCGCAATGGCCTCAACATAATTCTCCAAGTGTCAGCTCAATACATCCACTTTTAAGTGCTGTTTTTCTGTGACTGAGCGAACCAGACCGTGATCCGAGATGAGTCATTTAGACGGAAACATCTTTAAAGTTTAGGCCTGCTCTAAGAGAGGATGAGAAAGTTTAATCAGGATACAAAGCTGAACACGAAGGCATTCCCCTCTGATTGATTCTTAAAACCCTCACAAACGAAAGACGCCAAACTATTTTGCTTTTTTTTTTTTTTTTTTTTTTTTAATCTCCGGCCTGTGGAGATGGAAACCAGTCTTTGTTACTTATTTGAGGAGCATTTTCTTTTCCCTGCTGACCTCAGCCTCCATGTTTTTTTCCTGTCAGAGGAGAGAAAGAGGAAACTGCTTCCCTTTTTTTTATTTTATTTTTTCCCCCTAATTTATTGAGTGTTTGTTGAAGAGTGTGTGTCTCCGCCCTTATTAGTTTGAAGCGACCCTTCTCTGCGGTCTTAGTTACCTCAAGCCCTAGAAAGAGTGAACCAGAAAAGAAGTGACTTGTGAATATGTTTAAAGCAAAAACCCTCCTGTCACAACTTAGATGTCATTCCTCCAAATGCTCGTTTTTACCTCTGCGCTCGCTCCTCGTCTCTCGCCCCGCCGCTCAGAATCAGTGTGAGGTTTGGAGAGGACAGGGATATTGTCGCTGAAATGCTGCTGTTTTATTCTCTTTTTTTTCTTCTTCTTTGATTTGTAGTTCTTTCAGATCCTTTTTTGTAGTTTGAGGCTCGGTGACCTGTTTGTAAACAAAACAAACAAAAAAAAAAAGGTACAAAGCCTCATGAGGATGCACCAGTGTTGATCGTGTGTTTGCACGATCGCGGCTGATGACGAATAGTGGGACTATATCTGAAGAGATTTCTGTCCCATGTGGACACACAGACGGATCATGTCGTGGATCTTTTTTTTTTTCATGTCAAAAGTGCAGCGATACCAAAGGCAAGGAAATGAAGTTTCCTCCTTGATATCAAAGAAAATCATACTGATGGCGATCGTGAATCTCTGTCATCTCATCAGAACATTCTCCAGGTTGGTTTGCCTGCCGTCATGTTTTAGACCCGCGGAAATCTGCTGATTGATTATCTGTCACACTCTGTCTGGGCTGTTAGAAAATATTTGTCTCCACAATTAGAAATGTCACGTGCTCCCAGAAGCTGAGGTGACATCTTCATGTTGTTTTAAAGCGACAGCGCAAAGTGTGACGACGTGACTTTTTTGGTTTTCTCCAAAGTTCCAGATTTTTCTCCTGAAGAGCTGACCAATGTGAATCATGCAAATCCATGAACAAAAACAACATTTCACAGATTCTTCTGCCTCACAGGATTACTCAGATTCTTGATTAGGCTTCATGTGAAACTATCAGTATGATCCTTTGGTTCCTGGAGGATCTTGGATGTTGGGGCCTCTGTTTTGACTGCAGGAGCTGAAGTGACATCTCTGATCACACTTTGTTTTTTAAGCCTTCTTCTTTGTTGAAATCTCACAGAACACTTGTTGGTTCCTGTGGCTGCTCACTTCCTGGATTGTGTATACTATGTTTTTCTTTTTTTTCTCCTTGTACATGCCCTGGTCTGTTTCCTTTTTTTTTTTTTTTTTTTTTTTTTTTTTGTTAAACCCCTGAAACCTCAGCTCCTCTTCTACAGGAACACATAGCACGCCTCCCGTCGAGGCTGCCAGATTGACCTACCTTGTATATCTGCATGTGTATAGTTATTATCCCACGGAGAGCATTTTGGTTTGAATGCTGTGCAATGGTTCGGTTTGTCGACGATGACAAAAGCGTACATTTTGTGGTAATTTTTATTTAATTCATCTTTAGGAAGTGATTTTTATTAGAAGTTTTGTTTTTGTTTGTTGTGATCTAATTAGATGAAGCCAAAGAGTCGGAATAGAGTTCGATTGATTGTTCCCTAAAAATACAAGAAAAGTGAGCGAACCTCTGAGCGGCATTGTTTGGTTGCGATCGCATGACTACAAAATTGGTGACCTGAAAGAAAGTCGTGATGTGAATGTTTTTCTATGTGTAGTCCTCAAACTGTTAGATTTCATCAACATGCAGAATAAGTTCCCCGAAAACAAACGTTATCCGGTTTACCGTTTCACTGGTAACTCTCCTGCTGCGGATCTGCAGCTTTGTGGTAAGAAATGTTGTTGATCTTAAAGTATTTGTCCTGTTTGGATGCCTTTACAATCACTAAAGATCTCAACAATGCTGCCTCTACACCTTATACACACTTCTGAATTTTGATCCATCTGTGAAGTTACTTGGAAGAAAGAACTAAGCAGGACTCACTGAAGCAGCAGTTTTTTGAACATGTCAGTCTGTTAAACTGTCGACGTGTTTAATATGATATGATGTTTCAGTGACGTACACAAACTTTCTCCATAGCAGAAAACTGAAACAACAAATCCCCTCTTTGCAAAAGCTTCAACAACATTGAAAATAGTTCAGGTTAATTTTAGTTTCAAGTGTGCATGGAATTAATCACTATCAGATGAAAAGCTCAAACAAAGTTTGTGGAGTAATTTGACACTTTTTTTAGGGAACAATTACTCTTCACTTATTTCCCTTCTTGGACTTTTATTTGCTTTCTTTTTTTTGTTCTGCTGTTGTGTTTGTAGAGATCCTTCCAGATGAGAAATGGATTTTAAACTAGATGACCTGTTTAGTGTGTTTAGTTCAGCTGGCGAGTCTCACATTCAGCTCGTCTGTTCGGTGTGTTTAACGCTGGATGAGAACTGACGCAGAGCGTGTTGGACAAAACGGTCATCTGTAGAGATTAGACTTGTTTTTCTTCTATGAAAAGAAACTTGATGTTTTTATTATTCTAAATATGAAACTGATGTTTTGTCCTTGTTTTAGCATAAAGGTTTTTTGTTTTTGTTTTTTTGACCTGTGTTCCCAACAAATACTTGAATTTCTTAAAAAAAAAAAAGTTTAGCGTTAAAGTAGTGAATGATGAGATAAATAAATGGACACTGGATAATATATCTTCAGTCTGTTGTGAAGTCTTTGGATTGATGAGCTCAAATCAAGAAAGGAAGAGTCAGTGAGAGATGTTTGAATGTCCAAAAGAAACAGCTACAGCTTCTCATCTTTATGTAAAATACCATCTCCACTTTGAATTCATGCCACACAGCTTCATCACGTGAACAGACTTTCAGAGTTACAGGTCGGTGAATGTTAAGCAAGTCTCAGAGCTCCCCAAAACATGTCTAAGTTATTTTATCATGCCTATAGACTCCTCTATTTCAACACTGCTCAGCAGAGGCAGTTTCTGTGTCTGTAGCTTTAAATGCAAATGAACTGTATTTGGCCACAAGGAGTGGGCGACTCTGGCTTTCTCACTCCATGCCCTATTGTTTATGGTGAGAAAATCTATCTGTCTGAAAAGCCTGCTGGTACTCTAATAGGCTATTCTAAATGACAAAACATAAGCAGAGTTGTTGGAAATAAAGTGTGAAATGTTATATTTAATTAAAGGCAGAATTTCTTTCAATATATCACCTTATTTTGACAGGTGAAAGTATACATTAAATATATTTGTAAACCACATTTTATAATATAATTATATTTTAAATTTACTATTTAGATGCATGTAATTATATCAACATTTTCAGCAGTTATAACTTTAAAAATAGCAGATATTTATATTTTGAAATACAATTCCAGTTACATTTCCAATTCATGATATTTCTTTGGAACTGATTCTTTTTTCTTCATGGTTTTAGTATCTTAACATTTAAGGATATAAACTCTGACAGGTGGCAGCTTGAGGCTCCTCCCAGCTGATCCTCCTCTCTGAGCTCCTGGAAAACCTGTCCTCATTTAACACTCGGCACATCTACAGTGTGTAGGACACAAAAACACATCAGTACATCTTTGCACACACTCAGGAGCCATGGCGGCCCTCATTGCTGCTGGCTCCGTCTTCTTCCCAGGGCTCTTTCTGCTCTCCAAAAAGAGTCTCAAACACATGATGAGATGGAGCGAGGGGGAAGCTGCCATCGTCTCCACACGGTAAGAATACACACGCATACAAAAACATTACCTTGTGGGGACCCTCTTTTTGCTCCTTAATCGATTGTCTGCTTAAAAACATTTACATTGTTTAAACAGTTAAGGTCAAAGTCTCTAATTCTGACCCTGGTCTATGACTGTCAAATATTTTTTTGAGTGTATTATTCACAAAGTCAGACTAGTTCGTGACACTTAAAATCATGCTAAACTAGATCTTGTGTCTGTGAAACAAAACCTCTTAAAAGTGATCTGTACTGGTTTTTTTCCTGCACTCCTGCAACGACTGTTGCTGCAGTGATTTAGAATCCTAATCATGTGATGGCACTGTTAGGCAAACTCCAAAGACACACAGTGATCTTACCTTTCAATTTGAAACCATAAATTGCAAATGGCCTTAAGACAAGTTTAAAAGTGCCTTAAACCTGAAGTAGTTCTGGTGTCCAGCAGTAGGCGACACAAAAAGACTCGAGATAGAGTAAATCAGCCCATTTCCGTCAGTATAAGGTTCAAAGTTGTTTTCAAGTTTACTTGAAAACAACATGATGTTCATGTTAATATTAGTGTCATCAAGCATAAGTAATCAATGAAGCAGTATGCCACTGGTTGTGGGTACACTGTGTATTCGATCTGCAAGTTTCTCAGACCTCATGATGAGTGTGTTGAATATTTTAACTGGTTTGTTCAATGGATGTATTTGTATGTATTTAATAAACTATGTTGTGTCTATAAATTGAAATATCTGCAGAACTAGTATTATTGGACACATGATTGCAGGTTGGGAATGTGTGAAAAACACATGCCAGGCTACACTTTTGTTAGTAACAGAAGGTGAATGTTCTCTTGATGTTTGGTTTAAATGCACTGAAATATTGCCCACTTATCAAGTCTGAAGAAGAGGAACAATGTTAGCGCTTCAAGAGGTAAAAACAAATGTGATGTTTGTCAGGTTTGAGTAAAAATTCAATCAGAGATCTGCAAAAACAGTGGTACTACTCAAATGTTATTTTACTTTCAATGTTGAAATTTAGAACAGATAAACAGAAGACGACTTATAAACCTCCTGAGTATAAACTGACTTTATAAGTAGAGTATTTATTTTTCTTCCTGCTCTCAGACTGGTGTCCTCTGTTCAAGCCATCATGGCCTCCTCAGCTGGATGCATCATCGCCTCATCCTGCAGAGACATCATTCAGGACAGGTGAGCAAATATCATACAGTTCTCTCTATTTTCATCTTATTACTTTTTCATTTTAAAAATACAATTAGGCTCACAAAAATGTTCATCTCTTGAAATTCTAATTACCAGTTCATTTAGTACTAGCATGCAAACTCTGTAAACTATGATGGTGAACATGGGACCATTATGTGTCATTAAAAACATCATATTGTTGTTTAGATGACATTTTAGCCCAGATTTTTTGATCCCCGAACTACTTTTCAAGAAACAAACGCTTCTGTCTACATTTTGTCTCCACACAGTAGACTACTTGAATTTGCTAAAATAACTAACTTTTGGTACGTTTATAAAAAAAAAGTTGAAGCACTCAACAGCACTGTTATTTGTGTAAAGCTACAACAACAGCATGCCTGGAGAACACTCCTAGATCCCTGAAGAACATTAGCATGTTATCTTTGGTATGTTAGCATGTTGACAGTGGCATTTCGCTTTAATACTAATGTAGCAGCCTGAAGAAATGATACATATCTAATTTGATTTTCTTTCTCTCTAGTACCCCTAAAAATGCATAAGACTGGTAGCCTTGTGAGTAGTGCATGCGCCATAGTCCACTTTCTGGTTCCATCCACTGTCCTTTCTCTCAACAAAGGAATAGAAACCCCAAAAAAAACATTTCAAAAAGCTGGAGAATAAATGGAAAATAACCTCCAAACAACCTTCCAAATAATACAGCTCAAATTAAGACGATAAAGAATAAAAAGTGATATCAGTACTTTCTTTGAACAAATAAAAGATTTCTGTAATACACTTGGGCTTCATATATGTGAGTGAAGCAATCCTCAGTCTGTAATCTACTTTAAAATCCGAGCCTAATTCATCTCCAGAGCCAAGCAGCAGTGGAGCTATTTCAGTCTCTGAGTCGGTCACTGAGATCCCTAATCCTCCAAACTGAGGATAATAGGAAGCTAAATTACTAAGAGGAGGAGTGTGAGACAGGAGGGATTGTTTCAGTGAATCCAAGGTTTCCTCTGTCAGCTCCTTCATTTCCCAGTCAAAGTGGAGAGGGGGTTGGCTTGCATTTGTTTATCAAATCACACCACAGACACAAAGCAAACATGCAGAATAGATCTCTGAGAGCAGCAGCTGCACAAAAACTTGACTTTTACTATTGTCTAAATGTTTTTTTAAATAAGTACTGAAAGAATATGCAACACCGATGAAAACATAAGAGAAAAACCCCATGGCAATTTCTTTGAGCCAAAGATTTAAAACACTGGATTTCTCCTCTGAGACTCTCACCATGTCAGTTTATAGTTCATACAGTTAACAGGAGTGTGTTCACTCTGATGTGTTACATTTCAGAATTAAATAACACAGTGGAATAAAACATCTACAAGACAGTTAAATGTGAATAGTTGATATAATTAGTGGACACTGAATTGGCATAGATGTCAATAATTTTAATTGTATGTGTACATGTACCTCGTGCAACCCTGAGCCTTGACAGGCAGTTCATTTTTTAAAGTAGCTCTGTATCATTAAACACTGCCTCTCTCACTTTTTCCTCCCTAACTGTTTCCTCCTCAGACATTGGTTGACCGAAACCTACATTTTATTTGCGACTCCTTACTTTGCCTACGACATCTACGCCATGTTCTTGTGTGACTGGCACAAGCTGCAGGTCAAGGATCACGTGGAGGAGGAGAAGGGTGGGATCCGGTCCACAAGAGCTGCCGTGGTGAGGTACCTACGCCGAGAGCTGCTCATGGTCCTTCATCACATCTTCATGGTGGCCTTCTGCTTCCCCGCCTCTTTGGTAAGGATGACAATTAATATATGTTTTACCTGACCTACACTCTAGTGCCGTCTTAAGAAAGAAATAACCTCTGTTAGCTGAGACTTTTAAGCTCCGCACCACATTTATTGTTTTTTTTAAACATTTAGGAAAAGAATAAAGCTGGTTGACTTAGTGTGTGTGTGTGTGTGTGTGTGTGTGTGTGTGTGTGTGTGTGTGTGTGTGTGTGTGTGTGTGTGTGTGTGTGTGTGTGTGTGTGTGTGTGTGTGTGTGTGTGTGTGTGTGTGTGTGTGTGTGTGTGTGTGTGTGTGTGTGTGTGTGTGTGTGTGTGTGTGTGTGTGTGTGTGTGTGTGTGTGTGTGTGTGTGTGTGTGTGTGTGTGTGTGTGTGTGTGTGTGTGTGTGTGTGTGTGTGTGTGTGTGTGTGTGTGTGTGTGTGTGTGTGTGTGTGTGTGTGTGTGTGTGTGTGTGTGTGTGTGTGTCAGCTGTGGAGGCATGGTAAAGGTGATTACTTTCAGGGCCTATTGTTTCTTGCGGAGCTCAGTACACCGTGCGTCTGCCTGGGAAAAGTCCTCATTCAGGTAATCCAGCTTGTAAACATCCCCCTCTTCCCTCCAGTATATAAACTGTAGACAGAATTTAACATGTACAGAAAAGGTACGTCATTTTATCAACTACTAAAATGTAATGAATGAATCTGATATGTGACAGAGGGCTCCGTATAGTTCTATCCAAACAACATGTCTGTTTCTGCTCTTTATACTAACATCATGTTTTCTATGGAAGACAAAACTGCCAATAAGGAAGAAAAAAATATACTATATAAATATATAAAAATTGTTTTGCAGTTTCAATTTAAATCAATATTTTTTTGATTGTCAACATTTGTTGACTTATAAAACTTAAGATGAAATGATTTTTTTTTCAATTTGATTTATTAACATTTACATTGATTTAAATTTAAAAAAAATGTAAAAATGTATTTTTTATGTTTTTTTATTACTCTTACAGCTATGAAGTTATTGTCACCTCTCACCTATTGACAGCTGGGGTATGCTCCAGCCCCCATGACCCCAAATGAAAAAGCCGTAAGGATAGTTGATCGATGGATGAGGGAAATAGTGATGCTGTGTCAAAAACTTGAATAAATTAGTCACTTTTAAGCTGGAAAGGAATACATACGATTTATTTTAGTTGGTTTTGCCAATAACAAATAGATATAAATCCCACCATCATAAGAACAATACAATTGTTTATCATAGGATGATAAACAATGGTAAAAAAAAAAGAAAAAAAGAAGAAGATGATTTAATTAAGAAAAAACAGATCCCCTTGGGCATGTTATCATGTGAACACCTTGTTCAGTTTAACTTCTTCTTCTTCTTTTTCTTAGTACAGGAAGCAGCACACGCTGCTGCACAAAGTGAATGGAGTCCTCATGCTGCTCACCTTCTTCAGCTGTAGGGTGTTACTCTTCCCATATCTGTACTACGCATACAGCAGGTAACTGGACTGGAAATGTTGTTGCTTTTATCATTAGGTAAAAGGTGGAACAATGTTTTTCTTTTAAGTTAACATTTAAATGAAGGAGTGTTATTTGTTATAAAGTTGTGCACCTTTGTTGATACCTTTAAAATGCACAGAAACTTGGGCATTGCAATGCTGAACATTTCTTGTTAATTCCTGCTGTAAAAACTGGATCTTTGAATGGAGTGTGTGATTTCTAGTGCTTCTGCAGTCAGCCTCAAGTGGACACTCAAGGAACTGCAGGATTTTGTATTTTAACATTGGCATTAAATATAAATAACATTGACACACAATAGTAAAGCTGGTGTGCTTGCTAACATTAGCTTATTAGCGTTAAACACGAAGCAGAATTGTGGAATTTCAAACTGTGTTCACTCGTCATTATGAGTTACTTCATTTCATTTGAGTTAGGTGTAATTTTTATTGTAGGTCTTTTACTTTTATGGGGGTTTATTCCCTTGAACTTTTTGGTATTTTTTAAAGCTTGTGTTATCTTTTAATGTTCTTTTGTGGGTTTTTATTTTTTACTGTGTATTAGTCTGTCAATTAATGTTGACATTGTTTACTCTGTACTCTGAATTTGTTTGGAGCTGTATAAATAGATTTGGTTGATGAGTGAACAGCGACATCTGTTCTGTGTTCCAGGTATGCATCCATCCCACTGTACTCCGTGCCCCTGGTGGCACCCTGGCAGTGCAACCTGGGTTCTGCTCTGCTCTGGCCCCTGCAGCTCTACTGGTTTGCACTGATCTGCAGAGGAGCCCTCCGCCTCTTCATCAGGGGACATTCAAAGTCACCGCAAACGACTTTCAAAGATGAGCACTGCCTGAAACAGAACAACTGTGGTTGTCATCAGGACTAGGGAGAGACGCTGACGCTGGAGGACAGGGAAAACTCACAAAGATCCAAAATCTGATGATGGACTTTCGAACTTCAGCTTAATGAACAGGGAGAAGGTTTAGTTTGATATGGACAAAGTGATGGTCAGAAGACCAACAAAGTAAAGCCATAAGAGCTTGGACTGAGACAGAAAAACATCCAAAATCCATCATGAACAACTTTTCCCAGATGGTGAGATGAATGGAATCTACAACTCAGGACTGTATTGATTCAATGTTTCCACACATCAAGAACTCGGCTATGAATACAAAGCAACATTGTTGAAACCAGGACATTTCCTCTTCAGTGACTGATTCAGCAAGATGGAACACTGTAAATCATGTAAACAGCTGATACTGAAAACTGCATACACAGAAATACACATTTATTTTACTTCATCTTGAAATACATATTTGTGCTGGAATGTCATGCCAAAAAAAAAAAAAAAATCATATACAAAACAACAATAGTCCACCAACATGCAGGAAGGAACTTTTCTATGTATACAGTACATTTTTGATATTTTTAAATCTTCAACACCATCACTTTAAATTTAAGACAAAAACCCAGACCTCTGAGAAGTTTCAGCCCAAATGCATTAACACAGCCAAAATAGTTGAAATAAAGAAAGTGGAGTGGACACAAATGGCCAGGATCAGACATAAGGGTTAAACAGTGTTCAGGGGTCCATTTTTTCCTTTGAATAAAGTTTGTGTATTTAGTTCAGAAAATATAGAATTGTTTCACTTCTTTAACTTTCTAATCTCACTTATAATCTAAATATTGTATATTTAAGTTACAGTTTTCTTTTGTAAACAGTCCCAGAGATCACAGAGTCCGCATCAAAGGACACATTAGTCCACCTCCTCAATGGTGGGCCCCTGGGCTCCGGATCGGGCCTCCTCCCTACAGCTGCTTGCAGGCATTCCTCCCTGATACAACCTGCTCATGATAGGGTTGACCACTTTCTCCAGCTCTTTCTGCTGGTGCTGGTACTCCTCCTTATCAGCCAACTGGTTGTTCTCAAGCCATGTGATGGTCTCGTTGCACTTCTCAATCAGCTGCTTCTGCTCCTCTTCACTAATCTTTCCCTTCAGGTTCTCATCCTGCACACTGCTCTTCACGTTGAAGGCGTAGGACTCCAGGGAGTTTTTGGCAACGATTTTCTCCCTCTGAAGGTCGTCTTCAGCTTTGTATTTGTCAGCATCCTGCACCATCCTTTCGATCTCCTCTTTGCTCAGACGGCCCTTATCGTTGGTGATGGTGATCTTGTTCTCTTTACCCGTGCTTTTGTCCACTGCGGAAACATTCAAAATGCCGTTGGCGTCCACGTCGAATGTGACCTCGATCTGTGGGACTCCTCTTGGAGCAGGAGGGATTCCTGTCAGATCAAACCTGCCCAGCAGGTTGTTGTCCTTGGTCATGGCTCTTTCCCCTTCATAGACCTGGATGAGAACACCAGGCTGGTTGTCGGAGTAAGTGCTGAACACCTGGGTTTGCTTAGTGGGGATTGTGGTGTTGCGTTTTATCAGGGATGTCATGACTCCTCCAGCTGTCTCTATACCCAGGGACAGAGGCGCCACGTCCAGCAGCAGAAGGTCCTGGACGTTCCCAGAGGTGTCACCGGTGAGGATGGCGGCCTGGACAGCTGCACCGTAAGCCACCGCCTCATCTGGGTTGATGCTCTTGTTCAGTTCCCTGCCGTTAAAGAAATCCTGCAGCATTTTCTGGATTTTGGGGATTCGGGTGGAGCCTCCCACCAGGACAATGTCATGGATCTGTGCCTTGTCCATTTTGGCATCCCTCAGGGCTTTCTCCACCGGCTCCAGCGTTCCCCTGAACAGGTCGGAGCACAGCTCCTCAAAGCGAGCTCTGGTGATGGAGGTGTAAAAGTCAATGCCCTCGAACAGAGAATCAATCTCCACGCTGGCCTGGGAGCTGGACGACAGGGTTCTCTTGGCTCTCTCGCAAGCTGTGCGCAGCCTCCTCAAGGCTCTCTTGTTCTGGCTGATGTCCTTCTTGTGTTTCCTCTTGAACTCCTCCACAAAGTGGTTGACCATGCGGTTGTCAAAGTCCTCTCCACCCAGGTGAGTGTCTCCAGCTGTGGATTTGACCTCAAAGATACCTTCTTCAATGGTCATGATGGACACGTCAAAAGTGCCTCCGCCGAGGTCAAAGATCAAGACGTTACGTTCTCCTGACTTGCCTTTGTCCAAGCCGTACGCGATGGCAGCTGCCGTGGGCTCGTTGATGATCCTCAGGACATTCAGTCCTGCGATGACGCCTGCATCTTTAGTCGCCTGCCGCTGAGAGTCGTTGAAGTATGCTGGGACTGTGACGACTGCGTTGGACACCTTTTGACCAAGATAGGCCTCAGCAATCTCCTTCATCTTCACCAGGACCATGGAGGAAATCTCCTCAGGGGAGAAGACTTTGGCCTCCCCTTTGTACTCAACCTGAATTTTGGGCTTCCCTCCATCTCCGACCACATTGAAGGGCCAGTGCTTCATGTCAGCCTGCACCACTGGATCATCTATTTTTCTTCCAATCAGTCTCTTGGCATCAAACACAGTGTTGCTGGGGTTCAGAGCCACCTGGTTCTTTGCTGCATCCCCAATGAGCCTCTCTGTGTCAGTGAATGCCACATAGCTGGGGGTGGTCCTGTTTCCCTGGTCGTTGGCGATGATTTCTACTTTTCCATGCTGGAAAACTCCAACACAGGAGTAGGTGGTACCCAGGTCGATACCAATTGCTACACCCTTAGCTGGTGACATCTTGATTGTTTTCTAAAAATGCAAAGACAAAAAACATAGAAAAGAAGTTTAAAAGCACATAGTTTCTTAGTCCTCAATTATACACTTGCCAATAATACAAAGGAACTACCAGCCCTGCAATTTAAAGCCACATTAACATCAAGTGACAAGCCATCAGACAATATGGATGTGAAAAGAAATCTTGCAATTAACAAGGAAATATTTTATTTAGTTTTTTTGACTGAACTAAAAAGATTTTAAAAAATTGTTTTTTTTTTTTAAGTAGTCTTTGTCTTCCAACCAAAAGATGGAATCAAATTAAAAATGAATTTCATCTGTAATATGTGAACCATGTATTAAAACAAATAATGATTTTGGATCAAAAACTTTTAAAATACTTAATGAAACTGATACATTTTTAACGTTAAACTACATTTATATTTAACAGTTTGACAGTCTTAAAATGTTAAAAGAACTGGAGTAGCAATACACGGCGAATTTGTACATCTCAGATAACTTTTAAAGAATTTCAGTTCAAACAGTTCAAACCAACAGACAATGATGATATCGCATTAAATATATTCTTAAATACAGCGTACTTACCCTGACTAAAAGATGACAAAGGAGGGAGGGGAAAACAAGTGTTGTTCAGCTGTGTCCTTCTCGTCAGTGTGTCTGGTAGTCTTGGTTTGTTCAAATCAACCGTTATCTTTATTTATATGTTTCTCGCTCCCTTCTAGCGATTTCTCGAGCGTTCCCTCGTAGTCGTCCAATCAAAGAAGCTCGACGTGATGACGTCACCCGGAAGGTGGTGCCAGAAGTTTCTACAAGTTTCTTGTAAGTTCTGTTGTGCGCGCTGAGAAACAGCTGGAACAAATTCTTTGATCAAATATATATCTATATATTTACGTCAGCTCAACTTACTTTACACACTGACTCTCACAATGGCTACTGTCCTTTCTTTCATTTTGCCAGCTGTACCTCAACTTTAGACCAGTGGAGTATTTTGTCTGACGTTGAAACGAAAAATCTTTGTCCCCATGGTCTTTCATGATCATTCTTATTATGGTCATAGACAAATAATCATACATTTTTACATTTATGAGTTTTATTATTAAGAAGAAACGACGCGTAAAATAGGATAGGATAGGATATAACTTTATTGATCCCCAATGGGGAAATTCGGGCGTTACAGCAGCAGCAGCAGTGCAGAATCAAAAACAAAAGTCAAAATCGAATAAAAAAGTAACAACATAAGCATAAATACAATCCAGGTAGTAATGGGGGGATATATACAGAGGACTATAGCACGGTGGACTCAGCAGGGCAATGGAAAAGATATTAATAATACTGTGCAGTGAATGGCATGTTAAAGTGACCAGTGAAAGAATTTAAAGTGGCATTGTGATCAGAGGGTTATGTAAACAGTATTGACTGTTATAAGCATAATAAATATAGTGCAGTTTGACTGGAGTATAGATATATAGTTATAATAATATAAGAGTGTATTGTAATAATGTAATATATAATATAGATAGTATAGTATAGATATAATATAATAATAAAGGTAACATAAAAACATTCTAATAATATTGTATACTATATATAAGGAGAATATATATAAATACAGGCTAGCTCCTGCTGTTGTACAGCCTGATTGCTGTGGGGACGAATGAGCGTCTGAAGCGTTCTGTTTTGCTCCTGGGGGGGAGGAGGCGTTGGCTGAAGGAGCTGCTCATCTCCCACAGCTCGTCATGGAGAGGGTGAGAGGAGTTATCCAGGATGGATATGATTTTGTCCTTCATCCTCCTCTCAGCCACTGTCTCCAGAGTCTCCAGTTCCAGACCAACGACAGAGCGGGCCTTCTTAACCAGTTTATTAATCCTGTTTGCCTCACCAGCCTTGATGCCCCCCCACCAGCACACCACAGCAAAGAAGAGTGTGCTGGCCACCACAGACTGGTAGAAGGCCTTGAGGAGTCTGTCGCAGACACTGAAAGACCTGAGTCTCCTCAGGAAGAACAGCCTGCTCTGTCCTTTCCTGAAGATGACTTCAGTGTTATGGGACCAGTCCAGCTTGTTGTTAATGTGAACCCCAAGGTACTTGTAGGAGTCCACCCTCTCCACTTCCTCCCCCTGAATGATGACTGGGGCAGGGGGGCACCTCTTCCTCCTGTAGTCCACTACCACCTCCTTTGTTTTGGCGATGTTGAGCTTCAGATGGTTGTTGTTGCACCATGTGACGAAGCTCTCGATCAGACCTCTGTACTCGTCCTCGTTGCCATCAGTGATGCGGCCCACGATGGAGGAGTCGTCAGAAAACTTTTGGAGGTGGCAGGAACCAGAGTTAAACCTGAAGTCTGAGGTGAAGAGAGTGAACAGAAAGGGTGCCAGAACAGTTCCTTGGGGTACTCCAGTGTTGCTCATCACCACATCAGAGACACAGCCGTCCACTCGGACGTACTGTGGTCGGCCAGTGAGGTAGTTGTAGATCCAGGCTGTGGTGTCAGGGTGCAGATGAATATCCAGCAGTTTTTCCCTCAGGAGGCCGGGCTGGATGGTATTAAAAGCACTGGAGAAGTCAAAGAACATGACTCTCACAGTGCTTCCCTGCTTCTCCAGGTGTGACAGGGCTTTATGGGTCAGGAAGATGATGGCATCCTCCACGCCGATGAGCCGCTGGTAAGCAAACTGCAGTGGATCTATGAAAGCAGTGAGCAGGGTCTTTAGCTGCTGGAGAACCAGCCTCTCAAATGTCTTCATGACATGTGACGTGAGTGCCACAGGCCTGTAGTCATTAAGAGAGCTGGGACGACCAGTCTTAGGAACTGGTACAATGCAGGAGGTCTTCCACAGGTCAGGCACCAACATCAGCCTGAGGGAGAGGTTGAAGAGGTGCCGAAAGATTCCTGCGAGCTGCCTAGCACACACCTTGAGGATCCTGGGGCTGATGTTGTCTGGTCCACTGGCTTTTGTTATGCAGAGCTTGGAGAACTGTCGTTGTACCAAAATAAGCTAGTCTGCAACAGCCTATATATGGTCTTGGTTTGTCAAGTTATCATAATGAAAGCGTCAGAGCAGATTTTATGAGAGTTGGTTAAATATACTACAAAAATGAAATTAAAATAATTACACTATTGATAATAATAATAATAATAATAATGATTATTCTAACTTTATTTATATAGCACCTTTAAACACCATTGGTGACAAAGTGTTTTGACAGACTAAGCAATTCAGGACATATACCTGAACATACTGCAAAATGATGTAATGTTTTGAGGAGGTCATTTTTAGCATGTGAGTTTAAACAACAGTTTTTGACCCCGGACCCATCTAACTATTTCCTCTTGCTCAGCGGAGACAGTGTCACATCTGAAGGTATAGTTAAGAATTGAACATTTACAGACAAACATAATTTTGACAGACAATTTATAAGCCACAAAAAAGTTGTGCACAAATGGAAATAAGTTAAATGGGCGCACATTAAAGGTTGCATGAGAGATCTTAAGAAAAAAAAAACAGAAATGTCTTTATCACTGAAAAAATCATGAATAAAAACAAGGAAGTGTGTCTCCTTTGGACTAAAATAGAATCTCCTTTAGTAGTGATACGCTTAAATCAATGTGATGAAGGCCAGTAATAGCGTTTTATTAAGAGCCTGAAATACTGACCAAAGCATAATTTTAACATAAACATGTTGATTAACAAAAGAAAATTGAAGTAATTTCGGGAATGTGTGCCTTGAATTGTGTACTAGGTGTTAAAAACTCAAAAAATATTGGCCATAGGCTTATTAATGCTGGTTGGCCAGTAGGTGGTGCCAAGCTCCTGTAGAATGAAGAGGAAAGAGGTTGTGTGGGGCGGAACAACAGAGGACAGGGAAGAGGTTTAAGTAATATTTGTTTTATGAATAAGGATTTTCATTTAAAAACTTTTGGGTGAAGTCACATTGTTTTATCCTGTCAATGTTTTTTTGTTTTTTTGACACAGACAGATAACCTTTACAATTTAGGTGGTTTATATTTAAAGGTCATGGTCATACAAAATATTAACCATGTTTTTCTTACACTTATATGTGTCCCTAGCCTGTCTTTAAACTCCCAATTAAGGGAAAAGTCAATCCTGTCTGTCTTCTGCCTGCTCCACTTTTCAGAAAGTGTCCACTCAAACAGGCCTTTTTAAGATTTTCCCTTTGGTCCCGTATACCTTGGGCCCCAAACAGCCTGTATTTTGGCCTGTAGGTTTTGTATGAGGTGTTGCCATAAACTAATCACAACAGTAGCACTATGCACCTGTCAGTGAACAGTCACGCCTCCTGTGAGGGTTGTACTGTTCCTTTAGTTATCTCATCCCTCAGTCTGAAGAACTGAACCATGGAGCTCAAACTATTTGTTTTTGGTGTCCTGCTTGTGGCCTTAACAGTAACAGGTAAGTGCTGTAAAATAATGTATAAGAATTGTTAAAATATTGATAATATCATTGCTCTATTTCTCTATTTTTGTTCTCTGTGATTAATTGATAATGTTCATATCAGGATGTATGATTGTGGGTCTATTTGACAGTTTAAAGTATCATCATGAAAGATCATGAAGAAAAAAGTTTTTTTTAATGTCAGTTAAATCTCCACTTGTCTAAAATTTGAGTTAAAGCTGGCAAAATGAAAGAAAAGACAATTTCGGTATCAGTAGTCATTCCTGAAGGGGTCATGCGACATGAAAATCCTGAACAGCCAGTTTGACAGTAAGTGTGTTTACAATAAAGGTCCTGTTGAGTCAGAGAATGTAATGCAAAGTTCACTGGAGTCTAACACATTACAACATTCTATATGACATGATCGATGCTTGAGCCATAAACATTCCAGCAAGGAACAACGACAACCTATTTATATAATCATATATTAATTATTTTTCATATATATATACATGTATTTTTTTTTTTATCTTCTACTTCATCTAAAATCTAATCTTGGAAACCAAGGGATGGTCAGTAATTATTAGGCTATTTACATTGACTCCATGCCACAAATGCCTACAAGGACGAAAGGGGAAACCAGTCTGTTTAGTTTTTTCAAACAACTTATTGCAAAAGAATACGATTGTCGTACCTTAGCTGCATAGTAATGATCTGTGTGTCAAAGAATTTTCCAATCACAGGTGACTCATTGTATTGTTCTTTGTCTCTCCAACAGAAAGCAACGCTCAGCTTGATGGTGAGTCGCGTTTCTTATTCTTTATTTGTTTCCTTTAATCTCATGACAAAGGATCAAAGATTTCCAACAGGTTTCAGAACTGATCCCCAAACCTTTGACATTTTTGAAGCTGAGTTCAATCCTAAATATCCTGAGAATACATTAAGCCTACTAAAAGTGTCAGGGTGACAGTGAAATGATTTCTTCACAAAAGTCATTTGATGTAAATGCTCTACTCAAGGTGAATCAGGATGAACTTGAAGGATCTTTTTACTTCTTAATGTGCTTACACGAGTGCAGAACTTCCAAGCAAATTTCTTCAAATTGCCTCAACAGAAATAAAAAATAAAAAAACTTTGAAAGTCAATGTTGATAGATTGTCCAGGTACTTCAAACAAGAGACTAAGGGTACAGAGACAGACATGCTTAAGAGTACCTTAAAACAAAAACAAAGGGGTACCTTGACAAATACTGCAGAGAATCTCAAAGGATGATAATGTGCATCTTTGACAATGGAAAAAAGTCTACCACAGATCAGACACTAATCAAGAGCTCAGCTTCCTACAGCCCTATGTTCCACATAATCCCCTAACCACTGCGGGAACATAGGACTGTAGTACTATTATGTGGTTAATTGATCACATTTGAATCTTTTCCTCCTGCAGTTTGTGGCATTGCTCCACTTAACCAGAACAACAGGATCGTTGGAGGTGAAAATGCTGCTGCGGGAGCGTGGCCTTGGCAGGCCAGTCTGCATAGAAGCGGTAGTCACTTCTGTGGAGGTTCACTGATCAACAAGAAATGGGTGCTTTCTGCAGCTCACTGTTTCTCTAGGTGAGCTCTGACTCTGTCACATGACTCAGAAAAAAAACAAAAACATTTTTAAGAAAAATATGAATTCCAATAAAACTGTAAGAAAAGGGTATTGGTAAATGTTTATTTTGCTTTCACTAACATCCACAACAAACGTCTACTGTCTTCTCAGCACGAGCACTTTTAACCTAGTTGTGTACCTTGGACGTGAAAACCAACAGTTTCTGAACTTCAACCAAGTGTCCCGAACTGTGATCCAGATCATCAACCACCCGGACTATGATGTCTCCCCCAACGACAGTGACATGTCTCTGCTTGAGCTTTCATCAGAGGTGACATTCACAGATTACATCAAACCTGTGTGCCTTGCAGCGAGCGACAGCGTGTTCGACGCCGGAACAGCTTGTTGGGTTACTGGATGGGGAACCATCCAAAGTGACGGTAAAAATTTAGTAACTGTTTTGCAGTAATTATTAATAATGAATCATTTAAATGAAGTGATTGGTGTTCAATATGGATCTTTGCACACAATTACACCAAAAGACAGCAACAACCAGAGGCCCAACAGAAGAATGCACAAAAACATGACACCATTAAAAGCCAGTAGAGTTTAAAAGTACATTGTTGGAGTTCTCTGTATTGTCTGATTGGGGTCATTTTTTAGAAGAAAATATTAACAAACACCATTGAAACTTTTTGTTTAGTCTTTAGTCTTTATCAAGCAATGAAAACATTTAGATCTAACAAATGTCTTTTCTTTTGCAGTTCCCCTTGGTTTCCCTCAGACACTTCAGGAGGTTAGCATTCCCATTGTGTCCAACTCTCGGTGTAGCCAGTCCTACTCGTCAATCACCAGCAACATGATCTGTGCCGGACTGGAGGAGGGAGGAAAGGACTCCTGTCAGGTTAGTCTGTCTGCAAAAGACTCCCAACATCATCCTAAATCCCTCACCAACTACCTCCTGCATTGAAAATGTAATGTCAGTCCAATAATGTAATCAAGAAATTATAGTTAAAGGTAAAATGTGAAGGTTTCCCAAAATGTTTGCTAAATAAATTGATGACACTGGGAGCTGCAAAGTGAGCATCTTGGTTGGTCGCTCTGTAGTCATGATAGAGCAAGCAGTGACATAATAAATGTTTGAATAAACATGAAGGAGTCATAATATGTAATATACCTCTTTTGATAATTTTTTATGTTTCCCACCCTAGATGGGGTTTTTTTTTCCCCCTGGTAATTTGCAGTGAACAAGGTTTTATCTTAATCTACCATTTCAGTTTTGTATTGGGAGGCTGACAAAGAGGGGGAGTTGGTTGGAATATCTTCTGTTGAGAGTCGTTGTCATCTCGGTTGTCTATCAGATAGATAGATAGATACTTTATTGATCCCGAGGGAAATTCAAGAATATCATCATTTTTTGGAGTTTTGTTGGAAATTATTCTCTCAGTATATTGTTTGATAAATCAAAAAACATATCTTGGCTTTGTCTATTTATTTAGTCAAACTGAGTCAAAGTTACATATCCACTCAGTCTCTGTGCAGCTTACTCAGTCATAGCTCTTGAGCTGTGAGCTATACCTTTTATATTTTCTGAAATTAGGCTATAATCTGTTCACAGATTGACAGTACATGACATTATTAATTAAAAATTACTACACATTTTGAAGCATGTTTTTAAACTCTACATTGTAGGAAAAAGTGTGTTTGAATTTGTTTGAATGTCTGTTGTCTTGTGTTTTAATCAACCTCTTGCAGGGGGATTCTGGTGGCCCACTTGTGTGTAAAACTGGTTCTATCTGGGTCGAGGGTGGAGTAGTGAGTTTTGGAAGAGGCTGTGCTTTAGCCAGCTTCCCTGGAGTCTATGCCCGGGTGTCCCAGTTTCAGATATGGATCAACGGCCATGTCAGCGGCAGTGGCGAGCCAGGCTTTGTCACCTTCAGAGGAGGGAACAATTCATCTGGTTCAACTTCTGGAACAGCTCATCTGATTTCCTTCTCGGCTCCTCTGCTGCTCTCTATCTTACCTGCTCTCTTCTCTATCTTAGTTCTTTCATAGAATTGTTAATAACAAGTAAAATATTATAGAATATTAGAGGTACCAACACCAATGATCTCTGAGAGAAAAGAAGGGAGGGCAGAGAGATTTGGACCTATTTAATTACAGTACACGTGTTTCTGCACTCAATGCTATGAGATTATTCAGTCAGATTCATGTGTCATTCTCTATCTGCCAGTTCATCACTTTGGATCTACAGTGTTGTGTGTGCTTACAAAATAAAGTTGAGTTGATTAATTCAGGTTCTAATGGTATCATCAGTTTAGGAGCCAGTGCCTCTATAGGTCTTAAAGTCTACACGAGTTAAGCGATATTTAAAAGCTAAGGGCTGCAACTCAGGATCTTGGAAGTGTTGATTTTTTGGATGACTTATTTGTTCATGAATGTGGAGTTGTTGTTTTTTCACAAGTATTGCAAAAAAAATAAGAGCTTTATATTGACTGAAAGCCTGTTAATGACAACAAGAAGCCAATTTTTATAATAAAAAAACACACACAAAAATAAACTAGCCAGCATCTCTTTTAAAAGACTTTCAGTAAAACATTGAGTGTATAAACATTGAAGAATTCTTTGAATAATCTTATTAACAAATAAGTTTTCCTGCATAAATCTGTCTGTAATTGTGTATTTAAGTAATTGTGAAAAACAGAAAGTTACTTTGTGTATGATTATGTGATGTAGGAGGAGCAACAGTGGAAATGTTATAGCCTATAGACTTGTACTCCTCTGTACTGAAACTGTAACACCTTTCAGTGATTTGTACTTCAACGTGGCTCAAGTATGTAAAGTTGCTGAGCTACATTTTTAAAGTGCTGCTATATGTTTGTTTAAAAGTAGGTGACGCCCTTTGAACAAAGCAAATCAAACCTGTATATCTCTTCTTTTGATTGCTCACAGGTTCTGTATGATTAATAATACTCTGTACTGATCATGTATAATAAAATAAGACGTTCAGCATCAGGAGCGTGCGCAGACTTTTTTTTTGTTTTTTTTTACTTGGGCACGAACTCGAACAGCATTACGTTTGTGGCCACGTGCACGCAAATTATTTTATACATTTTGAAAGTTTCTACCCGTGTGCAAAGTCACAATTTTAAGTACTTTGAAAACTTCATGTAAGCTCATTTACGCTGTCAAACTTGCTAAAATAAATGTATTTGCATCTAAGTTAGAAACAAGATAGACAGCGTGCATAAGATTCTCCTATTTTTTTAAATGGAAAGAGTACGCGCCATTACTTTATCAGATGTTTATAATTCCCACAGAGCCTGAACGCTGCGCACAGTCATACTAGTGTGTTGTTTTCTGATTGGACATGTTACAGGAAGTTGGCAGACAGCTCACGCCCTATGAAAATACAACGCGTTTACCTCAAATTAACTGTGTTTTCACCTTAAATGTAGTTTCATGTGAGTTGCAGCAAGTGTACATTTGAATGGAATTAAAAACAGTTGTATTTAACACCAGTATACAATTTGTTCTGTTATGTTTCATTGCGTTAAAAGCAGAGGGGCTGTCAGAAGACGCAGGAGGCTGGTGAGTCTCAACACCAAACTTAACCATTGCTGCTTCATCACCTTGTAGGCTACTACAAATTAACCCTACAAAAAACCCTGCAAGTAATCATATGTGGACCTGAAACGACTTAATTTAAAAATATTGTCACTTTAAACGTCATCTAGACAACTAAAACTTTTTAGGGTTTCAGAGGTTAAACAAATGAATTGATGGAAATTATAGTAATATACGTTTGACACCGACCATTGTGATGAATGCTCAAGTAGCTAATTTTAAAATATAATGAATCGACTACATCGATAACGTTTAATTTGATTCTAAAAATATGTTTATGAATGGGATTGTTTTGCAGCACTTAATTCAGATCTTAAAAAGCAGTGTGCTCTTTTTTCTTTGTTGTTCAGGTCAGTAAACTCAGATTTCAGATTACAGGATGAAGGTCCTTGTAACATCGACGTGTTGGACAGCTCTCTACTCTCATATCCACAATTTATTGAAAGGTATGTGGTGGTAATATTTTTATAACAGTCCTACTCCTCCTCACATCCAAAGTGTGCTAACCTGATCCATTTGTTTTAATTAAAGGACAGGTATCTGATTTTTTTTATTACCTCTAGAGTCTTGTTTTTTGGGGTTTGGGCTGCAGTTTATCACTGTAACAGCCATCTTGACTACCTAGAAAGATATTTAACAACTTGAAAACCTGTTGTCATATTCATTTGAGCTACTAATTAAGATTTGTATTAAACTTGTTCATTAAACTTTTACGTTTGTATACTCCAAGTTAAAATTGTAATTTTTTGATCATTCAAAATTTCTGCTAATGGATCTTTCTAAATTTACAGTTTCAGCTCAATCCTCAATCACCTTATAATACCCTAATCAAAGTCAAATAACATAAGTAATAAATAATAGTAATAAATCAAAGACAGACAAAGACTCATCCAAGCAGGATGAGAGGTTTTGGAAGGTCTTTAGAAAGCAGAGTGCACGAGACCCATGTGCAGCTCATCCTGCTGATGACTCTTCAGCCTGAACACACCCCCTGCAACTCACACACAATACAGCAGAACCAGACACAGACACCCATAGGCTGTTTTCCAAACCACCTAATACACAAGTAGTACATGTAAAAATAAAATAAAAACCCAGTATGCAACAAATACAAGATCGCTTTGCCAAAAATACCTGGACGTGCTGTGCAAAAGAAAAATTCCCAGTATATATCAAACCAGTCTTCAGTACTGTTTCCCACAGTGCAAAGTGCCAGGTCAGGGTTTGAAATTACTCGCTCATTTTTGCTTTTGTTTCTTTTAAACCAAATGATCCTCTTGAAAGACAGTTAACAGTGATTGAAACTCACATTTACTTAAGTAGTAAAACAACTGAAGTGGGATTATTTTCTCATAGACCTCTGTGTAGTGGGGCTTATTTTTGCAACTAGGGAAGACGCCCTGTAATGGCCATTGAAATAATGTAGGTTTAAAGCACTGAAGGGTTTGATTTAATGTCAAGATTTCAGAGCTTTCATCATCTTATCATACAGCCTTTATGAGGGAAGTGTTAACGTAAACATGCTGAACAGTTGTTTTTCCCCCCAGATATGCCTACAGCAGACCAGTGATCCTGAGAGGCCTGACTGATAACACAGTATGTATTCAAACTTTTCTGAATAATGTTGTCTGCTTGCACACAACAGGAAGTTGTGTGGATTAGTGTTGTACTTTTAATGTCTGTGAATCAAAATCCTGGAGTAAAATCCGAAAATGATGAACACATCTAGAAGACGATATGTGGTACTTCAAACGAGTTTAGTAGCCACTTATAGTGTCGAAAAAAGAAAGTACAGACTATAGAGTTTGCCCACAAGTGTGATTGTCCTGCAATTTGGATTATTCCCGAATAACACACAACAGTGTTTTAATAATATCAGCAACAACAAAACATAAGTTTAAACTACAGTTAATCTTTCCTTACAATGACTTTCTTTTAGAAATTCAGGTCATTATGCTCCAAGTCAAGCTTACTAGAGGAATATGGAGAAAGGAGAGTGCGGCTCAGCACAGCTAACACTTACTCTTACAAGAAAGGTATGCATGTCTAACACCCATCATGCTCTGCTGCTGTCATAGTCTGCAAGTGACCTTATTAACCAGCAGGGATTGTTACTTTTATTCAATTATTCACCGGGATGTCTTTGTTCCAGTCGACGTACCGTTACAGGAATATGTGGACATTTTTCTGAGACCTCAATCTGTGGACACACTTGGCAGCGGTGAGTTACATTTCCTAACTCCATCCATTCTTTCTTTTTTTTATAGCAGGCTCAGAACGTAACATTGAAGAACCAATATGCAAGATATTTACTGAATTAAGTCATAAAATCAGCTTACTATATCATCAGACATTACGCAATCATGCTATTTTGAAGTGCTGGCTTCTCTGACAACAATGCAGCAACCAGTATTTTCTCCTCCTATCTTTAGATTTTTATCAGGAATGGTCTTTTTTTATTTTGACCAGAGAACATAGGCAGTTTTAAGGCAACCCCACAGGGCTGTTTGGGACATTCCTCGGTTTGCCATGCAATCAGAAAACCAACAGGTTTGATGGAAACGAATGAGGCAAACTGGTTCAGATATATCAGATTTAACCCGATCTTAAAAGCCTCTGCATTTTTCTAATAAGCGGCACTCTTACAAGTAAATGATGTATTGGAAAAATGAAATGTAAGTTTTTCCAGTTGAGCATTGACTTGTGGGTTTGTTTTTCTGATGTCTCTCCCATCTAAAGACACACTGTATTTTTTTGGAGACAACAACTTCACAGAGTGGCAGAGTTTGTTTGCGCACTACAGGTCTCCGCCGTACGTCTTACCTCACACCAGCGGAGCTTACAGCTTCGGGATTGCAGGTCAGTAATTAAATCTTTTTTTGGGACTTTTAAAGCGTCTCAAATATGTCAATTACTAAATAGAGCAGCAACTCAAACAGCAGCGGTGACCATCCAATCCATTCTTTTTGTCTGCAGGTCCAGGAACAGGAGTCCCCTTTCACTGGCACGGTCCTGGTTACTCTGAGGTCATCTATGGAAGAAAGGTGAAAAAACTAAAAACATGCATGTTCTGTTTGGTCCCTTTGTTGGATTGAACGACTGACAAAATAACACAGATTAATGTCAGAGCATCCTGTGTTTTAAGTGATTGATTCAGCTGTGATTGCACAGCGCTGGTTCCTCTACCCACCAGACCAGGAGCCTCATTTCCATCCAAACCGCACCACTCTGTCCTGGTTGATGGAGACCTACCCTAATCTGCCCGATGAGGAGGCACCGCTGGAGTGCACCATCAGGCCTGGAGAGGTAAGCACTCTGATCACAGTTCAGTTTGTTTACAACATCTTTAGATCAGGATCAATATTGTGTGCTTTGATAATTGATTCAGTGATGGACCTTTAAAATAAACAAGACAATTTTTGTATTAGTGATTAAGGTCTCCATGAAGGGCATTTTATAGTGAAGTTCATTGTTAATTTTATTTACTATTAAAAGTATTTTTGCACAGCAACACAGCATAAGAAATTAAATATAAATCAACCACTAAGGACTCTTGTCTCCCTAACAATTCAACCTCTGAAGCTACTATTTTAAAGTGATTATTTTTGTGCGTTAACACAAAGAGTTAAACTTGTTGTGAAAGCTCTTTTACGAAGCCTCCTTAATTTACTAACAGAATACGTCTTTCCGTCAGGTGCTGTATTTTCCTGACCGCTGGTGGCACGCCACTCTCAACTTGGACACCAGTGTCTTCATCTCAACCTTCCTCGGCTGATCCTCACCTTTGGTTCTTCCTTTTGTTGTTGTTTTATCTTTTATATTGGCTACATTCACTTCTGAAGCAGTCAACAGAGATAATAGGTGACCAATGTTTCAGGTGGGTAAATGAGCAAACCAACAGATTTATGAACTGTGATATCAATGATTATGTTTTAATGTGGGTTTTTCTTCTAGTATTTTGAGCAATGATTATGTGTATTTAATGACCAAAGCAGCTTAATGAGACAAAGTCTTGCTTTTTAAGTATAATTTTTGTGACTGCTGTTTTAGGCCCGAAATGATTTTTATCATTTTGTTTGTCTTTCTTCAAGTATTAAAGCAAAACAAAAAAACAAAAACAAGCTGAAGTTAAACCATGTTTCCCTTTTGAGGTTGTTGAAGCAGATGAAAAGTTAACGATTTTACCACAGTAACATTTTAAATTTGCTTTTTCTGCCTCGCTGTTTTCGTTGTGCTAAATGATAACATCACATGTAAAAAAGCAGCTATGATACTATGATGTCTGTCTGTGTAGAAGCACGCTTTGTCTTGCTTATAAACGGTTCAAACTGAATACACAGCTGTTGAGATATTTCAGTCTACAACCAAGTGTTATCATTACCAAAAACAACACTTTAATTCAACTTCTATAAAGTGAAGGAGGCGAGGAGACAGAAAATGTGAAACATTTTGATTGTGTTTAAGTGTATCTCTTTAATATGCTGCAGGTTGATCATTCAAGGTTTGTTGTTAGACTGATATCTAAAGAAAAATAAAGAAATGCAGTCAATATGTGCCCTTCTGTCTTCTTTACAGTATTTAGAGAAACACAAACACAAACATATGACGCAATTCAGAATCAATCAATTGATAAAACCTTTCAACATTCTTAAAATAACATTTCCAATGCTATCGAGATTACATTGCACAATAAAGAAAGTCAAAACAACAACATACACTTAAAATCAATAACAAAAATCGTTAAGATAAATTAAAACACTTACAATTTGAAACACCTGGCAAGACATCAAATTCTTAAAATCTGCAAGAGAGGGAGGAACTCCAATCTTTAGAATTTGCTGGAAGACGTTCCATGAAATTGGGGTGTAAAAAAAATGGTTGTTTTTAGGGGGTTCAGTAAAAGCTCAGGGGACTTTTCCCCTTAAGAGAAAGTCCTGCTGATTAAAAAAAAAAAACTCCTTTCAGAGAAAGACATCATGATGAACAAACCCATCCTGAATAGAGAGAGAGGGACCGACAGAATCCTCAGAGAGAAAAGATGACACATTAATGACAATGAGACACTAGTGAACTTATTTTAAGTATAAAGGTTATTGTTGTTGTAAAATGAATCCAAAGATTAAGACTAGCCTGAGGTGAAACATTTCCCTGACTCTTTTTCAGTTTTAAACTACTAAAGATTTCTACAAAGTGAGGTTTGTGAAACCTGGAAATATATCTTTTTTAAACTCCATTAAAAAAAGATACATTTCTTCAGTTATTCAATCATTTCTTAATATTTAAGTGCCTCTCTCTCTGTTAGTCATCGGCCGACCTGCTGCTGATTTAACAACACAAACTGAAGTCATCAGAGGTCAAAGGCCAGTGATTTTTCAACCCTCCCTGTGGCATAAGTGACGGTCCTCGTTATGTTTGTGGGCTCCTCCTGTTCCTGCAGGCGTCTGTGTGTGTGTGTGTGTGTGTGTGATGCACAGCAAACAGACAGCTGATGAGTCACAGATGAGGAAGAAATATTAAAGCTGAAAACAGGAAGTGAACTGCTTAGCCTTGTCGTACCATCCATGTGTTTAAAGGAGAAATATGTAACGCCATGTCATGGACACTGAGGCTTCAGTGTTTAGCCAGTTCTGCATCAGTCTCAAAATATTTCTGCATTCTAACCCCTCTCCGTTTTTCAAAATGTTTCCTTAATTTCTGATGATATAGAAAGATCATTTTATGATTTAAATTGGTACATATCTTACAGATTGCTCCTTTCGAATAAATAGCATGTCACAAATTTCATAGTCCAGGATATTTTATGTGAAGATCCTTACAAACATACTGTTATCTGTCTATCATAGGTCAGATATGGAAAGTACCCTGGTACCCCTCTCTTCTTTGTGAAGGCCGGGTGAGCTGATGTGTGAAGGCAGCGGGAAATATTCAGGAAAATTCAATGTGGGCGAGTGGGAGGAAGTTGCAATGTTTATTTCACCCAACCAGTTTTGCTCATCTCTGCTCTCTAGTTTATGCTGTGGATAAGCCCAGTAACATGTCGCATTCATATAAAAGCAAAAACGTTAATTATAGAATCAGAATTTTCTTTACCTGCCTTTGCGGTTTTCCTTCAATCAAAACGACCACAGCATCCTTTTACATCATTAAGGACTTAGTAACAGTAATTAATTGGAGTCAGGACAGACATATCATGATATGAAGAAAAGGACAGGAAAGATGTCAGAAGGGAAACAGAAGGATGGAGAAGAGACGTCTAAGGAGAAGTTTGTCAGGAAAACCTAAATCCACAGGAATCTTCTTTTTTTAAACTGAGAGAAGCTGTTTAATTTGAATGAAAATATGAAATTCAAATGAGTTTTAGGCGTTCAGGCTGTTTCGAGAAATTTCATTATTTCTTATATCACGATAGTAATGCTTCTGTTATAGACATTACCACAACTCTTTGATGTTTGGTAATTTGATCCAAATAACCCCCCCAAAACATCACAAAAAAGTCAGCTTGATTGGGGCATAGCTGTTTCTAAAAGAGCTAAATAGAAAATAACTGTGAAATGGGTGCATAGTGTTTGCATGAAGCTCAGTCTAAACACATGAATACACACACTGACACACACTATGGCTGCACCCTGATTGGCTGCCTATTTCTCCTCCTCCAGTTTTGATCATAATCGGTCTGTAGAGATCATTATTCAACCGTTTACATCAAGCCAGCCTACTCTCCCCCCCCCCCCACACACACACACACTCTCCCCTTCCCTTACCATATGCCTTCTCTGTGGTGGTATAGGCAGGGCAAGAAGCATTGAAATCGTCTCACACCTTTGTTATGCTCCCTCTGTTATTCATATTCCTTTTGTTTTCTTTTATTCATGTCTTTGTCTTTTTGCTCTAACGACTCCTTCCGTCATTCCTGCACCACAGCCATCCCCTCTCTACGTGTGCACAGACACAGGTAGAGGGGGTGTGAGGAAGGTGCAGGTTGAAAGGGAGGGATGCAGATCTCATCACAGGCAGCATCCTGAAAAACTCCTCTGACAGCAGCTTCACCCGAGGATACACTTCATCACACCGACACCCCCCTCCTTTTCCTCGCACCTCCTCCCCCTGCCCACGACTCCTCCAGCCGCTGCACAGCCTGAGAGAGAGAGAGAGAGAGAGAGAGAGAGAGAGAGAGAGAGAGAGAGAGTGAGGAGGAGGAGCAAGTGAGATTCAGTGCAGAGGAGAGGAGGAGGAGAAAGGAAGCAGCAGGAGGAGGAAGAGGATGATGAAGATGGAGGCCAGTTTTGACACAGAGGAGAGTTTTGATGACCCGTCTTGTCTAGCCCCGCAGCTCCCTGTCTCCCCAGCCAAGAGGACAACCAATGAGGTGAAGGAGACCAAGACCACTGTGAGTAAAGCCAGGACCTTCATCATCAGCTTCATCATCCTTGTTAATCATCTTTCTGTTTTTGTAGCACACTCAGGACCTTCCTCGTTTTATCTTCCTCCCCTCCTTCGCCTTCCTTATATTTCTCTTCTTGTTTTTCTAAATTTCCTATTGCAAGTTTCGACTTGAGCGCCGTCCTTTTTGTCTTCATCCTCCTCTTCTTCCTCTCTGGTGTCACTGTGTTTGCTCCTCATTAGAAGTTCTAGTCTCTGTTGTCTTCAGCCCTGATGCATTCTGGGCAGTGTGTGTGTGTGTGTGTGTGTGTGTGTGTGTGTGTGTGTGTGTGTGTGTGTGTGTGTGTGTGTGTGTGTGTGTGTGTGTGCGTGTTTGGGGGAGACACTGATTGTTTGTCAGTGTTTGTGGATCTGTTCTTCCTCCTTTTCGTCACAGCTCAAGAACGAGTAGCAGGGCAGAGCAGGTCACAGCGGCATTGTTGGGAATCGAACGCTTTGCATTGTCTGTTGAGAGGTGTTTGTGCGGTGGAGAGTAAGAAGAGAAGAGGGAATCTTCATCTTTGTATTCACACTGAAGCTTTGGTTATGTAATTTGCTATAAAGATGAAGAAGAAGAAAAGTATGGGGGGGCTGAAGCCGACATGTATGTGTGTGTGTGTGTGTGTGTGTGTGTGTGTGTGTGTGTGTGTGTGTGTGTGTGTGTGTGTATGTGTATGAGGGGGACTGATGTTAAATCCTCCATGCAACAGCAGAGCAGTGAGGATGCAGCAGGTCCAGTTTCCATGGTGACGACAGCAGTAGCACTGATCAATGATAGAAACAGATGGGGGGACTGGCGACAACATAAGAGATTTTGAATTGATTTTGTTCTTTATAACATCGATGGTCGACTCATCGTGGGTTATGTTCAGGTGTTTCAGGTGACTCTCAGGTGGAGGATTCATTTTGTTTTCTAAAAAAACAATAATTAACAAATCGAGAAATGCAGTCAATTTGTGCCCTTCTGTCTTCACTATAAGACAGATTTTTATTCTTGAAAACAAACCGGAAGTAGAATTAGTAGAATTTCTGAATATGTCTCAAAGATCAAACAGAGGATTAAATTAAACAAACAAGACGTCAGGTGTTTTTTGTTCTTCTGTTACACAACCTCAACCGTTGTCATGGAGATGCTCACACCCACAACTGTTAGGCTATAATGGACGCTCACATGAGTCACATGACTCTCAGAGCGTAAGTGACCTTGTTCTCACCTTCACAGTCACACCTGCTGCTGTATCGCACATTGTCTAATATTAAGTTACAAATAATTGACATTTGTTTATGTGTGACTCATTGCTGCTTTTGAGAGTGGAAATGTTCATGGAGGGACAGAATGAATCATTTTGATTTGTTGCTGAGGAGTAAGAGGAACATCTATGTACTTAAATTGTGTGCCTGAAAAGTAATGTGTAGCTTAGCAACAACAGCAGAGTGTCATACAGTCTCTCTTAAATGTTTTATTCAAACTGATTGATTGTACAATATTGCTACCTCACATTACACCTCTTCTACTGTTTGTTTATTTATTTGATTGTGTCTAAGCAAAAAGCTATAAAAAGAAATGCAAATAAATAAATGATAAAACATTGTGTTCCACAACTGGAAACAACTGTCACATCAGTGTGTTACAAAAACACTCTGGGAACAAAATGTCCCTAGTGGTCCTTTCTTCTCTCTTTTTTTTCTATTGAAGTGAAACATTACAGATAAAATGTCACACACAAATATCATCATTGTGACTACAAACAACCCCAAGTGTGCTCACATCTTCACACAGGTTTATATATAGTCTGTGTGATTGTGCTTTCCTGTGCACACTTAAAGAGTGTGTGTCTGTGCACAAGTAAAGGTTGTGTGTGTGTATCTGTGCACAGTGTGTTAATAGTGTATGTCTGTGTGCACATTAAAAGGAATACGTGATCTGATTATAAATATTCAGTGAGGGGTGTTTTGGAAAATCTGGTGTCCATGATAAGTGACCTGTGGGACACATTTTTATTCTGAGTTTGTTAGTTGGGAGAGATGCCACATTAGTGTGTGTTGTGTGTGTGTGTGTGTGTGTGTGTGTGTGTGTGTGTGTGTGTGTGTGTGTGTGTGTGTGTGTGTGTGTGTTCATGCTGTGTGCATGTTGGTGATTATATAACAGAGTTACTCATCATGCATGCTACTGTGTTTTTGTGTGTTCGTGTCAAGTCTTGTATATAAAGATGATGACGAGGTCAGTGTGTGTTAATTTGACTTTTTTATGTATATGACAGTGTGTTTGTGGAAACCCTCAGTAAGATGGTGATGATGGTCAGATCAATTGATAAATTGACCATTGATCAGTTTTAATCTGACAAACCTGACACACCTCAATGGGTATCTTGATGTGTTATGATGAACTTGCCCTGCACAGACAGGTGTGACATTCCTGTGTCAGTGCTGATTTGGATGATTTTTAGGTCAAAGTACTAAACTCCTTTTTTTTTTTTTTTTTTTTTTAAAAGAGAGAGAGGGTTATACGATAAGAGAGAAAAAAATGAAGACAAAGTGACACAGATGGTAATATTACATAATTACAGCCTGAGGGGAAGTTAAGGCCTCTGAGGAGTTCAAACTGAGTGAACATATGTTCTCGCTTGTGTGTGTGTGTGTGTGTGTGTGTGTATGAGTGTGTGTGTGTGTGTGTGTGTGTGTGTGTGTGTGTGTGTGTGTGTGTGTGTGTGTGTGTGTGTGTGTGTGTGTGTGTGTGTGTGTGTGTGTGTGTGTGTGATGTTTGTGTGTCCAACGTGAGGGAAATAGAACGAATAGTCTGTGTTGTGTATAAGATGACACAGCCCCCCCACCTCTCTCTCTCGCCTTCTGGATGCTAAACCACATGTTCACGTTTCTTCAGGACACAGACCCTATTTGGCTTCTCTGAATGACTGTCATAAAAATCTGTCCTTTTCCCACTCTTAAAGATGTCACTCCATGTCATGTTTGAATCCACAGATCTTAAGTTTCCCTGTGTAATTTATTCTTCGTGTCCTCTCACTCTGTTATTCTTCTTTGTGTGTCTACAGATAAACGGGGTGACCTTTCCTCTTCCTGATCAGGGTCCCGAGCAGCAGCTGCTTAAACCAAATGATTGGAGTTACTGTGATTACTTCTGGGTCAGTTCTGTTTTAAACACTTCCATCACTTTTAGCCTGGTTAAATATTATTAATATTATCATCATAACTATTTTAAGCCCAGTGGTGACCATATTTTGACAAGAGAGATAATACATTGATACCTACTGACAAGTCTTTAGAGTGGCATTTTATTAAGACAGGACTGTTATTAAAAACAGCAGAAAAAGGAACACATTCATCTGTAAACAAAACTGCAGGTGTCCTACTGCAAATCAATAAAGGAAAGACAAGAAAGTCAGCTCACTTAATACTTTGAAAGAATGAGATTAAAACCATAAACTCAGAAGGAAAATGTTTAGTGAGGCATAAATACACAGAGAAGCGTGCTCATTTTGTCATAGACTTCTGGACTGCTTTTTACAACAAGCAATGTTGTTCCCTGCTGGACTTTGAAAGCAAGAGACTGTATCGTGGTCTGAGTATTCTATATGGTCTTCGATATGAATGATATACCTTCTATAGTCTATCATATTCCTTTGAATAATTATATAAATGGTCTGTGATCTGGACTCTCTGTGCTAGCAGACTGTTGATTGGCTCACAGCTGTATGATGTCACCATCCTCTTTCTCAGACTGATAAAAAAGACCCTCAGGGGGCGACCTCTGATGTGGGCTTTGAGGTTCTGGTTCATAAACAGCTGAAGGGGAAACAGATGCAGAAGGAGATGTCCGAGTTCATCCATGAGAGGTAAAATGACTTTTTTAAAGAGGAACATTTTTATAAATATAAATACCAATCAGAACTTTGTGAATAATTAATGTCACTTTGAAACTTTGTTGACACTTTGAAACCTAGTTTCCAGATTATTTTTAGAGGATTTTTGTCAGACTTCCTGCAGGACTTTTTGTGCTGTTCACTGGGCAGCTTTAGGATCCTATCCTCCTGTCTGTGTTACAGGATAAAGATTGAAGAAGAATACGCTAAAAACCTGTCAAAGCTCTCTTTGAGTCCACTGGCAGCTCAGGAGGAGGGGTGAGTAAAAACGCCTTGATGCCTTTATTTATATTAAAAGCAGTTTACAGAGATAAGTGTGTGTAAAAACAGACTTTTTCCCCATCACGCTTTGTGCCTGATGCTTGAATGAAAAACTTTTACAGAAAACCTTAAATCAGTCACAAAAAAAGTCTCAGACAGGAAAGTGCTGTTTTTCTCTCTGCCTCTCAGTCCACACGAGTGTGTGTGTGTGTGTGTGTGTGTGTGTGTGTGTGTGTGTGTGGCTTGGACACAAAACAGAGACTAACATTAGTTGTTTTCTTGAGCAGCCCCGGCAAACAATTGTGCATAACTTACAGATCTGTGTATGGCCAGGACTCTTACCTATATAATGAAATGGCTGGATGTTACGATGAGTCAGTTACAGGATTAATTCAAGGTTTTCTTCAGGACTCTGGGTGAAGCGTGGACTCAGCTGAAGAAGAGTCTTCACGATGAAGCTGAAGTTCACCTAAAGTTCTCCAACAAGGTAAAATCTTTCCTGAAAAATGAAATCCTCGTCTGCGTAATTGATTATCCGGTTCTGTTATTGTCCATTTATTTCCATTTTTTAATCACAAAAAAACGCTCTGATCAAAGCTGTCAGTTTAGGTTAAACATGAAGAACAAACATGTTAATGCACATACTGTAGGACGGTTTGTTTCTAATTTATAAGTTAAATAAAATAATAATAATAATAATAATAATTCATGAATAATTTTCCAAAGTTAAATGTGTAAGGAGATTGCAAATGTAAGAAAAAAACAGCAGTTTTTGTTTCTTTTTAGAAGTCCTGAAACAACAGAAAGACTAAAAACTGAAAAATAAATAAAACCAACAACAAACAGTTTGCAGTTACCTTCATAAAAAATATATCTCACTTGATTGTTTTTTTTCTCCAATCATTTAAACAGGTTATTGTCTGACTATTTAAATAAAACAGATTACTGACGATCTGATTAATTGTTTTTCTGAAAAAGATCCATAATAATGGGATTGATTGTTTGATTACAAAAAGGGATTATTAATATGATTAATTCTGATTGTTAAATAAAACAATATTGTGTTTGTTTGTTTACTTAATTAAAACCTATTATTAATGTAACCACTTAATAATATCTGTCATTGTTGTTGTCATTAAAATAAGTGGATAATTGATTATCTGATGGATCCTGACCCACAGCTTCACTCTGAGGTGGAGAAACCTTTGCTGACTTTTAGAGGAGACGGCTTTAAGAAAGACCTTAAGAAGTACGAACATAACCTGTCCGACCTCAGGAAGCAGCTGACCAGCCGCTACGCAGGTGTGGAGAAGGTACTGAGCCTGAAGA